>NW_027077905.1:1856250-2475000 GCF_963930625.1 Muntiacus reevesi | reverse complement strand
TTTACCCCCTGGATGACATCTGCAATCCCACCTGAGCCCTTATTTTCTTTCATGACTAACATCCCCCAAGTGACCTTCCCTATCTCTCTAAAAAGCCACTCCCTAACAGGGGTGTCAGTGAGAAATCTAGACGACTCACAATGTGGGGTGACCGTCACTGTTGAAACTGATGGGTAAAACCGGGACAGGCCCTGCAGCTGGGAGACCAGCCGACGCCACCCTCGGCCAGCACGCGCCTGGCCCAGCCCGGGGCGTTTCCCGGACCCCGAGCGGCCTGGCGAGGCTGCGGGAGCTCTGGCGGGGTTTGGGGAGGGGGGTGGCTTGAGCAGGGAGGACGTCTCGGTGCCCCCCCACCCCCCGCCCCCCACCATCCCGTTCGCTGATCAGGGTCACGTGGCTCCGGACGAGCGGGGCGTCGGCCCGGGGCCGAGGTCCCCGGAGCCTCCTGCGGGCTTAGGGGCAGCCCAGACCGGGGCCCCAGGCGCCCATCCTGCCGGCTGTGCAAACCCCCTGGAGTGCCTCAGCCCCGCCCTGTCCCCAAACCGAGGCCCGTCCAGCCCCCATGCCACGGGCCCAGCACAGGACCTTCCTGAGAGAGCGGACGAGCGACAGCCAGGCACACGGACAGGCACTCGCACGCACCCACGCCAGGTGAGACAGAGGCAGAATGAGACGAGGGTTCAGAGAGACACCGGAAGACAGTGTGTGGGCAGGGGGGGCCTCGGGCAGGATGCCGGGCAGCTGCAGAGACCACCCGGCCCTGAGCAGCAAACGCGATGGGGGCGGGGGGAGGCTGCCGAGCAGAGGCAGGCCTGGAGAGGTCCAGGTTGGGAGGGCACCTGAGATATCCGCGGTCCGCGCTCCGCCCACCCCAACCCCCTGAACGCATGCGCCTCTCCGACAAAAGCTTCTCCGGAGTTTGATCACCTGAATTTCTATACTTGTGCTCAACTGAGTGATGACAGTATATTGCACAGTTAGGTCATTTCCAAATAAATTAAGCTTAGTGTTTCACAGGACACCCGGACATGAATGCAGAGACCAGCACAGATGGATGGACACCAACCTTGGTAACTGGACAACCAATGGGAAATTATTGTCTGACTCAGGAGAGACAAAGAAACCCGAACAGATGGAAAAAATGAACAGAAACACAAACTTTGCAACTCACACCCCAATTCAATTACCGAAAAAAACAACAACACTATAACCATTTTAGAAAACAATAGACCTCTCCATGACCTTTGGTCCAGTGAGGAGTTCTTACACACAACAAAAGAAGCCACCTTTTCCAAATCGAGAATATGTTAGTTCACACATTGACTTTTACATTGAAATGTGTAACAAATAAACTTAAAATCATTGACTCACAACATACTCATGGAAGTATTTTAAACATAAAATATGTTCTATAGTATTCAGGAAGCACTTGGCACATCTGTAAGTGTATCAGACCCCAAACTGGAACTTAATGGAAGAGTTAGGATAGTCTAAAAATGAATCCATAACTAAAAGGAATACACAGTATTACGTAGATCAAAAAGGTTAAAGAAGAGAAACTAGAAATCAGTCAATAAATGTTTGAGGGGTTAGCCTAGAGTGACTAGCCTCTGCGTTACTTTTTAAATTTTTCATGTTTGCATCTTCCAAATTTTCCATGCTGAGAATAATACTTTCATATCAGTTTCGAGATCAGTCTCACACTAAAGACAGTAAGAGTGGAATAAGAAATAAGAAATGCTTGTTGGGGGGGGGGAGGAAAGGCTTGAACTAAAGGTGGTACTGATGAAATTATTTGCAGGGCAGCCAAGGAGTCACAGATGTAGAGAACAGACTTATGGACACTGGCAGGTGTGAGGAAGAAGAGGGTGAGATGAATGCAGAGGAACATGGAAACATAGTACCATACGTTAAAAGAGATGCCAATGCAATTTGCTGTATGACTCAGGGGACTCAAACAGGGGCTCTGCAACAAGCTAGAGGGGTGGAACGGAGAGGAGGAGATGGGAGAGAGGTTCAGGAGGGAGGAGACATATGTACACCTGTGGCTCATTCACGTTGATGTTTGGCAACAAAATTCTGTAAAGCAACTATCCTTCAATTGAAAGAAAAAGTCATGTTTGGACTTACCAAACAAGGTCTTGTGTACTTCTAGCATGGCCTTCTGTTTCGTGCTGCCATCCTTAATTCATCTTCCATATCATTAAACAGACTAGTCAAGTTTTTGCCAAAAACATCTTGAGCTCCTGCATCATGCTGATCAACTGCCTTATCTCGATCCAGTATAGAATGGAGAACAAAGAAACCTTTTGTCGTTTCGTCAAGTGATTGAAGCCACTCTATGTGATTTTAAAAAATAAATGTGGATAAGACGGATATGACCAAAGCAATCTAATGACAATATCTGTGCTTCATTAAAGATCTGCAGAGAACTAGTAAATTTTTTGTTTCGTATCAGAAGAATTTTTTAAATCCACACCAACATTTCTTTCGCGTCCGCTAGCCATCTAGACAAGGAAAACTGATTTTACCAATCAATGTCCCTAGTTCTGCCCCCTCACCGTTTTTTACCCAATATGTGTTACTCAGGCAGGAGACCCTGGTTCAATTCCTGGGTCAGGAAGATCTGCTGGAGAAGGGATAGGCTACCCACTCCAGTATTAGTGGGCTTCCCTTGTGGCTCAGTTGGTAAAGAATCATTCCTCTGTACCAAGAGTAGCTCAACTCCTCTCAAAGCAAATACAGGATGGTAGTAACTATGCAGGACAAAGCTGATTATGTATATTTATAGTACTCACTCATGAGCTTGACAGAGGTCCTAGATCTGTTACCACATTTTTTTTTTTAAGTGATATCTGCATGTGCAGGTGAAAGTGGCTCAGTTCGTGCCTGACTCTTTGCAGCTCCAAGGACTATACAGTCCATGGAACTCTCTAGGCCAGAATACTGGAGTGGGTAGCCTATCCTTTCTCCAGCGGATCTTCCCGACCCAGGACTCAAAGCGGGGTCTCCTGCGTTGCAGGCAGATTCTTTAGCAACTGAGCTAGTAGGGCTTCACTGGTGGCTCAGTTGCTAAAGAATATCTGCATAATTTTCTATCGATTTGGAATTAGCAATCTGTCTGTGAGCAGGGCCGGTCATTAGCAGCTTCTGTCAGAAAACAGAAGCATGTCTGCCTGACTTGCTTCTCTGGGGAGCTTTCACTGTTCTTGCGCTAGTGCACATGGCAAGTTTCTAAGTGAGAAAGTAATGGCTACTATCACAGCTGGCCACTGAGGTACTTAATGGCAGAGGCAATCCCAGCTCTGCCAAGCAGTAGCCACCACGAAATCAGCTATTGTCATTGTAGCCAAGTTCCGTGAATTTGTGGTGTTATTTGTTGTGTTCTTCAAGAAGATGCCTTTGCCCTGCCAGTAAGACATATTTCCATAACACACAGCCATGCACTCAATCGATGTGCATCCTCCAGTAAAGCCCAGCCACGATGTCTTAGAGGAGCCTCTCTGCCCATTGTCATAAGCCAGTCTAATTTTGTGTGAGACCGTGAAAACTCAGTGTCTTTATTACGCTTGTGCTTCTGACGGGAGGTCTGAGAAGGCACTTCTGAAGGTTTATTCCTACCAGTCGTTGTCATATTTATCGAGTCTTTATTTTATATTTTTTTCTTATTTTTTACTTCTACCAGTTTCTTGCTACCAGCCCGTCTCCCTCCACCCTCGTGCACACACGGTCAGTCATGGAATCCCGTGGACTTCAGCCCGCCAGACTGCTCTGCCCATGGAGTTTTCCAGGCAAGAATACTGGAGTGGGTTGCCATTTCCTTCTCCATGTATGGAGTCTTTAAAGATTCCATCACTGAGGTGTTGCTTCTCCACTTGTACATGCCCTTCCTCCCTAAGTGCAGTAGAAGTCATCCCCACTTCCCAACATGTCTGTCTTCCGTCCTCTGGATTATGTATTGCTTGAGCTCACCACAGCGTCAGGATATTCTAGAAACCCTTCTGATTGCAGTCTCTTCGGGAGGTTACAAGTGCTTCAAACCTCAGAATTTTACAAAGCACTTTTTACGACCTCAGCTGAAAGGGAAGTCAACACTCAGTGACAGTCACAGGCTTCCATGGCCTGGACTTGATTATGGGCTGTGCTTTCATAATCATCGTGTTTCCGATACCAACTAAGATGTCACTGAGAAATTTTTTTCTTTCTCATCATTGTATCTTTCATGTTTATTTAGATATATTATGGGTTTTCCTATATATCTTCCCTTAAGGATGAGGGTCTGAAGTCAGTAGAACTTACTACAACTGATTTCCAGTTAGCTGTGTTAGGACAGGAAAAAGAATGACCAGCTGCTGGATTCCTAAGATTATGTATGAAAATATGATTCGTTTTACTGTGTGAAGTCATCCGATTCTAACTTTCTGAAGTAGGCATTCAGAAAAATAAAAAAAAATCGCCTAACTACTAGGCGGTCTCCCATCCAAGTACTGACCAGGCCCGACCTGCTCAGTTTCCCAGATCAGAGGAGAGAGGGCACGTTCAGGGTGGTATTGCCTTAGACCGAGGCGGCTGCCAGGCGCTGCAGGAGCCCCGCGTTGCACCTCCCTTGCGGTCTGACCTGCCGGTCGGGCCTGGGGCTGCAGTTCTCGAGCGGGCTTGCGCTGCACTTGAGCCGCACGACCCGCGACTGGACTCCGGCCGGCCAGAGCCTGCAGCTCGGCGGCCAGCGGAGGGCGCCCCCGCTCCGCAGACCGCGAGCCCAGGCCAGCACCAGTCTGGCCTGGCCGGCAGGGGCCTGGCGTGCCTGCGGAACCTGGGGTGGGGGGAGGGGTGGTGGGTAGAGCAGGGAGGACATCTCGGTGCCCACTCACCCCCTGTCACCCACCATCCCGTTCGCTGCTCAGGGTCAGGTGGCTCCGGACGAGCGGGGCTTCGGCCCGGGTCTGCAGTACCCAGAGCCTCCTGGAGCTTAGGGTCAGCACACCGGGGCCCCAGGCTCCGATCCTGCCGGCTGTGCAAACACCCTGGAGTGCCTCAGCCCCGCCCTGTCCCCAAACGAAGGCCCGCCCTGCCCCCATGCCACGGGCCCAGCACAGGACATTCCTGAGAGAGCGGACGAGCGACAGCCAGGCACACGGACAGGCACTCGCACGCACCCACGCCAGGTGAGACAGAGGCAGAAAGAGTCGAGGGTTCAGAGAGAGACTGGAAGACAGCGTGTGGGCAGTGGGGGCCTCGGGCAGGATGCCGGGCAGCTGCAGAGACCACCCGGCCCTGAGCAGCCAAAGCGATGGGGCCGGGTGGAGGCCACTGAGCAGCGGCGGGCCTGGAGAGGCCCAGGGTGGGAGGACACCTGAGATCTCCACGCTCCGCACCCCGCCCCCCTCCCCCCAACCCCCTGCACGCATGCCATGCCGGGGCGCTCTGACACTAGCTTCTCTGGAGTTTTGTCACTTGAATTTCTCTCCCTCTGCTCAACTGAGTGATGACAGTGTATTGAACAGCTAGGTCATTTCCAAATAAATTAAGCTTAGTCTTTCACAGGACACCCAGACATGTATGGAGAGACCAGCACGGATGCATGGACACCAACCTTGGTAACTGGACAACCAATGGGAAATTACTGTCTGACTCAGGAGAGAGAAAGAAACCCGAACAGATGGAATGAAATGAACAGAAACACAAGCTTTGCAACTCACACCCTAATTCAAATACCAGAAAATAAACAACACTATAACCATTTTAGAAAAACAATAGACCACTCCATGACCTTTGGTCGAGTGAGGAGTTCAAACACACACCAAAAAAAGGCAACTTTTCCAAGTCGTGAATATGTTAGTTCACACATTGATTTTACATTGAAATGTGTAACAAATAAACTTAAAATCATTGACTCACTACATAAGCATGGAAGTATTTTAAATATAAAATATGTTCTATAGTATTCAGGATGCACTTGGCACATCTCTAAGTGTATCAGACCCAAAACTGGAACGTAGTGGAAGAGTCAGGATAGTCTAAAAATGAATCCCTAACTAAAAGGAACACACAGGATTACTGTAGATAAAAAAGGTTAAAGAAGAGAAGCTAGAAATCAGTCAATAAATGTCTTAGGGGTTAGCTAAGAGTGACTAGCCTCTGCGTGACTCTTTAAATTTTTCATGTTTGCAGCTTCCAAATTTTCCATTTTGAGAATAATACTTTCGCCTCCAAACCAGAGTGACTTGGGGACACAAAGGTAGAAGTCGATAATTTTCTTTGCCTATGTCTGAATATTTACAGTCAGAGGTAGAAAAGGAGGAGTCTGTCCCTTGTCTAGATGATGTCAATCCCCAGGTGTGGGATGTCTCCAGCCCTGGTTTAGACATAAATGTTCCACCAGTAAAGATTTCTCTGAGACCAAATGCTCCCTAGCCCTGGAAAAGACAATATCCCTTAAAACCAGAAGCTCTTGAGGGTCTTAAACCATTAGTTAACAAATACCGAGATACTGGAACTCGAATCAGCTGTGAGTCCCCCTGCAACACCCCAATCTTGCCCGTTCAAAAACCAGATGGATCTTACCGATTCGTCCAGGATCTAAGAGCTGTTAATGAAGCTGTGGTTCCCATCCACCCCATAGTCCCAAACCCATATACCCTCCTATCCCAAGTCCCAGGAAATGCCAAGTACTTCTCAGTCTTGGACCTTCAAGGTGCTTTCTTTTGCATTCCTCTCCATCCTGAATCCCAAAAACTCTTTGCTTTTGAGTGGCGGGACTTGGAAACAAGAGAGACCATACAACTCTCGACTGGACTCGACTACACCAAGGGTTTAGGGACAGCCCTCATATCTTCGGGACTTCCTTGGGGAGAGAACTAAGGGAATTAACTTTAACAAACAGTAGTCTAATACAGTATGTGGATGACTTGTTCATAGCTAGGCCAGATTTTACCAGCTCTCAAATGGACACTATTTAAAACGCTAACTTTCCTGTATGAAAAGGGTTATCGAGTATCCCCCAAGTAGGCTCAGATTAGCTTAACCCAAGTAAAATACCTTGGATTTATAATTACGGAGAGAAAAAGAATGCCTGACCCCGAGGGGAGATCCCTCATCTTAAATACCCGTACCCCCAGCTTAGGGGATTTTTAGGAAGGACCGGGTTTTGCAGCATCTGGATTCCTAATGATGGCAATCTGGCCAGACCCCTATTTGAAAATTTAAGGGGGACACAGGAAGAGCCACTCGACTGGCATGAGACCTGCAAGGTGGACTTTAATGCCCTAAAAGAGTCCATCACTACAGCCCCAGCTTTAGGCCTCCCCAACCTGGAGAAGCCTTTTAGACTCTATGTTTCTGGAAGGACAGGAACTGCTCTTGTGTTAGAGCACATGATGGGGCCCGTATTACAACCTGTGGCTTATCGCTCAAAATAACTAGATGAGGTGGCCAGAGGGTGGCCCCCTTGCCTCCGGGCAGTAGCAGCCACTGCTCTTATGGTTAAGGAGGCATCTAAGCTGACCCTGGGTCAGCCCACCACAGTGTATACGCCTCACCGGGTGCAAGCAGTCTTGGAAACGAAAGGGGACAGGTGGATGACAGGGGGAAGGATCACCCAATACCAAGCCCTCCTCCTTGACACTCCAGAAATAAAGTTGAGGGTCTGCCAGACTTTAAATCCAGCAACCTTACTGCCAGATCCCCCTACCTCCCCTCTGGATCACCAATGCATACAAATCACAGACGAGTTATACTCTTCTCGCCGGGACCTATCAGAGACACCTTTATCTGACCCAGAGGAAAACTGGCACACAGATGGCAGCAGTTTTGTAGAAAAGAGAGAGAAGAAAGCAGGATATGCTGTAGCAAGCCTGGAAGAAACTAAGGAAAATGGATCTCTTCCCCCATACACCTCAGCCCAGAAAGCTGAACTTTTTGCCCTGACAAGAGCTTTGGAGTTAGGAGAAGGAAAGAGGATTAATGTGTGTATGGACTCTAAGTATGCTTTCCTCATTCTGCATGCCCGTGCAGCAATTTGGAAAGAAAGAGGGATGCTCAATGCCTGAAGCTCTGCTACTAAACACAAAGAGCTCATTCTCAGGCTCCTGGAGGCAGTCAAACTTCCTGCAAAATTAGCTGTCATCCACTGCAAGAGTCACCAAAAGGGGCAAGAAAAAGAGGCTCAGGGAAATAGGAAAACTGATCAAGAGGCAGGACGAGCTGCCGGGGAAGCTACCTCTGCCACTGCTATCTGCCCCCTTTTCCCCAAGGAAACCCTGACTCCAGATTTTACCCCAGGGGGACATTCCCGATATGCTGAGCGGGGCTGGGAGATTGGGTCACATGGGTGGTTTCAGCCTGATCAGTCCCAAATAATACTCCCTGATTCTCAGGTTTAAAACATTACTAACTCCTTACATAAGAGCGCCCATTTTGGAAAAGATAATCTAGAAATATTGCTTAAGCCTATTCTCTCCCATCCCCAGTTAGTTAAGGTTGCTAAACAGGTCACACAAAATTGTGACACCTGTCTAAAAAATAACCCAAAAACCAGACCTAGTCTAATTACACCTGTCCAACATCGGGGATCATACCCAGGAGCAGACTGGCAAGTAGAATTTACAGCCATGCCCAAGATCCAAGGGTTTTCTTACTTGCTAGTCTTCATTGACACATTCACAGGATGGATCGAAGCGTTCCCTCCTGAGACTGAGAGAGCTACAGAAGTCTGTAAAGCTCTGCTGAAGGAGATAGTGCCTAGGTTTGGGCTGCCTCGGTCACTTCAGAGTGACAACGGGCCCTCAATTACAGCCACGATACCCCAGAACCTAGCCGCATGCTTAGGCATAAAATACCAGCTCCGCTCATCCTGGAGGCCTCAAGCTTCAGGAAAGGTAGAGAGAGCCAACCAGACTCTTAAAAGGGCTCTGGCTAAGCTATGTCAGAAACACATAATAAGTAGACACATATGCTGCCCATAGCCCTCATGAGGATATGGACATCCCCCAAACGGCCACTATTGTTAAGTCCTTATGAAATGATGTATGGACGACCATTCTGAACTTCTGATTTGTTTCTTGACGAGGATGCCAATACACTCTTAAAACATATAATTGACCTGGGAAGGTTTCCGCAAGAACTCCAACGGTATGGAGAACAAACCACAGGAAGACTTGAAAAATCCCCAGGTAAAGCCAAGTGATCAAGTATCAGTAAAGACCTGGCAAGGAAAAGGGAGTCCAAACCAGCTGTCCGAGAAATGGACAGGGCCATATCAGGTTGTTCTAGTGACTTCAACTGCTGTAAAAGTGAAGGGTCTATCTGCCTTGGTCCACAATTCTAGAATAAAACCCTATGGACTACAGGAGGGGGAGACAGAAACTGAGACTCCAAAGCCAGAGGACAGCTATTCCTGTGAACCTGTTGAAGATCTCAGGCTCTTGTTCAAGCAGAACCCCATCAATCCTGCCTCAGATAAGTAAAATGCATCATATGATGTTCTTCCTCTTTCTAATCATATCTCCCTGTATGGCTATTGATCTCTCCCTAAACGAGGCATGTTCACTTGCAAACCACACTGCTTCTCAACTCAACCTAAGCAGCCCGGGCTGCATCTGCATTAATGACAAAGGTTGGGGGTATGTCCAACCCATCCCAGGGTATCAATATCAAAGGCCCACCCTTCCAGCCAAGCTATGGGCTGTTACTCAGGGCCCCCATGTGGTCGTAATATGGCCTTTTGGGAAAAGGGGGAAAAAAAACTTCATGTCTTGGTACCAGCAACAACTGTCTCTATTTACCCCCTGGATGACATCTGCAATCCCACCTGAGCCCTTATTTTCTCTCATGACTAACATCCCCCAAGTGACCTTCCATATCTCTCTAAAAACCCACTCCCTAACAGGGGTGTCAGTGAGAAATCTAGACGACTCACAATGTGGGGTGACCGTCACTGTTGAAACTGATGGGAAAAACCGGGACAGGCCCTACAGCTGGGAGACCAGCCGACGCCACCCCCGTCCAGCACGCGCCTGGCCCGGCCCGGGGCGTTTCCCGGACCCCGAGCGGCCTGCCGAGGCTACGGGAGCTCTGTCGGGGGTTGGGGAGGGGGGTGGCTTGAGTGGGGAGGACGTCTCGGTGCCCCCCCACCCCCCGCCCCCCACCATACCGTTCGCTGCTCAGGGTCACGTGGCTCCGGACGAGCGGGGCGTCAGCCCGGGGCCGAGGTCCCCGGAGCCTCCTGCGGGCTTAGGGGCAGCCCAGCCGGGGCCCCAGGCGCCCATCCTGCCGGCTGTGCAAACCCCCTGGAGTGCCTCAGCCCCGCCCTGTCCCCAAACCGAGGCCCGCCCTGCCCCCACGCCACGGGCCCAGCACAGGACCTTCCTGAGAGAACGGACGAGAGACAGCCAGGCACACGGACAGGCACTCGCACGCACCCACGCCAGGTGAGACAGAGGCAGAAAGAGTCGAGGGTTCAGAGAGAGACTGGAAGACAGCGTGTGGGCAGGGGGGGCCTCGGGCAGGATGCCGGGCAGCTGCAGAGACCACCCGGCCCTGAGCAGCCAAAGCGATGGGGGCGGGGGGAGGCCACTGAGCAGCGGCGGGCCTGGAGAGGCCCAGGGTGGGAGGACACCTGAGATCTCCGCGCTCCGCGCCCCGCCCCCCTCCCCCCAACCCCCTGCACGCATGCCACGCCGGGGCGCTCTGACACTAGCTTCTCTGTAGTTTCGTCACTTGAATTTCTCTCCCTCTGCTCAACTGAGTGATGACTGTGTATTGAACAGCTAGGTCATTTCCAAATAAATTAAGCTTAGTCTTTCACAGGACACCCGGACATGTATGGAGAGACCAGCACGGATGCATGGACACCAACCTTGGTAACTGGACAACCAGTGGGAAATTACTGTCTGACTCAGGAGAGAGAAAGAAACCCAAACAGATTGAATGAAATGAACAGAAACACAGGCTTTGCAACTCACACCCTAATTCAATTACCAGAATATAAACAACACTATAACCATTTTAGAAAAACTATAGACCTCTCCATGACCTTTGGTCGGGTGAGGAGTTCAAACACACATCAAAAAAAAGCCAACTTTTCCAAGTCGTGAATATGTTAGTTCACACATTGACTTTTACATTGAATTGTGTAACAAATAAACTTAAAATCATTGACTCACTACATAAGCATGGAAGTATTTTAAACATAAAATATATTCTATAGTATTCAGGAAGCAATTGGCACAACTGTAAGAGTATCAGACCCAAAACTGGAACGTAGTGGAAGAGTCAGGATAGTCTGAAAATGAATCCCTAACTAAAAGGAACACACAGGATTACTGTAGATAAAAAAGGTTAAAGAAGAGAAGCTAGAAATCAGTCAATAAATGTCTTAGGGGTTAGCTTAGAGTGACTAGCCTCTGCGTGACTCTTTAAATTTTTCATGTTTGCAGCTTCCAAATTTTCCATGGTGAGAATAATACATTCGCCTCCAAACCAGAGTGACTTGGGGACACAAAGGTAGAAGTCGATAATTTTCTTTGCCTATGTCTGAATATTTACAGTCAGAGGTAGAAAAGGAGGAGTCTGTCCCTTGTCTAGATGAGGTCAATCCCCAGGTGTGGGATGTCTCCAGCCCTGGTTTAGCCAAAAATTTTCCACCAGTAAAGATTTCTCTGAGACCAAATGCTCCCTAGCCCTGGAAAAGACAATATCCCTTAAAACCAGAAGCTCTTGAGGGTCTTAAACCATTAGTTAACAAATACCGAGATACTGGAACTCGAATCAGCTGTGAGTCCCCGTGCAACACCCCAATCTTGCCCGTTCAAAAACCAGATGGATCTTACCGATTCGTCCAGGATCTAAGAGCTGTTAATGAAGCTGTGGTTCCCATACCCCCATAGTCCCAAACCCATATACCCCCCTATCTCAAGTCGCAGAAAATGCCAAGTACTTCTCAGTCTTGGACCTTCAAGGTGCTTTCTTTTGCATTTCTCTCCATCCTGAATCCCAAAAACTCTTTGCTTTTGAGTGGCGGGACTTGGAAACAAGAGAGACCATACAACTCTTGACAGGAGTCGACTACCACAAGGGTTTAGGGACAGCCCTCATAACTTCGGGACTTCCTCGGGGAGAGAACTAAGGGAATTAACTTTAACAAACAGTAGTCTAATACAGTATGTGGATGACTGGCTCATAGCTAGGCCAGATTTTACCAGCTCTCAAATGGACACTATTTAAAACGCTAACTTTCCTGTATGAAAAGGGTTATCGAGTATCCCCCAAGTAGGCTCTGATTAGCTTAACCCAAGTAAAATACCTTGGATTTATAATTACGGAGAGAAAAAGAATGCCTGACCCCGAGGGGAGATCCCTCATCTTAAATACCCCGTACCCCCAAACAAAACAACAGCTTAGGGGATTTTTAGGAAGGACCGGGTTTTGCAGGATCTGGATTCCTAATTATGGCAATCTGGCCAGACCCCTATATGAAAATTTAAGGGGGAAAGAGGAAGAGCCACTCGACTGGCATGAGACCTGCAAGGTGGCCTTTAATGCCCTAAAAGCGTCCATCACTACAGCCCCAGCTTTAGGCCTCCCCAACCTGGAGAAGCCTTTTAGACTCTATGTTTCTGGAAGGACAGGAACTGCTCTTGGGTTGTTAGGGCAGATGATGGGGCCCGTATTACAACCTGTGGCTTATCTCTCAAAATAACTAGATGAGGTGGCCAGAGGTTGGCCCACTTGCCTCCGGGCAGTAGCAGCCACCGCTCTTATGGTTAAGGAGGCATCTAAGCTGACCCTGGGTCAGCCCACCACAGTTTATTCGCCTCACCGGGTGCAAGCAGTCTTGGAAATGAAAGGGGACAGGAGGATGACAGGGAGACGCATCACCCAATACCAAGCCCTCCTCCTTGACACTCCAGAAATAAAGTTGAGGGTCTGCCAGACTTTAAATCCAGCAACCTTACTGCCAGATCCCCCTACCTCCCCTCTGGATCACCAATGCATACAAATCACAGACGAGTTATACTCTTCTCGCCGGGACCTATCAGAGACACCTTTATCTGACCCAGAGGAAAACTGGCACACAGATGGCAGCAGTTTTGTAGAAAAGGGAGAGAGGAAATCAGGATATGCTGTAGCGAGCCTGGAAGAAACTAAGGAATGTGGGTCTCTTCCCCCAGACACCTCAGCCCAGAAAGCTGAACTTTTTGCCCTGACAAGAGCTTTGGAGTTAGGAGAAGAAAGAGGATTAATGTGTGTATGGACTCTAAGTATGCTTTCCTCATTCTGCATGCCCATGCAGCAATTTGGAAAGAAAGAGGGATGCTCGGTGCCCGAAGCTCTGCTATTAAACACAAAGAGCTCATTCTCAGGCTCCTGGAGGCAGTCAAACTTCCTGCAAAATTAGCTGTCATCCACTGCAAGAGTCACCAAAAGGGGCAAGAAAAAGAGGCTCAGGGAAATAGGAAAGCTGATCAAGAGGCAGGACGAGCTGCCGGGGAAGCTACCTCTGCCACTGCTATCTGCCCCCTTTTCCCCAAGGAAACCCTGACTCCAGATTTTACCCCAGGGGGACATTCCCGATATGCTGAGCGGGGCTGGGAGATTGGGTCACATGGGTGGTTTCAGCCTGATCAGGCCCAAATTATACTCCCTGATTCTCAGGTTTAAAACATTACTAACTCCTTACATAAGAGCACCCATTTTGGAAAAGATAATCTAGAAATCTTGCTTAAGCCTCTTCTCTCCCATCCGCAGTTAGCTAAGGTTGTTAAACAGGTCACACAAAACTGTGACACCTGTCTAAAAAATAACCCAAAAACCAGACCTCCTCTAATTACACCTGTCCAACATCGGGGATCATACCCAGGAGCGGACTGGCAATGCCGCTCCGCATTTAGAATTTACAGCCATGCCCAAGAGCCAAGGGTTTTCTTACTTGTTAGTCTTTATTGACACATTCACAGGATGGATTGAAGAGTTCCCTACTGAGACAGAGAGAGCTATAGAAGTCTGTAAACCTCTGCTGAAGGAGATAGTGCCTAGGTTTGGGCTGCCTCGGTCACTTCAGAGTGACAACGGGCCCTCACAGCCACGATACCCCAGAACCTAGCCACATGCTTAGGCATAAAATACCGGCTCCGCTCATCCTGGAGGCCTCAAGCTTCAGGAAAGGTAGAGAGAGCCAATCAGACTCTTAAAAGGGCTCTGGCTAAGCTATGTCAAGAAAGACATAATAAGTGGACACATATGCTGTCCATAGCCCTCATGAGGCTACGGATATCCCCCAAACGGCCACTATTGTTAAGTCCTAATGAAATGATGGATGGACGTCCATTCTTGACTTCTGATTTTTTTTTTGACGAGGATGCCAATACACTCTGAAAACATATAGTTGACCTGGGAAGGTTTCCGCAAGAACTCCAACGGTATGGAGAACAAACCACAGGAAGACTTGAAAAATCCCCAGGTAAAGCCAGGGGATCAAGTATCAGGAAAGACCTGGCAAGAAAAAGGGAGTCCAAACCAGCTCTCCGAGAAATGGACAGGGCCATATCAGGTTGTTCTAGTGACTTCAACTGCTTTAAAAGTGAAGGGTCTATCTGCCTGGGTCCACAATTCTAGAATAAAACCCTATGGCCTACAGGAGTGGGAGACAGAAACTGAGACACCAAAGCCAGAGGACAGCTATTCCTGTGAACCTGTTGAAGATCTCAGGCTCTTGTTCAAGCAGAACCCCATCAATCCTGCCTCAGATAAGTAAAATGCATCATATGATGTTCTTCCTCTTTCTAATCATATCTCCCTGTATGGCTATTGATCTCTCCCTAAACGAGGCATGTTCACTTGCAAACCACACTGCTTCTCAACTCAACCTAAGCAGCCCGGGCTGCATCTGCATTAATGGCAAAGGTTGGGGGTATGTCCAACCCATCCCAGGGTATCAATATCAAAGGCCCACCCTTCCAGCCGAGCTATGGGCTGTTACTCAGCGCCCCCATGTGGTCGTAATATGGCCTTTTGGGAAAAGGGGGAAAAAAAACTTCATGTCTTGGTACCAGCAACAACTGTCTCTATTTACCCCCTGGATGACATCTGCAATCCCACCTGAGCCCTTATTTTCTCTCATGACTAACATCCCCCAAGTGACCTTCCCTATCTCTCTAAAAAGCCACTCCCTAACAGGGGTGTCAGTGAGAAATCTAGACGACTCACAATGTGGGGTGACCGTCACTGTTGAAACTGATGGGAAAAACCGGGACAGGCCCTGCAGCTGGGAGACCAGCCGACGCCACCCCCGGCCAGCACACGCCTGGCCCGGCCCGGGGCGCTTCCCGGACCCCGAGCGGCCTGGCGAGGCTGCGGGAGCTCTGGTGGGGGTTGGGGAGGGGGGTGGCTTGAGCGAGGAGGTCGTCTCGGTGCCCCCCCCCCCACCATCCCGTTCGCTGCTCAGGGTCACGTGGCTCCGGAGAGTGGGGCGTCGGCCCGGGGCCGCGGTCCCCGGAGCCTCCTGCGGGCTCAGGGGCAGCCCAGCCGGGGCCCCAGGCGCCCATCCTGCCAGCTGTGCAAACCCCCTGGAGTGCCTCAGCCCCGCCCTGTCCCCAAACCGAGGCCCGCCCTGCCCCCACGCCACGGGCCCAGCACAGGACCTTCCTGAGAGAGCGGACGAGCGACAGCCAGGCACACGGACAGGCACTCGCACGCAACCACGCCAGCTGAGACAGAGGCAGAATGAGACGAGGGTTCAGAGAGACACCGGAAGACAGTGTGTGGGCAGGGGGGGCCTCGGGCAGGATGCCGGGCAGCTGCAGAGACCACCCGGCCCTGAGCAGCAAACGCGATGGGGGCGGGGGGAGGCTGCCGAGCAGAGGCAGGCCTGGAGAGGTCCAGGTTGGGAGGGCACCTGAGATATCCGCGGTCCGCGCTCCGCCCACCCCAACCCCCTGAACGCACGCGCCTCTCCGACAAAAGCTTCTCCGGAGTTTGATCACCTGAATTTCTATCCTTGTGCTCAACTGAGTGATGACAGTATATTGCACAGTTAGGTCATTTCCAAATAAATTAAGCTTAGTGTTTCACAGGACACCCGGACATGAATGCAGAGACCAGCACAGATGGATGGACACCAACCTTGGTAACTGGACAACCAATGGGAAATTATTGTCTGACTCAGGAGAGACAAAGAAACCCGAACAGATGGAAAAAATGAACAGAAACACAAACTTTGCAACTCACACCCCAATTCAATTACCGAAAAAAACAACAACACTATAACCATTTTAGAAAACAATAGACCTCTCCATGACCTTTGGTCCAGTGAGGAGTTCTTACACACAACAAAAAAAGCCACCTTTTCCAAATCGAGAATATGTTAGTTCACACATTGACTTTACATTGAAATGTGTAACAAATAAACTTAAAATCATTGACTCACTACATACGCATGGAAGTATTTTAAACATAAAATATGTTCTATAGTATTCAGGAAGCACTTGGCACATCTGTAAGTGTATCAGACCCCAAACTGGAACTTAATGGAAGAGTCAGGATACTCTAAAAATGAATCCCTAACTAAAAGGAATACACAGTATTACGTAGATCAAAAAGGTTAAAGAAGAGAAACTAGAAATCAGTCAATAAATGTTTGAGGGGTTAGCCTAGAGTGACTAGCCTCTGCGTTACTTTTTAAACTTTTCATGTTTGCATCTTCCAAATTTTCCATGCTGAGAATAATACTTTCATATCAGTTTCAAGATCAGTCTCACACTAAAGACAGTAAGAGTGGAATAAGAAATAAGAAATGCTTGTGGGGGGGGGGGAAGAAATGCTTGAACTAAAGGTGGTACTGATGAAATTATTTGCAGGGCAGCCAAGGAGTCACAGATGTAGAGAACAGACTTATGGACACTGGCAGGTGTGAGGAAGAAGAGGGTGAGATGAATGCAGAGGAACATGGAAACATAGTACCATACGTTAAAAGAGATGCCAATGCAATTTGCTGTATGACTCAGGGGACTCAAACAGGGGCTCTGCAACAAGCTAGAGGGGTGGAACGGAGAGGAGGAGATGGGAGAGAGGTTCAGGAGGGAGGAGACATATGTACACCTGTGGCTCATTCACGTTGATGTTTGGCAACAAAATTCTGTAAAGCAACTATCCTTCAATTGAAAGAAAAAGTCATGTTTGGACTTACCAAACAAGGTCTTGTGTACTTCTAGCATGGCCTTCTGTTTCGTGCTGCCATCCTTAATTCATCTTCCATATCATTAAACAGACTAGTCAAGTTTTTGCCAAAAACATCTTGAGCTCCTGCATCATGCTGATCAACTGCCTTATCTCGATCCAGTATAGAATGGAGAACAAAGAAACCTTTTGTCGTTTCGTCAAGTGATTGAAGCCACTCTATGTGATTTTAAAAAATAAATGTGGATAAGACGGATATGACCAAAGCAATCTAATGACAATATCTGTGCTTCATTAAAGATCTGCAGAGAACTAGTAAATTTTTTGTTTCGTATCAGAAGAATTTTTTAAATCCACACCAACATTTCTTTCGCGTCCGCTAGCCATCTAGACAAGGAAAACTGATTTTACCAATCAATGTCCCTAGTTCTGCCCCCTCACCGTTTTTTACCCAATATGTGTTACTCAGGCAGGAGACCCTGGTTCAATTCCTGGGTCAGGAAGATCTGCTGGAGAAGGGATAGGCTACCCACTCCAGTATTAGTGGGCTTCCCTTGTGGCTCAGTTGGTAAAGAATCATTCCTCTGTACCAAGAGTAGCTCAACTCCTCTCAAAGCAAATACAGGATGGTAGTAACTATGCAGGACAAAGCTGATTCTGTATATTTATAGTACTCACTCATGAGCTTGACAGAGGTCCTAGATCTGTTACCACATTTTTTTTTAAGTGATATCTGCATGTGCAGGTGAAAGTGGCTCAGTTCGTGCCTGACTCTTTGCAGCTCCAAGGACTATACAGTCCATGGAACTCTCTAGGCCAGAATACTGGAGTGGGTAGCCTATCCTTTCTCCAGCGGATCTTCCCGACCCAGGACTCAAAGCGGGGTCTCCTGCGTTGCAGGCAGATTCTTTAGCAACTGAGCTAGTAGGGCTTCACTGGTGGCTCAGTTGCTAAAGAATATCTGCATAATTTTCTATCGATTTGGAATTAGCAATCTGTCTGTGAGCAGGGCCGGTCATTAGCAGCTTCTGTCAGAAAACAGAAGCATGTCTGCCTGACTTGCTTCTCTGGGGAGCTTTCACTGTTCTTGCGCTAGTGCACATGGCAAGTTTCTAAGTGAGAAAGTAATGGCTACTATCACAGCTGGCCACTGAGGTACTTAATGGCAGAGGCAATCCCAGCTCTGCCAAGCAGTAGCCACCACGAAATCAGCTATTGTCATTGTAGCCAAGTTCCGTGAATTTGTGGTGTTATTTGTTGTGTTCTTCAAGAAGATGCCTTTGCCCTGCCAGTAAGACATATTTCCATAACACACAGCCATGCACTCAATCGATGTGCATCCTCCAGTAAAGCCCAGCCACGATGTCTTAGAGGAGCCTCTCTGCCCATTGTCATAAGCCAGTCTAATTTTGTGTGAGACCGTGAAAACTCAGTGTCTTTATTACGCTTGTGCTTCTGACGGGAGGTCTGAGAAGGCACTTCTGAAGGTTTATTCCTACCAGTCGTTGTCATATTTATCGAGTCTTTATTTTATATTTTTTTCTTATTTTTTACTTCTACCAGTTTCTTGCTACCAGCCCGTCTCCCTCCACCCTCGTGCACACACGGTCAGTCATGGAATCCCGTGGACTTCAGCCCGCCAGACTCCTCTGCCCATGGAGTTTTCCAGGCAAGAATACTGGAGTGGGTTGCCATTTCCTTCTCCATGTATGGAGTCTTTAAAGATTCCATCACTGAGGTGTTGCTTCTCCACTTGTACATGCCCTTCCTCCCTAAGTGCAGTAGAAGTCATCCCCACTTCCCAACATGTCTGTCTTCCGTCCTCTGGATTATGTATTGCTTGAGCTCACCACAGCGTCAGGATATTCTAGAAACCCTTCTGATTGCAGTCTCTTCGGGAGGTTACAAGTGCTTCAAACCTCAGAATTTTACAAAGCACTTTTTACGACCTCAGCTGAAAGGGAAGTCAACACTCAGTGACAGTCACAGGCTTCCATGGCCTGGACTTGATTATGGGCTGTGCTTTCATAATCATCGTGTTTCCGATACCAACTAAGATGTCACTGAGAAATTTTTTTCTTTCTCATCATTGTATCTTTCATGTTTATTTTTATATATTATGGGTTTTCCTATATATCTTCCCTTAAGCATGAGGGTCTGAAGTCAGTAGAACTTACTACAACTGATTTCCAGTTAGCTGTGTTAGGACAGGAAAAAGAATGACCAGCTGCTGGATTCCTAAGATTATGTATGAAAATATGATTCGTTTTACTGTGTGAAGTCATCCGATTCTAACTTTCTGAAGTAGGCATTCAGAAAAATCAAAAAAAATCGCCTAACTACTAGGCGGTCTCCCATCCAAGTACTGACCAGGCCCGACCTGCTCAGTTTCCCAGATCAGAGGAGAGAGGGCACGTTCAGGGTGGTATTGCCTTAGACCGAGGCGGCTGCCAGGCGCTGCAGGAGCCCCGCGTTGCGCCTCCCTTGCGGTCTGACCTGCCAGTCGGGCCTGTGGCTGCAGTTCTCGAGCGGGCTCGCGCTGCACTTGAGCCGCACGCCCCGCGACTGGACTCCGGCCGGCCAGAGCCTGCAGCTCGGCGGCCAGCGGAGGGCGCCCCCGCTCCGCACACCGCGAGCCCAGGCCAGCACCAGTCTGGCCTGGCCGGCAGGGGCCTGGCGTGCCTGAGGAACCTGGGGTGGGGCGAGGGGTGGTGGGTAGAGCAGGGAGGACATCTCGGTGCCCCCTCACCCCCTGTCACCCACCATCCCGTTCGCTGCTCAGGGTCAGGTGGCTCCGGACGAGCGGGGCTTCGGCCCGGGTCTGCAGTCCCCGGAGCCTCCTGGAGCTTAGGGGCAGCACACCGGGGCCCCAGGCTCCGATCCTGCCGGCTGTGCAAACCCCCTGGAGTGCCTCAGCCCCGCCCTGTCCCCAAATGAAGGCCCGCCCTGCACCCATGCCACGGGCCCAGCACAGGACCTTCCTGAGAGAGCGGACGAGCGACAGCCAGGCACACGGACAGGCACTCGCACGCACCCACGCCAGGTGAGACAGAGGCAGAAAGAGTCGAGGGTTCAGAGAGAGACTGGAAGACAGCGTGTGGGCAGGGGGGGCCTCGGGCAGGATGCCGGGCAGCTGCAGAGACCACCCGGCCCTGAGCAGCCAAAGCGATGGGGCCGGGTGGAGGCCACTGAGCAGCGGCGGGCCTGGAGAGCCCCAGGGTGGGAGGACACCTGAGATCTCCACACTCCGCACACCGCCCCCCTCCCCCCAACCCCCTGCACGCATGCCACGCCGGGGCGCTCAGACACTAGCTTCTCTGGAGTTTTGTCACTTGAATTTCTCTCCCTCTGCTCAACTGAGTGATGACAGTGTATTGAACAGCTAGGTCATTTCCAAATAAATTAAGCTTAGTGTTTCACAGGACACCCGGACATGTATGGAGAGACCAGCACGGATGCATGGACACCAACCTTGGTAACTGGACAACCAATGGGAAATTACTGTCTGACTCATGAGAGAGAAAGAAACCCGAACAGATGGAATGAAATGAACAGAAACACAGGCTTTGCAACTCACAGCCTAATTCAATTACCAGAAAATAAACAACACTATAACCATTTTAGAAAAACAATAGACCTCTCCATGACCTTTGGTCGGGTGAGGAGTTCAAACACACAGCAAAAAAAAGCCAAATTTTCCAAGTCGTGAATATATTAGTTCACACATTTACTTTTACATTGAAATGTGTAACAAATAAACTTAAAATCATTTACTCACTACATAAGCATGGAAGTATTTTAAACATAAAATATATTCTATAGTATTCAGGAAGCAATTGGCACAACTGTAAGAGTATCAGACCCAAAACTGGAACGTAGTGGAAGAGTCAGGATAGTCTAAAAATGAATCCCTAACTAAAAGGAACACACAGGATTACTGTAGATAAAAAAGGTTAAAGAAGAGAAGCTAGAAATCAGTCAATAAATGTCTTAGGGGTTAGCTTAGAGTGACTAGCCTCTGCGTGACTCTTTAAATTTTTCATGTTTGCAGCTTCCAAATTTTCCATTTTGAGAATAATACTTTCGCCTCCAAACCAGAGTGACTTGGGGACACAAAGGTAGAAGTCGATAATTTTCTTTGCCTATGTCTGAATATTTACAGTCAGAGGTAGAAAAGGAGGAGTCTGTCCCTTGTCTAGATGATGTCAATCCCCAGGTGTGGGATGTCTCCAGCCCTGGTTTAGCCATAAATGTTCCACCAGTAAAGATTTCTCTGAGACCAAATGCTGCCTAGCCCTGGAAAAGACAATATCCCTTAAAACCAGAAGCTCTTGAGGGTCTTAAACCATTAGTTAACAAATACCGAGATACTGGAACTCGAATCAGCTATGAGTCCCCCTGAAACACCCCAATCTTGCCCGTTCAAAAACCAGATGTATCTTACCGATTCGTCCAGGATCTAAGAGCTGTTAATGAAGCTGTGGTTCCCATCCACCCCATAGTCCCAAACCCATATACCGTCCTATCCCAAGTCCCAGGAAATGCCAAATACTTCTCAGTCTTGGACCTTCAAGGTGCTTTCTTTTGCATGCCTCTCCATCCTGAATCCCAAAAAACTCTTTGCTTTTGAGTGGCGGGACTTGGAAACAAGAGAGACCATACAACTCTCGACTGGACTCGACTACCCGAAGGGTTTAGGGACAGCCCTCATATCTTCGGGACTACCTTGGGGAGAGAACTAAGTTAATTAACTTTAATAAACAGTAGTCTAATACAGTATGTGGATGACTTGCTCATAGCTAGGCCAGATATTACCAGCTCTCAAATGGACATTATTTAAAACGTCAACTTTCCTGTATGAAAAGGGTTATCGAGTATCCCCCAAGTAGGCTCTGATTAGCTTAACCCAAGTAAAATACCTTGGATTTATAATTACGGAGAGAAAAAGAATGCCTGACCCCGAGGAGAGATCCCTCATCTTAAATACCCCGTACCCCCAAACAAAACAACAGCTTAGGGGATTTTTAGGAAGGACCGGGTTTTGCAGGATCTGGGTTCCTAATTATGGCCATCTGGGCAGACCCCTATATGAAAATTTAAGGGGGAAAGAGGAAGAGACACTCGACTGGCATGAGACCTGCAAGGTGGCCTTTAATGCCCTAAAAGAGTCCATCACTACAGCCCCAGCTTTAGGCCTCCCCAACCTGGAGAAGCCTTTTAGACTCTATGTTTCTGGAAGAACAGGAACTGCTCTTGGGGTGTTAGAGCAGATGATGGGGCCCGTATTACAACCTGTGGCTTATCTCTCAAAATAACTAGATGAGGTGGCCAGAGGGTGGCCCACTTGCCGCCGGGCAGTAGTAGCCACTGCTCTTATGGTTAAGGAGGCATCTAAGCTGACCCTGGGTCAGCCCACCACAGTGTATACGCCTCACCAGGTGCAAGCAGTCTTGGAAACGAAAGGGGACAGGTGGATGACAGGGGGAAGGATCACCCAATACCAAGCCCTCCTCCTTGACACTCCAGAAATAAAGTTGAGGGTCTGCCAGACTTTAAATCCAGCAACCTTACTGCCAGATCCCCCTACCTCCCCTCTGGATCACCAATGCATACAAATCACAGACGAGTTATACTCTTCTCGCCGGGACCTATCAGAGACACCTTTATCTGACCCAGAGGAAAACTGGCACACAGATGGCAGCAGTTTTGTAGAAAAGGGAGAGAGGAAAGCAGGATATGCTGTAGTGAGCCTGGAAGAAACTAAGGAAAGTGGGTCTCTTCCCCCAGACACCTCAGCCCAGAAAGCTGAACTTTTTGCCCTGACAAGAGCTTTGGAGTTAGGAGAAGGAAAGAGGATTAATGTGTGTATGGACTCTATGTATGCTTTCCTCATTCTGCATGCCCGTGCAGCAATTTGGAAAGAAAGAGGGATGCTCAGTGCCCGAAGCTCTGCTATTAAACACAAAGAGCTCATTCTCAGGCTCCTGGAGGCAGTCAAACTTCCTGCAAAATTAGCTGTCATCCACTGCAAGAGTCACAAAAAGGGGCAAGAAAAAGAGGCTCAGGGAAATAGGAAAGCTGATCAAGAGGCAGGATGAGCTGCCGGGGAAGCTACCTCTGCCACTGCTATCTGCCCCCTTTTCCCCAAGGAAACCCTGACTCCAGATTTTACCCCAGGGTGACATTCCCAATATGCTGAGCGGGGTTGGGAGATTGGGTCACAAGTGTGGTATCAGCCTGATCAGGCCCAAATAATACTCCCTGATTCTCAGGTTTAAAACATTACTAACTCCTTACATAAGAGCGCCCATTTTGGAAAAGATAATCTAGAAATCTTGCTTAAGCCTATTCTCTCCCATCCCCAGTTAGCTAAGGTTGTTAAACAAGTCACACAAAATTGTGACACCTGTCTAAAAAATAACCCAAAAACCAGACCTCCTCTAATTACACCTGTCCAACATCGGGGATCATACCCATGAGCGGACTGGCAATGCCGCTCCGCATTTAGAATTTACAGCCATGCCCAAGACCCAAGGGTTTTCTTACTTGCTAGTCTTTATTGACACATTCACAGGATGGATCGAAGCGTTCCCTACTGAGAGTGAGAGAGTTACAGAAGTCTGTAAAGCTCTGCTGAAGGAGATAGTGCCTAGGTTTGGGCTGCCTCGGTCACTTCAGAGTGACAACGGGCCCTCACTTACAGCCACGATACCCCAGAACCTAGCCGCATGCTTAGGCATAAAATACCAGCTCCGCTCATCCTGGAGGCCTCAAGCTTCAGGAAAGGTAGAGAGAGCCAACCAGACTCTTAAAAGGGCTCTGGCTAAGCTATGTCAGAAACACATAATAAGTGGACACATATTCTGCCCATAGCTCTCATGAGGCTACGGACATCCCCCAAACGGCCACTATTGTTAAGTACTTATGAAATGATGTATGGACGACCATTCTGAACTTCTGATTTGTTTCTTGACGAGGATGCCAATACACTCTTAAAACATATAATTGACCTGGGAAGGTTTCCGCAAGAACTCCAACGGTATGGAGAACAAACCACAGGAAGACTTGAAAAATCCCCAGGTAAAGCCAGGGAATCAAGTATCAGTAAAGACCTGGCAAGAAAAAGGGAGTCCAAACCAGCTGTCCGAGAAATGGACAGGGCCATATCAGGTTGTTCTAGTGACTTCAACTGCTGTAAAAGTGAAGGGTCTATCTGCCTGGGTCCACAATTCTAGAATAAAACCCTATGGCCTACAGGAGGGGGAGACAGAAACTGAGACTCCAAAGCCAGAGGACAGCTATTCCTGTGAACCTGTTGAAGATCTCAGGCTCTTGTTCAAGCAGAACCCCATCAATCCTGCCTCAGATAAGTAAAATGCATCATATGATGTTCTTCCTCTTTCTAATCATATCTCCCTGTATGGCTATTGATCTCTCCCTAAACGAAGCATGTTCACTTGCAAACCACACTGCTTCTCAACTCAACCTAAGCAGCCCGGGCTGAATCTGCATTAATGACAAAGTTTGGGGGTATGTCCAACCCATCCCAGGGTATCAATATCAAAGGCCCACCCTTCCAGCCGAGCTATGGGCTGTTACTCAGCGCCCCCATGTGGTCGTAATATGGCCTTTTGGGGAAAGGGGGAAAAAAAACTTCATGTCTTGGTACCAGCAACAACTGTCTCTATTTACCCCCTGGATGACATCTGCAATCCCACCTGAGCCCTTATTTTCTCTCATGACTAACATCCCCCAAGTGACCTTCCCTATCTCTCTAAAAAGCCACTCAATAACAGGGGTGTCAGTGAGAAATCTAGACGACTCACAATGTGGGGTGACCGTCACTGTTGAAACTGATGGGAAAAACCGGGACAGGCCCTGCAGCTGGGAGACCAGCCGACGCCACCCCCGGCCAGCACGCGCCTGGCCCAGCCCGGGGCGTTTCCCGGACCCCGAGCGGCCTGGCGAGGCTGCGGGAGCTCTGGCGGGGGTTGGGGAGGGGGGTGGCTTGAGCGGGGAGGACGTCTCGGTGCCCCCCCACCCCCCGCCCCCCACCATCCCGTTCGCTGCTCAGGGTCACGTGGCTCCGGACGAGCGGGGCGTCGGCCTGGGGCCACGGTCCCCAGAGCCTCCTGCGGGCTTAGGGGCAGCCCAGCCGGGGCCCCAGGCCCCCATCCTGCCGGCTGTGCAAACCCCCTGGAGTGCCTCAGCCCCGCCCTGTCCCCAAACCGAGGCCCGCCCTGCCCCCACGCCACTGGCCCAGCACAGGACCTTCCTGAGAGAGCGGACGAGCGACAGCCAGGCACACGGACAGGCACTCGCACGCACCCACGCCAGGTGAGACAGAGGCAGAAAGAGTCGAGGGTTCAGAGAGAGACTGGAAGACAGCGTGTGGGCAGGGGGGGCCTCGGGCAGGATGCCGGGCAGCTGCAGAGACCACCCGGCCCTGAGCAGCCAAAGCGATGGGGGTGGGGGGAGGCCACTGAGCAGCGGCGGGCCTGGAGAGCCCCAGGGTCGGAGGACACCTGAGATCTCCGCGCTCCGCGCCCCGCCCCCCTCCCCCCAACCCCCTGCACGCATGCCACGCCGGGGCGCTCTGACACTAACTTCTCTGGAGTTTTGTCACTTGAATTTCTCTCCCTCTGCTCAACTGAGTGATGACAGTGTATTGAACAGCTAGGTCATTTCCAAATAAATTAAGCTTAGTGTTTCACAGGACACCCGGACATGTATGGAGAGACCAGCACGGATGCATGGACACCAACCTTGGTAACTGGACAACCAGTGGGAAATTACTGTCTGACTCATGAGAGAGAAAGAAACCCGAACAGATGGAATGAAATGAACAGAAACACAGGCTTTGCAACTCACACCCTAATTCAATTACCAGAAAATAAACAACACTATAACCATTTTAGAAAAACAATAGACCTCTCCATGACCTTTGGTCGGGTGAGGAGTTCAAACACACAGCAAAAAAAAGCCAACTTTTCCAAGTCGTGAATATGTTAGTTCACACAATGACTTTTACATTGAAATGTGTAACAAATAAACTTAAAATCATTGACTCACTACATAAGCATGGAAGTATTTTAAATATAAAATATGTTCTATAGTGTTCAGGAAGCACTTGGCACATCTCTAAGTGTATCAGACCCAATACTGGAACGTAGTGGAAGAGTCAGGATAGTCTGAAAATGAATCCCTAACTAAAAGGAACACACAGGATTACTGTAGATAAAAAAGGTTAAAGAAGAGAAGCTAGAAATCAGTCAATAAATGTCTTAGGGGTTAGCTTAGAGTGACTAGCCTCTGCGTGACTCTTTAAATTTTTCATGTTTGCAGCTTCCAAATTTTCCATTTTGAGAATAATACTTTCGCCTCCAAACCAGAGTGACTTGGGGACACAAAGGTAGAAGTCGATAATTTTCTTTGCCTATGTCTGAATATTTACAGTCAGAGGTAGAAAAGGAGGAGTCTGTCCCTTGTCTAGATGATGTCAATCCCCAGGTGTGGGATGTCTCCAGCCCTGGTTTAGCCAAAAATGTTCCACCAGTAAAGATTTCTCTGAGACCAAATGCTGCCTAGCCCTGGAAAAGACAATATCCCTTAAAACCAGAAGCTCTTGAGGGTCTTAAACCATTAGTTAACAAATACTGAGATACTGGAACTCGAATCAGCTATGAGTCCCCCTGCAACACCCCAATCTTGCCCGTTCAAAAACCAGATGGATCGTACCAATTCGTCCAGGATCTAAGAGCTGTTAATGAAGCTGTGGTTCCCATCCACCCCATAGTCCCAAACCCATATACCCTCCTATCCCAAGTCCCAGGAAATGCCAAGTACTTCTCAGTCTTGAACCTTCAAGGTGCTTTCTTTTGCATGCCTCTCCATCCTGAATCCCAAAAACTCTTTGCTTTTGAGTGGCGGGACTTGGAAACAAGAGAGACCGTATAACTCTCGACTGGACTCGACTCCCCCAAGGGTTTAGGGACAGCCCTCATATCTTCGGGACTTCCTCGGGGAGAGAACTAAGGGAATTAACTTTAACAAACAGTAGTCTAATACAGTATGTGGATGACTTGCTCATAGCTAGGCCAGATTTTACCAGCTCTCAAATGGACACTGTTTAAAACGCTAACTTTCCTGTATGAAAAGGGTTATCGAGTATCCCCCAAGTAGGCTCAGATTAGCTTAACCCAAGTAAACTACCTTGGATTTATAATTACGGAGAGAAAAAGAATGCCTGACCCCGAGGGGAGATCCCTCATCTTAAATACCCCGTACCCCCAAACAAAACAACAGCTTAGGGGATTTTTAGGAAGGACCGGGTTTTGCAGGATCTGGATTCCTAATTATGGCAATCTGGCCAGACCCCTATATGAAAATTTAAGGGGGAAAGAGGAAGAGCCACTCGACTGGCATGAGACCTGCAAGGTGGCCTTTAATGCCCTAAAAGAGTCCATCACTACAGCCCCGGCTTTAGGCCTCCCCAACCTGGAGAAGCCTTTTAGACTCTATGTTTCTGGAAGGACAGGAACTGCTCTTGGGCTGTTAGAGCAGATGATGGGGCCCGTATTACAACCTGTGGCTTATCTCTCAAAATAACTAGATGAGGTGCCCAGAGGGTGGCCCACTTGCCTCCAGGCAGTAGCAGCCACCGCTCTTATGGTTAAGGAGGCATCTAAGCTGACCCTGGTTCAGCCCACAACAGTGTGTACCCCACACCAGGTGCAAGCAGTCTTGCAAACGAAATGGGACAATTGGATGACAAGGGGAAGGATCACCCAATACCAAGCCCTCTTCCTTGACAGTCCAGAAATATAGTTGACGGTCTGCCAGACTTTAAATCCAGCAACCTTACTGCCAGATCCCCCTACCTCCCCTCTGGATCACCAATGCATACAAATCACAGACGAGTTATACTCTTCTCGCCGGGACCTATCAGAGACACCTTTATCTGACCGAGAGGAAAACTGGCACAAAGATGTCAGCAGTTTTGTAGAAAAGGGAGAGAGGAAAGCAGGATATGCTGTAGTGAGCCTGGAAGAAACTAAGGAAAGTGGGTCTCTTCCCCCAGACACCTCAGCCCAGAAAGCTGAACTTTTTGCCCTGACAAGAGCTTTGGAGTTAGGAGAAGGAAAGAGGATTAATGTGTGTATGGACTCTAAGTATGCTTTCCTCATTCTGCATGCCCGTGCAGCAATTTGGAAAGAAAGAGGGATGCTCAGTGCCCGAAGATCTGCTATTAAACACAAAGAGCTCATTCTCAGGCTCCTGGAGGCAGTCAAACTTCCTGCAAAATTAGCTGTCATCCACTGAAAGAGTCACCAAAAGGGGCAAGAAAAAGAGGCTCAGGGAAATAGGAAAGCTGATCAAGAGGCAGGACGAGCTGCCGGGGAAGCTACCTCTGCCACTGCTATCTGCCCCCTTTTCCCCAAGGAAACCCTGACTCCAGATTTTACCCCAGGGGGACATTCCCGATATGCTGAGCGAGGTTGGGAGATTGGGTCACAAGGGTGGTATCAGCCTGATCAGGCCCAAATAATACTCCCTGATTCTCAGGTTTAAACATTACTAACTCCTTACATAAGAGCGCCCATTTTGGAAAAGATAATCTAGAAATCTTGCTTAAGCCTATTCTCTCCCATCCCCAGTTAGCTAAGGTTGTTAAACAAGTCACACAAAATTGTGACACCTGTCTAAAAAATAACCCAAAAACCAGACCTCCTCTAATTACACCTGTCCAACATCGGGGATCATACCCAGGAGCGGACTGGCAATGCCGCTCCGCATTTAGAATTTACAGCCATGCCCAAGACCCAAGGGTTTTCTTACTTGCTAGTCTTTATTGACACATTCACAGGATGGATCGAAGCATTCCCTACTGAGAGTGAGAGAGCTACAGAAGTCTGTAAAGCTCTGCTGAAGGAGATAGTGCCTAGGTTTGGGCTGCCTCGGTCACTTCAGAGTGACAATGGGCCCTCACTTACAGCCACGATACCCCAGAACCTAGCCGCATGCTTAGGCATAAAATACCAGCTCCGCTCATCCTGGAGGCCTCAAGCTTCAGGAAAGGTAGAGAGAGCCAACCAGACTCTTAAAAGGGCTCTGGCTAAGCTATGTCAGAAACACATAATAAGTGGACACATATTCTGCCCATAGCTCTCATGAGGCTACGGACATCCCCCAAACGGCCACTATTGTTAAGTCCTTATGAAATGATGTATGGACGACCATTCTGAACTTCTGATTTGTTTCTTGACGAGGATGCCAATACACTCTTAAAACATATAATTGACCTGGGAAGGTTTCCGTAAGAACTCCAACGGTATGGAGAACAAACCACAGGAAGACTTGAAAAATCCCCAGGTAAAGCCAGGGAATCAAGTATCAGTAAAGACCTGGCAAGAAAAAGGGAGTCCAAACCAGCTGTCCGAGAAATGGACAGGGCCATATCAGGTTGTTCTAGTGACTTCAACTGCTGTAAAAGTGAAGGGTCTATCTGCCTGGGTCCACAATTCTAGAATAAAACCCTATGGCCTACAGGAGGGGGAGACAGAAACTGAGACTCCAAAGCCAGAGGACAGCTATTCCTGTGAACCTGTTGAAGATCTCAGGCTCTTGTTCAAGCAGAACCCCATCAATCCTGCCTCAGATAAGTAAAATGCATCATATGATGTTCTTCCTCTTTCTAATCATATCTCCCTGTATGGCTATTGATCTCTCCCTAAACGAAGCATGTTCACTTGCAAACCACACTGCTTCTCAACTCAACCTAAGCAGCCCGGGCTGCATCTGCATTAATGACAAAGGTTGGGGGTATGTCCAACCCATCCCAGGGTATCAATATCAAAGGCCCACCCTTCCAGCCGAGCTATGGGCTGTTACTCAGCGCCCCCATGTGGTCGTAATATGGCCTTTTGGGGAAAGGGGGAAAAAAAACTTCATGTCTTGGTACCAGCAACAACTGTCTCTATTTACCCCCTGGATGACATCTGCAATCCCACCTGAGCCCTTATTTTCTCTCATGACTAACATCCCCCAAGTGACCTTCCCTATCTCTCTAAAAAGCCACTCAATAACAGGGGTGTCAGTGAGAAATCTAGACGACTCACAATGTGGGGTGACCGTCACTGTTGAAACTGATGGGAAAAACCGGGACAGGCCCTGCAGCTGGGAGACCAGCCGACGCCACCCCCGGCCAGCACGCGCCTGGCCCGGCCCGGGGCGTTTCCCGGACCCCGAGCGGCCTGGCGAGGCTGCGGGAGCTCTGGCGGGGGTTGGGGAGGGGGGTGGCTTGAGCGGGGAGGACGTTTCGGTGCCCCCCCACCCCCCGCCCCCCACCATCCCGTTCGCTGCTCAGGGTCACGTGGCTCCGGACGAGCGGGGCGTCGGCCCGGGGCCACGGTCCCCAGAGCCTCCTGCGGGCTTAGGGGCAGCCCAGCCGGGGCCCCAGGCCCCAATCCTGCCGGCTGTGCAAACCCCCTGGAGTGCCTCAGCCCCGCCCTGTCCCCAAACCGAGGCCCGCCCTGCCCCCACGCCACGGGCCCAGCACAGGACCTTCCTGAGAGAGCGGACGAGCGACAGCCAGGCACACGGACAGGCACTCGCACGCACCCACGCCAGGTGAGACAGAGGCAGAAAGAGTCGAGGGTTCAGAGAGAGACTGGAAGACAGCGTGTGGGCAGGGGGGGCCTCGGGCAGGATGCCGGGCCGCTGCAGAGACCACCCGGCCCTGAGCAGCCAAAGCGATGGGGGTGGGGGGAGGCCACTGAGCAGCGGCGGGCCTGGAGAGCCCCAGGGTGGGAGGACACCTGAGATCTCCGCGCTCCGCGCCCCGCCCCCATCCCCCCAACCCCCTGCACGCATGCCACGCCGGGGCGCTCTGACACTAGCTTCTCTGGAGTTTTGTCACTTGAATTTCTCTCCCTCTGCTCAACTGAGTGATGACAGTGTATTGAACAGCTAGGTCATTTCCAAATAAATTAAGCTTAGTGTTTCACAGGACACCCGGACATGTATGGAGAGACCAGCACGGATGCATGGACACCAACCTTGGTAACTGGACAACCAATGGGAAATTACTGTCTGACTCAGGAGAGAGAAAGAAACCCGAACAGATGGAATGAAATGAACAGAAACACAGGCTTTGCAACTCACACCCTAATTCAATTACCAGAAAATAAACAACACTATAACCATTTTAGAAAAACAATAGACCTCTCCATGACCTTTGGTCGGGTGAGGAGTTCAAACACACAGCAAAAAAAAGCCAACTTTTCCAAGTCGTGAATATGTTAGTTCACACAATGACTTTTACATTGAAATGTGTAACAAATAAACTTAAAATCATTGACTCACTACATAAGCATGGAAGTATTTTAAATATAAAATATGTTCTATAGTGTTCAGGAAGCACTTGGCACATCTCTAAGTGTATCAGACCCAATACTGGAACGTAGTGGAAGAGTCAGGATAGTCTGAAAATGAATCCCTAACTAAAAGGAACACACAGGATTACTGTAGATAAAAAAGGTTAAAGAAGAGAAGCTAGAAATCAGTCAATAAATGTCTTAGGGGTTAGCTTAGAGTGACTAGCCTCTGCGTGACTCTTTAAATTTTTCATGTTTGCAGCTTCCAAATTTTCCATTTTGAGAATAATACTTTCGCCTCCAAACCAGAGTGACTTGGGGACACAAAGGTAGAAGTCGATAATTTTCTTTGCCTATGTCTGAATATTTACAGTCAGAGGTAGAAAAGGAGGAGTCTGTCCCTTGTCTAGATGATGTCAATCCCCAGGTGTGGGATGTCTCCAGCCCTGGTTTAGCCATAAATGTTCCACCAGTAAAGATTTCTCTGAGACCAAATGCTGCCTAGCCCTGGAAAAGACAATATCCCTTAAAACCAGAAGCTCTTGAGGGTCTTAAACCATTAGTTAACAAATACCGAGATACTGGAACTCGAATCAGCTGTGAGTCCCCCGGCAACACCCCAATCTTGCCCGTTCAAAAACCAGATGGATCGTACCAATTCGTCCAGGATCTAAGAGCTGTTAATGAAGCTGTGGTTCCCATCCACCCCATAGTCCCAAACCCATATACCCTCCTATCCCAAGTCCCAGGAAATGCCAAGTACTTCTCAGTCTTGGACCTTCAAGGTGCTTTCTTTTGCATTCCTCTCCATCCTGAATCCCAAAAACTCTTTGCTTTTGAGTGGCGGGACTTGGAAACAAGAGAGACCATACAACTCTCGACTGGACTCGACTACCCCAAGGGTTTAGGGACAGCCCTCATATCTTCGGGACTTCCTCGGGGAGAGAACTAAGGGAATTAACTTTAACAAACAGTAGTCTAATACAGTATGTGGATGACTTGCTCATAGCTAGGCCAGATTTTACCAGCTCTCAAATGGACACTATTTAAAACGCTAACTTTCCTGTATGAAAAGGGTTATCGAGTATCCCCCAAGTAGGCTCAGATTAGCTTAACCCAAGTAAAATACTTTGGATTTATAATTACGGAGAGAAAAAGAATGCCTGACCCCGAGGGGAGATCCCTCATCTTAAATACCCCGTACCCCCAAACAAAACAACAGCTTAGGGGATTTTTAGGAAGAACCGGGTTTTGCAGGATCTGGATTCCTAATGATGGCAATCTGGCCAGACCCCTATATGAAAATTTAAGGGGGAAAGAGGAAGAGCCACTCGACTGGCATGAAACCTGCAAGGTGGCCTTTAATGCCCTAAAAGAGTCCATCACTACAGCCCCAGCTTTAGGCCTCCCCAACCTGGAGAAGCCTTTTAGACTCTATGTTTCTGGAAGGACAGGAACTGCTCTTGTGTTAGAGCACATGATGGGGCCCGTATTACAACCTGTGGCTTATCTCTCAAAATAACTAGATGAGGTGGCCAGAGGTTGGCCCACTTGCCTCCGGGCAGTAGCAGCCACTGCTCTTATGGTTAAGGAGGCATCTAAGCTGACCCTGGGTCAGCCCACCACAGTGTATACGCCTCACCGGGTGCAAGCAGTCTTGGAAACGAAAGGGGACAGGTGGATGACAGGGGGAAGGATCACCCAATACCAAGCCCTCCTCCTTGACACTCCAGAAATAAAGTTGAGGGTCTGCCAGACTTTAAATCCAGCAACCTTACTGCCAGATCCCCCTACCTCCCCTCTGGATCACCAATGCATACAAATCACAGACGAGTTATACTCTTCTCGCCGGGACCTATCAGAGACACCTTTATCTGACCCAGAGGAAAACTGGCACACAGATGGCAGCAGTTTTGTAGAAAAGGGAGAGAGGAAAGCAGGATATGCTGTAGCAAGCCTGGAAGAAACTAAGGAAAATGGATCTCTTCCCCCATACACCTCAGCCCAGAAAGCTGAACTTTTTGCCCTGACAAGAGCTTTGGAGTTAGGAGAAGAAAGAGGATTAATGTGTGTATGGACTCTAAGTATGCTTTCCTCATTCTGCATGCCCGTGCAGCAATTTGGAAAGAAAGAGGGATGCTCAGTGCCCGAAGCTCTGCTATTAAACACAAAGAGCTCATTCTCAGGCTCCTGGAGGCAGTCAAACTTCCTGCAAAATTAGCTGTCATCCACTGCAAGAGTCACCAAAAGGGGCAAGAAAAAGAGGCTCAGGGAAATAGGAAAACTGATCAAGAGACAGGACGAGCTGCCGGGGAAGCTACCTCTGCCACTGCTATCTGCCCCCTTTTCCCCAAGGAAACCCTGACTCCAGATTTTACCCCAGGGGGACATTCCCGATATGCTGAGCGGGGCTGGGAGATTGGGTCACATGGGTGTTTTCAGCCTGATCAGTCCCAAATAATACTCCTTGATTCTCAGGTTTAAAACATTACTAACTCCTTACATAAGAGCGCCCATTTTGGAAAAGATAATCTAGAAATATTGCTTAAGCCTATTCTCTCCCATCCCCAGTTAGTTAAGGTTGTTAAACAGGTCACACAAAACTGTGACACCTGTCTAAAAAATAACCCAAAAACCAGACCTAGTCTAATTACACCTGTCCAACATCGGGGATCATACCCAGGAGCAGACTGGCAAGTAGAATTTACAGCCATGCCCAAGACCCAAGGGTTTTCTTACTTGCTAGTTTTCATTGACACATTCACAGGATGGATCGAAGCGTTCCCTCCTGAGACTGAGAGAGCTACAGAAGTCTGTAAAGCTCTGCTGAAGGAGATAGTGCCTAGGTTTGGGCTGCCTCGGTCACTTGAGAGTGACAACGGGCCCTCACTTACAGCCACGATACCCCAGAACCTAGCCGCATGCTTAGGCATAAAATACCAGCTCCGCTCATCCTGGAGGCCTCAAGCTTCAGGAAAGGTAGAGAGAGCCAACCAGACTCTTAAAAGGGCTCTGGCTAAGCTATGTCAGAAACACATAATAAGTAGACACATATGTTGCCCATAGCCCTCATGAGGATACGGACATCCCCCAAACGGCCACTATTGTTAAGTCCTTATGAAATGATGTATGGACGACCATTCTTAACTTCTGATTTGTTTCTTGACGAGGATGCCAATACACTCTTAAAACATATAATTGACCTGGGAAGGTTTCCGCAAGAACTCCAACGGTATGGAGAACAAACCACAGGAAGACTTGAAAAATCCCCAGGTAAAGCCAAGTGATCAAGTATCAGTAAAGACCTGGCAAGAAAAAGGGAGTCCAAACCAGCTGTCCGAGAAATGGACAGGGCCATATCAGGTTGTTCTAGTGACTTCAACTGCTGTAAAAGTGAAGGGTCTATCTGCCTGGGTCCACAATTCTAGAATAAAACCCTATGGCCTACAGGAGGGGGAGACAGAAACTGAGACTCCAAAGCCAGAGGACAGCTATTCCTGTGAACCTGTTGAAGATCTCAGGCTCTTGTTCAAGCAGAACCCCATCAATCCTGCCTCAGATAAGTAAAATGCATCATATGATGTTCTTCCTCTTTCTAATCATATCTCCCTGTATGGCTATTGATCTCTCCCTAAACGAGGCATGTTCACTTGCAAACCACACTGCTTCTCAACTCAACCTAAGCAGCCCGGGCTGCATCTGCATTAATGACAAAGGTTGGGGGTATGTCCAACCCATCCCAGGGTATCAATATCAAAGGCCCACCCTTCCAGCCAAGCTATGGGCTGTTACTCAGCGCCCCCATGTGGTCGTAATATGGCCTTTTGGGAAAAGGGGGAAAAAAAACTTCATGTCTTGGTACCAGCAACAACAGTCTCTATTTACCCCCTGGATGACATCTGCAATCCCACTTGAGCCCTTATTTTCTCTCATGACTAACATCCCCCAAGTGACCTTCCATATCTCTCTAAAAACCCACTCCCTAACAGGGGTGTCAGTGAGAAATCTAGACGACTCACAATGTGGGGTGACCGTCACTTTTGAAACTGATGGGAAAAACCGGGACAGGCCCTACAGCTGGGAGACCAGCCGACGCCACCCCCGGCCAGCACGCGCCTGGCCCGGCCCGGGGCGTTTCCCGGACCCCGAGCGGCCTGGCGAGGCTGCGGGAGCTCTGGCGGGGGTTGGGGAGGGGGGTGGCTTGAGTGGGGAGGACGTCTCGGTGCCCCCCCAACCCCGCCCCCCACCATCCCGTTCGCTGCTCAGGGTCACGTGGCTCCGGACGAGCGGGGCGTCAGCCCGGGGCCGAGGTCCCCGGAGCCTCCTGCGGGCTTAGGGGCAGCCCAGCCGGGGCCCCAGGCGCCCATCCTGCCGGCTGTGCAAACCCCCTGGAGTGCCTCAGCCCCGCCCTGTCCCCAAACCGAGGCCCGCCCTGCCCCCACGCCACGGGCCCAGCACAGGACCTCCCTGAGAGAGCGGACGAGCGACAGCCAGGCACACGGACAGGCACTCGCACGCACCCACGCCAGGTGAGACAGAGGCAGAAAGAGTCGAGGGTTCAGAGAGAGACTGGAAGACAGCGTGTGGGCAGGGGGGGCCTCGGGCAGGATGCCGGGCAGCTGCAGAGACCACCCGGCCCTGAGCAGCCAAAGCGATGGGGGCGGGGGGAGGCCACTGAGCAGCGGCGGGCCTGGAGAGGCCCAGGGTGGGAGGACACCTGAGATCTCCGCGCTCCGAGCCCCGCCCCCCTCCCCCCAACCCCCTGCACGCATGCCACGCCGGGGCGCTCTGACACTAGCTTCTCTGGAGTTTTGTCACTTGAATTTCTCTCCCTCTGCTCAACTGAGTGATGACAGTGTATTGAACAGCTAGGTCATTTCCAAATAAATTAAGCTTAGTCTTTCACAGGACACCCAGACATGTATGGAGAGACCAGCACTGATGCATGGACACCAACCTTGGTAACTGGACAACCAGTGGGAAATTACTGTCTGACTCAGGAGAGAGAAAGAAACCCGAACAGATTGAATGAAATGAACAGAAACACAGGCTTTGCAACTCACACCCTAATTCAATTACCAGAAAATAAACAACACTATAACCATTTTAGAAAAACTATAGACCTCTCCATGACCTTTGGTCGGGTGAGGAGTTCAAACACACAGCAAAAAAAAGCCAACTTTTCCAAGTCGTGAATATGTTAGTTCACACATTGACTTTTACATTGAAATGTGTAACAAATAAACTTAAAATCATTGACTCACTACATAAGCATGGAAGTATTTTAAACATAAAATATATTCTATAGTATTCAGGAAGCACTTGGCACATCTCTAAGTGTATCAGACCCAAAACTGGAACGTAGTGGAAGAGTCAGGATAGTCTAAAAATGAATCCCTAACTAAAAGGAACACACAGGATTACTGTAGATAAAAAAGGTTAAAGAAGAGAAGCTAGAAATCAGTCAATAAATGTCTTAGGGGTTAGCTTAGAGTGACTAGCCTCTGCGTGACTCTTTAAATTTTTCATGTTTGCAGCTTCCAAATTTTCCATGGTGAGAATAATACATTCGCCTCCAAACCAGAGTGACTTGGGGACACAAAGGTAGAAGTCGATAATTTTCTTTGCCTATGTCTGAATATTTACAGTCAGAGGTAGAAAAGGAGGAGTCTGTCCCTTGTCTAGATGAGGTCAATCCCCAGGTGTGGGATGTCTCCATCCCTGGTTTAGCCATAAATGTTCCACCAGTAAAGATTTCTCTGAGACCAAATGCTGCCTAGCCCTGGAAAAGACAATATCCCTTAAAACCAGAAGCTCTTGAGGGTCTTAGACCATTAGTTAACAAATACCGAGATACTGGAACTCGAATCAGCTGTGAGTCCCCGTGCAACACCCCAATCTTGCCCGTTCAAAAACCAGATGGATCTTACCGATTCGTCCAGGATCTAAGAGCTGTTAATGAAGCTGTGGTTCCCATACCCCCATAGTCCCAAACCCATATACCCCCCTATCTCAAGTCGCAGAAAATGCCAAGTACTTCTCAGTCTTGGACCTTCAAGGTGCTTTCTTTTGCATTCCTCTCCATCCTGAATCCCAAAAACTCTTTGCTTTTGAGTGGCGGGACTTGGAAACAAGAGAGACCATACAACTCTTGACTGGAGTCGACTACCACAAGGGTTTAGGGACAGCCCTCATAACTTCGGGACTTCCTCGGGGAGAGAACTAAGGGAATTAACTTTAACAAACAGTAGTCTAATACAGTATGTGGATGACTTGCTCATAGCTAGGCCAGATTTTACCAGCTCTCAAATGGACACTATTAAAAACGCTAACTTTCCTGTATGAAAAGGGTTATCGAGTATCCCCCAAGTAGGCTCTGATTAGCTTAACCCAAGTAAAATACCTTGGATTTATAATTACGGAGAGAAAAAGAATGCCTGACCCCGAGGGGAGATCCCTCATCTTAAATACCCCGTACCCCCAAACAAAACAACAGCTTAGGGGATTTTTAGGAAGGACCGGGTTTTGCAGGATCTGGATTCCTAATTATGGCAATCTGGCCAGACCCCTATATGAAAATTTAAGGGGGAAAGAGGAAGAGCCACTCGACTGGCATGAGACCTGCAAGGTGGCCTTTAATGCCCTAAAAGCGTCCATCACTACAGCCCCAGCTTTAGGCCTCCCCAACCTGGAGAAGCCTTTTAGACTCTATGTTTCTGGAAGGACAGGAACTGCTCTTGGGTTGTTAGGGCAGATGATGGGGCCCGTATTACAACCTGTGGCTTATCTCTCAAAATAACTAGATGAGGTGGCCAGAGGTTGGTCCACTTGCCTCCGGGCAGTAGCAGCCACCGCTCTTATGGTTAAGGAGGCATCTAAGCTGACCCTGGGTCAGCCCACCACAGTGTATTCGCCTCACCGGGTGCAAGCAGTCTTGGAAATGAAAGGGGACAGGTGGATGACAGGGAGACGCATCACCCAATACCAAGCCCTCCTCCTTGACACTCCAGAAATAAAGTTGAGGGTCTGCCAGACTTTAAATCCAGCAACCTTACTGCCAGATCCCCCTACCTCCCCTCTGGATCACCAATGCATACAAATCACAGACGAGTTATACTCTTCTCGCCGGGACCTATCAGAGACACCTTTATCTGACCCAGAGGAAAACTGGCACACAGATGGCAGCAGTTTTGTAGAAAAGGGAGAGAGGAAATCAGGATATGCTGTAGCGAGCCTGGAAGAAACTAAGGAATGTGGGTCTCTTCCCCCAGACACCTCAGCCCAGAAAGCTGAACTTTTTGCCCTGACAAGAGCTTTGGAGTTAGGAGAAGAAAGAGGATTAATGTGTGTATGGACTCTAAGTATGCTTTTCTCATTCTGCATGCCCGTGCAGCAATTTGGAAAGAAAGAGGGATGCTCGGTGCCCGAAGCTCTGCTATTAAACACAAAGAGCTCATTCTCAGGCTCCTGGAAGCAGTCAAACTTCCTGCAAAATTAGCTGTCATCCACTGCAAGAGTCACCAAAAGGGGCAAGAAAAAGAGGCTCAGGGAAATAGGAAAGCTGATCAAGAGGCAGGACGAGCTGCCGGGGAAGCTACCTCTGCCACTGCTATCTGCCCCCTTTTCCCCAAGGAAACCCTGACTCCAGATTTTACCCCAGGGGGACATTCCCGATATGCTGAGCGGGGCTGGGAGATTGGGTCACATGGGTGGTTTCAGCCTGATCAGGCCCAAATTATACTCCCTGATTCTCAGGTTTAAAACATTACTAACTCCTTATATAAGAGCACCCATTTTGGAAAAGATAATCTAGAAATCTTGCTTAAGCCTCTTCTCTCCCATCCGCAGTTAGCTAAGGTTGTTAAACAGGTCACACAAAACTGTGACACCTGTCTAAAAAATAACCCAAAAACCAGACCTCCTCTAATTACACCTGTCCAACATCGGGGATCATACCCAGGAGCGGACTGGCAATGCCGCTCCGCATTTAGAATTTACAGCCATGCCCAAGACCCAAGGGTTTTCTTACTTGTTAGTCTATATTGACACATTCACAGGATGGATCGAAGAGTTCCCTACTGAGACAGAGAGAGCTATAGAAGTCTGTAAAGCTCTGCTGAAGGAGATAGTGCCTAGGTTTGGGCTGCCTCGGTCACTTCAGTGTGACAACGGGCCCTCACTTACAGCCACGATACCCCAGAACCTAGCCACATGCTTAGGCATAAAATACCGGCTCCGCTCATCCTGGAGGCCTCAAGCTTCAGGAAAGGTAGAGAGAGCCAATCAGACTCTTAAAAGGGCTCTGGCTAAGCTATGTCAAGAAAGACATAATAAGTGGACACATATGCTGCCCATAGCCCTCATGAGGCTACGGACATCCCCCAAACGGCCACTATTGTTAAGTCCTAATGAAATGATGGATGGACGTCCATTCTTGACTTCTGATTTGTTTTTTGACGAGGATGCCAATACACTCTGAAAACATATAGTTGACCTGGGAAGGTTTCCGCAAGAACTCCAACGGTATGGAGAACAAACCACAGGAAGACTTGAAAAATCCCCAGGTAAAGCCAGGGGATCAAGTATCAGTAAAGACCTGGCAAGAAAAAGGGAGTCCAAACCAGCTGTCCGAGAAATGGACAGGGCCATATCATGTTGTTCTAGTGACTTCAACTGCTGTAAAAGTGAAGGGTCTATCTGCCTGGGTCCACAATTCTAGAATAAAACCCTATGGCCTACAGGAGGGGGAGACAGAAACTGAGACTCCAAAGCCAGAGGACAGCTATTCCTGTGAACCTGTTGAAGATCTCAGGCTCTTGTTCAAGCAGAACCCCATCAATCCTGCCTCAGATAAGTAAAATGCATCATATGATGTTCTTCCTCTTTCTAATCATATCTCCCTGTATGGCTATTGATCTCTCCCTAAACGAAGCATGTTCACTTGCAAACCACACTGCTTCTCAACTCAACCTAAGCAGCCCGGGCTGCATCTGCATTAATGACAAAGGTTGGGGGTATGTCCAACCCATCCCAGGGTATCAATATCAAAGGCCCACCCTTCCAGCCGAGCTATGGGCTGTTACTCAGCGCCCCCATGTGGTCGTAATATGGCCTTTTGGGGAAAGGGGGAAAAAAAACTTCATGTCTTGGTACCAGCAACAACTGTCTCTATTTACCCCCTGGATGACATCTGCAATCCCACCTGAGCCCTTATTTTCTCTCATGACTAACATCCCCCAAGTGACCTTCCCTATCTCTCTAAAAAGCCACTCAATAACAGGGGTGTCAGTGAGAAATCTAGACGACTCACAATGTGGGGTGACCGTCACTGTTGAAACTGATGGGAAAAACCGGGACAGGCCCTGCAGCTGGGAGACCAGCCGACGCCACCCCCGGCCAGCACGCGCCTGGCCCGGCCCGGGGCGTTTCCCGGACCCCGAGCGGCCTGGCGAGGCTGCGGGAGCTCTGGCGGGGGTTGGGGAGGGGGGTGGCTTGAGCGGGGAGGACGTCTCGGTGCCCCCCCACCCCCCGCCCCCCACCATCCCGTTCGCTGCTCAGGGTCACGTGGCTCCGGACGAGCGGGGCGTCGGCCCGGGGCCACGGTCCCCAGAGCCTCCTGCGGGCTTAGGGGCAGCCCAGCCAGGGCCCCAGGCCCCCATCCTGCAGGCTGTGCAAACCCCCTGGAGTGCCTCAGCCCCGCCCTGTCCCCAAACCGAGGCCCGCCCTGCCCCCACGCCACGGGCCCATCACAGGACCTTCCTGAGAGAGCGGACGAGCGACAGCCAGGCACACGGACAGGCACTCGCACGCACCCACGCCAGGTGAGACAGAGGCAGAAAGAGTCGAGGGTTCAGAGAGAGACTGGAAGACAGCGTGTGGGCAGGGGGGGCCTCGGGCAGGATGCCGGGCAGCTGCAGAGACCACCCGGCCCTGAGCAGCCAAAGCGATGGGGGTGGGGGGAGGCCACTGAGCAGCGGCGGGCCTGGAGAGCCCCAGGGTGGGAGGACACCTGAGATCTCCGCGCTCCGCGCCCCGCCCCCATCCCCCCAACCCCCTGCACGCATGCCACGCCGGGGCGCTCTGACACTAACTTCTCTGGAGTTTTGTCACTTGAATTTCTCTCCCTCTGCTCAACTGAGTGATGACAGTGTATTGAACAGCTAGGTCATTTCCAAATAAATTAAGCTTAGTGTTTCACAGGACACCCGGACATGTATGGAGAGACCAGCACGGATGCATGGACACCAACCTTGGTACCTGGACAACCAATGGGAAATTACTGTCTGACTCAGGAGAGAGAAAGAAACCCGAACAGATGGAATGAAATGAACAGAAACACAGGCTTTGCAACTCACACCCTAATTCAATTACCAGAAAATAAACAACACTATAACCATTTTAGAAAAACAATAGACCTCTCCATGACCTTTGGTCGGGTGAGGAGTTCAAACACACAGCAAAAAAAAGCCAACTTTTCCAAGTCGTGAATATGTTAGTTCACACAATGACTTTTACATTGAAATGTGTAAAAAATAAACTTAAAATCATTGACTCACTACATAAGCATGGAAGTATTTTAAATATAAAATATGTTCTATAGTGTTCAGGAAGCACTTGGCACATCTCTAAGTGTATCAGACCCAATACTGGAACGTAGTGGAAGAGTCAGGATAGTCTGAAAATGAATCCCTAACTAAAAGGAACACACAGGATTACTGTAGATAAAAAAGGTTAAAGAAGAGAAGCTAGAAATCAGTCAATAAATGTCTTAGGGGTTAGCTTAGAGTGACTAGCCTCTGCGTGACTCTTTAAATTTTTCATGTTTGCAGCTTCCAAATTTTCCATGGTGAGAATAATACATTCGCCTCCAAACCAGAGTGACTTGGGGACACAAAGGTAGAAGTCGATAATTTTCTTTGCCTATGTCTGAATATTTACAGTCAGAGGTAGAAAAGGAGGAGTCTGTCCCTTGTCTAGATGAGGTCAATCCCCAGGTGTGGGATGTCTCCAGCCCTGGTTTAGCCAAAAATTTTCCACCAGTAAAGATTTCTCTGAGACCAAATGCTCCCTAGCCCTGGAAAAGACAATATCCCATAAAACCAGAAGCTCTTGAGGGTCTTAGACCATTAGTTAACAAATACCGAGATACTGGAACTCGAATCAGCTGTGAGTCCCCGTGCAACACCCCAATCTTGCCCGTTCAAAAACCAGATGGATCTTACCGATTCGTCCAGGATCTAAGAGCTGTTAATGAAGCTGTGGTTCCCACACCCCCATAGTCACAAACCCATATACCCCCCTATCTCAAGTCGCAGAAAATGCCAAGTACTTCTCAGTCTTGGACCTTCAAGGTGCTTTCTTTTGCATTCCTCTCCATCCTGAATCCCAAAAACTCTTTGCTTTTGAGTGGCGGGACTTGGAAACAAGAGAGACCATACAACTCTTGACTGGAGTCGACTACCACAAGGGTTTAGGGACAGCCCTCATAACTTCGGGACTTCCTCGGGGAGAGAACTAAGGGAATTAACTTTAACAAACAGTAGTCTAATACAGTATGTGGATGACTTGCTCATAGCTAGGCCAGATTTTACCAGCTCTCAAATGGACACTATTAAAAACGCTAACTTTCCTGTATGAAAAGGGTTATCGAGTATCCCCCAAGTAGGCTCTGATTAGCTTAACCCAAGTAAAATACCTTGGATTTATAATTACGGAGAGAAAAAGAATGCCTGACCCCGAGGGGAGATCCCTCATCTTAAATACCCCGTACCCCCAAACAAAACAACAGCTTAGGGGATTTTTAGGAAGGACCGGGTTTTGCAGGATCTGGATTCCTAATTATGGCAATCTGGCCAGACCCCTATATGAAAATTTAAGGGGGAAAGAGGAAGAGCCACTCGACTGGCATGAGACCTGCAAGGTGGCCTTTAATGCCCTAAAAGCGTCCATCACTACAGCCCCAGCTTTAGGCCTCCCCAACCTGGAGAAGCCTTTTAGACTCTATGTTTCTGGAAGGACAGGAACTGCTCTTGGGTTGTTAGGGCAGATGATGGGGCCCGTATTACAACCTGTGGCTTATCTCTCAAAATAACTAGATGAGGTGGCCAGAGGTTGGCCCACTTGCCTCCGGGCAGTAGCAGCCACCGCTTTTATGTTTAAGGAGGCATCTAAGCTGACCCTGGGTCAGCCCACCACAGTGTATTCGCCTCACCGGGTGCAAGCAGTCTTGGAAATGAAAGGGGACAGGTGGATGACAGGGAGACGCATCACCCAATACCAAGCCCTCCTCCTTGACACTCCAGAAATAAAGTTGAGGGTCTGCCAGACTTTAAATCCAGCAACCTTACTGCCAGATCCCCCTACCTCCCCTCTGGATCACCAATGCATACAAATCACAGACGAGTTATACTCTTCTCGCCGGGACCTATCAGAGACACCTTTATCTGACCCAGAGGAAAACTGGCACACAGATGGCAGCAGTTTTGTAGAAAAGGGAGAGAGGAAATCAGGATATGCTGTAGCGAGCCTGGAAGAAACTAAGGAATGTGGGTCTCTTCCCCCAGACACCTCAGTGCAGAAAGCTGAACTTTTTGCCCTGACAAGAGCTTTGGAGTTAGGAGAAGGAAAGAGGATTAATGTGTGTATGGACTCTAAGTATGCTTTCCTCATTCTGCATGCCCGTGCAGCAATTTGGAAAGAAAGAGGGATGCTCGGTGCCCGAAGCTCTGCTATTAAACACAAAGAGCTCATTCTCAGGGTCCTGGAAGCAGTCAAACTTCCTGCAAAATTAGCTGTCATCCACTGCAAGAGTCACAAAAAGGGGCAAGAAAAAGAGGCTCAGGGAAATAGGAAAGCTGATCAAGAGGCAGGACGAGCTGCTGGGGAAGCTACCTCTGCCACTGCTATCTGCCCCCTTTTCCCCAAGGAAACCCTGACTCCAGATTTTACCCCAGGGGGACATTCCCGATATGCTGAGCGGGGCTGGGAGATTGGGTCACATGGGTGGTTTCAGCCTGATCAGGCCCAAATTATACTCCCTGATTCTCAGGTTTAAAACATTACTAACTCCTTACATAAGAGCACCCATTTTGGAAAAGATAATCTAGAAATCTTGCTTAAGCCTCTTCTCTCCCATCCGCAGTTAGCTAAGGTTGTTAAACAGGTCACACAAAACTGTGACACCTGTCTAAAAAATAACCCAAAAACCAGACCTCCTCTAATTACACCTGTCCAACATCGGGCATCATACCCAGGAGCTGACTGGCAATGCCGCTCCGCATTTAGAATTTACAGCCATGCCCAAGACCCAAGGGTTTTCTTACTTGTTAGTCTTTATTGACACATTCACAGGATGGATCGAAGAGTTCCCTACTGAGACAGAGAGAGCTATAGAAGTCTGTAAAGCTCTGCTGAAGGAGATAGTGCCTAGGTTTGGGCTGCCTCGGTCACTTCAGAGTGACAACGGGCCCTCACTTACAGCCACGATACCCCAGAACCTAGCCACATGCTTAGGCATAAAATACCGGCTCCGCTCATCCTGGAGGCCTCAAGCTTCAGGAAAGGTAGAGAGAGCCAATCAGACTCTTAAAAGGGCTCTGGCTAAGCTATGTCAAGAAAGACATAATAAGTGGACACATATGCTGCCCATAGCCCTCATGAGGCTACGGACATCCCCCAAACGGCCACTATTGTTAAGTCCTAATGAAATGATGGATGGACGTCCATTCTTGACTTCTGATTTGTTTTTTGACGAGGATGCCAATACACTCTGAAAACATATAGTTGACCTGGGAAGGTTTCCGCAAGAACTCCAACGGTATGGAGAACAAACCACAGGAAGACTTGAAAAATCCCCAGGTAAAGCCAGGGGATCAAGTATCAGTAAAGACCTGGCAAGAAAAAGGGAGTCCAAACCAGCTGTCCGAGAAATGGACAGGGCCATATCATGTTGTTCTAGTGACTTCAATTGCTTTAAAAGTGAAGGGTCTATCTGCCTGGGTCCACAATTCTAGAATAAAACCCTATGGCCTACAGGAGTGGGAGACAGAAACTGAGACACCAAAGCCAGAGGACAGCTATTCCTGTGAACCTGTTGAAGATCTCAGGCTCTTGTTCAAGCAGAACCCCATCAATCCTGCCTCAGATAAGTAAAATGCATCATATGATGTTCTTCCTCTTTCTAATCATATCTCCCTGTATGGCTATTGATCTCTCCCTAAACGAGGCATGTTCACTTGCAAACCACACTGCTTCTCAACTCAACCTAAGCAGCCCGGGCTGCATCTGCATTAATGGCAAAGGTTGGGGGTATGTCCAACCCATCCCAGGGTATCAATATCAAAGGCCCACCCTTCCAGCCGAGCTATGGGCTGTTACTCAGCGCCCCCATGTGGTCGTAATATGGCCTTTTGGGAAAAGGGGGAAAAAAAACTTCATGTCTTGGTACCAGCAACAACTGTCTCTATTTACCCCCTGGATGACATCTGCAATCCCACCTGAGCCCTTATTTTCTCTCATGACTAACATCCCCCAAGTGACCTTCCCTATCTCTCTAAAAAGCCACTCCCTAACAGGGGTGTCAGTGAGAAATCTAGACGACTCACAATGTGGGGTGACTGTCACTGTTGAAACTGATGGGAAAAACCGGGACAGGCCCTGCAGCTGGGAGACCAGCCGACGCCACCCCCGGCCAGCACGCGCCTGGCCCGGCCCGGGGCGCTTCCTGGACCCCGAGCGGCCTGGCGAGGCTGCGGGATCTCTGGCGGGGGTTGGGGAGGGGGGTGGCTTGAGCGAGGAGGTCGTCTCGGTGCCCCCCCCCCACCATCCCGTTCGCTGCTCAGGGTCACGTGGCTCCGGAGAGCGGGGCGTCGGCCCGGGGCCGCGGTCCCCGGAACCTCCTGCGGGCTCAGGGGCAGCCCAGCCGGGGCCCCAGGCGCCCATCCTGCCAGCTGTGCAAACCCCCTGGAGTGCCTCAGCCCCGCCCTGTCCCCAAACCGAGGCCCGCCCTGCCCCCACGCCACGGGCCCAGCACAGGACCTTCCTGAGAGAGCGGACGAGCGACAGCCAGGCACACGGACAGGCACTCGCACGCAACCACGCCAGCTGAGACAGAGGCAGAATGAGACGAGGGTTCAGAGAGACACCGGAAGACAGTGTGTGGGCAGGGGGGGCCTCGGGCAGGATGCCGGGCAGCTGCAGAGACCACCCGGCCCTGAGCAGCAAACGCGATGGGGGCCGGGGGAGGCTGCCGAGCAGAGGCAGGCCTGGAGAGGTCCAGGTTGGGAGGGCACCTGAGATATCCGCGGTCCGCGCTCCGCCCACCCCAACCCCCTGAACGCACGCGCCTCTCCGACAAAAGCTTCTCCGGAGTTTGATCACCTGAATTTCTATCCTTGTGCTCAACTGAGTGATGACAGTATATTGCACAGTTAGGTCATTTCCAAATAAATTAAGCTTAGTGTTTCACAGGACACCCGGACATGAATGCAGAGACCAGCACAGATGGATGGACACCAACCTTGGTAACTGGACAACCAATGGGAAATTATTGTCTGACTCAGGAGAGACAAAGAAACCCGAACAGATGGAAAAAATGAACAGAAACACAAACTTTGCAACTCACACCCCAATTCAATTACCGAAAAAAACAACAACACTATAACCATTTTAGAAAACAATAGACCTCTCCATGACCTTTGGTCCAGTGAGGAGTTCTTACACACAACAAAAAAAGCCACCTTTTCCAAATCGAGAATATGTTAGTTCACACATTGACTTTTACATTGAAATGTGTAACAAATAAACTTAAAATCATTGACTCACTACATACGCATGGAAGTATTTTAAACATAAAATATGTTCTATAGTATTCAGGAAGCACTTGGCACATCTGTAAGTGTATCAGACCCCAAACTGGAACTTAATGGAAGAGTCAGGATACTCTAAAAATGAATCCCTAACTAAAAGGAATACACAGTATTACGTAGATCAAAAAGGTTAAAGAAGAGAAACTAGAAATCAGTCAATAAATGTTTGAGGGGTTAGCCTAGAGTGACTAGCCTCTGCGTTACTTTTTAAACTTTTCATGTTTGCATCTTCCAAATTTTCCATGCTGAGAATAATACTTTCATATCAGTTTCAAGATCAGTCTCACACTAAAGACAGTAAGAGTGGAATAAGAAATAAGAAATGCTTGTGGGGGGGGGGGAAGAAATGCTTGAACTAAAGGTGGTACTGATGAAATTATTTGCAGGGCAGCCAAGGAGTCACAGATGTAGAGAACAGACTTATGGACACTGGCAGGTGTGAGGAAGAAGAGGGTGAGATGAATGCAGAGGAACATGGAAACATAGTACCATACGTTAAAAGAGATGCCAATGCAATTTGCTGTATGACTCAGGGGACTCAAACAGGGGCTCTGCAACAAGCTAGAGGGGTGGAACGGAGAGGAGGAGATGGGAGAGAGGTTCAGGAGGGAGGAGACATATGTACACCTGTGGCTCATTCACGTTGATGTTTGGCAACAAAATTCTGTAAAGCAACTATCCTTCAATTGAAAGAAAAAGTCATGTTTGGACTTACCAAACAAGGTCTTGTGTACTTCTAGCATGGCCTTCTGTTTCGTGCTGCCATCCTTAATTCATCTTCCATATCATTAAACAGACTAGTCAAGTTTTTGCCAAAAACATCTTGAGCTCCTGCATCATGCTGATCAACTGCCTTCTCTCGATCCAGTATAGAATGGAGACCAAAGAAACCTTTTGTCGTTTCTTCAAGTGATTGAAGCCACTCTATGTGATTTTAAAAAATAAATGTGGATAAGACGGATATGACCAAAGCAATCTAATGACAATATCTGTGCTTCATTAAAGATCTGCAGAGAACTAGTAAATTTTTTGTTTCGTATCAGAAGAATTTTTTAAATCCACACCAACATTTCTTTCGCGTCCGCTAGCCATCTAGACAAGGAAAACTGATTTTACCAATCAATGTCCCTAGTTCTGCCCCCTCACCGTTTTTTACCCAATATGTGTTACTCAGGCAGGAGACCCTGGTTCAATTCCTGGGTCAGGAAGATCTGCTGGAGAAGGGATAGGCTACCCACTCCAGTATTAGTGGGCTTCCCTTGTGGCTCAGTTGGTAAAGAATCATTCCTCTGTACCAAGAGTAGCTCAACTCCTCTCAAAGCAAATACAGGATGGTAGTAACTATGCAGGACAAAGCTGATTCTGTATATTTATAGTACTCACTCATGAGCTTGACAGAGGTCCTAGATCTGTTACCACATTTTTTTTTAAGTGATATCTGCATGTGCAGGTGAAAGTGGCTCAGTTCGTGCCTGACTCTTTGCAGCTCCAAGGACTATACAGTCCATGGAACTCTCTAGGCCAGAATACTGGAGTGGGTAGCCTATCCTTTCTCCAGCGGATCTTCCCGACCCAGGACTCAAAGCGGGGTCTCCTGCGTTGCAGGCAGATTCTTTAGCAACTGAGCTAGTAGGGCTTCACTGGTGGCTCAGTTGCTAAAGAATATCTGCATAATTTTCTATCGATTTGGAATTAGCAATCTGTCTGTGAGCAGGGCCGGTCATTAGCAGCTTCTGTCAGAAAACAGAAGCATGTCTGCCTGACTTGCTTCTCTGGGGAGCTTTCACTGTTCTTGCGCTAGTGCACATGGCAAGTTTCTAAGTGAGAAAGTAATGGCTACTATCACAGCTGGCCACTGAGGTACTTAATGGCAGAGGCAATCCCAGCTCTGCCAAGCAGTAGCCACCACGAAATCAGCTATTGTCATTGTAGCCAAGTTCCGTGAATTTGTGGTGTTATTTGTTGTGTTCTTCAAGAAGATGCCTTTGCCCTGCCAGTAAGACATATTTCCATAACACACAGCCATGCACTCAATCGATGTGCATCCTCCAGTAAAGCCCAGCCACGATGTCTTAGAGGAGCCTCTCTGCCCATTGTCATAAGCCAGTCTAATTTTGTGTGAGACCGTGAAAACTCAGTGTCTTTATTACGCTTGTGCTTCTGACGGGAGGTCTGAGAAGGCACTTCTGAAGGTTTATTCCTACCAGTCGTTGTCATATTTATCGAGTCTTTATTTTATATTTTTTTCTTATTTTTTACTTCTACCAGTTTCTTGCTACCAGCCCGTCTCCCTCCACCCTCGTGCACACACGGTCAGTCATGGAATCCCGTGGACTTCAGCCCGCCAGACTCCTCTGCCCATGGAGTTTTCCAGGCAAGAATACTGGAGTGGGTTGCCATTTCCTTCTCCATGTATGGAGTCTTTAAAGATTCCATCACTGAGGTGTTGCTTCTCCACTTGTACATGCCCTTCCTCCCTAAGTGCAGTAGAAGTCATCCCCACTTCCCAACATGTCTGTCTTCCGTCCTCTGGATTATGTATTGCTTGAGCTCACCACAGCGTCAGGATATTCTAGAAACCCTTCTGATTGCAGTCTCTTCGGGAGGTTACAAGTGCTTCAAACCTCAGAATTTTACAAAGCACTTTTTACGACCTCAGCTGAAAGGGAAGTCAACACTCAGTGACAGTCACAGGCTTCCATGGCCTGGACTTGATTATGGGCTGTGCTTTCATAATCATCGTGTTTCCGATACCAACTAAGATGTCACTGAGAAATTTTTTTCTTTCTCATCATTGTATCTTTCATGTTTATTTTTATATATTATGGGTTTTCCTATATATCTTCCCTTAAGGATGAGGGTCTGAAGTCAGTAGAACTTACTACAACTGATTTCCAGTTAGCTGTGTTAGGACAGGAAAAAGAATGACCAGCTGCTGGATTCCTAAGACTATGTATGAAAATATGATTCGTTTTACTGTGTGAAGTCATCCGATTCTAACTTTCTGAAGTAGGCATTCAGAAAAATCAAAAAAAATCGCCTAACTACTAGGCGGTCTCCCATCCAAGTACTGACCAGGCTTGACCTGCTCAGTTTCCCAGATCAGAGGAGAGAGGGCACGTTCAGGGTGGTATTGCCTTAGACCGAGGCGGCTGCCAGGCGCCCCAGGAGCCCCGCGTTGCGCCTCCCTTGCGGTCTGACCTGCCAGTCGGGCCTGGGGCTGCAGTTCTCGAGCGGGCTCGCGCTGCACTTGAGCCGCACGCCCCGCGACTGGACTCCGGCCGGCCAGAGCCTGCAGCTCGGCGGCCAGCGGAGGGCGCCCCCGCTCCGCACACCGCGAGCCCAGGCCAGCACCAGTCTGGCCTGGCCGGCAGGGGCCTGGCGTGCCTGCGGAACCTGAGGTGGGGGGAGGGGTGGTGGGTAGAGCAGGGAGGACATCTCGGTGCCCCCTCACCCCCTGTCACCCACCATCCCGTTCGCTGCTCAGGGTCAGGTGGCTCCGGACGAGCGGGGCTTCGGCCCGGGTCTGCAGTCCCCGGAGCCTCCTGGAGCTTAGGGGCAGCACACCGGGGCCCCAGGCCCCCATCCTGCCGGCTGTGCAAACCCCCTGGAGTGCCTCAGCCCCGCCCTGTCCCCAAACGAAGGCCCGCCCTGCCCCCATGCCACGGGCCCAGCACAGGACCTTCCTGAGAGAGCGGACGAGCGACAGCCAGGCACACGGACAGGCACTCGCACGCACCCACGCCAGGTGAGACAGAGGCAGAAAGAGTCGAGGGTTCAGAGAGAGACTGGAAGACAGCGTGTGGGCAGGGGGGGCCTTGGGCAGGATGCCGGGCAGCTGCAGAGACCACCCGGCCCTGAGCAGCCAAAGCGATGGGGCCGGGTGGAGGCCACTGAGCAGCGGCGGGCCTGGAGAGGCCCAGGGTGGGAGGACACCTGAGATCTCCACGCTCCGCACCCCGCCCCCCTCCCCCCAACCCCCTGCACGCATGCCACGCCGGGGCGCTCTGACACTAGCTTCTCTTGAGTTTTGTCACTTGAATTTCTCTCCCTCTGCTCAACTGAGTGATGACAGTGTATTGAACAGCTAGGTCATTTCCAAATAAATTAAGCTTAGTGTTTCACAGGACACCCGGACATGTATGGAGAGACCAGCACGGATGCATGGACACCAACCTTGGTAACTGGACAACCAATGGGAAATTACTGTCTGACTCAGGAGAGAGAAAGAAACCCGAACAGATGGAATGAAATGAACAGAAACACAGGCTTTGCAACTCACACCCTAATTCAATTACCAGAAAATAAACAACACTATAACCATTTTAGAAAAACAATAGACCTCTCCATGACCTTTGGTCGGGTGAGGAGTTCAAACACACAGCAAAAAAAAAGCCAACTTTTCCAACTCGTGAATATATTAGTTCACACATTGACTTTTACATTGAAATGTGTAACAAATAAACTTAAAATCATTGACTCACTACATAAGCATGGAAGTATTTTAAAAATAAAATATATTCTATAGTATTCAGGAAGCAATTGGCACAACTGTAAGAGTATCAGACCCAAAACTGGAACGTAGTGGAAGAGTCAGGATAGTCTAAAAATGAATCCCTAACTAAAAGGAACACACAGGATTACTGTAGATAAAAAAGGTTAAAGAAGAGAAGCTAGAAATCAGTCAATAAATGTCTTAGGGGTTAGCTTAGAGTGACTAGCCTCTGCGTGACTCTTTAATTTTTCATGTTTGCAGCTTCCAAATTTTCCATTTTGAGAATAATACTTTCGCCTCCAAACCAGAGTGACTTGGGGAAACAAAGGTAGAAGTCGATAATTTTCTTTGCCTATGTCTGAATATTTACAGTCAGAGGTAGAAAAGGAGGAGTCTGTCCCTTGTCTAGATGATGTCAATCCCCAGGTGTGGGATGTCTCCAGCCCTGGTTTAGCCATAAATGTTCCACCAGTAAAGATTTCTCTGAGACCAAATGCTGCCTAGCCCTGGAAAAGACAATATCCCTTAAAACCAGAAGCTCTTGAGGGTCTTAAACCATTAGTTAACAAATACCGAGATACTGGAACTCGAATCAGCTATGAGTCCCCCTGAAACACCCCAATCTTGCCCGTTCAAAAACCAGATGGATCTTACCGATTCGTCCAGGATCTAAGAGCTGTTAATGAAGCTGTGGTTCCCATCCACCCCATAGTCCCAAACCCATATACCCTCCTATCCCAAGTCCCAGGAAATGCCAAATACTTCTCAGTCTTGGACCTTCAAGGTGCTTTCTTTTGCATGCCTCTCCATCCTGAATCCCAAAAAACTCTTTGCTTTTGAGTGGCGGGACTTGGAAACAAGAGAGACCATACAACTCTCGACTGGACTCGACTACCCCAAGGGTTTAGGGACAGCCCTCATATCTTCGGGACTACCTCGAGGAGAGAACTAAGGGAATTAACTTTAATAAAGAGTAGTCTAATACAGTATGTGAATGACTTGCTCATAGCTAGGCCAGATATTACCAGCTCTCAAATGGACATTATTTAAAACGCTAACTTTCCTGTATGAAAAGGGTTATCGAGTATCCCCCAAGTAGGCTCTGATTAGCTTAACCCAAGTAAAATACCTTGGATTTATAATTACGGAGAGAAAAAGAATGCCTGACCCCGAGGAGAGATCCCTCATCTTAAATACCCCGTACCCCCAAACAAAACAACAGCTTAGGGGATTTTTAGGAAGGACCGGGTTTTGCAGGATCTGGGTTCCTAATTATGGCAATCTGGCCAGACCCCTATATGAAAATTTAAGGGGGATAGAGGAAGAGACACTCGATTGCCATGAGACCTGCAAGGTGGCCTTTAATGCCCTAAAAGAGTCCATCACTACAGCCCCAGCTTTAGGCCTCCCCAACCTGGAGAAGCCTTTTAGACTCTATGATTCTGGAAGGACAGGAACTGCTCTTGGGCTGTTAGAGCAGATGATGGGGCCCGTATTACAACCTGTGGCTTATCTCTCAAAATAACTAGATGAGGTGGCCAGAGGGTGGCCCACTTGCCTCCGGGCAGTAGTAGCCACTGCTCTTATGGTTAAGGAGGCATCTAAGCTGACCCTGGGTCAGCCCACCACAGTGTATACGCCTCACCGGGTGCAAGCAGTCTTGGAAACGAAAGGGGACAGGTGGATGACAGGGGGAAGGATCACCCAATACCAAGCCCTCCTCCTTGACACTCCAGAAATAAAGTTGAGGGTCTGCCAGACTTTAAATCCAGCAACCTTACTGCCAGATCCCCCTACCTCCCCTCTGGATCACCAATGCATACAAATCACAGACGAGTTATATTCTTCTCGCCGGGACCTATCAGAGACACCTTTATCTGACCCAGAGGAAAACTGGCACACAGATGGCAGCAGTTTTGTAGAAAAGGGAGAGAGGAAAGCAGGATATGCTGTAGTGAGCCTGGAAGAAACTAAGGAAAGTGGGTCTCTTCCCCCAGACACCTCAGCCCAGAAAGCTGAACTTTTTGCCCTGACAAGAGCTTTGGAGTTAGGAGAAGGAAAGAGGATTAATGTGTGTATGGACTCTAAGTATGCTTTCCTCATTCTGCATGCCCGTGCAGCAATTTGGAAAGAAAGAGGGATGCTCAGTGCCCGAAGCTCTGCTATTAAACACAAAGAGCTCATTCTCAGGCTCATGGAGGCAGTCAAACTTCCTGCAAAATTAGCTGTCATCCACTGCAAGAGTCACAAAAAGGGGCAAGAAAAAGAGGCTCAGGGAAATAGGAAAGCTGATCAAGAGGCAGGATGAGCTGCCTGGGAAGCTACCTCTGCCACTGCTATCTGCCCCCTTTTCCCCAAGGAAACCCTGACTCCAGATTTTACCCCAGGGGGACATTCCCGATATGATGAGCGGGGTTGGGAGATTGGGTCACAAGGGTGGTATCAGCCTGATCAGGCCCAAATAATACTCCCTGATTCTCAGGTTTAAAACATTACTAACTCCTTACATAAGAGCGCCCATTTTGGAAAAGATAATCTAGAAATCTTGCTTAAGCCTATTCTCTCCCATCCCCAGTTAGCTCAGGTTGTTAAACAAGTCACACAAAACTGTGACACCTGTCTAAAAAACAACCCAAAAACCAGACCTCCTCTAATTACACCTGTCCAACATCGGGGATCATACCCAGGAGCGGACTGGCAATGCCGCTCGGCATTTAGAATTTAAAGCCATGCCCAAGACCCAAGGGTTTTCTTACTTGCTAGTCTTTATTGACACATTCACAGGATGGATCGAAGCGATCCCTACTGAGAGTGAGAGAGCTACAGAAGTCTGTAAAGCTCTGCTGAAGGAGATAGTGCCTAAGTTTGGGCTGCCTCGGTCACTTCAGAGTGACAACGGGCCCTCACTTACAGCCACGATACCCCAGAACCTAGCCGCATGCTTAGGCATAAAATACCAGCTCCGCTCATCCTGGAGGCCTCAAGCTTCAGGAAAGGTAGAGAGAGCCAACCAGACTCTTAAAAGGGCTCTGGCTAAGCTATGTCAGAAACACATAATAAGTGGACACATATTCTGCCCATAGCTCTCATGAGGCTACGGACATCCCCCAAACGGCCACTATTGTTAAGTCCTTATGAAATGATGTATGGACGACCATTCTGAACTTCTGATTTGTTTCTTGACGAGGATGCCAATACACTCTTAAAACATATAATTGACCTGGGAAGGTTTCAGCAAGAACTCCAACGGTATGGAGAACAAACCACAGGAAGACTTGAAAAATCCCCAGGTAAAGCCAGGGAATCAAGTATCAGTAAAGACCTGGCAAGAAAAAGGGAGTCCAAACCAGCTGTCCGAGAAATGGACAGGGCCTTATCAGGTTGTTCTAGTGACTTCAACTGCTGTAAAAGTGAAGGGTCTATCTGCCTGGGTCCACAATTCTAGAATAAAACCCTATGGCCTACTGGAGGGGGAGACAGAAACTGAGACTCCAAAGCCAGAGGACAGCTATTCCTGTGAACCTGTTGAAGATCTCAGGCTCTTGTTCAAGCAGAACCCCATCAATCCTGCCTCAGATAAGTAAAATGCATCATATGATGTTCTTCCTCTTTCTAATCATATCTCCCTGTATGGCTATTGATCTCTCCCTAAACGAAGCATGTTCACTTGCAAACCACACTGCTTCTCAACTCAACCTAAGCAGCCCGGGCTGCATCTGCATTAATGACAAAGGTTGGGGGTATGTCCAACCCATCCCAGGGTATCAATATCAAAGGCCCACCCTTCCAGCCGAGCTATGGGCTGTTACTCAGCGCCCCCATGTGGTCGTAGTATGGTCTTTTGGGGAAAGGGGGAAAAGAAACTTCATGTCTTGGTACCAGCAACAACTGTCTCTATTTACCCCCTGGATGACATCTGCAATCCCACCTGAGCCCTTATTTTCTCTCATGACTAACATCCCCCAAGTGACCTTCCCTATCTCTCTAAAAAGCCACTCAATAACAGGGGTGTCAGTGAGAAATCTAGATGACTCACAATGTGGGGTGACCGTCACTGTTGAAACTGATGGGAAAAACCGGGACAGGCCCTGCAGCTGGGAGACCAGCCGACGCCACCCCCGGCCAGCATGCGCCTGGCCCGGCCCGGGGCGTTTCTCAGACCCCGAGCGGCCTGGCGAGGCTGCGGGAGCTCTGGCGGGGGTTGGGGAGGGGGGTGGCTTGAGCGGGGAGGACGTCTCGGTGCCCCCCCACCCCCCGCCCCCCACCATCCCGTTCGCTGCTCAGGGTCACGTGGCTCCGGACGAGCGGGGCGTCGGCCCGGGGCCACGGTCCCCAGAGCCTCCTGCGGGCTTAGGGGCAGCCCAGCCGGGGCCCCAGGCCCCCATCCTGCCGGCTGTGCAAACCCCCTGGAGTGCCTCAGCTCCGCCCTGTCCCCAAACCGAGGCCCGCCCTGCCCCCACGCCACGGGCCCATCACAGGACCTTCCTGAGAGAGCGGACGAGCGACAGCCAGGCACACGGACAGGCACTCGCACGCACCCACGCCAGGTGAGACAGAGGCAGAAAGAGTCGAGGGTTCAGAGAGAGACTAGAAGACAGCGTGTGGGCAGGGGGGGCCTCGGGCAGGATGCCGGGCAGCTGCAGAGACCACCCGGCCCTGAGCAGCCAAAGCGATGGGGGTGGGGGGAGGCCACTGAGCAGCGGCGGGCCTGGAGAGCCCCAGGGTGGGAGGACACCTGAGATCTCCGCGCTCCGCGCCCCGCCCCCATCCCCCCAACCCCCTGCACGCATGCCACGCCGGGGCGCTCTGACACTAACTTCTCTGGAGTTTTGTCACTTGAATTTCTATCCCTCTGCTCAACTGAGTGATGACAGTGTATTGAACAGCTAGGTCATTTCCAAATAAATTAAGCTTAGTGTTTCACAGGACACCCGGACATGTATGGAGAGACCAGCACGGATGCATGGACACCAACCTTGGTAACTGGACAACCAATGGGAAATTACTGTCTGACTCAGGAGAGAGAAAGAAACCCGAACAGATGGAATGAAATGAACAGAAACACAGGCTTTGCAACTCACACCCTAATTCAATTACCAGAAAATAAACAACACTATAACCATTTTAGAAAAACAATAGGCCTCTCCATGACCTTTGTTCGGGTGAGGAGTTCAAACACACAGCAAAAAAAAGCCAACTTTTCCAAGTCGTGAATATGTTAGTTCACACAATGACTTTTACATTGAAATGTGTAACAAATAAACTTAAAATCATTGACTCACTACATAAGCATGGAAGTATTTTAAATATAAAATATGTTCTATAGTGTTCAGGAAGCACTTGGCACATCTCTAAGTGTATCAGACCCAATACTGGAACGTAGTGGAAGGGTCAGGATAGTCTGAAAATGAATCCCTAACTAAAAGGAACACACAGGATTACTGTAGATAAAAAAGGTTAAAGAAGAGAAGCTAGAAATCAGTCAATAAATGTCTTAGGGGTTAGCTTAGAGTGACTAGCCTCTGCGTGACTCTTTAAATTTTTCATGTTTGCAGCTTCCAAATTTTCCATTTTGAGAATAATACTTTCGCCTCCAAACCAGAGTGACTTGGGGACACAAAGGTAGAAGTCGATAATTTTCTTTGCCTATGTCTGAATATTTACAGTCAGAGGTAGAAAAGGAGGAGTCTGTCCCTTGTCTAGATGATGTCAATCCCCAGGTGTGGGATGTCTCCAGCCCTGGTTTAGCCAAAAATGTTCCACCAGTAAAGATTTCTCTGAGACCAAATGCTGCCTAGCCCTGGAAAAGACAATATCCCTTAAAACCAGAAGCTCTTGAGGGTCTTAAACCATTAGTTAACAAATACTGAGATACTGGAACTCGAATCAGCTATGAGTCCCCCTGCAACACCCCAATCTTGCCCGTTCAAAAACCAGATGGATCGTACCAATTCGTGCAGAATCTAAGAGCTGTTAATGAAGCTGTGGTTCCCATCCACCCCATAGTCCCAAACCCATATACCCTCCTATCCCAAGTCCCAGGAAATGCCAAGTACTTCTCAGTCTTGAACCTTCAAGGTGCTTTCTTTTGCATGCCTCTCCATCCTGAATCCCAAAAACTCTTTGCTTTTGAGTGGCGGGACTTGGAAACAAGAGAGACCATACAACTCTCGACTGGACTCGACTACCCCAAGTGTTTAGGGACAGCCCTCATATCTTCGGGACTTCCTCGGGGAGAGAACTAAGGGAATTAACTTTAACAAACAGTAGTCTAATACAGTATGTGGATGACTTGCTCATAGCTAGGCCAGATTTTACCAGCTCTCAAATGGACACTGTTTAAAACGCTAACTTTCCTGTATGAAAACGGTTATCGAGTATCCCCCAAGTAGGCTCAGATTAGCTTAACCCAAGTAAACTACCTTGGATTTCTAATTACGGAGAGAAAAAGAATGCCTGACCCCGAGGGGAGATCCCTCATCTTAAATACCCCGTACCCCCAAACAAAACAACAGCTTAGGGGATTTTTAGGAAGGACCGGGTTTTGCAGGATCTGGATTCCTAATGATGGCAATCTGGCCAGACCCCTATATGAAAACTTAAGGGGGAAAGAGGAAGAGCCACTCGACTGGCATGAAACCTGCAAGGTGGCCTTTAATGCCCTAAAAGAGTCCATCACTACAGCCCCAGCTTTAGGCCTCCCCAACCTGGAGAAGCCTTTTAGACTCTATGTTTCTGGAAGGACAGGAACTGCTCTTGGGCTGTTAGAGCAGATGATGGGGCCCGTATTACAACCTGTGGCTTATCTCTCAAAATAACTAGATGAGGTGCCCAGAGGGTGGCCCACTTGCCTCCAGGCAGTAGCAGCCACCGCTCTTATGGTTAAGGAGGCATCTAAGCTGACCCTGGTTCAGCCCACAACAGTGTATACGCCACACCAGGTGCAAGCAGTCTTGCAAACGAAATGGGACAATTGGATGACAAGGGGAAGGATCACCCAATACCAAGCCCTCCTCCTTGACAGTCCAGAAATATAGTTGACGGTCTGCCAGACTTTAAATCCAGCAACCTTACTGCCAGATCCCCCTACCTCCCCTCTGGATCATAATGCATACAAATCACAGACGAGTTATACTCTTCTCGCCGGGACCTATCAGAGACACCTTTATCGGACCCAGAGGAAAACTGGCACAAAGATGTCAGCAGTTTTGTAGAAAAGGGAGAGAGGAAAGCAGGATATGCTGTATCGAGCCTGGAAGAAACTAAGGAAAGTGGGTCTCTTCCCCCAGACACCTCAGCCCAGAAAGCTGAACTTTTTGCCCTGACAAGAGCTTTGGAGTTAGGAGAAGGAAAGAGGATTAATGTGTGTATGGACTCTAAGTATGCTTTCCTCATTCTGCATGCCCGTGCAGCAATTTGGAAAGAAAGAGGGATGCTCAGTGCCCGAAGCTCTGCTATTAAACACAAAGAGCTCATTCTCAGGCTCCTGGAGGCAGTCAAACTTCCTGCAAAATTAGCTGTCATCCACTGCAAGAGTCACCAAAAGGGGCAAGAAAAAGAGGCTCAGGGAAATAGGAAAGCTGATCAAGAGGCAGGAGGAGCTGCCGGGGAAGCTACCTCTGCCACTGCTATCTGCCCCCTTTTCCCCAAGGAAACCCTGACTCCAGATTTTACCCCAGGGGGACATTCCCGATATGCTGAGCGGGGTTGGGAGATTGGTTCACATGGGTGGTTTCATCCTGATCAGGCCCAAATAATACTCCCTGATTCTCAGGTTTAAAACATTACTAACTCCTTACATAAGAGCGCCCATTTTGGAAAAGATAATCTAGAAATCTTGCTTAAGCCTATTCTCTCCCATCCCCAGTTAGCTAAGGTTGTTAAACAAGTCACACAAAATTGTGACACCTGTCTAAAAAATAACCCAAAAACCAGACCTCCTCTAATTACACCTGTCCAACATCGGGGATCATACCCAGGAGCGGACTGGCAATGCCGCTCCGCATTTAGAATTTACAGCCATGCCCAAGACCCAAGGGTTTTCTTACTTGCTAGTCTTTATTGACACATTCACAGGATGGATCGAAGCATTCCCTACTGAGAGTGAGAGAGCTACAGAAGTCTGTAAAGCTCTGCTGAAGGAGATAGTGCCTAGGTTTGGGCTGCCTCGGTCACTTCAGAGTGACAACGGGCCCTCACTTACAGCCACGATACCCCAGAACCTAGCCGCATGCTTAGGCATAAAATACCAGCTCCGCTCATCCTGGAGGCCTCAAGCTTCAGGAAACGTAGAGAGAGCCAATCAGACTCTTAAAAGGGCTCTGGCAAAGCTATGTCAGAAACACATAATAAGTGGACACATATTCTGCCCATAGCTCTCATGAGGCTACGGACATCCCCCAAACGGCCACTATTGTTAAGTCCTTATGAAATGATGTATGGACGACCATTCTGAACTTCTGATTTGTTTCTTGACGAGGATGCCAATACACTCTTAAAACATATAATTGACCTGGGAAGGTTTCCGCAAGAACTCCAACGGTATGGAGAACAAACCACAGGAAGACTTGAAAAATCCCCAGGTAAAGCCAGGGGATCAAGTATCAGTAAAGACCTGGCAAGAAAAAGGGAGTCCAAACCAGCTGTCCGAGAAATGGACAGGGCCATATCAGGTTGTTCTAGTGACTTCAACTGCTGTAAAAGTGAAGGGTCTATCTGCCTGGGTCCACAATTCTAGAATAAAACCCTATGGCCTACAGGAGGGGGAGACAGAAACTGAGACTCCAAAGCCAGAGGACAGCTATTCCTGTGAACCTGTTGAAGATCTCAGGCTCTTGTTCAAGCAGAACCCCATCAATCCTGCCTCAGATAAGTAAAATGCATCATATGATGTTCTTCCTCTTTCTAATCATATCTCCCTGTATGGCTATTGATCTCTCCCTAAACGAAGCATGTTCACTTGCAAACCACACTGCTTCTCAACTCAACCTAAGCAGCCCGGGCTGCATCTGCATTAATGACAAAGTTTGGGGGTATGTCCAACCCATCCCAGGGTATCAATATCAAAGGCCCACCCTTCCAGCCGAGCTATGGGCTGTTACTCAGCGCCCCCATGTGGTCATAATATGGCCTTTTGGGGAAAGGGGGAAAAAAAACTTCATGTCTTGGTACCAGCAACAACTGTCTCTATTTACCCCCTGGATGACATCTGCAATCCCACCTGAGCCCTTATTTTCTCTCATGACTAACATCCCCCAAGTGACCTTCCCTATCTCTCTAAAAAGCCACTCAATAACAGGGGTGTCAGTGAGAAATCTAGACGACTCACAATGTGGGGTGACCGTCACTGTTGAAACTGATGGGAAAAACCGGGACAGGCCCTGCAGCTGGGAGACCAGCCGACGCCACCCCCGGCCAGCACGCGCCTGGCCCGGCCCGGGGCGTTTCCCGGACCCCGAGCGGCCTGGCGAGGCTGCGGGAGCTCTGGCGGGGGTTGGGGAGGGGGGTGGCTTGAGCGGGGAGGACGTCTCGGTGCCCCCCCACCCCCCGCCCCCCACCATCCCGTTCGCTGCTCAGGGTCACGTGGCTCCGGACGAGCGGGGCGTCGGCCCGGGGCCACGGTCCCCAGAGCCTCCTGCGGGCTTAGGGGCAGCCCAGCCGGGGCCCCAGGCCCCAATCCTGCCGGCTGTGCAAACCCCCTGGAGTGCCTCAGCCCCGCCCTGTCCCCAAACCGAGGCCCGGCCTGCCCCCACGCCACGGGCCCAGCACAGGACCTTCCTGAGAGAGCGGACGAGCGACAGCCAGGCACACGTACAGGCACTCGCACGCACCCACGCCAGGTGAGACAGAGGCAGAAAGAGTCGAGGGTTCAGAGAGAGACTGGAAGACAGCGTGTGGGCAGGGGGGGCCTCGGGCAGGATGCCGGGCCGCTGCAGAGACCACCCGGCCCTGAGCAGCCAAAGCGATGGGGGTGGGGGGAGGCCACTGAGCAGCGGCGGGCCTGGAGAGCCCCAGGGTGGGAGGACACCTGAGATCTCCGCGCTCCGCGCCCCGCCCGCATCCCCCCAACCCCCTGCACGCATGCCACGCCGGGGCGCTCTGACACTAGCTTCTCTGGAGTTTTGTCACTTGAATTTCTCTCCCTCTGCTCAACTGAGTGATGACAGTGTATTGAACAGCTAGGTCATTTCCAAATAAATTAAGCTTAGTGTTTCACAGGACACCCGGACATGTATGGAGAGACCAGCACGGATGCATGGACACCAACCTTGGTAACTGGACAACCAATGGGAAATTACTGTCTGACTCAGGAGAGAGAAAGAAACCCGAACAGATGGAATGAAATGAACAGAAACACAGGCTTTGCAACTCACATCCTAATTCAATTACCAGAAAATAAACAACACTATAACCATTTTAGAAAAACAATAGACCTCTCCATGACCTTTGGTCGGGTGAGGAGTTCAAACACACAGCAAAAAAAAGCCAACTTTTCCAAGTCGTGAATATGTTAGTTCACACAATGACTTTTACATTGAAATGTGTAACAAATAAACTTAAAATCATTGACTCACTACATAAGCATGGAAGTATTTTAAATATAAAATATGTTCTATAGTGTTCAGGAAGCACTTGGCACATCTCTAAGTGTATCAGACCCAATACTGCAACGTAGTGGAAGAGTCAGGATAGTCTGAAAATGAATCCCTAACTAAAAGGAACACACAGGATTACTGTAGATAAAAAAGGTTAAAGAAGAGAAGCTAGAAATCAGTCAATAAATGTCTTAGGGGTTAGCTTAGAGTGACTAGCCTCTGCGTGACTCTTTAAATTTTTCATGTTTGCAGCTTCCAAATTTTCCATTTTGAGAATAATACTTTCGCCTCCAAACCAGAGTGACTTGGGGACACAAAGGTAGAAGTCGATAATTTTCTTTGCCTATGTCTGAATATTTACAGTCAGAGGTAGAAAAGGAGGAGTCTGTCCCTTGTCTAGATGATGTCAATCCCCAGGTGTGGGATGTCTCCAGCCCTGGTTTAGCCATAAATGTTCCACCAGTAAAGATTTCTCTGAGACCAAATGCTGCCTAGCCCTGGAAAAGACAATATCCCTTAAAACCAGAAGCTCTTGAGGGTCTTAAACCATTAGTTAACAAATACCGAGATACTGGAACTCGAATCAGCTGTGAGTCCCCCGGCAACACCCCAATCTTGCCCGTTCAAAAACCAGATGGATCTTACCGATTCGTCCAGGATCTAAGAGCTGTTAATGAAGCTGTGGTTCCCATCCACCCCATAGTCCCAAACCCATATACCCTCCTATCCCAAGTCCCAGGAAATGCCAAGTACTTCTCAGTCTTGGACCTTCAAGGTGCTTTCTTTTGCATTCCTCTCCATCCTGAATCCCAAAAACTCTTTGCTTTTGAGTGGCGGGACTTGGAAACAAGAGAGACCACACAACTCTCGACTGGACTCGACTACCCCAAGGGTTTAGGGACAGCCCTCATATCTTCGGGACTTCCTTGGGGAGAGAACTAAGGGAATTAACTTTAACAAACAGTAGTCTAATACAGTATGTGGATGACTTGCTCATAGCTAGGCCAGATTTTACCAGCTCTCAAATGGACACTATTTAAAACGCTAACTTTCCTGTATGAAAAGGGTTATCGAGTATCCCCCAAGTAGGCTCAGATTAGCTTAACCCAAGTAAAATACTTTGGATTTATAATTACGGAGAGAAAAAGAATGCCTGACCCCGAGGGGAGATCCCTCATCTTAAATACCCCGTACCCCCAAACAAAACAACAGCTTAGGGGATTTTTAGGAAGAACCGGGTTTTGCAGGATCTGGATTCCTAATGATGGCAATCTGGCCAGACCCCTATATGAAAATTTAAGGGGGAAAGAGGAAGAGCCACTCGACTGGCATGAAACCTGCAAGGTGGCCTTTAATGCCCTAAAAGAGTCCATCACTACAGCCCCAGCTTTAGGCCTCCCCAACCTGGAGAAGCCTTTTAGACTCTATGTTTCTGGAAGGAGAGGAACTGCTCTTGTGTTAGAGCACATGATGGGGCCCGTATTACAACCTGTGGCTTATCTCTCAAAATAACTAGATGAGGTGGCCAGAGGTTGGCCCACTTGCCTCCGGGCAGTAGCAGCCACTGCTCTTATGGTTAAGGAGGCATCTAAGCTGACCCTGGGTCAGCCCACCACAGTGTATACGCCTCACCGGGTGCAAGCAGTCTTGGAAACGAAAGGGGACAGGTGGATGACAGGGGGAAGGATCACCCAATACCAAGCCCTCCTCCTTGACACTCCAGAAATAAAGTTGAGGGTCTGCCAGACTTTAAATCCAGCAACCTTACTGCCAGATCCCCCTACCTCCCCTCTGGATCACCAATGCATACAAATCACAGACGAGTTATACTCTTCTCGCCGGGACCTATCAGAGACACCTTTATCTGACCCAGAGGAAAACTGGCACACAGATGGCAGCAGTTTTGTAGAAAAGGGAGAGAGGAAAGCAGGATATGCTGTAGCAAGCCTGGAAGAAACTAAGGAAAATGGATCTCTTCCCCCATACACCTCAGCCCAGAAAGCTGAACTTTTTGCCCTGACAAGAGCTTTGGAGTTAGGAGAAGAAAGAGGATTAATGTGTGTATGGACTCTAAGGATGCTTTCCTCATTCTGCATGCCCGTGCAGCAATTTGGAAAGAAAGAGGGATGCTCAGTGCCCGAAGCTCTGCTATTAAACACAAAGAGCTCATTCTCAGGCTCCTGGAGGCAGTCAAACTTCCTGCAAAATTAGCTGTCATCCACTGCAAGAGTCACCAAAAGGGGCAAGAAAAAGAGGCTCAGGGAAATAGGAAAACTGATCAAGAGACAGGACGAGCTGCCGGGGAAGCTACCTCTGCCACTGCTATCTGCCCCCTTTTCCCCAAGGAAACCCTGACTCCAGATTTTACCCCAGGGGGACATTCCCGATATGCTGAGCGGGGCTGGGAGATTGGGTCACATGGGTGTTTTCAGCCTGATCATTCCCAAATAATACTCCCTGATTCTCAGGTTTAAAACATTACTAACTCCTTACATAAGAGCGCCCATTTTGGAAAAGATAATCTAGAAATATTGCTTAAGCCTATTCTCTCCCATCCCCAGTTAGTTAAGGTTGTTAAACAGGTCACACAAAACTGTGACACCTGTCTAAAAAATAACCCAAAAACCAGACCTAGTCTAATTACACCTGTCCAACATCGGGGATCATACCCAGGAGCAGACTGGCAAGTAGAATTTACAGCCATGCCCAAGACCCAAGGGTTTTCTTACTTGCTAGTTTTCATTGACACATTCACAGGATGGATCGAAGCGTTCCCTCCTGAGACTGAGAGAGCTACAGAAGTCTGTAAAGCTCTGCTGAAGGAGATAGTGCCTAGGTTTGGGCTGCCTCGGTCACTTGAGAGTGACAACGGGCCCTCACTTACAGCCACGATACCCCAGAACCTAGCCGCATGCTTAGGCATAAAATACCAGCTCCGCTCATCCTGGAGGCCTCAAGCTTCAGGAAAGGTAGAGAGAGCCAACCAGACTCTTAAAAGGGCTCTGGCTAAGCTATGTCAGAAACACATAATAAGTAGACACATATGTTGCCCATAGGCCTCATGAGGATACGGACATCCCCCAAACGGCCACTATTGTTAAGTCCTTATGAAATGATGTATGGACGACCATTCTTAACTTCTGATTTGTTTCTTGACGAGGATGCCAATACACTTTTAAAACATATAATTGACCTGGGAAGGTTTCCGCAAGAACTCCAACGGTATGGAGAACAAACCACAGGAAGACTTGAAAAATCCCCAGGTAAAGCCAAGTGATCAAGTATCAGTAAAGACCTGGCAAGAAAAAGGGAGTCCAAACCAGCTGTCCGAGAAATGGACAGGGCCATATCAGGTTGTTCTAGTGACTTCAACTGCTGTAAAAGTGAAGGGTCTATCTGCCTGGGTCCACAATTCTAGAATAAAACCCTATGGCCTACAGGAGGGGGAGACAGAAACTGAGACTCCAAAGCCAGAGGACAGCTATTCCTGTGAACCTGTTGAAGATCTCAGGCTCTTGTTCAAGCAGAACCCCATCAATCCTGCCTCAGATAAGTAAAATGCATCATATGATGTTCTTCCTCTTTCTAATCATATCTCCCTGTATGGCTATTGATCTCTCCCTAAACGAGGCATGTTCACTTGCAAACCACACTGCTTCTCAACTCAACCTAAGCAGCCCGGGCTGCATCTGCATTAATGACAAAGGTTGGGGGTATGTCCAACCCATCCCAGGGTATCAATATCAAAGGCCCACCCTTCCAGCCAAGCTATGGGCTGTTACTCAGCGCCCCCATGTGGTCGTAATATGGCCTTTTGGGAAAAGGGGGAAAAAAAACTTCATGTCTTGGTACCAGCAACAACAGTCTCTATTTACCCCCTGGATGACATCTGCAATCCCACTTGAGCCCTTATTTTCTCTCATGACTAACATCCCCCAAGTGACCTTCCATATCTCTCTAAAAACCCACTCCCTAACAGGGGTGTCAGTGAGAAATCTAGACGACTCACAATGTGGGGTGACCGTCACTGTTGAAACTGATGGGAAAAACCGGGACAGGCCCTACAGCTGGGAGACCAGCCGACGCCACCCCCGGCCAGCACGCGCCTGGCCCGGCCCGGGGCGTTTCCCGGACCCCGAGCGGCCTGGCGAGGCTGCGGGAGCTCTGGCGGGGGTTGGGGAGGGGGGTGGCTTGAGTGGGGAGGACGTCTCGGTGCCCCCCCAACCCCGCCCCCCACCATCCCGTTCGCTGCTCAGGGTCACGTGGCTCCGGACGAGCGGGGCGTCAGCCCGGGGCCGAGGTCCCCGGAGCCTCCTGCGGGCTTAGGGGCAGCCCAGCCGGGGCCCCAGGCGCCCATCCTGCCGGCTGTGCAAACCCCCTGGAGTGCCTCAGCCCCGCCCTGTCCCCAAACCGAGGCCCGCCCTGCCCCCACGCCACGGGCCCAGCACAGGACCTCCCTGAGAGAGCGGACGAGCGACAGCCAGCCACACGGACAGGCACTCGCACGCACCCACGCCAGGTGAGACAGAGGCAGAAAGAGTCGAGGGTTCAGAGAGAGACTGGAAGACAGCGTGTGGGCAGGGGGGGCCTCGGGCAGGATGCCGGGCAGCTGCAGAGACCACCCGGCCCTGAGCAGCCAAAGCGATGGGGGCGGGGGGAGGCCACTGAGCAGCGGCGGGCCTGGAGAGGCCCAGGGTGGGAGGACACCTGAGATCTCCACACTCCGCACACCGCCCCCCTCCCCCCAACCCCCTGCACGCATGCCACGCCGGGGCGCTCTGACACTAGCTTCTCTGGAGTTTTGTCACTTGAATTTCTCTCCCTCTGCTCAACTGAGTGATGACAGTGTATTGAACAGCTAGGTCATTTCCAAATAAATTAAGCTTAGTCTTTCACAGGACACCCAGACATGTATGGAGAGACCAGCACTGATGCATGGACACCAACCTTGGTAACTGGACAACCAGTGGGAAATTACTGTCTGACTCAGGAGAGAGAAAGAAACCCGAACAGATTGAATGAAATGAACAGAAACACAGGCTTTGCAACTCACACCCTAATTCAATTACCAGAAAATAAACAACACTATAACCATTTTAGAAAAACTATAGACCTCTCCATGACCTTTGGTCGGGTGAGGAGTTCAAACACACAGCAAAAAAAAGCCAACTTTTCCAAGTCGTGAATATGTTAGTTCACACATTGACTTTTACATTGAAATGTGTAACAAATAAACTTAAAATCATTGACTCACTACATAAGCATGGAAGTATTTTAAACATAAAATATATTCTATAGTATTCAGGAAGCACTTGGCACATCTCTAAGTGTATCAGACCCAAAACTGGAACGTAGTGGAAGAGTCAGGATAGTCTAAAAATGAATCCCTAACTAAAAGGAACACACAGGATTACTGTAGATAAAAAAGGTTAAAGAAGAGAAGCTAGAAATCAGTCAATAAATGTCTTAGGGGTTAGCTTAGAGTGACTAGCCTCTGCGTGACTCTTTAAATTTTTCATGTTTGCAGCTTCCAAATTTTACATGGTGAGAATAATACATTCGCCTCCAAACCAGAGTGACTTGGGGACACAAAGGTAGAAGTCGATAATTTTCTTTGCCTATGTCTGAATATTTACAGTCAGAGGTAGAAAAGGAGGAGTCTGTCCCTTGTCTAGATGAGGTCAATCCCCAGGTGTGGGATGTCTCCAGCCCTGGTTTAGCCATAAATGTTCCACCAGTAAAGATTTCTCTGAGACCAAATGCTGCCTAGCCCTGGAAAAGACAATATCCCTTAAAACCAGAAGCTCTTGAGGGTCTTAGACCATTAGTTAACAAATACCGAGATACTGGAACTCGAATCAGCTGTGAGTCCCCGTGCAACACCCCAATCTTGCCCGTTCAAAAACCAGATGGATCTTACCGATTCGTCCAGGATCTAAGAGCTGTTAATGAAGCTGTGGTTCCCATACCCCCATAGTCCCAAACCCATATACCCCCCTATCTCAAGTCGCAGAAAATGCCAAGTACTTCTCAGTCTTGGACCTTCAAGGTGCTTTCTTTTGCATTCCTCTCCATCCTGAATCCCAAAAACTCTTTGCTTTTGAGTGGCGGGACTTGGAAACAAGAGAGACCATACAACTCTTGACTGGAGTCGACTACCACAAGGGTTTAGGGACAGCCCTCATAACTTCGGGACTTCCTCGGGGAGAGAACTAAGGGAATTAACTTTAACAAACAGTAGTCTAATACAGTATGTGGATGACTTGCTCATAGCTAGGCCAGATTTTACCAGCTCTCAAATGGACACTATTAAAAACGCTAACTTTCCTGTATGAAAAGGGTTATCGAGTATCCCCCAAGTAGGCTCTGATTAGCTTAACCCAAGTAAAATACCTTGGATTTATAATTACGGAGAGAAAAAGAATGCCTGACCCCGAGGGGAGATCCCTCATCTTAAATACCCCGTACCCCCAAACAAAACAACAGCTTAGGGGATTTTTAGGAAGGACCGGGTTTTGCAGGATCTGGATTCCTAATTATGGCAATCTGGCCAGACCCCTGTATGAAAATTTAAGGGGGAAAGAGGAAGAGCCACTCGACTGGCATGAGACCTGCAAGGTGGCCTTTAATGCCCTAAAAGCGTCCATCACTACAGCCCCAGCTTTAGGCCTCCCCAACCTGGAGAAGCCTTTTAGACTCTATGTTTCTGGAAGGACAGGAACTGCTCTTGGGTTGTTAGGGCAGATGATGGGGCCCGTATTACAACCTGTGGCTTATCTCTCAAAATAACTAGATGAGGTGGCCAGAGGGTGGTCCACTTGCCTCCGGGCAGTAGCAGCCACCGCTCTTATGGTTAAGGAGGCATCTAAGCTGACCCTGGGTCAGCCCACCACAGTGTATTCGCCTCACCGGGTGCAAGCAGTCTTGGAAATGAAAGGGGACAGGTGGATGACAGGGAGACGCATCACCCAATACCAAGCCCTCCTCCTTGACACTCCAGAAATAAAGTTGAGGGTCTGCCAGACTTTAAATCCAGCAACCTTACTGCCAGATCCCCCTACCTCCCCTCTGGATCACCAATGCATACAAATCACAGACGAGTTATACTCTTCTCGCCGGGACCTATCAGAGACACCTTTATCTGACCCAGAGGAAAACTGGCACACAGATGGCAGCAGTTTTGTAGAAAAGGGAGAGAGGAAATCAGGATATGCTGTAGCGAGCCTGGAAGAAACTAAGGAATGTGGGTCTCTTCCCCCAGACACCTCAGCCCAGAAAGCTGAACTTTTTGCCCTGACAAGAGCTTTGGAGTTAGGAGAAGAAAGAGGATTAATGTGTGTATGGACTCTAAGTATGCTTTTCTCATTCTGCATGCCCGTGCAGCAATTTGGAAAGAAAGAGGGATGCTCGGTGCCCGAAGCTCTGCTATTAAACACAAAGAGCTCATTCTCAGGCTCCTGGAAGCAGTCAAACTTCCTGCAAAATTAGCTGTCATCCACTGCAAGAGTCACCAAAAGGGGCAAGAAAAAGAGGCTCAGGGAAATAGGAAAGCTGATCAAGAGGCAGGACGAGCTGCCGGGGAAGCTACCTCTGCCACTGCTATCTGCCCCCTTTTCCCCAAGGAAACCCTGACTCCAGATTTTACCCCAGGGGGACATTCCCGATATGCTGAGCGGGGCTGGGAGATTGGGTCACATGGGTGGTTTCAGCCTGATCAGGCCCAAATAATACTCCCTGATTCTCAGGTTTAAAACATTACTAACTCCTTACATAAGAGCACCCATTTTGGAAAAGATAATCTAGAAATCTTGCTTAAGCCTCTTCTCTCCCATCCGCAGTTAGCTAAGGTTGTTAAACAGGTCACACAAAACTGTGACACCTGTCTAAAAAATAACCCAAAAACCAGACCTCCTCTAATTACACCTGTCCAACATCGGGGATCATACCCAGGAGCGGACTGGCAATGCCGCTCCGCATTTAGAATTTACAGCCATGCCCAAGACCCAAGGGTTTTCTTACTTGTTAGTCTATATTGACACATTCACAGGATGGATCGAAGAGTTCCCTACTGAGACAGAGAGAGCTATAGAAGTCTGTAAACCTCTGCTGAAGGAGATAGTGCCTAGGTTTGGGCTGCCTCGGTCACTTCAGTGTGACAACGGGCCCTCACTTACAGCCACGATACCCCAGATCCTAGCCACATGCTTAGGCATAAAATACCGGCTCCGCTCATCCTGGAGGCCTCAAGCTTCAGGAAAGGTAGAGAGAGCCAATCAGACTCTTAAAAGGGCTCTGGCTAAGCTATGTCAAGAAAGACATAATAAGTGGACACATATGCTGCCCATAGCCCTCATGAGGCTACGGACATCCCGCAAACGGCCACTATTGTTAAGTCCTAATGAAATGATGGATGGACGTCCATTCTTGACTTCTGATTTGTTTTTTGACGAGGATGCCAATACACTCTGAAAACATATAGTTGACCTGGGAAGGTTTCCGCAAGAACTCCAACGGTATGGAGAACAAACCACAGGAAGACTTGAAAAATCCCCAGGTAAAGCCAGGGGATCAAGTATCAGTAAAGACCTGGCAAGAAAAAGGGAGTCCAAACCAGCTGTCCGAGAAATGGACAGGGCCATATCATGTTGTTCTAGTGACTTCAACTGCTGTAAAAGTGAAGGGTCTATCTGCCTGGGTCCACAATTCTAGAATAAAACCCTATGGCCTACAGGAGGGGGAGACAGAAACTGAGACTCCAAAGCCAGAGGACAGCTATTCCTGTGAACCTGTTGAAGATCTCAGGCTCTTGTTCAAGCAGAACCCCATCAATCCTGCCTCAGATAAGTAAAATGCATCATATGATGTTCTTCCTCTTTCTAATCATATCTCCCTGTATGGCTATTGATCTCTCCCTAAACGAAGCATGTTCACTTGCAAACCACACTGCTTCTCAACTCAACCTAAGCAGCCCGGGCTGCATCTGCATTAATGACAAAGGTTGGGGGTATGTCCAACCCATCCCAGGGTATCAATATCAAAGGCCCACCCTTCCAGCCGAGCTATGGGCTGTTACTCAGCGCCCCCATGTGGTCGTAATATGGCCTTTTGGGGAAAGGGGGAAAAAAAACTTCATGTCTTGGTACCAGCAACAACTGTCTCTATTTACCCCCTGGATGACATCTGCAATCCCACCTGAGCCCTTATTTTCTCTCATGACTAACATCCCCCAAGTGACCTTCCCTATCTCTCTAAAAAGCCACTCAATAACAGGGGTGTCAGTGAGAAATCTAGACGACTCACAATGTGGGGTGACCGTCACTGTTGAAACTGATGGGAAAAACCGGGACAGGCCCTGCAGCTGGGAGACCAGCCGACGCCACCCCCGGCCAGCACGCGCCTGGCCCGGCCCGGGGCGTTTCCCGGACCCCGAGCGGCCTGGCGAGGCTGCGGGAGCTCTGGCGGGGGTTGGGGAGGGGGGTGGCTTGAGCGGGGAGGACGTCTCGGTGCCCCCCCACCCCCCGCCCCCCACCATCCCGTTCGCTGCTCAGGGTCACGTGGCTCCGGACGAGCGGGGCGTCGGCCCGGGGCCACGGTCCCCAGAGCCTCCTGCGGGCTTAGGGGCAGCCCAGCCAGGGCCCCAGGCCCCCATCCTGCAGGCTGTGCAAACCCCCTGGAGTGCCTCAGCCCCGCCCTGTCCCCAAACCGAGGCCCGCCCTGCCCCCACGCCACGGGCCCATCACAGGACCTTCCTGAGAGAGCGGACGAGCGACAGCCAGGCACACGGACAGGCACTCGCACGCACCCACGCCAGGTGAGACAGAGGCAGAAAGAGTCGAGGGTTCAGAGAGAGACTGGAAGACAGCGTGTGGGCAGGGGGGGCCTCGGGCAGGATGCCGGGCAGCTACAGAGACCACCCGGCCCTGAGCAGCCAAAGCGATGGGGGTGGGGGGAGGCCACTGAGCAGCGGCGGGCCTGGAGAGCCCCAGGGTGGGAGGACACCTGAGATCTCCGCGCTCCGCGCCCCGCCCCCATCCCCCCAACCCCCTGCACGCATGCCACGCCGGGGCGCTCTGACACTAACTTCTCTGGAGTTTTGTCACTTGAATTTCTCTCCCTCTGCTCAACTGAGTGATGACAGTGTATTGAACAGCTAGGTCATTTCCAAATAAATTAAGCTTAGTGTTTCACAGGACACCCGGACATGTATGGAGAGACCAGCACGGATGCATGGACACCAACCTTGGTACCTGGACAACCAATGGGAAATTACTGTCTGACTCAGGAGAGAGAAAGAAACCCGAACAGATGGAATGAAATGAACAGAAACACAGGCTTTGCAACTCACACCCTAATTCAATTACCAGAAAATAAACAACACTATAACCATTTTAGAAAAACAATAGACCTCTCCATGACCTTTGGTCGGGTGAGGAGTTCAAACACACAGCAAAAAAAAGCCAACTTTTCCAAGTCGTGAATATGTTAGTTCACACAATGACTTTTACATTGAAATGTGTAAAAAATAAACTTAAAATCATTGACTCACTACATAAGCATGGAAGTATTTTAAATATAAAATATGTTCTATCGTGTTCAGGAAGCACTTGGCACATCTCTAAGTGTATCAGACCCAATACTGGAACGTAGTGGAAGAGTCAGGATAGTCTGAAAATGAATCCCTAACTAAAAGGAACACACAGGATTACTGTAGATAAAAAAGGTTAAAGAAGAGAAGCTAGAAATCAGTCAATAAATGTCTTAGGGGTTAGCTTAGAGTGACTAGCCTCTGCGTGACTCTTTAAATTTTTCATGTTTGCAGCTTCCAAATTTTCCATGGTGAGAATAATACATTCGCCTCCAAACCAGAGTGACTTGGGGACACAAAGGTAGAAGTCGATAATTTTCTTTGCCTATGTCTGAATATTTACAGTCAGAGGTAGAAAAGGAGGAGTCTGTCCCTTGTCTAGATGAGGTCAATCCCCAGGTGTGGGATGTCTCCAGCCCTGGTTTAGCCAAAAATGTTCCACCAGTAAAGATTTCTCTGAGACCAAATGCTCCCTAGCCCTGGAAAAGACAATATCCCTTAAAACCAGAAGCTCTTGAGGGTCTTAGACCATTAGTTAACAAATACCGAGATACTGGAACTCGAATCAGCTGTGAGTCCCCGTGCAACACCCCAATCTTGCCCGTTCAAAAACCAGATGGATCTTACCGATTCGTCCAGGATCTAAGAGCTGTTAATGAAGCTGTGGTTCCCATACCCCCATAGTCCCAAACCCATATACCCCCCTATCTCAAGTCGCAGAAAATGCCAAGTACTTCTCAGTCTTGGACCTTCAAGGTGCTTTCTTTTGCATTCCTCTCCATCCTGAATCCCAAAAACTCTTTGCTTTTGAGTGGCGGGACTTGGAAACAAGAGAGACCATACAACTCTTGACTGGAGTCGACTACCACAAGGGTTTAGGGACAGCCCTCATAACTTCGGGACTTCCTCGGGGAGAGAACTAAGGGAATTAACTTTAACAAACAGTAGTCTAATACAGTATGTGGATGACTTGCTCATAGCTAGGCCAGATTTTACCAGCTCTCAAATGGACACTATTAAAAACGCTAACTTTCCTGTATGAAAAGGGTTATCGAGTATCCCCCAAGTAGGCTCTGATTAGCTTAACCCAAGTAAAATACCTTGGATTTATAATTACGGAGAGAAAAAGAATGCCTGACCCCGAGGGGAGATCCCTCATCTTAAATACCCCGTACCCCCAAACAAAACAACAGCTTAGGGGATTTTTAGGAAGGACCGGGTTTTGCAGGATCTGGATTCCTAATTATGGCAATCTGGCCAGACCCCTATATGAAAATTTAAGGGGGAAAGAGGAAGAGCCACTCGACTGGCATGAGACCTGCAAGGTGGCCTTTAATGCCCTAAAAGCGTCCATCACTACAGCCCCAGCTTTAGGCCTCCCCAACCTGGAGAAGCCTTTTAGACTCTATGTTTCTGGAAGGACAGGAACTGCTCTTGGGTTGTTAGGGCAGATGATGGGGCCCGTATTACAACCTGTGGCTTATCTCTCAAAATAACTAGATGAGGTGGCCAGAGGTTGGCCCACTTGCCTCCGGGCAGTAGCAGCCACCGCTTTTATGGTTAAGGAGGCATCTAAGCTGACCCTGGGTCAGCCCACCACAGTGTATTCGCCTCACCGGGTGCAAGCAGTCTTGGAAATGAAAGGGGACAGGTGGATGACAGGGAGACGCATCACCCAATACCAAGCCCTCCTCCTTGACACTCCAGAAATAAAGTTGAGGGTCTGCCAGACTTTAAATCCAGCAACCTTACTGCCAGATCCCCCTACCTCCCCTCTGGATCACCAATGCATACAAATCACAGACGAGTTATACTCTTCTCGCCGGGACCTATCAGAGACACCTTTATCTGACCCAGAGGAAAACTGGCACACAGATGGCAGCAGTTTTGTAGAAAAGGGAGAGAGGAAATCAGGATATGCTGTAGCGAGCCTGGAAGAAACTAAGGAATGTGGGTCTCTTCCCCCAGACACCTCAGTGCAGAAAGCTGAACTTTTTGCCCTGACAAGAGCTTTGGAGTTAGGAGAAGGAAAGAGGATTAATGTGTGTATGGACTCTAAGTATGCTTTCCTCATTCTGCATGCCCGTGCAGCAATTTGGAAAGAAAGAGGGATGCTCGGTGCCCGAAGCTCTGCTATTAAACACAAAGAGCTCATTCTCAGGCTCCTGGAAGCAGTCAAACTTCCTGCAAAATTAGCTGTCATCCACTGCAAGAGTCACCAAAAGGGGCAAGAAAAAGAGGCTCAGGGAAATAGGAAAGCTGATCAAGAGGCAGGACGAGCTGCTGGGGAAGCTACCTCTGCCACTGCTATCTGCCCCCTTTTCCCCAAGGAAACCCTGACTCCAGATTTTACCCCAGGGGGACATTCCCGATATGCTGAGCGGGGCTGGGAGATTGGGTCACATGGGTGGTTTCAGCCTGATCAGGCCCAAATTATACTCCCTGATTCTCAGGTTTAAAACATTACTAACTCCTTACATAAGAGCACCCATTTTGGAAAAGATAATCTAGAAATCTTGCTTAAGCCTCTTCTCTCCCATCCGCAGTTAGCTAAGGTTGTTAAACAGGTCACACAAAACTGTGACACCTGTCTAAAAAATAACCCAAAAACCAGACCTCCTCTAATTACACCTGTCCAACATCGGGCATCATACCCAGGAGCTGACTGGCAATGCCGCTCCGCATTTAGAATTTACAGCCATGCCCAAGACCCAAGGGTTTTCTTACTTGTTAGTCTTTATTGACACATTCACAGGATGGATCGAAGAGTTCCCTACTGAGACAGAGAGAGCTATAGAAGTCTGTAAACCTCTGCTGAAGGAGATAGTGCCTAGGTTTGGGCTGCCTCGGTCACTTCAGAGTGACAACGGGCCCTCACTTACAGCCACGATACCCCAGAACCTAGCCACATGCTTAGGCATAAAATACCGGCTCCGCTCATCCTGGAGGCCTCAAGCTTCAGGAAAGGTAGAGAGAGCCAATCAGACTCTTAAAAGGGCTCTGGCTAAGCTATGTCAAGAAAGACATAATAAGAGGACACATATGCTGCCCATAGCCCTCATGAGGCTACGGACATCCCCCAAACGGCCACTATTGTTAAGTCCTAATGAAATGATGGATGGACGTCCATTCTTGACTTCTGATTTGTTTTTTGACGAGGATGCCAATACACTCTGAAAACATATAGTTGACCTGGGAAGGTTTCCGCAAGAACTCCAACGGTATGGAGAACAAACCACAGGAAGACTTGAAAAATCCCCAGGTAAAGCCAGGGGATCAAGTATCAGTAAAGACCTGGCAAGAAAAAGGGAGTCCAAACCAGCTGTCCGAGAAATGGACAGGGCCATATCATGTTGTTCTAGTGACTTCAATTGCTTTAAAAGTGAAGGGTCTATCTGCCTGGGTCCACAATTCTAGAATAAAACCCTATGGCCTACAGGAGTGGGAGACAGAAACTGAGACACCAAAGCCAGAGGACAGCTATTCCTGTGAACCTGTTGAAGATCTCAGGCTCTTGTTCAAGCAGAACCCCATCAATCCTGCCTCAGATAAGTAAAATGCATCATATGATGTTCTTCCTCTTTCTAATCATATCTCCCTGTATGGCTATTGATCTCTCCCTAAACGAGGCATGTTCACTTGCAAACCACACTGCTTCTCAACTCAACCTAAGCAGCCCGGGCTGCATCTGCATTAATGGCAAAGGTTGGGGGTATGTCCAACCCATCCCAGGGTATCAATATCAAAGGCCCACCCTTCCAGCCGAGCTATGGGCTGTTACTCAGCGCCCCCATGTGGTCGTAATATGGCCTTTTGGGAAAAGGGGGAAAAAAAACTTCATGTCTTGGTACCAGCAACAACTGTCTCTATTTACCCCCTGGATGACATCTGCAATCCCACCTGAGCCCTTATTTTCTCTCATGACTAACATCCCCCAAGTGACCTTCCCTATCTCTCTAAAAAGCCACTCCCTAACAGGGGTGTCAGTGAGAAATCTAGACGACTCACAATGTAGGGGGACTGTCACTGTTGAAACTGATGGGAAAAACCGGGACAGGCCCTGCAGCTGGGAGACCAGCCGACGCCACCCCCGGCCAGCACGCGCCTGGCCGGCACGGGGCGCTTCCTGGACCCCGAGCGGCCTGGCGAGGCTGCGGGATCTCTGGCGGGGGTTGGGGAGGGGGGTGGCTTGAGCGAGGAGGTCGTCTCGGTGCCCCCCCCCCACCATCCCGTTCGCTGCTCAGGGTCACGTGGCTCCGGAGAGCGGGGCGTCGGCCCGGGGCCGCGGTCCCCGGAACCTCCTGCGGGCTCAGGGGCAGCCCAGCCGGGGCCCCAGGCGCCCATCCTGCCAGCTGTGCAAACCCCCTGGAGTGCCTCAGCCCCGCCCTGTCCCCAAACCGAGGCCCGCCCTGCCCCCACGCCACGGGCCCAGCACAGGACCTTCCTGAGAGAGCGGACGAGCGACAGCCAGGCACACGGACAGGCACTCGCACGCAACCACGCCAGCTGAGACAGAGGCAGAATGAGACGAGGGTTCAGAGAGACACCGGAAGACAGTGTGTGGGCAGGGGGGGCCTCGGGCAGGATGCCGGGCAGCTGCAGAGACCACCCGGCCCTGAGCAGCAAACGCGATGGGGGCGGGGGGAGGCTGCCGAGCAGAGGCAGGCCTGGAGAGGTCCAGGTTGGGAGGGCACCTGAGATATCCGCGGTCCGCGCTCCGCCCACCCCAACCCCCTGAACGCACGCGCCTCTCCGACAAAAGCTTCTCCGGAGTTTGATCACCTGAATTTCTATCCTTGTGCTCAACTGAGTGATGACAGTATATTGCACAGTTAGGTCATTTCCAAATAAATTAAGCTTAGTGTTTCACAGGACACCCGGACATGAATGCAGAGACCAGCACAGATGGATGGACACCAACCTTGGTAACTGGACAACCAATGGGAAATTATTGTCTGACTCAGGAGAGACAAAGAAACCCGAACAGATGGAAAAAATGAACAGAAACACAAACTTTGCAACTCACACCCCAATTCAATTACCGAAAAAAACAACAACACTATAACCATTTTAGAAAACAATAGACCTCTCCATGACCTTTGGTCCAGTGAGGAGTTCTTACACACAACAAAAAAAGCCACCTTTTCCAAATCGAGAATATGTTAGTTCACACATTGACTTTTACATTGAAATGTGTAACAAATAAACTTAAAATCATTGACTCACTACATACGCATGGAAGTATTTTAAACATAAAATATGTTCTATAGTATTCAGGAAGCACTTGGCACATCTGTAAGTGTATCAGACCCCAAACTGGAACTTAATGGAAGAGTCAGGATACTCTAAAAATGAATCCCTAACTAAAAGGAATACACAGTATTACGTAGATCAAAAAGGTTAAAGAAGAGAAACTAGAAATCAGTCAATAAATGTTTGAGGGGTTAGCCTAGAGTGACTAGCCTCTGCGTTACTTTTTAAACTTTTCATGTTTGCATCTTCCAAATTTTCCATGCTGAGAATAATACTTTCATATCAGTTTCAAGATCAGTCTCACACTAAAGACAGTAAGAGTGGAATAAGAAATAAGAAATGCTTGTGGGGGGGGGGGAAGAAATGCTTGAACTAAAGGTGGTACTGATGAAATTATTTGCAGGGCAGCCAAGGAGTCACAGATGTAGAGAACAGACTTATGGACACTGGCAGGTGTGAGGAAGAAGAGGGTGAGATGAATGCAGAGGAACATGGAAACATAGTACCATACGTTAAAAGAGATGCCAATGCAATTTGCTGTATGACTCAGGGGACTCAAACAGGGGCTCTGCAACAAGCTAGAGGGGTGGAACGGAGAGGAGGAGATGGGAGAGAGGTTCAGGAGGGAGGAGACATATGTACACCTGTGGCTCATTCACGTTGATGTTTGGCAACAAAATTCTGTAAAGCAACTATCCTTCAATTGAAAGAAAAAGTCATGTTTGGACTTACCAAACAAGGTCTTGTGTACTTCTAGCATGGCCTTCTGTTTCGTGCTGCCATCCTTAATTCATCTTCCATATCATTAAACAGACTAGTCAAGTTTTTGCCAAAAACATCTTGAGCTCCTGCATCATGCTGATCAACTGCCTTATCTCGATCCAGTATAGAATGGAGAACAAAGAAACCTTTTGTCGTTTCTTCAAGTGATTGAAGCCACTCTATGTGATTTTAAAAAATAAATGTGGATAAGACGGATATGACCAAAGCAATCTAATGACAATATCTGTGCTTCATTAAAGATCTGCAGAGAACTAGTAAATTTTTTGTTTCGTATCAGAAGAATTTTTTAAATCCACACCAACATTTCTTTCGCGTCCGCTAGCCATCTAGACAAGGAAAACTGATTTTACCAATCAATGTCCCTAGTTCTGCCCCCTCACCGTTTTTTACCCAATATGTGTTACTCAGGCAGGAGACCCTGGTTCAATTCCTGGGTCAGGAAGATCTGCTGGAGAAGGGATAGGCTACCCACTCCAGTATTAGTGGGCTTCCCTTGTGGCTCAGTTGGTAAAGAATCATTCCTCTGTACCAAGAGTAGCTCAACTCCTCTCAAAGCAAATACAGGATGGTAGTAACTATGCAGGACAAAGCTGATTCTGTATATTTATAGTACTCACTCATGAGCTTGACAGAGGTCCTAGATCTGTTACCACATTTTTTTTTAAGTGATATCTGCATGTGCAGGTGAAAGTGGCTCAGTTCGTGCCTGACTCTTTGCAGCTCCAAGGACTATACAGTCCATGGAACTCTCTAGGCCAGAATACTGGAGTGGGTAGCCTATCCTTTCTCCAGCGGATCTTCCCGACCCAGGACTCAAAGCGGGGTCTCCTGCGTTGCAGGCAGATTCTTTAGCAACTGAGCTAGTAGGGCTTCACTGGTGGCTCAGTTGCTAAAGAATATCTGCATAATTTTCTATCGATTTGGAATTAGCAATCTGTCTGTGAGCAGGGCCGGTCATTAGCAGCTTCTGTCAGAAAACAGAAGCATGTCTGCCTGACTTGCTTCTCTGGGGAGCTTTCACTGTTCTTGCGCTAGTGCACATGGCAAGTTTCTAAGTGAGAAAGTAATGGCTACTATCACAGCTGGCCACTGAGGTACTTAATGGCAGAGGCAATCCCAGCTCTGCCAAGCAGTAGCCACCACGAAATCAGCTATTGTCATTGTAGCCAAGTTCCGTGAATTTGTGGTGTTATTTGTTGTGTTCTTCAAGAAGATGCCTTTGCCCTGCCAGTAAGACATATTTCCATAACACACAGCCATGCACTCAATCGATGTGCATCCTCCAGTAAAGCCCAGCCACGATGTCTTAGAGGAGCCTCTCTGCCCATTGTCATAAGCCAGTCTAATTTTGTGTGAGACCGTGAAAACTCAGTGTCTTTATTACGCTTGTGCTTCTGACGGGAGGTCTGAGAAGGCACTTCTGAAGGTTTATTCCTACCAGTCGTTGTCATATTTATCGAGTCTTTATTTTATATTTTTTTCTTATTTTTTACTTCTACCAGTTTCTTGCTACCAGCCCGTCTCCCTCCACCCTCGTGCACACACGGTCAGTCATGGAATCCCGTGGACTTCAGCCCGCCAGACTCCTCTGCCCATGGAGTTTTCCAGGCAAGAATACTGGAGTGGGTTGCCATTTCCTTCTCCATGTATGGAGTCTTTAAAGATTCCATCACTGAGGTGTTGCTTCTCCACTTGTACATGCCCTTCCTCCCTAAGTGCAGTAGAAGTCATCCCCACTTCCCAACATGTCTGTCTTCCGTCCTCTGGATTATGTATTGCTTGAGCTCACCACAGCGTCAGGATATTCTAGAAACCCTTCTGATTGCAGTCTCTTCGGGAGGTTACAAGTGCTTCAAACCTCAGAATTTTACAAAGCACTTTTTACGACCTCAGCTGAAAGGGAAGTCAACACTCAGTGACAGTCACAGGCTTCCATGGCCTGGACTTGATTATGGGCTGTGCTTTCATAATCATCGTGTTTCCGATACCAACTAAGATGTCACTGAGAAATTTTTTTCTTTCTCATCATTGTATCTTTCATGTTTATTTAGATATATTATGGGTTTTCCTATATATCTTCCCTTAAGGATGAGGGTCTGAAGTCAGTAGAACTTACTACAACTGATTTCCAGTTAGCTGTGTTAGGACAGGAAAAAGAATGACCAGCTGCTGGATTCCTAAGATTATGTATGAAAATATGATTCGTTTTACTGTGTGAAGTCATCCGATTCTAACTTTCTGAAGTAGGCATTCAGAAAAATCAAAAAAAATCGCCTAACTACTAGGCGGTCTCCCATCCAAGTACTGACCAGGCCCGACCTGCTCAGTTTCCCAGATCAGAGGAGAGAGGGCATGTTCAGGGTGGTATTGCCTTAGACCGAGGCGGCTGCCAGGCGCTGCAGGAGCCCTGCGTTGCGCCTCCCTTGCGGTCTGACCTGCCATTCGGGCCTGGGGCTGCAGTTCTCGAGCGGGCTCGCGCTGCACTTGAGCCGCACGACCCGCGACTGGACTCCGGCCGGCCAGAGCCTGCAGCTCGGCGGCCAGCGGAGGGCTCCCCCGCTCCGCACACCGCGAGCCCAGGCCAGCACCAGTCTGGCCTGGTCGGCAGGGGCCTGGCGTGCCTGCGGAACCTGGGGTGGGGGGAGGGGTGGTGGGTAGAGCAGGGAGGACATCTCGGTGCCCCCTCACCCCCTGTCACCCACCATCCCGTTCGCTGCTCAGGGTCAGGTGGCTCCGGACGAGCGGGGCTTCGGCCCGGGTCTGCAGTCCCCGGAGCCTCCTGGAGCTTAGGGGCAGCACACCGGGGCCCCAGGCTCCGATCCTGCCGGCTGTGCAAACCCCCTGGAGTGCCTCAGCCCCGCCCTGTCCCCAAACGAAGGCCCGCCCTGCCCCCATGCCACGGGCCCAGCACAGGACCTTCCTGAGAGAGCGGACGAGCGACAGCCAGCCACACGGACAGGCACTCGCACGCACCCACGCCAGGTGAGACAGAGGCAGAAAGAGTCGAGGGTTCAGAGAGAGACTGGAAGACAGCGTGTGGGCAGGGGGGGCCTCGGGCAGGATGCCGGGCAGCTGCAGAGACCACCCGGCCCTGAGCAGCCAAAGCGATGGGGGCGGGGGGAGGCCACTGAGCAGCGGCGGGCCTGGAGAGGCCCAGGGTGGGAGGACACCTGAGATCTCCACGCTCCGCACCCCGTCCCCATCCCCCCAACCCCCTGCACGCATGCCACGCCGGGGCGCTCTGACACTAGCTTCTCTGGAGTTTTGTCACTTGAATTTCTCTCCCTCTGCTCAACTGAGTGATGACAGTGTTTTGAACAGCTAGGTCATTTCCAAATAAATTAAGCTTAGTGTTTCACAGGACACCCGGACATGTATGGAGAGACCAGCACGGATGCATGGACACCAACCTTGGTAACTGGACAACCAATGGGAAATTACTGTCTGACTCAGGAGAGAGAAAGAAACCCGAACAGATGGAATGAAATGAACAGAAACACAAGCTTTGCAACTCACACCCTAATTCAATTACCAGAAAATAAACAACACTATAACCATTTTAGAAAAACAATAGACCTATCCATGACCTTTGGTCGGGTGAGGAGTTCAAACACACAGCAAAAAAAAGCCAACTTTTCCAAGTCGTGAATATGTTAGTTCACACATTGACTTTTACATTGAAATGTGTAACAAATAAACTTAAAATCATTGACTCACTACATAAGCATGGAAGTATTTTAAACATAAAATATGTTCTATAGTATTCAGGAAGCACTTGGCACATCTCTAAGTGTATCAGACCCAAAACTGGAACGTAGTGGAAGAGTCAGGATAGTCTAAAAATGAATCCCTAACTAAAAGGAACACACAGGATTACTGTAGATAAAAAAGGTTAAAGAAGAGAAGCTAGAAATCAGTCAATAAATGTCTTAGGGTTTAGCTTAGAGTGACTAGCCTCTGCGTGACTCTTTAAATTTTTCATGTTTGCAGCTTCCAAATTTTCCATTTTGAGAATGATACTTTCGCCTCCAAACCAGAGTGACTTGGGGACACAAAGGTAGAAGTCGATAATTTTCTTTGCCTATGTCTGAATATTTACAGTCAGAGGTAGAAAAGGAGGAGTCTGTCCCTTGTCTAGATGATGTCAATCCCCAGGTGTGGGATGTCTCCAGCCCTGGTTTAGCCATAAATGTTCCACCAGTAAAGATTTCTCTGAGACCAAATGCTGCCTAGCCCTGGAAAAGACAATATCCCTTAAAACCAGTAGCTCTTGAGGGTCTTAAACCATTAGTTAACAAATACCGAGATACTGGAACTCGAATCAGATGTGAGTCCCCCTGAAACACCCCAATCTTGCCCGTTCAAAAACCAGATGGATCTTACCGATTCGTCCAGGATCTAAGAGCTGTTAATGAAGCTGTGGTTCCCATCCACCCCATAGTCCCAAACCCATATACCCTCCTATCCCAAGTCCCAGGAAATGCCAAGTACTTCTCAGTCTTGGACCTTCAAGGTGCTTTCTTTTGCATGCCTCTCCATCCTGAATCCCAAAAACTCTTTGCTTTTGAGTGGCGGGACTTGGAAACAAGAGAGAACATACAACTCTCGACTGGACTCGACTACCCCAAGGGTTTAGGGACAGCCCTCATATCTTCGGGACTTCCTCGGGGAGAGAACTAAGGGAATTAACTTTAATAAACAGTAGTCTAATACAGTATGTGGATGATTTGCTCATAGCTAGGCCAGATTTTACCAGCTCTCAAATGGACACTATTTAAAATGCTAAATTTCCTGTATGAAAAGGGTTATCGAGTATCCCCCAAGTAGGCTCAGATTAGCTTAACCCAAGTAAAATACCTTGGATTTATAATTACGGAGAGAAAAAGAATGCCTGACCCCGAGGGGAAATCCCTCAACTTAAATACCCCGTACCCCCAAACAAAACAGCTTAGGGGATTTTTAGGAAGTCCCGAGTTTTCCAGGATCTGGAATCCTAATTATGGCAATCTGGCCAGATCCCTATATGAAAATTTAAGGGGGAAAGAGGAAGAGCCACTCGACTGGCATGAGACCTGCAAGGTGGCCTTTAATGCCCTAAAAGAGTCCATCACTACAGCCCCAGCTTTAGGCCTCCCCAACCTGGAGAAGCCTTATAGACTCTATGTTTCTGGAAGGACAGGAACTGCTCTTGGGCTGTTAGAGCAGATGATGGGGCCCGTATTACAACCTGTGGCTTATCTCTCAAAATAACTAGATGAGGTGGCCAGAGGGTGGCCCACTTGCCTCCGGGCAGTAGCAGCCACCGCTCTTATGGTTAAGGAGGCATCTAAGCTGACCCTGGGTCAGCCCACCACAGTGTATACGCCTCACCGGGTGCAAGCAGTCTTGGAAACGAAAGGAGACAGGTGGATGACAAGGGGAAGGATCACCCAATACCAAGCCCTCCTCCTTGACACTCCAGAAATAAAGTTGAGGGTCTGCCAGACTTTAAATCCAGCAACCTTACTGCCAGATCCCCCTACCTCCCCTCTGAATCACCAATGCATACAAATCACAGACGAGTTATACTCTTCTCGCCGGGACCTATCAGAGACACCTTTATCTGACCCAAGGAAAACTGGCACACAGATGGCAGCAGTTTTGTAGAAAAGGGAGAGAGGAAAGCAGGATACGCTGTAGCGATCCTGGAAGAAACTAAGGAAAGTGGGTCTCTTCCCCCAGACACCTCAGCCCAGAAAGCTGAACTTTTTGCCCTGACAAGAGCTTTGGAGTTAGGAGAAGGAAAGAGGATTAATGTCTGTATGGACTCTAAGTATGCTTTCCTCATTCTGCATGCCCGTGCAGCAATTTGGAAAGAAAGAGGGATGCTCAGTGCCCGAAGCTCTGCTATTAAACACAAAGAGTTAATTCTCAGGCTCCTGGAGGCAGTCAAACTTCCTGCAAAATTAGCTGTCATCCACTGCAAGAGTCACCAAAAGGGGCAAGAAAAAGAGGCTCAGGGAAATAGGAAAGCTGATCAAGAGGCAGGACGAGCTGCCGGGGAAGCTACCTCTGCCACTGCTATCTGCCCCCTTTTCCCCAAGGAAACCCTGACTCCAGGTTTTACACCAGGGTGACATTCCCGTTATGCTGAGCGGGGCTGGGAGATTGGGTCACATGGGTGGTTTCAGCCTCATCAGGCCCAAATAATACTCCCTGATTCTCAGGTTTAAAACATTACTAACTCCTTACATAAGAGCACCCATTTTGGAAAAGATAATCTAGAAATCTTGCTTAAGCCTATTCTCTCCCATCCCCAGTTAGCTAAGGTTGTTAAACAGGTCACACAAAATTGTGACACCTGTCTAAAAAATAACCCAAAAACCAGACCTCCTCTAATTACACTTGTCCATCATCGGGGATCATACCCAGGAGTGGACTGGCAAGTAGAATTTACAGCCATGCCCAAGACCCAAGTGTTTTCATCCTTGCTAGTCTTTATTGACACATTCACAGAATGGATCGAAGCGTTCCCTACTGAGACTGAGAGAGCTACAGAAGTCTGTAAAGCTCTGCTGAAGGAGATAGTGCCTAGGTTTGGGCTGCCTCGGTCACTTCAGAGTGACAACGGGCCCTCACTTACAGCCACGATACCCCAGAACCTAGCTGCATGCTTAGGCATAAAATACCAGCTCCGCTCATCCTGGAGGCCTCAAGCTTCAGGAAACGTAGAGAGAGCCAACCAGACTCTTAAAAGGGCTCTGGCTAAGCTATGTCAGAAACACATAATAAGTGGACACATATGATGCCCAGAGCCCTCATGAGTCTACGGACATCCCCCAAACGGCCACTATTGTTAAGTCCTTATGAAATGATGTATGGACGACCATTCTTAACTTCTGATTTGTTTCTTGACGAGGATGCCAATGCACTCTTAAAACATATAATTGACCTGGGAAGGTTTCAGCAAGAACTCCAACGGTATGGAGAACAAACCACAGGAAGACTTGAAAAATCCCCAGGTAAAGCCAGGGGATCAAGTATCAGTAAAGACCTGGCAAGAAAAAGGGAGTCCAAACCAGCTGTCCGAGAAATGGACAGGGCCATATCAGGTTGTTCTAGTGACTTCAACTGCTGTAAAAGTGAAGGGTCTATCTGCTTGGGTCCACAATTCTAGAATAAAACCCTATGGCCTACAGGAGGGGGAGACAGAAACTGAGACTCCAAAGCCAGAGGACAGCTATTCCTGTGAACCTGTTGAAGATCTCAGGCTCTTGTTCAAGCAGAACCCCATCAATCCTGCCTCAGATAAGTAAAATGCATCATATGATGTTCTTCCTCTTTCTAATCATATCTCCCTGTATGGCTATTGATCTCTCCCTAAACGAGGCATGTTCACTTGCAAACCACACTTCTTCTCAACTCAACCTAAGCAGCCCGGGCTGCATCTGCATTAATGACAAAGGTTGGGGGTATGTCCAACCCATCCCAGGGTATCAATATCAAAGGCCCACCCTTCCAGCCGAGCTATGGGCTGTTACTCAGCGCCCCCATGTGGTCGTAATATGGCCTTTTGGGGAAAGGGGGAAAAAAAACTTCATGTCTTGGTACCAGCAACAACTGTCTCTATTTACCCCCTGGATGACATCTGCAATCCCACCTGAGCCCTTATTTTCTCTCATGACTAACATCCCCCAAGTGACCTTCCCTATCTCTCTAAAAAGCCACTCCCTAACAGGGGTGTCAATGAGAAATCTAGACGACTCACAATGTGGGGTGACCGTCACTTTTGAAACTGATGGGAAAAACCGGGACAGGCCCTGCAGCTAGGAGACCAGCCGACGCCACCCCCGATCAGTAAGCGCCTGGCCCGGCCCGGGGCGCTTCCCGGAGCCCGAGCGTCCTGGCGAGGCTGCGGGAGCTCTGTCGGGGGTTGGGGAGGTTGGTGGCTTGAGCGGGGAGGACGTCTCGGTGCCCCCCCACCCCCCGCCCCCCACCATCCCGTTCGATGCTCAGGGTCACGTGGTTCCGGACGAGCGGGGCGTCAGCCCGGGGCCGAGGTCCCCGGAGCCTCCTGCGGGCTTAGGGGCAGCCCAGCCGGGGCCCCAGGCGCCCATCCTGCCAGCTGTGCAAACCCCCTGGAGTGCCTCAGCCCCGCCCTGTCCCCAAACGAAGGCCCGCCCTGCCCCCATGCCACGGGCCCAGCTCAGGACCTTCCTGAGAGAGCGGACGAGCGACAGCCAGGCACACGGTCAGGCACTTGCACGCATCCACGCCAGGTGAGACAGAGGCAGAAAGAGTCGAGGGTTCAGAGAGAGACTGGAAGACAGCGTGTGGGCAGGGGGGGCCTCGGGCAGGATGCCGGGCAGCTGCAGAGACCACCCGGCCCTGAGCAGCCAAAGCGATGGGGCCGGGGGGAGGCCACTGAGCAGCGGCGGGCCTGGAGAGGCCCAGGGTGGGAGGACACCTGAGATCTCCGCGCTCCACGCCCCGCCCCCCTCCCCCCAACCCCCTGAACGCATGACACGCTGGGGCACTCTGACACTAGCTTCTCTGGGGTTTTGTCACTTGAATTTCTCTCTCTCTGCTCAACTGAGTGATGACAGTGTATTGAACAGCTAGGTCATTTCCAAATAAATTAAGCTTAGTGTTTCACAGGACACCCGGACATGTATGGAGAGACCAGCACGGATGCATGGACACCAACCTTGGTAACTGGACAACCAATGGGAAATTACTGTCTGACTCAGGAGAGAGAAAGAAACCCGAACAGATGGAGTGAAATGAACAGAAACACAAGCTTTGTAACTCACACCCTAATTCAATTACCAGAAAATAAACAACACTATAACCATTTTAGAAAAACAATAGACCTCTCCATGACCTTTGGTCGGGTGAGGAGTTCAAACACACAGCAAAAAAAAGCCAACTTTTCCAAGTCGTGAATATGTTAGTTCACACATTGACTTTTACATTGAAATGTGTAACAAATAAACTTAAAATCATTGACTCACTACATAAGCATGGAAGTATTTTAAACATAAAATATGTTCTATAGTATTCAGGAAGCACTTGGCACATCTCTAAGTGTATCAGACCCAAAACTGGAACGTAGTGGAAGAGTCAGGATAGTCTAAAAATGAATCCCTAACTAAAAGGAACACACAGGATTACTGTAGATAAAAAAGGTTAAAGAAGAGAAGCTAGAAATCAGTCAATAAATGTCTTAGGGGTTAGCTTAGAGTGACTAGCCTCTGCGTGACTCTTTAAATTTTTCATGTTTGCAGCTTCCAAATTTTCCATTTTGAGAATAATACTTTCGCCTCCAAGCCAGAGTGACTTGGGGACACAAAGGTAGAAGTCGATAATTTTCTTTGCCTATGTCTGAATATTTACAGTCAGAGGTAGAAAAGGAGGAGTCTGTCCCTTGTCTAGATGATGTCAATCCCCAGGTGTGGGATGTCTCCAGCCCTGGTTTAGCCAAAAATGTTCCACCAGTAAAGATTTCTCTGAGACCAAATGCTCCCTAGCCCTGGAAAAGACAATATCCCTTAAAACCAGTAGCTCTTGAGGGTCTTAAACCATTAGTTAACAAATACCGAGATACTGGAACTCGAATCAGCTGTGAGTCCCCCTGCAACACCCCAATCTTGCCCGTTCAAAAACCAGATGGATCTTACCGATTCGTCCAGCATGTAAGAGCTGTTAATGAAGCTGTGGTTTCCAACCACCCCATAGTCCCAAACCCATATACCCTCCTATCCCAAGTCCCAGGAAATGCCAAGTACTTCTCAGTCTTGGACCTTCAAGGTGCTTTCTTTTGCATGCATCTCCATCCTGAATCCCAAAAACTCTTTGCTTTTGAGTGGCAGGACTTGGAAACAAGAGAGACCATACAACTCTCAACTGGACTCGACTACCCCAACGGTTTAGAGACAGCCCTCATATCTTCGGGACTTCCTCGGAGAGAACTAAGGGAATTAACTTTAACAAACAGTAGTCTAATACAGTATGTGGATGACTTGCTCATAGCTAGGCCAGATTTTACCAGCTCTCAAATGGACACTATTTAAAACGCTAACTTTCCTGTATGAAAAGGGTTATCGAGTATCGCCCAAGTAGGCTCAGATTAGCTTAACCCAAGTAAAATACCTTGGATTTATAATTACGGAGAGAAAAAGAATGCCTGACCCCAAGGGGAGATCCCTCATCTTAAATGCCCCGTACCCCCAAACAAAACAACAGCTTAGGGGATTTTTAGGAAGGACCGGGTTTTGCAGGATCTGGATTCCTAATTATGGCAATCTGGCCAGACCCCTATATGAAAATTTAAGGGGGAAAGAGGAAGAGCCACTCGACTGGCATGAGACCTGCAAGGTGGCCTTTAATGCCCTAAAAGAGTCCATCACTACAGCCCCAGCTTTAGGCCTCCCCAACCTGGAGAAGCCTTTTAGACTCTAGGTTTCCGGAAGGACAGGAACTGCTCTTGGGCTGTTAGAGCAGATGATGGGGCCCGGATTACAACCTGTGGCTTATCTCTCAACATAACTAGATGAGGTGGCCAGAGGGTGGCCCACTTGCCTCCGGGCAGTAGCAGCCACTGTTCTTATGGTTAAGGAGGCATCTAAGCTGACCCTGGGTCAGCCCACCACAGTGTATACGCCTCACCGGGTGCAAGCAGTCTTGGAAACGAAAGGGGACAGGTGGATGACAGGGAGACGCATCACCCAATACCAAGCCCTCCTCCTTGACACTCCAGAAATAAAGTTGAGGGTCTGCCAGACTTTAAATCCAGCAACCTTACTGCCAGATCCCCCTACCTCCCCTCTGGATCACCAATGCATACAAATCACAGACGAGTTATACTCTTCTCGCCGGGACCTATCAGAGACACCTTTATCTGACCCAGAGGAAAACTGGCACACAGATGGCAGCAGTTTTGTAGAAAAGGGAGAGAGGAAAGCAGGATATGCTGTAGTGAGCCTGGAAGAAACTAAGGAAAGTGGGTCTCTTCCCCCAGACACCTCAGCCCAGAAAGCTGACCTTTTTGCCCTGACAAGAGCTTTGGAGTTAGGAGAAGGAAAGAGGATTAATGTGTGTATGGACTCTAAGTATGCTTTCCTCATTCTGCATGCCCGTGCAGCAATTTGGAAAGAAAGAGGGATGCTCAGTGCCCAAAGCTCTGCTATTAAACACAAAGAGTTAATTCTCAGGCTCCTGGAGGCAGTCAAACTTCCTGCAAAATTAGCTGTCATCCACTGCAAGAGTCACCAAAAGGGGCAAGAAAAAGAGGCTCAGGGAAATAGGAAAGCTGATCAAGAGGCAGGATGAGCTGCCGGGGAAGCTACCTCTGCCACTGCTATCTGCCCGCTTTTCCCCAAGGAAACCCTGATTCCAGATTTTACCCCAGGGGGACATTCCCGATATGCTGAGCGGGGCTGGGAGATTGGGTCACATGGGTGGTTTCAGCCTCATCAGGCCCAAATAATACTCCCTGATTCTCAGGTTTAAAACATTATTAACTGCTTACATAAGAGCGCCCATTTTGGAAAAGATAATCTAGAAATCTTGCTTAAGGCTATTCTCTCCCATCCCCAGTTAGCTAACGTTGTTAAACAAGTCACACAAAATTGTGACACCTGTCTAAAAAAATAACCCAAAAACCAGACCTCCACTAATTACACCTGTCCAACATCGGGGATCATACCCAGGAGCGGACTGGCAATGCCGCTCCGCATTTAGAATTTACAGATATGCCCAAGACCCAAGGGTTTTCTTATTTGCTAGTCTTTATTGACACATTCACAGGATGGATCGAAGCGTTCCCTCCTGAGACTGAGAGAGCTACAGAAGTCTGTAAAGCTCTGCTGAAGGAGATAGTGCCTAGGTTTGGGCTGCCTCGGTCACTTCAGAGTGACAACGGGCCCTCACTTACAGCCACGATACCCCAGAACCTAGCCACATGCTTAGGCATAAAATACCAGCTCCGCTCATCCTGGAGGCCTCAAGCTTCAGGAAACGTAGAGAGAGCCAAACAGACTCTTAAAAGGGCTCTGGCTAAGCTATGTCAGAAACACATAATAAGTGGACACATATTCTGCCCATAGCCCTCATGAGGATACGGACATCCCCCAAACGGCCACTATTGTTAAGTCCTTATGAAATGATGTATGGACGACCATTCTGAACTTCTGATTTTTTTCTTGACGAGGATGCCAATACACTCTGAAAACATATAGTTGACCTGGGAAGGTTTCCGCAAGAACTCCAACAGTATGGAGAACAAACCACAGCAAGACTTGAAAAATCCCCAGGTAAAGCCAGGGGATCAAGTATCAGTAAAGACCTGGCAAGAAAAAGGGAGTCCAAACCAGCTGTCCGAGAAATGGACAGGGCCATATCAGGTTGTTCTCGAGACTTCAACTGCTGTAAAAGTGAAGGGTCTATCTGGCTGGGTCCACAATTGTAGAATAAAACCCTATGGCCTACAGGAGGGGGAGACAGAAACTGAGACTCCAAAGCAAGAGGACAGCTATTCCTGTGAACCTGTTGAAGATCTTAGGCTCTTGTTCAAGCAGAACCCCATCAATCCTGCCTCAGATAAGTAAAATGCATCATATGATGTTCTTCCTCTTTCTAATCATATCTCCCTGTATGGCTATTGATCTCTCCCTAAACGAGGCATGTTCACTTGCAAACCACACTGCTTCTCAACTCAACCTAAGCAGCCCGGGCTGCATCTGCATTAATGACAAAGTTTGGGGGTATGTCCAACCCATCCCAGGGTATCACTATCAAAGGCCCACCCTTCCAGCCGAGCTATGGGCTGTTACTCAGCGCCCCCATATGGTCGTAATATGGCCTTTTCGGGAAAGGGGGGAAAAAATCTTCATGTCTTGGTACCAGCAACAACTGTCTCTATTTACCCCCTGGATGACATCTGCAATCCCACCTGAGCCCTTATTTTCTCTCATGACTAACATCCCCCAAGTGACCTTCCCTATCTCTCTAAAAAGCCACTCCCTAACAGGGGTGTCAGTGAGAAATCTAGACGACTCACAATGTGGGGTGACCGTCACTGTTGAAACTGATGGGAAAAACCGGGACAGGCCCTGCAGCTGGGAGACCAGCCGACGCCACCCCCGGGCAGCACCCGCCTGGCCTGGCCCGGTCCGCTTCCCGCACCCCGAGCGGCCTGGCGAGGCTGCGGGAGCTCTGGCGGGGGTTGGGGAGGGGGGTGGCTTGAGCGGGGAGGACGTCTCGGCGCCCCCCCACCCCCCCGACCCCACCATCCCGTTCGCTGCTCAGGGTCACGTGGCTCCGGACGAGCGGGGCGTCGGCCCGGGGCCGAGGTCTCCGGAGCCTCCTGCGGGCTTAGGGGCAGCCCAGCCGGGGCCCCAGGCGCCCATCCTGCCGGCTGTGCAAACCCCCTGGAGTGCCTCAGCCCCGCCCTGTCCCCATACCGAGGCCGGCCTTGCCCCCACGCCCCGGGCCCAGCACAGGACCTTCCTGAGAGAGCGGACGAGCGACAGCCAGGCACACGGACAGGCACTCGCACGCACCCACGTCAGGTGAGACAGAGGCAGAAAGAGATGAGGGTTCAGAGAGACACCGGAAGACAGCGTGTGGGCAGGGGTGCTTCGGGCAGGATGCCGGGTAGCTTCAGAGACCACCCGGCCCTGAGCAGCAAACGCGATGGGGGCGGGGGGAGGCTGCCGAGCAGAGGCAGGCCTGCAGAGGCCCAGGTTGGGAGGGCACCTGAGATATCCGTGGTCCGCGCCCCTCCCAACCCAACCCCCTGAAAGCACGCCCCTCTCCAACGAAACCTTCTCCGGAGTTTGATCACCTGAATTTCTATCCTTGTGCTCAACTGTGTGATGACAGTATATTGCACAGCTAGGTCATTTCCAAATAAATTAAGCTTAGTGTTTCACAGGACACCCGGACATGAATGCAGAGACCAGCACGGATGCATGGACACCAACCTTGGTAACTGGACAACCAATGGGAAATTACTGTCTGACTCAGGAGAGAGAAAGAAACCCGAACAGATGGAAAAATTGAACAGAAACACAAACTTTGCAACTCACACCCCAATTCAATTACCGAAAAAAACAACAACACTATAACCATTTTAGAAAAACAATAGACCTCTCCATGACCGTTGGTCCGGTGAGGAATTCTTACACACAACAAAAAAAGCCACCTTTTCCAAATCGAGAATATGTTAATTCACACATTGATTCTACATTGAAATGTGTAACAAATAAACTTAAAATCATTGACTCACTACATACCCATGGAAGTATTTTAAACATAAAATATGTTCTATAGTATTCAGGAAGCACTTGGCACATCTGTAAGTGTATCAGACCCAAAACTGGAACTTAATGGAAGAGTCAGGATAGTATAAAAATGAATCCCTAACTAAAAGGAATACACAGGATTACGTAGATCAAAAAGGTTAAAGAAGAGAAACTAGAAATCAGTCAATAAATGTTTTAGGGTTTAGCCTAGAGTGACTAGCCTCTGCGTTACTTTTTAAATTTTTCATGTTTGTATCTTCCAAATTTTCCATGCTGAGAATAATACTTTCATATCAGTTTCGAGATCAGTCTCACACTAAAGACAGTAAGAGTGGAATAAGAAATAAGAAATGCTTGGGGGGGGGGGGAAGAAATGCTTGAACTAAAGGTGGTACTGATGAAATTATTTGCAGGGCAGCCAAGGAGTCACAGATGTAGAGAACAGACTTATGGACACGGGCAAGGGGGGGGAAGAAGAGGGTGAGTTGAATCCAGAGGAACATGGAAACATAGTACCATACGTTAAAAGAGATGCCAATGCAATTTGCTGTATGACTCAGGGGACTCAAACAGGGGCTCTGCAACAAGCTAGAGGGGTGGAATGGGGAGGAGGAGACGGGAGAGAGGTTCAGGAGGGAGGAGACATATGTACACCTGTGGCTCATTCACGTTGATGTTTGGCAACAAAATTCTGTAAAGCAACTATCCTTCAATTGAAAGAAAAAGTCATGTTTGGACTTACCAAACAAGGTCTTGTGTACTTCTAGCATGGCCTTCTGTTTCGTGCTGCCATCCTTAATTCATTCTTCCATATCATTAAACAGACTAGTCAAGTTTTTCCCCAAAACATCTTGAGCTCCTGCATCATGCTGATCAACTGCCTTCTCTCGATCCAGTATAGAATGGAGAACAAAGAAACCTTTTGTCGTTTCTTCAAGTGATTGAAGCCACTCGATGTGATTTTAAAAAATAAATGTGGATAAGACGGATATGACCAAAGCAATCTAATGACAATATCTGTGCTTCATTAAATACTTCTGCAGAGAACTAGTAAATTTATTGTATAGTATCGGAAGAAATTTTTAAATCCACACCAACATTTCTTTCGCGTCCGCTAGCCATCTAGACAAGGAAAACTGATTTTACCAATCAATGTCCCTAGTTCTGCTCCCTCACCGATTTTTACGCAATATGTGTTACTCAGGCAGGAGACCCTGGTTCAATTCCTGGGTCAGGAAGATCCGCTGGAGAAGGGATAGTCTACCCACTCCAGGATTAGTGGGCTTCCCTTGTGGCTCAGTTGGTAAAGAATCATTCCTCTGTACCAAGAGTAGCTCAACTCCTCTCAAAGCAAATACAGGACGGTAGTAACTATGCAGGACAAAGCTGATTCTGTACATTTATACTACTCGCTCATGAGCTTGACAGAGGTTCTAGATCTGTTACCACATTTTTTTTTTTTTAAGTGATATCCGAATGTGCAGGTGAAAGTGGCTCAGGTCGTGCCTGACTCTTTGCGGCCCCAAGGACTACACAGTCCATGGAATTCTCTAGGCCAGAATACTGGAGTGGGTAGCCTATCCCTTCTCCAGGGGATCTTCCCGACCCAGGACTCAAAGCGGGGTCTCCTGCGTTGCAGGCAGATTCTTTAGCAACTGAGCTAGTAGGGCTTCCCTGGTGGCTCAGTTGTGAAAGAATATCTGCATAACTGTCTATCGATTTGGAATTAGCAATCTGTCTGTGAGCAGGGCTGGTCATAAGCAGCTTCTGTGAGAAAACAGAAGCATGTCTGCCTGACTTGCTTCTCTGGGGAGCTTTCACTGTTCTTGCGCTAGTGCACATGGCAAGTTTCTAAGTGAGAAAGTAATGGCTATTATCACAGCTGGCCACTGAGGTACTTAATGGCAGAGGCAATCCCAGCTCTGCCAAGCAGTAGCCATCACGAAATCAGCTATTGTAATTGTAGCCAAGTTCCGTGAATTTGTGGTGTTATTTGCTGTGTTCTTCAAGAAGATGCCTTCGCCCTGCCAGTAAGACATATTTCCATAAAACACAGCCATGCACTCAATCGATGTGCATCCTCCAGTAAATCCCAGCCCCGATGTCCTAGAGGAGCCTCTCTGCCCATTGTCATAAGCCAGTCTAATTTTGTGTGAGACCGTGAAAACTCAGTGTCTTTAGTACGCTTGTGCTTCTGACGGGAGGTCTGAGAAGGCACTTCTGAAGGTTTATTCCTACCAGTCGTTGTCATATTTATCGAGTCTTTATTTTATATTTTTTCTTATTTTTTACTTCTACAAGTTTCTTGCTACCAACCCGTCTCCCTCCACCCTCGTGCACACACGGTCAGTCATGGAATCCCGTGGACTTCAGCCCGCCAGACTCCTCTGCCCATGGAGTTTTCCAGGCAAGAATACTGGAGTGGGTTGCCATTTCCTTCTCCATGTATGGAGTCTTTAAAGATTCCATCACTGAGATGTTGCTTCTCCACTTGTACATGCCCTTCCTCCCTAAGTGCAGTAGAAGTCATCCCCACTTCCCAACATGTCTGTCTTCCGTCCTCTGGAGGATATATTGCTTGAGCTCACCACAGCGTCACGATATTCTAGAAACCCTTCTGATTGCAGTCTCTTCGGGAGGTTACAAGTGCTTCAAACCTCAGAATTTTACAAAGCACTTTTTACGACCTCAGCTGAAAGGGAAGTCAACACTCAGTGAAAGTCACAGGCTTCCATGGCCTGGACTTGATTATGGGATGTGCTTTCATAATCATCGTGTTTCCGATACCAACTAAGATGTCACTGAGAAATTTTTTTCTTTCTCATCATTGTATCTTTCATGTTTATTTAGATATATTATGGGTATTCCTACATATCTTCCCATAGGGATGAGGGTCTGAAGTCAGTAGAACTTACTACAACTGATTTCCAGTTAGCTGTGTTAGGACAGGAAAAAGAATGACCAGCTGCTGGATTCTTAAGATTATGTATGAAAATATGATTCGTTTTACTGTGTGAAGTCATCCAATTCTAAGTTTCTGAAATAGGAATTCAGAAAAATCAAAAAAAATCGCCTAACTACTAGGTGGACTCCCATACAAGTACTGACCAGGCCCGACCCTGCTCAGTTTCCCAAATCACAGGAGAGAGGGCACGTTCAGGGTGGTATGGCCTTAGACCGAGGCGGCTGCCAGGCGCCCCAGGAGCCCCGCCTTGCACCTCCCTTGCGATCTGACCTGCCGGTCGGGCCTGGGGCTGCAGTTCTCCAGCGGGCGCGCGCTGCACTTGAGCCGCACGACCCGCGACTGGACTCCGGCCGGCCAGAGCCTGCAGCTCGGCGGCCAGCGGAGGGCGCCCCCGCTCCCCACACCGCGAGCCCAGGCCAGCACCCGTCTGGCACGGCCGGCCGGGGCCTGGCGTGCCTCCGGAACCTGGGGTGGGGGGAGGGGGTGTGGGCAGAGCAGCGAGGACATCTCGGTGCCCCCTCACCCCCTGTCACCCACCATCCCGTTCTCTGCTCAGGTTCAGGTGGCTCCGGACGAGCGGGGCTTCGGTCCGGGTCCGCACTCCCCGGAGCCTCCTGGGGCTTAGGGGCAGCCCAGCCGGGGCCCCAGGCGCCCGTCCTGCCGGCTGTGCAAACCCCCTGGAGCACCTCAGCCCCGTCTTTTCGCCCTACCGAGGCCCGCCCTGCCCCCACGCCGCGGGCCCAGCACAGGACCTTCCTGGGAGAGCAGGCGAGCGACAGCCAGGGACACGGACAGGCACTCGCACGCACCCACGCCAGGTGAGACAGAGGCAGAAAGAGTCGAGGGTTCAGAGAGAGACTGGAAGACAGCGTGTGGACAGGGGGGGCCTCGGGCAGGATGCCGGGCAGCTACAGAGACCACCCGGCCCTGAGCAGCCAAAGCGATGGGGGCGGGGGGAGGCCACTGAGCAGGAGCTGACCTGGAGAGGCCCAGGGTGGGAGGACACCTGAGACTTCAGTGTTCCGTGCACCGCCCCCTCCCCCCAACCCCCTGCACGCATGCCACGCCGGGGCGCTCTGACACTAGCTTCTCTGGAGTTTTGTTACTTGAATTTCTCTCCCTCTGCTCAACTGAGTGATGACAGTGTATTGAACAGCTAGGTCATTTCCAAATAAATTAAGCTTAGTGTTTCACAGGACACCCGGACATGTATGGAGAGACCAGCACGGATGCATGGACACCAACCTTGGTAACTGGACAACCAATGGGAAATTACTGTCTGACTCAGGAGAGAGAAAGAAACCCGAACAGATGGAATGAAATGAACAGAAACACAAGCTTTGCAACTCACACCCTAATTCAATTACCAGAAAATAAACAACACTATAACCATTTTAGAAAAACAATAGACCTCTCCATGACCTTTGGTCGGGTGAGGAGTTCAAACACACAGCAAAAAAAAGCCAACTTTTCCAAGTCGTGAATATGTTAGTTCACACATTGACTTTTACATTGAAATGTGTAACAAATAAACTTAAAATCATTGACTCACTACATAAGCATGGAAGTATTTTAAACATAAAATATGTTCTATAGTATTCAGGAAGCACTTGGCACATCTCTAAGTTTATCAGACTCAAAACTGGAACGTAGTGGAAGAGTCAGGATAGTCTAAAAATGAATCCCTAACTAAAAGGAACACACAGGATTACTGTAGATAAAAAAGGTTAAAGAAGAGAAGCTAGAAATCAGTCAATAAATGTCTTAGGGGTTAGCTTAGAGTGACTAGCCTCTGCGTGACTCTTTAAATTTTTCATGTTTGCAGCTTCCAAATTTTCCATGGTGAGAATAATAGTTTCGCCTCCAAACCAGAGTGACTTGGGGACACAAAGGTAGAAGTCGATAATTTTCTTTGCCTATGTCTGAATATTTACAGTCAGAGGTAGAAAAGGAGGAGTCTGTCCCTTGTCTAGATGATGTCAATCCCCAGGTGTGGGATGTCTCCAGCCCTGGTTTAGCCATAAATGTTCCACCAGTAAAGATTTCTCTGAGACCAAATGCTCCCTAGCCCTGGAAAAGACAATATCCCTTAAAACCAGAAGCTCTTGAGGGTCTTAGACCATTAGTTAACAAATACCGAGATACTGGAACTCGAATCAGCTGTGAGTCCCCCTGCAACACCCCAATCTTGCCCGTTCAAAAACCAGATGGATCTTACCGATTCGTCCAGGATCTAAGAGCTGTTAATGAAGCTGTGGTTCCCATCCACCCCATAGTCCCAAACCCATATACCCTCCTATCCCAAGTCCCAGGAAATGCCAAGTACTTCTCAGTCTTGGACCTTCAAGGTGCTTTCATTTGCATGCCTCTCCATCCTGAACCCCAAAAACTCTTTGCTTTTGAGTGGCGGGACTTGGAAACAAGAGAGACCATACAACTCTCGACTGGACTCGACTACCCCAAGGGTTTAGGGACAGCCCTCATATCTTCGGGACTTCCTCGGGGAGAGAACTAAGGGAATTAACTTTAACAAACAGTAGTCTAATACAGTATGTGGATGACTTGCTCATAGCTAGGCCAGATTTTACCAGCTCTCAAATGGACACTATTTAAAACGTTAACTTTCCTGTATGAAAAGGGTTATCGAGTATCCCCCAAGTAGGCTCAGATTAGATTAACCCAAGTAAAATACCTTGGATTTATAATTACAGAGAGAAAAGGAATGCCTGACCCCGAGGGGAGATCCCTCATCTTAAATACCACGTACCCCCAAACAAAACAACAGCTTAGGGGATTTTTAGGAAGGACCGGGTTTTGCAGGATCTGGATTCCTAATTATGGCAATCTGGCCAGACCCCTATATGAAAATTTAAGGGGGAAAGAGGAAGAGCCACTCGACTGGCATGAGACCTGCAAGGTGGCCTTTAATGCCCTAAAAGAGTCCATCACTACAGCCCCAGCTTTAGGCCTCCCCAACCTGGAGAAGCCTTTTAGACTCTATGTTTCTGGAAGGACAGGAACTGCTCTTGGGGTGTTAGGGCAGATGATGGGGCCCGTATTACAACCTGTGGCTTATCTCTCAAAATAACTAGATGAGGTGGCCAGAGGGTGGCCCACTTGCCTCCGGGCAGTAGCAGCCACCGCTCTTATGGTTAAGGAGGCATCTAAGCTGACCCTGGGTCAGCCCACCACAGTGTATATGCCTCACCGGGTGCAAGCAGTCTTGGAAACGAAAGGGAACAGGTGGATGACAGGGGGAAGGATCACCCAATACCAAGCCCTCCTCCTTGACACTCCAGAAATAAAGTTGAGGGTCTGCCAGACTTTCAATCCAGCAACCTTACTGCCAGATCCCCCACTTTCCCTCTGGATCACCAATGCATACAAATAACAGACGAGTTATACTCTTCTCGCCGGGACCTATCAGAGACACCTTTATCTGACCCAGAACAAAACTGGTACACATATGGCAGCAGTTTTGTAGAAAAGGGAGAGAGGACAGCAGGATATGGTGTAGCGAGCCTGGAAGAAACTAAGGAAAGTGGGTCTCTTCCCCCAGACACCACAGCCCAGAAAGCTGAACTTTTTCCCTAACAAGAGCTTTGGAGTTAGGCGAAGGAAAGAAGATTAATGTGTATATGGACTCTAAGTATGCTTTCCTCATTCTGCATGCCCATGCAGCAATTTGGAAAGAAAGAGAGATGCTCAGTGCCCGAAGGTCTCCTATTGAACACAAAGAGCTCATTCTCAGGCTCCTGGAGGCAGTCAAACTTCCTGCAAAATTAGCTGTCATCCACTGCAAGAGTCACCAAAAGGGGCAAGAAAAAGAAGCTCAAGGAAATAGGAAAGCTGATCAAGAGGCAGGACGAGCTGCCGGGGAAGCTACCTCTGCCACTGCTATCTGCCCCCTTTTCCCCAAGGAAACCCTGACTCCAGATTTTACCCCAGGGGGACATTCCCGATATGCTGAGCAGAGCTGGGAGATTGGGTCACATGGGTGGTTTCAGCCTGATCAGGCCCAAATAATACTCCCTGATTCTCAGGTTTAAAAAATTACTAACACCTTACATAAGAGCACCCATTTTGGAAGAGATAATCTAGAAATCTTGCTTAAGTCTATTCTCTGCCATCCCCAGTAAGCTAAGGTTGTTAAACAGGTCACACAAAATTGTGACACCTGTCTAAAAAATAACCCAAAAACCAGACCTCCTCTAATTACACCTGTCCAACATCGGGGATCATACCCAGGAGCGGACTGGCAAGTAGAATTTATAGCCATGCCAAAGACCCAAGGGTTTTCTTATTTGCTAGTCTTTATTGACACATTCACAGGATGGATCGAAGCGTTCCCTACTGAGACAGAGAGAGCTACAGAAGTCTGTAAAGCTCTGCTGAAGGAGATAGTGCCTAGGTGTGTGCTGCCTCGGTCACTTCAGAGTGACAATGCGCCCTCATTTACAGCCACGATATCCCAGAACCTAGCCGCATGCTTAGGCATAAAATACCGGCTCCGCTCATCCTGGAGGCCTCAAGCTTTAGGAAATGTAGAGAGAGCCAACCAGACTCTTAAAAGGGCTCTGGCTAAGCTATGTCAAGAAACACATAATAAGTGGACACATAGGCTACCCATAGCCCTCATGAGGGTATGGACATCCCCCCAACGGCCACTATTATTAAGTCCTTATGAAATGATGTATGGAGGTCCATTCTGAACTTCTGATTTGTTTTTTGACGAGGATGCCAATACACTTTTAAAACATATAATTGACCTGGGAAGTTTTCAACAAGAACTCCAACGGTATGGAGAACAAATCCTCCATAAACCACAGGAAGACTTGAAAAATCCCCAGGTAAAGCCAGGGGATCAAGTATCAGTAAAGACCTGGCAAGAAAAAGGGAGTCCAAACCAGCTGTCCGAGAAATGGACAGGGCCATATCAGGTTGTTCTAGTGACTTCAACTGCTGTAAAAGTGAAGTGTCTATCTGCCTGGGTCCACAATTCTAGAATAAAACCCTATGGCCTACAGGAGGGGGAGACAGAAACTGAGACTCCAAAGCCAGAGGACAGCTATTCCTGTGAACCTGTTGAAGATCTCAGGCTCTTGTTCAAGCAGAACCCCATCAATCCTGCCTCAGATAAGTAAAATGCATCATATGATGTTCTTCTTCTTTCTAATCATATCTCCCTGTATGGCTATTGATCTCTCCCTAAACGAGGCATGTTCACTTGCAAACCACACTGCTTCTCAACTCAACCTAACCAGCCCGTGCTGGATTTGCATTAATAGCAAATGTTGGGGGTATGGCTTCTTCCCTCAAGCCTCATGAATCAGTCTCTGCTACCTTCAAACTCTTCTGCAGCTTCCTCACCTCTCTCAGCCTTCAGAGAACTGAAGAGACTTACGAGAGTTTTAAGGCTTCCCTTGTAGCTCAGTCGGTAAATCTGCCTTCAATGCGGGAGACCCGGGTTCAATCCCTGTGTCATGAAGATCCACTGGAGAAGGAAATGCCAACCCCTCCCAGTACTCTTGTCTGGAGAATCCCACAGACATAGGAGCCTGGCAGGCCAGTGTCCATGGGGTTGCAGAGAGTCAGATGCGACTTAATGACTAAATCATCATCAGGGTTTGCTCAAGATTTGGCTTTGGCTTAAGGGTCATTCAAACTTTTTCCGCATCATCAATAAGGTTGTTTCACTTTCTTATTATTCCTGTGTTCACGAAATAGCCCTTTTACTTTCAAGAACTTTTCTTTTGCACTCACAACTTGACTAACCAGCACAGAATTCTAGTTGTCAGCCTATCTTGGCTGTCAACACACTTTCCTCACTAAGCTTATAATCATTTCTAGCTTTTGGTTTCAAGTAAGAGATACGCAACTCTTCCTTTCACTTGAACACCTGGTGCCTCAGATGGTAAAGAATCTGACCCAATGCAGTAGGCTGGGGTTTGATCCCTTGGTCAGGAGGATCCCCCAGAGAGGGAAATGGCAACCCACTCCAGTATTCTTACCTGCAGAACTCCATGGACAGAGAAGCCTGGCGAGCTACAATCCAGGGGTCACAAAGAGTTGGATACAACTGAGTGACAAACACACATACACTCAGAGGCCACTGCAGGGTTATTAACTGCCCTAATTTCAATACTGCTGAGTCTCAGGGAATAGGGAGACTTGAGGAGAAGGAGAGAGATAGGGAATGGCTGGCTGGTGGGGCAGTCAGAACACACATATTTTACTAAGATCACTGCACTATCTCCTGTGGGCACGGTTCATGGTTACAATTAATTACAAACTCCGAAACAATGACAACAGTATTATCAAAAGTCACCGATCACAGCTCACTCTAAGAAATAACAATGAAAAAGTGTGAAATACTGCGAGAATCACCAAACTGACACAGAGACCCAGAGTGTGCAAATGCTACTGGAAAGATGACGGACACCCTCAGTGCAGGGCTGCTGCAGAACTTCAGTTTCCAAAAACTGAATTTGCAGGTACAATAAAACACGGTCTACTTGTATGCTAAAGTATCGACAGTGGGCATTTTGTCAAACAGTTTAAGAAAAGAGAAGTTCTTTGTACTGCAATTGTAATTTTTCTCCAAGTCTGAGATTGTTTCAAAACAAAAGTAAACAAAAATACAAACAGAGACACACAAACATACATATATACAGGGAGTCTTCACTTTTGCAACTAGTGTTTACTGAAATTTGCGTACATCAGAATCCTGACTTCATAAGTGCACAACTCCAGAACAGGCATGGCAGTTTGCTACAGTGTGGAAATTGAGAGTTTTTAAAAATATAAAAAATTTTAACAAGATTTTGTACACTTAATTTCTACACTGAAGTATTTTCTACCTAATTTTATACAGAAATGTCACACACATAAAACTGTTAATAAAATCAGAGGTTTCAAAAACAAAGAAAAATGTTCTATTTCTTAAACTAGAGTAATGTTTTATTATTATTCTTCAGAATTTAGTTAAAAAGTAGTCTTTTCAAACCATTCAAAATTTTATAAATGACAATTAAAATTAACCTTAAAACCTTGCACTGGCTCTGGAAAAGACACTTCCATTTGGGAATGATATCTCTGTCCAAAGATTCCTTTTCCCTTTTAACTACTATTTCCATCATTAATGGCAAGATCATACAATTCTTCTTTCAGTGTTTGGAAGAAATGATCATGAAGATACTAAATGAAAACTGCAAGGTCCAAATCAGAGTATGTTGTGTCTATAAAAGGAGAAGCCAAAAGAATATATATATAATCATTTGTGAAGACACAGAAGTTATCCAAAAGAATACATTTAGAAACTAAGGAAGGGACATGGATGGCTGGCAGACAGAGACTGGACGGACACTTTTACTGTTATCCTTCTGTTCTTCTACACTGTCCTGTGGGACTTTCCTAGTGGTCCAGTGGTCCAGAATATGCCACCCAGTAGGGGATACAGGTTCAATCCCTGGTCTGGGGAGGTTCCACAGGGCAGCTAAGCCTGTGTGCCAGAACTAACGAAGCCCTCGAGCCCATGCTCTGCAACAAGAGGAGCCGCCGCAGAGAGGGGCCCGCGTCCCACAGCTAAAGAGCAGCCCCAGATAGTAATCCCCACTTGCTGCAACTGGAGAAAGCCTGTACATGGTGAAGACCTCATACTGCCGTATATACATAAGTAAATTCTTAAATGTGTTAAGTAGGTAAGTAAATAAATTATACTTTGTGAAGAAAATCTACTCAGAAATAAAAAGGTCCGATTTAAAAAAAAACAAAAAAACAACACTTCAGACTAAGCAGATAGAACAAACTAAGCAAAGTCACGCCATTGACTAGTAACTTTTTCAAATGAAATAATAATAAAAAATCAATTTTTACACTAAGGCTGTCAAAAACTACATATATTTCTAATAATTTCATGTGATAAGGCCAACTTAAAGGCAAATTTTATCGAAAATAGAACTGGAATCTTCATTTAACTTCAAAAGCTAAGAAAGAAACTTTCAGATTTTTCCTAATTTATGTCTTAACATTTCAAAGACAGCATCCTTGAAGTTTAATACATGTTCTTGCCAATGTACACTCAGAAATATAACCAATCACATTTTCACGACATCTGTGTCTTTACACTGATGACGTGATTCAGAAAAATTAAAATTGTCAGAGAGAGATTATTGGAGTTGTTCAAGTTATCAAACTAGACACTTAACAAGTCTCTGTCTGGAATCTGGGGCCCACTGATCAATCCCCATACCACGCTTTCCCCAATCCATGCATGAGGTAGTTTAAAAACATCAGAAACAAGCTTACAGAACACTTACTGACACTAAACCCAACCCTTCAAATCCAGCAGTGTGCAAGGCTTCACTCTCTGCATGTACTATGGATTAAGATAAAATGCCAGATATTAAATATGCAGGTTGGTTACCCAACTCCTTAGTTTTCATTGTTTCTAATCCACTATTTTTTGAAAGCCAATATATGAACATAGTTAGGCACTAGGTGATACAGAGAAGAAAGTGTCCCTGGCATGACCCAAGTATTGTGATCACAGTCAAACAAAACCATGAGAGAAATGTGTTAAATGTCTACAAAAGGTGTAGCCCTAAGATACAGGAAGAATGTAAAGAGTATTCTGGAAAAGAATGAAAAAAAGTCGTCAATAGATCAGCTGAATAAAATCAATTGGTACAGCAATAAAACAGATTCAGGTTCTAGAGACGACCCTGTTGAGAACACTTACAAAGGTTATCTTTTGTTTGGAAAGGCTATGGCCGAGCAATTACGAGTTACAAGGAAAGAAGTTCCCAAGGACTTCAGTGCCCCAACCAAACCTTATGAATCATTAAAAAAAAAAAAAAAATGCTAGCACAGAACACAACCTCGGAATGTGCAAGAAAGGTTCCAACCAACATTATTTGGAATGACACAACTACAATTCTACTGGGCAAGTACCTTTCAATGCAAGGAAAGAAACTGAAGAAATAAATAAAAGAAATTAACTAATATATAAATATCTTACAGACTCAAATCCTTAGTACCAGTATTTATGATGCTTTACATATTTATATATTTGTAACGTAAAACAATTCTGACTATTAGCGTGAAATATCAGCCCTATAATTTCAATTTAAAACAGAATTAACAGCTAACCTAGACTTGTAATTTTAATTTGAATTTCACTATAAATAGTACTGAAACTTAAGATATTAATATGTACCATGCTTGTAAGTTTATTAAATGTTTTAAGATTTACCATAACATTTGTGAAGGTTTGTCTGAAAACTGAACTACTTACCAAATAGTGAATATATTAAGTTATTTAAACAGTTTTTTAAAGTTTTAAATATGTATGTAAAAGGGATGCAATATAGTTTAAGTCTCCTTTTAAAATGATTCCCTAAACTTACTATATGTATCTAAAAAGATTTGTTAAGTTGAACTTTAAAATTTAAGGGAAATTTGGGGTTTAAAATGTAACTTTGATAAACTACATACTAATTCTTTAAAACCAAAGGAGCTTCCAAATAATTATTTCTGTTTAGAAAAACCCACCTTCAAGGATACAAAATCCTACTTAACTCTTATTAATCCTTCAGTATCTACGTAAAATTCTTCCTTTTCCATGAAGTCTTTCCTCTTTTTCCTTTTACCCTATACTAGGCAAAAAGAAAATAAATGTGTCTCTATCATTCAAACTGCTAATTTATTCTATTCTAGTGGCATAACTTTATGAAAACTCTTCTTTCAGGAATCCACATCGCCTATCCAAGGGTCACACGCACTTTCAGAACAGGGACTGTGCTTTATACTGCTCTCAACCTCTAGAAACATCTTACACAAGGCAACGCTAGCACACAGTAACTATTGGCGGTGGATGAACTGAATTCTAACAATCTTCCATGCCTTTCCAAATGGACCATTACCTCTGTTATGTCCCAATGGTGTGAAAACTGATCCAAGTCAGTGAGGTAAAGTAGCACGGGAGAAAGCTGCGTCTGGATGACATGGGGCACTCCTCAAAGGCTCTGAAGCCAAGTCAGTTCCTCTTTTGAAAACCCTAATTTGAGTATAAAGAAATCCAATTTAAAATAAATCACAAAGCAAGTAACATTCTTAAGTAATTTTTAAAAAATAGACATGTATCTTCAAGTTAAATTCTTCAAGCTAACAAGCTATTTTCTCTGAATTTCTGTACTTTATGTATTATTTTAAAAAATGAAATGCCAGCGATGTAGTAAAATTCATATAATTATGTACACAAAGATTTGACCTGAATCAAATGTGTAATACATCAAGAAACAATATTATATCCCTTAAACTGAGGGCTTTGCCACCTTTATACTTAAATAAGTGTGAAAGACATAATCATTCTAATTAATGTCAGGTTTAAAAAAGCAAATGAACAAGAAAAACAATATGCTCCTTCGTACATATACCAAACTCTGTATTCTTACATAATAGCCTTTCAAGTGTCTTAAAACTATTCCATCCCCCCTAAGTCTATTTCTTCAACAATTACTGTGTACTTCCTTCTACCTATTCCATATAATAAGATTTCTGATTCTCTTACCACCTCTATTACACCTAGTCTGACCTATACAAACAACTTGCCCAAGTCCCTCCTGAAAGACAGCTCTTAGAATGATCAGAATACGAGCACAATGTGGTCTGACCCTAGCTACCTGCTTTGATGTTTTCAGATCACTGTACTTCCATGAACATGCCCTAAAGAGCCATCATCTAGTTGGGAAGCCATATCACACTCCTGGCTGATTCCTAATGAGTTTCCTAAAACCAATAAACCCTTTGACAGGTACTACTAATTAAAACATAAAGCCCTCACATCCATCTCAAACGCATACATCCAAAACTATCAAACAAACATGTACAAGTCTACTTGTTACTTGTTTCTTTTATATAATATTTATCTTGCTACATTCAGCTCCTTATCAGAAATTTTCAAGCTATTTTTGGATTCTGACAACATATTTCAATAAGTCTCTTAATTTTAAGTCTTCAGAAAATTTCAAACACTGTCATCTTTATCATCCAGTTACAAAACAAAACTACCAAAGACAGTATGATCATTTAAAACAACAGTAATAATACTTACTAATCTAACACATCAAGACTCATTTTACTAATTTTTCTCTGACATCAATGGAAAGCAAAATATGGCTAATTAAAATGTGATGTTTTTCCTAACACACCGAACATGTTAAACATGCTTAAAATGGATATTCTGTTCCCCATCTTATTAAGCTATGCAGTGAGGTCCAAAACTTAGACCCAAACAGGTAAGACAGTAAACCTCAGGAGAATTTTCATACTAGGTTCTTTTCCTTTCCTTAACTTGGTGGATCAGGGCAGTTACCTGTAAGTGTTGAAAATAAGAAGCTGAAATAGTCCTCATTACTGATGTTTAACTGATCACTTCCATTCCATTCTTTCACTGAAGACTTCCATCCAGAAAATGATGATCTACAATAAACAATGGAGACCTAGTACTAGAAGTGACCAAATTGAAGACTCAGGAATAAAGCACAGAATATATGACTATTCTTTATGGAATACAAGTATAATTTAAGAGCTCAGTCAAAAATCCGTAGCATGTATCATCTTTACATGTAAGGGGGTTCAAGTATCGTAATATGGAAAATATAATTTCTAACATATGTTTATGTAAAGTTTCCTTGAAAAGCATAACCAGCCCACTTATATGGTACAACTGGAAAATTTTTCCACACCACTCAAAACTCAGTTTCAAGGAGCCAAGGTGAAGTTCTGCTTTTCAGTAGTAGGTTCAGCTGCTATGTATTTACTCCCTCATCTTCATTAAAAAAAAAAAAAAAAAAAAGTCTTACCTTGTTTATATGAATGAGCTAAGTTTAAACAAGCTCCTGCTTCCTACCTAAACCAAAGCATCTTAACTAGGTAAAGAATACTTCAATTTAAAGCCACTCTGCAATAACTATGCACTCCTATACTTTGCGAGGCTTTATAACTAGTCTACGTCACAATACTGCAGCTAAAGTATTGGTAGTGGACTTAAGGGAATAGCTAAACATAAAGCAGCTTCTCATTAAATGAAGATTATCTGGTTCCTGCTATGAGATCAGTTTCCAGTGATACCTTTAAAAACTCTCCTCAAGGTAAGACTAAGAAGGAATACAGCAAATGTCAGCCATGAATACAGCAAAAAAACAAAAAGCTGAGAATAATCAGATCCAAAAAGCTATCTTTTTGGATAGCTTTTTGTGACAAATTTTTTTTTTTGAGACAAACTTTTATAATAGAAATCTGAATAAATGTCAAGACAAAATAAGGAGTTTCTAATTCAATGAGAAGCACTTTTTTTTTTTTTAACCACTGAAACAACTGTATTTATTAACATTCTTAAAAGTTGGGGAGTTAAAAATAATGGCAACATTTTTCTGAATCACTTCTACTTAAAGGACTTCTCTTTGCTTAAAGGGCTATGGGAGAGAATATCACAAGCTAAGAGGTTATAAAAAGTCAGAGATGCTCAATGGAAATGAGTACAAAATGGGTGATTAGAAAAGAAGCTAATATCCTCTTATACCCAGTGAACACTGTGCTGTCCAGTGGCTAAAAAGAGTAGCAAATCCATTTAAAAATCTAGTTTGGACAAAAGACAAGCAATGTATCACTCTGTCCTTAAAACTACAATGACCACACATACTGGCCACACCAGAACAGTTCTGAGACTAGAAGGGATGCTATATCAATTATGCTTGGACAACAGAAGCAAACCAGACCTGCTCCTGGCAGGCCAGCTCACATATTCACCCTGCTTCAAAACCAGGCTGAATTTCTCACTAATTTCTCCCTTCTCTGGTATTTTTATCTAACAGCATAGACTACGTTTCCACATGCATGTCTCATGTTCCCCAAACCAGCTGTAAATGAACTAGGGGCAGAGAGGGCAAGAAGAGTAACGGTCAGCAGAACACCACAGGTAGATGGAGAGGAAAAACTCAAAAAACCTCTAAGTGAATAGTGAAAAAGGCAGGAACAGCAATTCTAAGTACAGTTTTTAAGACAAACTAAACACCAACAACTCTAAGGTGATGGGTTTTTCACACACTGAACAAACGGAGATGGTCTGGTGGTGACCTGCTCTCCGATGAACTTCCCCTGCTGGAGACAACAGTGTCAGAACGCTAACACCCAGAGTGAACTAGACCGCAGAGCCCAATTAATATAGCAGATGGGAATCAGAAATTATTGAAGGAATATTTCAGGAAAAGGAGCCTGCCAACAGTCCTTGGCACAGACGGAGCTGAGGAGTGGGATGCCTCAGGTGAACGGTGCAGGTGGGAGACAGTGAGAAAGCTAGCTGGTTTACCGTCACCATCAAGGACGGAGGGGAAAACCAAAGACGTGAAATAACCCAGGTGATGTCTAAGGAACGGTATTCCTTAGAAGAACATCATTCCTTAAGAATAACCGAACATTATTCTTCAATTCTAAATCTAGGAAAAGTGATGCAATGATAATACCACTGGCCTGGGAAAGTTGAAAAGGCCCCATCTTGTTTTAATTTTTAAAGAGATTAGTTTGAATAGGGACAATACATCTACAGAAAGAGAAGTCTACTAAGACTCTGTGCAAATGCTAAAAGGCAAAGTTTAACTTGGTACACTTTTAACTACATGACAACTTGCTTTTGATGATTATAAACTTCTATTACCATTACTTGTAAATTAATATTTTCTCAGTACTCACCACAAACCCACAAAAAAATGTAAAAAAAGACTTGTGAAAAAATCCTTGACCAAAGTTATTGAGCACAAGTCAATCGTAATTAATGCCAAAAAAGATACTAAATACAAGTTCTAAAGAGAATTAATTTTAAGAGGTGTTCAAAAGTCACTTTTAAATGAATGCCAAAACAGATCCTCCACAAGTTCTATCATGGGAAATGAGTGCCCTCTACTGGAAGTTAACAGTCATAAAACCACTTAAGTTAAATTGTATTTCTTAAAGACCTGGCATTTAGTACTGAACTAGACAAAGAGGGGTTTCATATATAGACAACATATTGCAAACAGCTCTCTTTTGCTAAAAGGAAAAAGTAATTATCAGTTATGAAGCACAATTTGGGCGACAACATTCAAACATACGTCTTATCCTGGTACGAAGAGACTGGCAAACAAAGCTAAAGAAAGTCTACTAATAAAGCGAGCCACTCCTGTTTAATTGGGGCAGAGGGTCTGCACAAGAAGCCACAAAGAAGCTAGTTTTTAAATTTTTCAGCTACAGCCCAGATTCAACTCCTGCCTAAAACTGTATCAGACACTGGCCTTGAGCCACAATCAGTAACAAATGGCTGAATATGAAAGTACTATGCCTGATACAAACATTACATTTTAAAGGATACTTTGAACACTAGCAACATGAAACATTATTAGTTTTAAGACCTTTGAGAGTAAAACACCACAGTCACATTCTGGAAAGTAGCTCCTTGAAAAATTAAACAGAAAATTAACATATGATTCAGCAATTCTACTTCTGGGTATACAGCCAAAAGAATTAAAAGGATTCAAACAGGTGTCTGCACACCAATGTTTATAGCTGCATTATTTGTAACAGCCAAAAGGCAGAACAACCGAGTATCCATTAACAGATGAATATATCAAAATCATGAAGACAAAATAGTGGTAAACAAGCGCTGGGAGAAGGGGAAATAATCAGTACAGAGTTTCAGTCTGCAACGATGACAGTGCTGGAGATGAATAGTGGTAGCAGTCGCACAACAGTGTGAATGTACTTAATGCCCCAAACAATTCTCACTGTATACCTAAAACTGGTTAAAATGGGAAGTTTTAGGTTATGTATATTTTGCCACACACACACACACCCACCCACCCACCCACAGATATTTTAATGATTCCCTGTCTGAGTCCGCAAGCTTTTATTTCACCACCTACATTGAACTGAGCTCCCTTCCAAAAAGAAAGACCTGTATTACAATTTCATAACACCAGAAGTTTTAAAACACAGCACTCTCATCCGTCACTGAATCCTTACTATGGCTACACACTTCTGATAATCTTAACCCTTGTTTCAATGCACCTACACAAATCACTGTATGTTTCTACCTGATGGTTCAGCGGTAAAGAATCCACCTGTGGTGTAGCAGAACAAGAGTTCAATCCCTGGGTCAGGAGGATCCCCTGGAAAAAGAAACAGCAACCCACTCCAGTATCCTTGCCTGGAAAATCCCATGGGCAGAGGCGCCTGGTGGACTACAGCCCATGGACTTAGTGACTGCAACCATGACAATGCAAACCGCTAAGCAAACCACCTGGAACAGTCTTGCCCCAGTGACCTTCCTCTTACCCAGTATCATCAACAGTTTTAACTGCTGTTTTAAGAGCAAATGAAGGGAGGGGCGGCATTTTAAAAAGTCAGTTCATAAACTGCCAGTGACAGGGGAAGGGTGAGGGAGAAGATTATACACTTGAAATACAGTTCACTTTAGCATGCTACCTCATGTGCAGTATCCCGATAAGCATGGCAGCCAAATTTGCACTGAGTCTTCCCATAATACAGCGGCAGCTTAACCGAGAAAGCAAGTCAGCAGGCAGACTGGGTAGAAAATACACAAGCTGGACCAAAAGCTGCTGAGACTCTGCTGACAGAACCACCACTGTGCCTTCTTGTGGATCTAGTGAGGCAGGAAGACAAGTTAAATTTTAAAAGATATACAAACAAGAATTAATAAAGCAGACTGACCATTTCACTGTGCTATGTTGAATTCTAACATATCAACTACATGAAAAAAAAAATATATATGTATGGCTTAAGGTACTGCCTAGAGTAAGAATAAATACAATCATTATTTAAAGATAACATTTAACACTCGATTTCATAATATTCAAATGTGTTATTTGAAATAATAACTGATGGAGTTAAAGGTATTAGAAACAAAGCAAAACAGTAAAAAAAAAAAAAAAAAAAAAAAAAAAACAAGCACTTTTGCCAAACAGGGACAATTATAATATCAACCTAATCCGGCCCCATCACTTCATGGCTAATAGATGGGGAAACAGTGGAAACAGTGGCTGACTTTATTTTTCTGGGCTCCAAAGTCACTGCAGATGGTGACTGCAGCCATGAAATTAAAAGATGCTTACTCCTTGGAAGGAAAGTTAGGACCAACTCAGATAGCATTTTAAAAAGCAGAGACATTACTTTGTCAACAAAGGTCTGTCTAGTCAAGGCTATGGTTTTTCCAGTGGTCATGTATGGATGTGAGAGTTAGACTGTGAAGAAAGCTGAACGCAGAACAATTGATGCTTTTGAACTGTGGTGTTGGAGAAGACTCTTAAGAGTCCCTTGGACTGCAAGGAGATCCAACCTGTCCACCCTAAAGGAGATCAGTCCTGGGTGTTCATTGGAAGGACTGATGCTGAAGCTGAAACTCCAATACTTTGGCCACCTGATGCAAAGAGTTGACTCGTTGGAAAAGATCCCGATGCTGGGAAAGATTGAAGGCAGGAGCAGAAGGGGACAACAGAGGATGAGATGCTTGGATGGCATCACCGACTTCATGGACATGGGTTTAGTTGGGCTCCAGGAGTTGGTGATGGACAGGGAGGTCTGGCATGCTGCAGTTCATGGGGTTGCAAAGAGTTGGACACGACTGAGCAACTAAACTGAACTGAATTTAAAACCAAAGACTTATCTGAGTATACACACACACTCCTATATATAAGCAATACTGAAAAATACAGATTTTTAAATACCACACACAAAAGGTAGACACAAACCAACATTTGTCATTTAATAAATGGGTAAATATAAAGTGGTGTATATTCAACAGTGGAATGTTACTCAGCATTAAAAAGAAATACAGTACTCGTATATGCTCGTAAATCCTAAGAACAGTATGCCAAGTGACGGAAGCCATACTGAGAAGATCCACATCACACAATGTCATCTGTGAGAAATGATGAAAACAGGCAAATACAGAGAGACAGAAATGGTGAGCAGTGGTTGTCAGGAGCTGAGGTAGGAAGAAATGAGGAAATAGGGATGGACTACTAATGGTAGAGTTTCTTTTTGAGGTGATAAAAATATTCTGGAATAAGATAATAGTGACTATCGCACAATCTTGGGAATATGATAAAAATTAATGAATTGCACAGTGTAAAATGGCCAATTTTATGGTATATAAACTGTGTCCTAATAATAAATACTAATTATACATATGCATATATGTATATTTTTATTGATATTTTTGCTAAAAGAATGAAAAGGTTTCAGGGGTGAGTGAAACGTTAATATATGAAAGCTGTACAAGATCTCAATAACGATTAAATAAGTAAAATTTGCCATCAAAGTTTCAAAAGAATTCTATAAAAATACCTGATCAGTTTTGAATTTGTGAATTTCGTGGCTTAAAAGATAATTTAAGATCTGAAGAGACATCTACAACCTTTAGTTTTCTTAAACTATTGTATTAAGTAATACTATTGAAAATGAATTTACTGTTTGATATTTTATTCATTTTACCATGGTACAATTAATGTATAATTTGAAGGAAAAGTAAAACCTAAAGATCTCCCCTTTGAAACATTGTTCTTAAGTCGGGGTAGACCGATTATTACATACACACGTAAACAACACTCTTACCATAGATTTGGAGAGCAGTAACTTGTAAACTTTTGAGTAGCTCTTTATTTGCTCGGGCTGCAGCAGTATGGATAATGTCAACAAACTGTGTTGAAAGCTCAGGATTTCGGGAGCCGAGATGTGCAAGCTGCAGTGGTAAACCAGCCAACCAACGTGATAACACTTTACTACGGTATCTAAGGCCATCAAAGAAAAGGGAAATACACCACATTTATTTAAACATTTGAGAGCCTATAAGATGACTGGCATACTATATTCATCTATAGTATTCTCTAAGGTTTTACCCACTGTATTTTAAAAGTTTATGTAGTTTGGGGCACTATGTACATTGTAATTTTATCTTAAAGGACACAGGCTCTACTTAGCTTGTGAACTATTTACACTAATTTGTAATGACCGTTTTACTATATTAAGTCATTTATGCATTCAGTATAGGGTGCCCCCACATTAAGTGGCTTCAAACTTGGGTTATTTCCATTCTTGCACATACTTGCTCACTCTCTAATGTCTCATCTTGGACACGGCAATCACTTTTGCTGTCCCCCAAGAGTTCAGTGATTTACACACAACCTTTGGAGTCTACCAGACTTGAACTTAAGTCTCAGTCTGGCTGCCCTTTAACAGCATGACACTCACCAACTTATTTAACCTAAGCTTCCTTCCATAAGGCAGAAACCAACAGTAGCTACATAAAAGTATGAGAATTACTGAAAAATTAAGAAAAGCACCTGACTCACAGTAAAGACTTGAATATGTTCTAACAACTACCTATGTATGCTGAGGTACCACAAATCCCGTTATCTTTCACCCAAACATCTCTTCCAGACTATCCCAAGTAAACCTCAAACTCACCACATCTAAGACTGATTCCTGAGTTCTACTCTTCATGTTGTCTGCATCACCAGACAGCACCAAACCAAGCTGGACACTTTTGCTCTTTAAGATACCGCCATTTAAAAATTTATTGAAACATTTTTGACACCCAGTATTATGTTAGTTTCAGGTATGTATCACATAATAGTCTGACATCTGTACACATTGCAAATGGTCACCATACGTCTAGTAACCACCTGTCCTAATAAAAGTTACTGGTCCTATTCTTTATGCTGTATATTATATCCCCATGACTTATTTACTTTATAACTCAGTTTGCACCTTTTAATCTCTTTCACCTATTGTACACCTCTCCTCTTCTACTGCCCTCATTCTTATACCATGTGTCCCAATATGTCACTAAGGGCCGGAGGTTAAACCTCCATAATTTTTATGGGAAGCAAAACAAAATTCTGAGGCTGCTACAGGTGGTTCCAATAATTGTCCTTTAGCTGTTAAGCAGATAAGTGGAAATATATGCTCAAAGAGACTTTTACCTTCTCAGTTATGTGTATAAAGGTTACTGAAACTATTATGTATGCCTTTTTATTTAAAAAAAAATAATAATAAAACCAAAAAGGATAAAAAGAAGATTTTCTCCAAAGATTTAATCACCCTATCATCTTATTCATACAGATTACAAAGTAACCTGGTAAGAAAAAGAAAAGCAAAATAACAAAGGAACTGTACCGGATTCTGTAAGATCTCAGTTCTTCTTTTTGATAGCTTTTACTGAAAAACTTCAGTAACAAAGTCGGAACTGGACGGAGAAGGCCTCTCTGCTGATACAATGTATAAACTGCCTTTATGAGAGACTCTGTAGCCTCTAAGAAACAAGAGAAAACAGCTGCATGTGAGTCAAAATGTTTCTTCACCAGCACCATAATTCTTCTAAAAAGCACAGAAGCACCTTGTTCCTATGAGGAAGCAGATTTTAGCCACAAACTGATGACTACCATCAAAATCCTACATCAATGGCCTAATAAAAGAGTCAAACCAATCGGAGATTACAGTACAAATTTTCCTAAGAGACAACAAACCTAGGAAAGGACAACAAATACCACAATACTAGAAAGGTGGATAAGCCAGGAACCAAACAGCAAAGTTCTGCTTGAATGAAAAGAATTAGTAAGTCACACTAAAAACTGACTTAATGCAACATAACTTCAAGTTACAAGAAAGGTAAAGAGATAAGGATCCACCAATTTCTAGTCAAACTAGATCAGAAAAGTATTTCTTTATCCTTAGGCTCAATGTCATTTCCTATTAATAAAACTTACCTTCTTTCACTCCAACTATGTAATCTAGTAGAAAACCTACCCATCAGCCTCAGAGTGGACCTACCCACCGAAAAGGGGGTGTTCTCAGCCATCAGGGTTCAAGCAGACATTCCTTCATGATTATGCTGGCTACCTTTTATGGCTCGAACGTAAATGACTATGAAATGTTTGACAGGTATGAACTCAAAATTAGATGCTCAACATTAACAGTATGCATAAGAGCCCCTCTCTTAAGTAAGGACAGAGCATTGACACCCACCTCTGTCTGACTGCATCTGCATTAACCTCCAGGAGACACCAAGCAATCTGTTCAGCTGCTTACTGTTTAGCCTAGACCCATCTTCAAGGGTTTCTGTTACAAATTTCCTTATCCTTTCTATCCAACTGGAATCCTTCTGCAAAGTTGAGGCATTTGCCAGGGAGACCATGATATCAGACAGTGTTAAATTCAGTAAAAGGTGATCTACATTATTCGAGAGAATCGTGCAATGCTTGATGCTAAAAACAAAGACACACATAACTGTTAAGTGTTGTATCTACCATGCCTGTTTCACTTAAACACTTAACTATTCCTCCCAGAATGAACTGTCAAGAAGGTAAGTATATTAAAGCGACTGTAAGCAAACCATTCATTACAGAATCAGAGTTGTTAAGGCATAAATTAAGAATGCATACTGCTCAGTTCATTACCCAAGTTGCTATTCACACAAGAACTACAGGCCCTTGAAACATGGTGTGGTAATCCTAGATGTACTACAGGGATAAGAACACTTGAAAACTTCAACACACTTGAAGATTTTCATTAAGCAGATATTTATATTAGGATGAAACTCACGACAGACCTTGATTCTGCTTCTAACTAATTTTGACTTGACAGAATCACTAATTTCTCCTGGCCACAATTTCCTTATATGTGAAACAGGAGACTGGTCTAGATAAGCCCAATTCTGAAACAATTTAATTTTATGACTCACATATTACAATCACTTTTTCTAACAGATTATCTTAAGAAAAACAAAATTTGCAACTTAGGATAAAAACCACTAGATATATAAACACTATATAAACACAGTGTAGATTTCAGGCTACACTGCATTCAACAGCAGAGCCTATTTATTCTCATGTTCAGAAACATGTAAAGTTGATTAAACTAAAAAAATACCTGAAACTAATTTATTTTAAAAGAAAGTTAACCCTGGATTAGGCATGAGAAAGGACACAGTCGTAAGGAACCACAAATACAGGGGAGGGAAATTTTTAATATTTGGTGTTATTAGGGTATCAAATGTAGGGTTAGGAATGACAAATGGGACCAGATCACAAAGAGTTGAAAACTAAGGACACTAAAATCAATTCTGCAAGCACAGGAGTAACATAGTTGAAAAGTTCTTTCATTTCTGCTGATGAAAAAGAAAATATCAGTTACAAGACTCTAAACAAAGAAGTAGTTGTATGTCTACTTGAGCAATACAGGCAAGACGTGACAAGCTCAAGAAACAATGCTGGTACAGACTAGGAGAAAGGGGGATGTATAGCAAGAATAAAAGTTAGCTGGATTTGAAGTCTGCTTAAATGCATACATGTATGTGAGCTTTTAGCTGAGCTGGTAAAGAATCCGCCTGCAATGCTGGAGACCCCAGTTCGATTCCTGGGTTGGAAAGATCCTCTGGAGAAGGGGTAGGCCACCCACTTCAGTATTCTTGGGTTTCCCTGGTGCCTCAGTTGGTAAAGAATATGGCCGCATTGTGAGAGCCCTGGGTTCCATCCCTGGGTTGGGAAGATCCCCTGGAGAAGGGCATGGCAACTCACTCCAGTATTCTTGCCTGGAGAATCCCCATAGACAGAGGAGCCTGGTGGCCTACAGTCATGGTGTCGCAGAGAGTCGGGACCTGGCTGAGTGAGTGAGTAAGCACAGCACAGCCCAGCAAAAAACTGGGAATTCTATCACGGAGAGAGAATGAATGAAAACTGGGACAGATGAGTAGCAATCTATACTACAAACCCAAAACTACTGGTAGGTTCTTTGCCCAACTGTTCAGTGCCCAAAACCAAGGCACATTTTATACTAACCAGACCACACAAAAACTCAACTGCATCATTTCTTCACCACAGGTAGAGCTTTTGAAGATCTACTTACCTATTACTGTCTGGAAGGTGTCAACAGACATTCAAAAGTGGGAGAATTCATCCCGCTCCTCCAAGAATTTACACAAAATTTTAAAGTCTAAATACACTGACCACCAATTCTATGAGGGAGACAGGAAACTGGGGAAACTCATTTTCAGCAATGATAGAGGAGGAAATTAGGACTGATTCCCGTCCTGAAAATAACTTTAAAAGCTGGATGAAATAGTTTTTAACAACTCAAAAGCATTCAAGAGGTAACAAGGTGATGAACAATTGCTGGGTCCCCAAAATAAAGCAAGATCACAGTACTCAGGTTCCAAGGGCTGTGGAACCAAATACCCAATTCCAACGAAAAGGCTGGAAAACGGAACTAACCTTTCAGAGGCCTCACAGGGAAAAGTCAAACTCCAGAGCCAGACAAACATGGGGACTCTGGTATATTATCCCTACTTCAAGCTGAACCTGTAAGGGCTCCCTGCCAGAGTAACGGTGAACTGGAAGTAAAAAGAGCTCTTACATAAAACAATCCCAGTTATACATCATCTCAGTAGTTAACGCAACAATTTTTCCCAACTAGATCTATAGATTCAACACAATTCCAATCAAAACCCCAGCCAGTTACTTTATAGTTATCAACAAAATGATTTCTGAAGTTTACACACAAAGGCAAACACTAGACTACCCAACACAAGACCAAAGTGGAACAATGTTGGAGGACTCACACCACTCGATTTCAAGGCTTACTGTACTACAGTAATCAAGACAGCACAGAACTGGTGAACGAACAGACAAACATAGGTCAGTGGAAGAGCCCCAAGACAGGCCTACAAGTACAGTCAACTGATGATTTCAGACAAAGGAGCCGAAGCAATCCAAAAGAGAAACAAGAGTCTTTTTCTGCAAACAGTGCTGGAATAACTGGACAGAAACTCTAGAACTGAAAAATAAAAATAAAACAAATTCAACAAATGTATGTTTGAATGAGACAAAGAGAAACAAAAAATTCAGTAAGTGGGTCTTATATACAATCAATTAGTCTTTAAAGGGAAGGAGAAAAATGACATTAATATTTTAAAGATGAGAATTTTTCAGATGTGTTTAGACACTTCACTCAAGATCTCAGATTTAAGAAGCTCACTGAATTCCAAGGAAAATCAATAAAAAAGAAAACCACACCTGGATACATCATTGTCAAACAGCAGAAAATAAAAGACAAGGAGCAAAGTCTTATGGGGGAGGTAGGGGGGGTGGGGAGGGAAGTAACTTTTATAAAGTAGCAACAGTTCAGACTCATAGCTGACATCCTAACAGCAGTGGGAACCAACAGAGCGAAGCGTTGCAGTCAGTACGCTCAAACAAGAAAACTGCCAAGCTCAAGCACTGTGCTCTGTTAAAACAGTCCTTGGAAATAAAGGAGAATACATATATTCTCCTTCATTTTATATTATATATATATATATATATATATATATATATATATATATATATATATATATGTATTTGTGTGTGTGTGTGTAAATCCTCTAGCAGCTTCTAAATAAGCCTAATGAAGAGAGATGAAAAAAATGAAGAGCAAAAAAATAGAATATACAGATAAAACTCAGATGGTGGATACAAGTTCTCCAAAAATATTAATTTTTGCTTGAAAGTTCAAATTTTATCTCTAGCACAGACACTATTTTCCTGAAACTGATAGGCTTATTTTTTTCATTTCTGAGAAAATATCTACAAATACCCAAGTCTGAATAAGCATAGTTAGTCATTTAAATTAAAATCATGTCCATTGCAGAAAATACAAACAGAATGACAAGTGCATTTCCTCGAGACAACCATCATTCTTTGGCATGCAGCCAAAATACTTCAGGCACACTTTCCATTTCACCACACAGAATATTAAAATTACGTGTTTTCAAGGATTGTGACTTAATAAGATTAGTAATTTTTTACTTAATTAAGAACAATTTTAAGTGAAACTGGCATGTTCTTTTAAACTGTGAATGCATAGTGGTGAAGAATACTGTTAACCCTCCATACCGTTCTGCCTCCACATATTCAACCAACTGCAGATGGTGTATCATGTGTATGGATTGTGGCTTTCTGAATCCATAGATGCAGAATGTGTATTTGGAGGGCAACTTGCTTCTGGATCAGTGAAAATACCACGTATGACACTATGTCTTTACACAAAACTCAGACTGTACAACAAGAAGAGTGACCCCTCACATAAACCAAGGACTCCAGTGTAAATGATGTATCACTGAGGTTTGTATTTTACAACAGATACACAACTCTGGTGTGGGACGCTGACGTGAGGGAGGCTGTGCATCCATGGGGATAGGAGTAGTGTATGAGGACTCCGTACTTTCTGTTCAATTTTAATACGAATCTAAAATTGCTCTAAAAAATGAACTCCATTTAAAAAAAAAAAAAAAGAAATGAAATGCTAGTAGTGCCACAACATGAATAAACCTTAAAGATATCATGCTAAGTGAAGTTAAGCCAGACATAAAACAGTGTTTTCAGTTTCTACAGATACATGGTACCAGAACAGTCAAATTAATAAAGGGGAAAAATGCAATAGCGGTTCCCAGTACCTGGAGGGAGAAGAGCATAGGAAGCTGTTATTTAATGTGTACCGAGTTTCAGACTGGTAACATGAAAAATGTGAAATATACTTAATGCCACCAATCAGTACACTTTAAAAATGGTTAAAATGCTAATTTTTATGCTATGGACATCTTACCACAATGAAAATAATATCTTTTGTAACTCCACAGTTCAACCCAAGATTAAAAAAAATCTAGACATCAGGTCAAAATTGAAGACCACCAGCTTAGGCCACATTGGCTCCTCTAACTTGAATCTGTGAATTTAGTAGATAGCCTCCAAAGGCTATCTGAGAAATATTCAACACGCTTCCTTATGGAAGTTCAAGAGCAGCCTGCGGACCCTCAAAACAAATCACTAGGGAAATTTATGGTAATACTATCAATCCACTTTTGTTAAAAATGCCACAATTTCACCACCTCAGTGTCTTCATCGTTAACTCCTTTTTCACCTTCTATATCTTAGCACAAATCACTACCTAGGCAGGCAGCCCTCCCTAGGACCTATGCCCCCCATGAAAGAGCAAGACCAGCTCCCTACTATACTGATATACTTTTATTACCCTACATTCTTTTTCCTAAGTGCCTTCAACATATTAAGTGCCCAATAAAGTGAATAATGACAGTACACCCATATGCTTTGAGTAGTTTACTTACATTTAATGGTCTACCAAATTCCAAACATCCTTTTATTTAATCTCATTTTGATGAAAATTACACCTGAAACCTCCTCCTTGACAACATAAAAATCACATGTAATTATATTCACGCATTGAAGGATATTCTCAACCTTATCCATGGACCTGATTAAAAACTTCTGTGTTAATAAGAAAACTGTATCTGGAGCAAGTAACAACTTACTTGCTCAAGAAAGTATCTCCATATTTGATTCTCTGTCACCTCCAACTCCAGAAACTCTAAATTAATGGTCCTAAAACATGGTTTTGATCCAACCAATAATAGTCTTCAATGCCTAAAGGATCAAGGATGAAAGAGAAATGAGAGTCAGAGACAAAAAATGACTTTCAGCATTAAAGTTAGTCATCAGTAGAAACCAATTTGATCCAGGTCTGTCCCATGTCCTCCATTATGCAATTTTATAGCTTTCTCATACCCTATAATATCTCCTTCCATTACTGCAATCATCCCTCACTTCACTTCTGCCTGCTAAAATCACATTCACATTGAAACACTACTCTCCAACACTGCCTTGTCTGTTTATCCTAACAAGGATCTGTCTTCTCCTATTAATTCCTATAGCATTTCTTGACTATAAAGTTCTAATGACACTTAAATATGCCTTGTGTGAAAGATGTAGATTCATTTTTCTTCCTGCAAGTTATTGAGCTTTTGTTTCTCAGCCTTAAAACTACCCTTCCACGCTCTTACTTTGTGATCCTGGGGGTGAGTCACATTTTCTCCTTTACAGTTTGCTTCTTGTTAGGCTCTGCCAATAAAGTGCTTGTTTTTGTTTAGTCACTAAGCTGTGTCAGACTCTTCAGCAACCCCGTGGACTACAGCCCGCCAGGCTCCTCTTTCCATGGGATATTCTAGGCAAGAATACTGGAATGGGTAGTCATTTCCTTCTCCAGCAGATCTTACCAACCCAGGGATTGAAATCTGTCCCTGCACTGGCAGGAGGGCTCTCCACCACTGAGCCACCTGGAAGTCAAGGGGTACTTGAGACCAGAAAGCTGGAGGAGGAAAATGCGGCACTTTCTGTTTGCTTCCTAGTCCTATTTTTTGCTTCCTTTTGCCACCAGTGCAACCCAACCACTCTTCAGGCCAGCAGCAGTTCATTCTAGCAGCCAGAGTTGGTTCCAGTCTGTATCTTCCTGACACAGAACCAGTATCACCGTGCCCCTAGAACACCAGCGCCAGCCAGCAGAACCCTCTTCGCTGAGCCCTGTACCCTTACCCCACTGGGCCCCTCTCCTGATCCCAAAGACATTAGTCCCAGCTGAGTGCAAACCCCTTCCTCGAGGCCTGAGTTTGGGCTGCAGCCTTTCTTTCCAGCCACTTGCCCTCTTCTCTTTGCTCTCCGGTCAGGAGGCAGTGGTGGCTTCCGACAAGACCTTGCTGTTCCCTTTTGTCTTTCCACTATTAAGTGGAAATGCCTAGTTAACAACCGGTTGTATTAAATTCTCTGTGAAAATCACTGGTATGATTTCCATCTCATGACTAGAGTCTGACACACATTTTTATCAATTTTAAGATTTTGTATTGATTTTTGCAATTTATGAATCACTTAAGAGATCAAAGAATATACCTTAGGGCATCTAATTATCTGTCATAATACTTTACTTACAGTGAGAGACCAAAAAACTTCAGTGAATGAAGTTTCTCTGCCTACAACATACTTATCACTTCTGAGCATATCCTCTGAACTCTGCCCAAAGAGCCTCACTGATTCTCCAAGTAGTTTCTTCCTTTTGATAAGTTTAAGAACCTTCTGACAAAGACTTTAAAATCTGTTCAAGCGTTTGCTCATTTGGGGAATTGCACCTTGAGTATCTGTATCTGCTTGTCAAGTTTTATTTGGTAATTTGTTTTTACGTTTATCTGCTCTTACTTCAGGTAAACATTTCAAAGAACTTCCAGGCTTACACTTTTCCAGTGAAACTTCATCCATAATTTGTTCTTTTCACTTATTTTAAAAAAGAGAACTGCTTTTCTTCAATTATCCCTCTTCCATCAGGATACTGATAACAGTTACATTACGCTTCCTTGTGTATATAAATGAGAGCAGAAACTAGTGATGTTATGCTCTCAAAGATTCAGTAATTACACAGTGCCTCTCACAAACAAACTATCCACTCTAAGCAAATTTTTATTAAATTCTTATCTATACAATTTGATAACTGACACTCATTTAGCACAAAACATTCACTTCACAGATTAAAAATAAAAATAAAAACTAAGTAAAATTGGAAGTCCAGGGCTTAAAGTGACTTGTTTAAGATCAGATACTACAGCTTTTATCTTTACTTCACAGTCTAGATAACAACTACTTGCAGTGTACAAAGTTCAGTGTGAGACTGTTTTCTGAAAATGTCAGGTTAAACAGTGGATGAGAATGGCAATATCTTTTATTTGTCCCTTTCATTTTTTTGCTTGGTTATTTCTTTTAAGGCATATGGAAAATTACTCCTAAAATCGTGTTTGAAATCAGTAAGGTAATTCTTTCAAAGCCATGACTCCTAGTAAAATAAGCACAGATTAGAAAATCTGTAAGAAACAATAACTTAAAATAGCAAATAAGACATTAAGCAGAAACTTAACAACTTGTCAATATTCACTTACAAATTTACCCTTATAACACACGTTTTGCTAATGATATAATATGTAAATAAATCTTAAAATCTGAATAAACTGTTAGGCCATCCAACTTTCACCCACAGTTCTTTTTGGTGCTTTCATTTTTACATGCATTTCATCTACTGAAAATGAGAAAAAAAGGGAGAAAGTAAAATTTAATAAAATTCTGATTTTGAACTACTAATGCAATATTTATAAAGTATACAAGAAAATCTTCTACTTAGTGTTCCATTTAAGAGTAACTATATTCTCTAGAAATTCTATTGCTCATTAAAGACATTTAATACCTTCACAAATCAATGTGTTTGTCTAAATTCTTCAGCAGTATTCTTCAATGTATCATGTTCTCCTACCTGAAACACTGATTCCCTACTATCCAGAGGACCAATCATTCCAGTCTGCCAGTGGCTGAGGGGTTGCTTGGGATATGGGACATGAGACACTACAATAGCTAGCTCCAGCTCTAGCAAACCTGGAGGCCAAACTCAGACCATAAATCAACAGCTAGCTATTGCAGCATATCTCCTTAGTTACCTTCACTGGGTTTTCCTCTTTTTCTTAACCTAAAAATGTGTCCTTGACAACCTCTGGACTTCTACTAGGTATCTTAAACTTAACATGAATAAACTGAACTCTCCTATGGGCAGTCACATCATCATCTGGACCACAGTACAGGCATCACCCCTGCTCCTCTTTCCTTAACTACATACACCAGCATTCCTGCTGGTTTCACCAGAATCTGGCTGCTTCTCATCACTTCAACCACCACCTGCCGTTCGACTCCAAGCCACCATCACCTCTCACTTAAGACTGCTGTCTCAGGCTCCCAAAGGCCCTCATGCTTTTCCTCTTGCCCCCCTAAACTTAACTCTCTACACGGCAGCCAGGGTGATCTTTTAAAACACAAATCCTACTTCACAATATTACAGGGAAGGATAAAGGAGATAATATATATAAAGGAAGGACAGGTCATCCATGGGATCAATGATCTCAGTTGGGCCCATTTTGCTAGAGTTGGAGAAGGAGGGCATGGGGGTTTTTAACTGTTTTATTTGTAAATCTGGCATATTAAAGTTAAATAAACATAATTTAGATCATGCCACTCCTCTGCTCAAAACACTCCAATGTCTTTTCACCACACTCAGGTTAAAATTCTAAGTCTTTACCACAGACCACAAGGTACCACATGATGTGGCTACTGTCCGTCATGTCCCCCCTCATCACCCACCATTCTCCCAGGACCTCACTTGCACATGCCTTGCTGCCATTCCTCAAGTATGTCCAATCTGTTCTCACTTCAGGGTTTTGCACTTGCTGTTCCCTGTGCCTAGAAGGGTCTTCCTACAGGTCTTCACAAGACTTGCTCCTTCTCTTCATTCACTGACATGCAAATATTAAGAAGGCATTTCCTGACCACCTAGTTAACAGGTACCTCCCCGCACACTGTTTCATTACATCTTCTCTCTTACCCACTTTCATCTTTCTTCCTAATGATGACATGATGGACATCAGCTATTTGTTTGCCATCTCTCAACCCCACCAGGAGCTAAGTGTTTGCCTTGTCAGTCATGTTTATCTCTGTATTCCCAGAGTCTAGACAGAACCTAACTCACTGCAAAGCAGCACTATTCAAAAGACCTTTCTGCAGTGACAGAGCCATTTTGTTCTTGTATTTGTGCTGTCCAATACAGTAGCCACTGCCACCTGAAGCTACTAAGCATCTAAAATGTGACTACTGTTTACTGAGGAACTGAATTTTAATTAAACAGCCAAATTTATAGGTGCTCAATTAACCTTTGCATCTAACTCTTTCTCACAAATTCTGATCTTCATGGTAAAAACAAAACAATAAGGAAACATTTACACTGAACGCAGCAAGCATTAAAATACAAAGCTAGGACACAACAAAATCTCCATAGTGTATAAAATTATACTACTGACCTAAAGTTAATAATACAGGACTCCAAAAACTGAAGTTAATTAAAAAGTTAACATTCCATTGTATTTTAAAACACTGTGTGTTTTAAAAATATTAAATACAGTATACTTTAAATTAAGGATCCTAAGGATACAAAGAGTGTATTACAAATAAACCACCTCAGTCAGGATCTGAGTACTCAACCACTGAAAATAAGATTTAATATTAACTTGAGATTTCTTTCCAAAGATGAAAGATTTCAAATTCCTAAAAAGCTTTAAAATAAAAAATACTTGGGCAAAAATGAAACTTCTCAATTATGCAGCAAATACAAACACACTATATGCGTTTAACAAAACTTAAAAAGTAAGCAGTCAGTTACCCTAAGGTTGCACCCTAATACAGATGCCAATTTATCAACAGAAAACCTACACATTTTGAGAGAAAAGAGCTACAATTCAGTCTGTGGTGCATAATTAGAATTTAAGACCAAGAAATGCCATTTCATTCCTCCTAAAGTTTGAACTTTGACCACTCAATACTTTAAGTACTAAGCTATAACTAAGGTGAGTGAGAAAGTGGAACTGACAGCAGGAATGGTAATGAAAAATAAACTAACAGACATTTTAATGTAATCTGGTGTAACATACATATTTATACTTTGTCTGCAAAGTAATAGATTTACCTTATTCAGTTATTATAGTTCAAATCTGCCATGGTAAATTAGAGAACTCTGCCAATGGATGCTTTTAAATACTATTTCAGTTTGAATTTGCACCATACCTGCAACTGCAGCTTACCTACAGTAAAGGTTAACTTTAAGAAATATTTTCCGATTTATATCCTTTATCAAGAAAATAGAGAGAGACTGAGTAACTCTCTTAGTAAATGTCACATTGCACTTGAAAAGATGTGGGTTATTTTCAAATATCTTTTTATGTTGGTTTCTAACGTAATTCCACTGTGATAAGAGAACAGACCCTGTGTGATTTCAATACCTTTAAGACCATGAAATTTTTGCACGTTGTTTTATGTCCTTGGATAAGTTCCAGAGTCTCCCAATTTACAGTCTATGGGAACTTGAATAGAATTTGTGTCCTACTGTTGTGTAAAAATTGTATAAATCTTAATTATATTGAATTGGTTCATAGTGTTTTTCAGGTCTAGTATATCATTCTATTTCTCTACATATTCATTCTATTAATTTTTGAGAGTTTGATACTAAAACTCCAACTAAAAATCTTAATTTATCTCCTTAAAAAATAATTGTAATATACAGTGTATTTTCCAAGTCTCCTGTAAATGTGTTATCATACTTTCAGAATTTAAAAAATTGAAATTAAAAAACTACTATGTATGAAGTAAATAAACCCCAAGGATGTATTGTACAGCACAGAAAAAATAGTCATTATTTCATAATAAAATGGAGTATAATCTGTAAAAATACTGATTCACTGTATTGTATAACTGAAACAAATGTAACATTATAAATTGGCTATGTGCTCATGCATACTCAGTCTCTTCCATCGCGTCTGACTCTTTGCCACCCTATGGACTACAGAACACCAGCTCTTCTTTCCATGGGACTCTCCAGGCAAGAATACTGGAGTGGGTTGCCCTGCCCTCCTCCAGGTGATCTTCCCGACCCAGGGATTGAACCCAAGCCTCCCGTGTCTCCTGCATTGTAGGCGGATTCTTTACTGCTGAACCACCAGGGGAGTAAATCAACTATATTTCAATATAAATACCCTCCTCAAAAGAGAGACTGAGTAGGAAGATAAAGATCAGAGAATCTTAAGTGATACATCAGCCAAGAACCCTGATTTAAACAAAGAAGCTCAATTATATATTATGGCAATCAAGGAAATATGAACACTAGATCTTTGATAATATTAAGGAATCGTGGATAATGATAAAGGAATTTAAATTATTTTTTTAAAAGACTCACTGCCTTTTAAGAAAACATGCTGAAACATTTATGGATGAAATGATGGTATAAGATGATTTGCTTTGCTTTGCTTTAGGATTTGCTTCAACCATCTGTATGAAGGGTTGGGGGGTGAGGTGGGTCGAGCAGAAATAGAAAAAGCTTGTCCTTGAGCTGAAAACTTGGAGCTGGAGGATAAGAGAATATGGAGATTTGTGTTCTATTTTTTGTGTGTGAAATTTTCTACACTATAATCTTTAAAAAAAGAAAAAAAGAAAAAACTAGTAGAGCCATTTTTTTTTAAATGCAAGTAGGTCATAAGAGAGTAAGAAGATTTCCAATAATGAATTAACAACCTGCAAATAGCTATATATTATGGTTATCCTACTGGAAATTTTAATATAAATAAATTCACTTATTTGGGAAAGTTTCTTTCAGGTTATATGTTGTATTTGGAAAATATAACAGCCATACCCAGGGGCAAGTGACAAGACTCATCTGCACACCTGGGTCTTCACTGCCAGTGCCTGTGACACTTGACTATTTTACCATTTCCACGTTACCATTCTCAGAATATAAGGCAAATCTTGCCTGAATCACTGTCACTGACCCGAGAGGGTCCTAGCCCAGAGTCTTAAAGAAGGTCTTCCTCCAGAAATTAGACACGGTCCTTGTGTAGTTCTGTCCTCTAGAATCTTTCTCCCAAGTAACATAAGAACAAGAGGAGAAAGGCAGAGATGATCTGGATTTCTTGAGCCATCTGGGTGGATCAAGTTTTTTATTTCTTTCCTCTGCACAAAGTCCCTCACCTGTGACAAGCTTCAGCATTAGGTCCTGGTGACACAGTCCCCTGCGGGGGGAGATACAGAAGTAAGGAGACAGGTAGTAGTAAGTAGCTTCTTAATCTGACTAAGATCAATTTAATTTGAAAGAGGAAGTAGCTTTACAGCAATCCTTTTTCTCATCATTGCCAGATTACCCCATTGCTTTAAAAGAAAATGAATTCCTCCATCTCAAGTGTTTGGCAAACAATAGTCAGCAGATTTGTATAAAAAAAAAAGTATACATAGACAATTAGGGGTCGATTACAAATTTCTATTTGGGGAGTCTCCAAATTGGGAACCTGAGAGTAGAGTAGAAAAAAGATTTTTCCCTTTGAATACTTCATGCTTTTAAAATTTTGAGCCATGTGAATGTATTGCTTTATGTAATTAATTAGTTAACTTATTAAAAATAAAGATTAAATAAATAAATAAAAATAAAGATAAAAATGGAGATCATAATGCCTAAAAAGAGATTAAGATCACAGTGCCATTTGCCTCTAATGTAAAAACTAATACAAATCACTCTGTTAAGAATCAAAAGGCTATTATAATTAAATGACACATAATATCAGATTTTCTTTTGCAAAATAGGCCCTTATGGGCAAAGTTGGTGAATTCTGAATAAAATCTTTAAGTTAGATAACAGTATAGTATCAATATTAATTTCCTGACTTTAATAATAGTACTGTGGTCATATAAAAGTTTTTTAAGAAACACACTTCAAAACATTAGGGGTAAAGTGGTGTCATATCTGCAACTTTCTCTGAAAGAGTGGGGATGAGATATATAGAGAAAGACAGAGAGAAAATAATAATAATAAAGTAGACTCGATAAAATGTTGATATTTACTGGCAAAGAGGGGGAGCGCCTGGAACTCTCATACACTAATGGCAGAAGTAAAAAAATTATGACTATTTTTGAAACCAGGCAATGCTTTAATAATGTTAAACATAGACTTATCATATGGCCTAGCAATTACAGTCCTAGGTATTTACCCTAGAGAAATTAAAACATAGAGATCCAAAACATGGGTCTAAGAATGTTCATATCAACTTTATTCATAATAGCCCAAAGTGCAAACAATCTCCATGTTCATCAATAGGAGAGTGAATCACATTCATCAATAGGAGATGAATAAACAAATATTTATCAACAGGAGAGTGAATAAACAAATGTATTCTCACACAAATGTTTGACAAACATTATTTTCACAAACAAATGTATCCACCTGCAAAGTGGGAGACCTGGGTTCCATCTGATCCCTGGGTTGGGAAGATTCCCTCGAGAAGGGGAAGGCTACTCACTCCAGCATTCTGGCCTGAAGAATTCCACAGGCTGTATACACATGAGGTGACAAAGGGTCAGATATGACTGAGTAAGTTTCACTTCACTTCATTCACACACCAGACACTGGGACATGATTCCCATGGGTCCCTTGTGTTTCCACATGTCTTATGAATAGAGGTGCTGACAGTTTTGCTCCAGACAATCTTCTTTAAAAAAAAAAAAAAACACTTGCACAGTAGATACCCTTGGAAAATATAATTTCTCCATCTGGAGCAGAAGGCAAATTTTTTGGAGTCCAGTATGATGAAGATAATGTCTCCTTCCAGGAACAAAGGTTGGGCAGATTTTCTTGAAGTCTCTTATTAAAGATTGAGGTTTTCTAAGCTTAGGGTTCCTCAGCTATGACTCAAGATTTACTATGTGTGGACATTTAGGTTGTTTTTACCTGTATAAGTTTATTGAGGCATAACTTACATGCAAAAAAATCATATTTGATCTGGTACAAGCATGAATCCGAGGCAGCCTAACTTTTTAGCTTGCAAACAGGATAAAATCTCAGATTCTTCACAGTCCTTGCCAGTGGAATGCTGCCCAGCAACAAAAAGGAAAGAATCACTGAGACACACAGCAGTACAGATGAGTCTTGCAAACATTATGCTGCGTGAAAAAGCTGAGCCCGAATCAAGTATGATACTGTCTAATTTTATTTACTGAAAATTCTTCATCGAGCAGAATAAATCTGTATTAATAGAAATCACAATGGCAGTTGCCTGAGACAGGGAGTTTGGGGCATGTTGACAGAGGTAAAGGATGAAGGATTTTCCCAAGAGTCCAGTGGTTAAGAATTATCCTTGCAGTGCATGGGACACGGGTTCCGGGAACCAAGGTTCTGCGTGCTGCAGCACAGCTAAGGCCACGCGCTGCGGATACTAGGTGAGGAGGAGCCCCACAATGCGACTAAGGCCCGGTGCAGGCAAATAACCAAGTCTTTAAAAGGAGGTGAGGGGGAAGCTTTCTAGCGTGGTGGGAGTGGTGGAACTATTTTGTATCTTTGTTGTGTTTGCATGGATATATACATCTTTCAAAGTGCATCAAACAGTGTGCCCTAAAATGTATAATTTTGTTATATGTGAATTACGCCTCAGTAAAATTACATAGAAATAGTCTAAATATTTATCAACATGTGAACAGATATGCAAAATATGGTATATACATAAAATGGAATATTATTCAGCCTTGAAAAGGAATGAAATTCTGAAACATGCTAGAACATGGGTGTTCCTTGAAATCATTACACTACGTGAGAGAAGTCAGACATGAGAAGACAGTTACTGTGTGATTCCACTTCTTTGAGCTGCCTGGAATAGACAAATTCATAGACAGAAAGTAGAGCAGTGGTTATCCAGGGCTGTGGAGTTGTGGTCTAGTGGGTACAAGGTTTCAGTTTGGAAGGATGAAATAATTCTGGAGATGGAGGTGATGGTGCGGTACAACAGTGTGAACACACTTAATGCCACTTAACTGGACACTCAAAATGTTTAAAATGATAAATGTTATATCTAGTACATTTATATGTATTACAGTAGTGGTGTGAAAAAAAATAATCTCTCTCTCCAGTGGTGTGCTGCAAAATGTATAACAACCAGCTATGAGAGGGAAGCATATTGGTAGTATTCACTTTGATAGAAACACTCCCACAGTGATCCAGTTCAAGCAACAGTGTGATATCACTGAATGTAGAGTTTGGAAAAGATACAAACAACTGACTTTACAAAGTCAATAGGAGTTGGCTCAAAGACACTACTGTCTCTATCCAACCAACCGATTGTTAGTACACAGCAAATCCAGTAAAGAAAACACAACATAAAAGTTATAAAGAAAAAGGGAAAAAAATCACCCCACCACTACTTATAGGCAGTTGTCTGTATGCCAGCCAGGGAGGTCGATGGTTATTTGTGGGCTGATAACATACAGGAACAACAAAGTGCCAGTTCACTGATCCTGCAGGCTGGAAGGCATCAATTCTGGTTGGTTGGTACCCATTGCCACATCAGTTATTAAATCTTGTGGCTCTTATTCCTGGTGGTGACATCCAGAAAAGGAAAACTGTGGGACCTTCTTGAATCATGTAAGTTTAGCTACCAGTAGGTAACCCTTTAAAATTTTTATCGATCTTTACTGTCATCATATTCCCTTTGTTTTGGCACAAAATGGCTGCAAAAGTACAGGAGATACAAAATTTTGAAGCCATTTCCAGAAGATTTAGGCTGATTCTCGGTGCCAGTGACTCTCAGATAGGGTGTGCATGTAATTACTTGGAGTAATCTTCATTTTGAAAGAACTACAGGTGATTCTAATGCAGTTGGTTCACAGAACACATTTGGCAACATGGTCCGATGAGGTAGCTCTTTCCCTTCTCCCCTTTCATAATTTCACACCACAACCACATTGCTCTAAGATGCAAATTAGGGTAACTGATGTTATAAAACATGTCCCAATGTGTGTATAACAATGTCTGAAATGATTTTAAGAATATTCAGTATAGAAAAGGTGACATAAAATTGTGCTAATTCATTTTACTGTCATTGGTGAAACAAGTGTTATTCAAGCCTTTTGATGTGGCAGAAATATTTTAAGACAACCCCTTCTATTCTTTGAGCAGGAAATAAAATCTAGCAAACTGTGTAGCCAGTAACCTTAGGGATGGTACTTGAGGCTTGATCTCTAAAAGATGTTGAGTCCAAAAGTTGAACCTAAATCTGCCTGTATTGTTCTGCCTTGAGTGAATCTTTCATGCAGGCTGTGATCAGTGCATTTAAAAGAGCAGAGATCTGAATTTTATTGAGATTTACCTTATGTTTTATTATTGTGGGCTTGCCAGGTGGCACTAGTGGTAAAGAACCCACCTGCCAATGCAGGTGATGTAAGAGGTGCTGATTGGATTTCTGGGTCAGGAAGATCGAGGAGGGTGTGGCAACCCACTCCAGTATTCTTGCCTGGAGAATCCTATAAACAGATGAACCTGGTGGGCTACAGTCCGTAGAGTCGCAAAGAGTCGGACACAACTGAAGCAACTTAGCATGCATGCATGTTTTATTAATAATGAATTTCTGTTTAGTAAATGTTTCATAGTTATGTGCCAGACTTGCTTTCCTTATAACATGGTGGCAAGGTTAAGAAGGCATCGTTAGTCTTCATCCACTCTAATTAATAAATGCTACATGAATCTACCAAAAAGAACCTTATAACTGTGCTTGAAAAGTTGGCTTAGGGTAGCTCTTTATAGGGTGTTTGGGGGAACACGAAACCCCAAGATGCTCATTTGAAGATAGAAGACCTGCAAAAAAAAAAAAAAAAAGAAAAAGAGAGAGAGAAAGAGAAGAGAAAGAAGACTTGCATGATTAAATAAACATAGGAAATGCTGCATAGGCGAATATTTTATTTTTTTTAATTTAGTCCACCATTTACCAAAGTTATTGATTAAAGATTTTAAAATTTCATAAGAATAACATTTTGTGGAATATATATTTAGCAAAGAATTCTCCAGTGCTCTGGTGAAAATTTTAGCTGTGAAGGGGAACACAGGGATAGAGAGGCAAATTAATTTGGCATTCTTGACTTCAAACTTACATTAACCACATTTGTTTCCACTATTAAATGTAAAGAATTTGATGGATTTAACAACAGTCATCAAGGATAGTCAAAAGGTAACTTCCTCAGTGGTCTGGTGCAGCCAAAAATCAACTGGAGAATATACCTCAGGTGCCCGCTGCAACTCGAGAAAAACCATGAGGCTTCCCCCTCGCTACGAGATGAACCCCAATTCCCCAGCATTGCGTGAAGACCAATTCCGTGTTCCCCATCAAACAAGAAAGGAGCCTTGACTTCCTTGATGGAACTCCAGAGAGGCCCCAAGAACACTGTCACAAGTCTAGAGGGACCTGAGGTCACCACAATCACACAAAAGAGCTCCATGTACCACAAATCAACTCGAGATGAGGCCTGATTCCCCTGCAATGGCTCCAGAGCTAGCAGGCGTTCCCCTGCAAACACAGCAAGTGGCTTGCCTTCCTTTAGGCAACTCCAGAGATTCCGCGAGAACACCATCCCAAGTCTAGAGGAACGCGAGTTCAGCACAGCAACTAGAGAGAAGCTCCGTGTACAGCAAATCATCTCGAGATGAGAGCTGATTCTCTGGCTTTGACTCAAGAGGAATGCCAACTTTCCACAAGCACCTCAAGAGGAGGCTTCTCTCAGCTCTAGGTATGTGAGAGGGACCCTGAGTTTGCTGCCTCAAGTGGAATGGACACCGAGATGCCGTGACTCGAGATAAGGCCGGATTTCCCTGCAGTGACCTGAATGCAAGCTCGTCTTTCATCTCACGAGATGAAGGGATGTCTGAATCCCCTGTGGAGACCCTAGAGAAAGCCCTAGTTCCACGTATCATCTCAACAGGAGGCCTCACACTCCTTTCAAAACTCGAGAGTCACGCGGAGGTCAATGCCTCAAAAGGAGACGACTCCTGACTCCTCTTGAAAATTGATAGGAATCCCAATATCCCTGTGGCAACTGGACAGGAACCCTGGGTCTCTCGCCTCACCTTGAGAGGGGTCCCTATTGCCCTATCAAGCCTCGATGAGAATACCGAGGTGTCCCTAACATCTAGGCAGGAGTCCTGATGTCACTGAACAACATGAGTTTCGAAGGGTCATTCCCGCTGTAACTCGAGAAGATACCCCAGGTCCCCACCACAACTCAAGAAAACCCAGGAGAATTCACCCTCGCCGTGAGATGAGGCCCAATTCCACTGCATCGCATGTAAAGCAATTCCGTGTTCCCCATAAAACAGGATATGAGCCTTGACTTCCGTGATGGAACTCCAGAGAGTCCCCAAGAACACTGTCGCAAGTGTAGAGGGACACTGAGGTCCCCGCAGCAACACGAAAGTGCTCCGAGTACCCAGATCAACTCAAGATGAGACCCGATTCCCCTGCACTGGCTCCAGAGCAATCCCGCTTTCCTCATCAAACTAGACAAGTGGCTTGACTTCCCTTAGGCAACTCCAGAGATTCCCCGAGAGCACCGTCCCAAGTCTAGAGGAACACCAAGTTCAGCACAGCAACTCGAGAAAAGCTCTGTGTACCCCAAAACATTCGAGATGAGAGCTGATTCCCTGGCTTCGACTCAAGAGGAATGCCAACTTTCCACAAGCAGCTCAAGCGGAGGCTTTTCTCAGCTCTAGGTATGTGAGAGGGACCCTGAGTTTGCTGCCTCAAGTGGAATGGACACCGAGATGCCCTGACTCGAAATAAGGCTGGATTTCCCTGCAGTGACTTGAATGCAGGCTCGTCTTTCATCTCACAAGATGAAGAGATGTCTGAATCCCCTGTGGAGACCCTAAAGAAAGCCCTAGTTCCCCACCTCATCTCGACAGGAGGCCTTACATCCCTTTGACAACTCGAGAGGAACACGGAGTTCAATGCTTCAAAAGGAGACGATGCCTAACACCTCTTGAAAATTGATAGGAATAGCAATATCCCTGTGGCAACTGCAAAGGGAAGCTGGGTCAACACCTCACCTCGAGAGGCATCCCTATTGCCCTGCCAAGCCTCGAGGAGAATCCCGAGGTGTCCTTCAAAACTAGACAGGAGTCCTGTCGCCGCTCAACCAACACGGGTTTTGAAGGGCCATCCTCGCCGTAACCCAAGAACATACCCTAGGTCCCAGCCGCAACTCAACATAAACCATGAGACTTCCCCCTGGCCGCGAGGTGAGGCCCGATTCCCCTGCACTGAGTGCAGAGCAAATCCGTGTTCCCCATCAAACATGAAAGGAGGCTTCACTTCCTAGATGAAACTCCACATAGTCCCCAAGAACACTGCCAGAGGTCGAGAGGGACCCTGAGGTTACCGCAGCAAAACAAAAGAATTCGTGTAAATGAAATCAACTCGAGATGAGGCGTGATTGCCCTGCATTGGCTCCAGGGCCATCTCGCATTCCCCATCAAACATGACAAGTGGCTTGACTTCCTTTAGGCAACTCCAGAGATTCACCAAGAGTACCGTCCAATATCTAAAGGAACACAAAGTTCAGCACTGCAACTCGAGAAAAGCTCCCTGTATCCCCAAATCATCTCGAGTTGAGAGCTGCTTCCCTGGATTCAACTCAAGAGGAATGCCAACTGTCCACAAGTACCTCAAGAGGAGGCTTCTCTCAGTTATATGTATGTGAGATGGGCCCTGAGTTTGTGGCCTCAAGTGAAATGGACACCGAGATGTCCTGACTCGAAATAAGGCTGGATTTCCCTGCAGTGACTTGAATGCAGGCTCGTCTTTCATCTCACGAGATGAAGGGATGTCTGAATCCCCTGTGGTGACCGTAGAGAAAGCCCTAGTTCCTGGCCTCATCCCAACATGAGACCTCACATCCCTGTGAAAACTCGAGAGGCACACGGAGTTAAATGCTTCAAAAGGAGACGATGGCTGACTCTTCTTAAAAAATGATAGGAATCCCAAAATTCCTGTGGCCACTGCAAATGGAACCTGGGTTTCCCCTCTCACCTTGAGAGGCGTCCCTATTGCCCTCCCAAGCCCCGAGGAGAATCCCGAGGTGTCCCTCGCAACTAGACAGGAGTCCTGACATCACTGATCCAACCCGAGTTTTGAAGGGCCATCCTCGTCATAACACGAGAACATAATCCAGGTTGCCACTGCAACTCGAGAAAAACAATGACACTTTCCCCTCGCCACGAGATGAGGCCCGATTCCCCTGCACTGCATGCAGAGCAAGTCCGTGTTCCCCATCAAACAGGAAAGGAGCCTTGACTTCCTTGATGGCACTCCAGAGAGTCCCCAGGAAGAGTTTCACAAGTCTAGAGGGACCCTGAGGTCCCCGAAACAACATGAAAGCACTCCATGTACTCCAAATCAACTCGAGATGAGGCCTGATTCCCCTGCACTGCATGCAGAGCAAGTCCATGTTCCCCATCAAACACGAAAAGAGCCTTGACTTCCTAGATGAAACTCCACATAGTCCCCAAGAACACTGTCACAGTTCTGCAGGGACCCTGAAGTGACAGCAGCAGCACGAAAGAACTCGTTTAACTCAAATCAACTCTAGATGAGACCCGATTCCCCTGCATTGACTCCAGAGACATCCCTCATTCCCCATTAAACAGGGCAAATAGCCTGACTTCCTTTAGGCAACCCCAGAGATTCACCGAGAGCACCGTCCCATATCTAGAGGAACACCAAGTTCAGCACAGCAACTCGACAAAAGCTCCGTGTACCCTAAAACATTTCGAGATGAGAGTTATGACACAGGAGGAATGGAAACTTTCCACAAGCACCTCAAGAGGAGGCTACTCTGAGCTATAGGTATGTGAGAGGGATCCTGAGTTTGCTGCCTCGTGTGGAATGGACACCGAAATGCCCTTACTCGAAATAAGGCCGGATTTCCCTGCAGTGACTTGAATGCAGTCTCGTCTATCATCTCACAAGAAGAAGGGATGTCTAAGTCCCCTGTGGATACCCTAGAGAAAGCCCAAGTTCCCTGCCTCATCTCGACAGGAGGCCTCACATCCCTTTGAAACTTTGAGAGGCACGTGGAGTTCAATGCCTCAAAAGTAGATGATGCCTGCCTCCTCTTGAAAATTGATAGGAATCTCAATATCTCTGTGGCAACTGGAAAGGGACCCTGGGTCTCCACTTTACCTCGAGAGACTTCCCTATTGCCCTCCCAAGCCCCGAGGAGAATCCCGAGGTGTCCCTCGCAACTAGACAGGTGTCCTGACGTCGCTGACCCAACACAAGTTTTGAAGGTCCATCCCCACCGCAACTCAAGAACATACCCCAGGTTCCCACCGCAACTCGAGAAAAACCATGAGACATCCCCCTCGCCGTGAGATGAGGTCTGATTCCCCTGCATTGCATGCAGAGCATGTGTGTGTTCCCCATCATACTTGAAAAGAGTTTTGACTTCCTTGATGGAACTCCAGAGAGTCCCCAAGAACACTGTTACAAAGCTAGAGGGACCCTGCGGACTCCGCAGCAACATGAAAGAGCTCGTGTACCCCAAATCAACTCGAGATGAGGCCCAATTCACCTGAATTGGGTCCAGAGCCATCACACGTTCCCCATCAAATACAACATGTGGCTTGACCTCCTTTACGCAACTCCAGAGATTCCATGAGAACATCATTCCAAGTCCAGAGGAACACCAAGTTCTGCAGAGCAACTCGAGAAAAGCTCCATGTACCCCAAATCATCTCGAGATGAGAGCTGATTCGCTGAACTCGACTCAAAGGGAATTCCAACTTTCCACAAGCACCTCAAGAGGAGGCTTCTCTCAGCTATAAGTATCACAGTGGGACCCTGAGCTTGCTGCCTCAAGTGGAATGTACAATGAGATTCCCAGACTCGAAAAAAGGCCGGATTTCCCTGCAGTGACGTGAATGCAGGCTCGTCTTTCATCTCACAAGATGAAGGGATATCTGAATCCCCCGTGGAGACCCTAAAGAAAGCCCTTGTTCCCCGACTCATCTCGACAGGAGGCCACACATCCCTTTGACAACTCGAGAGGAGTGCAGAGTTCAAGGCGTCAAAAGGAGACGACGCCTGACTCACCTTGAAAATTGATAGGGATCCCAATATCCCTCTGGCAACTGCGAAGGAAGTCTGGGTCTCCTGTCTCACCTCGAGAGGCGTCCCTATTGCCCTGCCAAGCCTCAAGGAGAATCCCGAGGTATCCCTGGCAATTAGACATGAGTCCTGAAGTCTCTGAACCAACATGAGTTTTGAAAGGCCATCCCCGCCGTAATACAAGAACATACCCCAGATTCCCGCTGAAACTCAAGAAAAACCATGAGACTTCCCCATCGCTGCGAGATGAAGCCCGATTGCAATGCTGCGTGCAGAGCAAGTCTGTGTTCCTCATTAAACACAAAAGGAGCCTTGACTTCCTTGATGGACCTCCAGAAAGTCCCCAAGAACACTATCACAAGTCTAGTGGGACCCTGAGGTCCCCGCAGCAACACAAAAGAGCATCGTGTACCCCAAATCGACTCGAGATGAGGTGTGATTCCCCTGCATTGCATGCAGACCACATCTGAGTTCCCCATCAAACACTAAAGGAGCCTTGACTTCCTAGATGAAATTCCACATAGTCCCCAAGAAGACTGGGGACTTCAGCACCTCACAAGTCTAGAGGTGCTGAGGCCACCACAGCAACACATAAGAGCTTCGTGTACTACAAATCAACTTGACATGAGGCCGGATTCCCCTCCATTGGCTCCAGAGCCATCGTGCATTCCCCATCAAACAGATCAAGTAGCTTGACTTCTTTTAGCAACCCCAGAGATTAACCGAGAGCACCGTCCCATATCTAGAGGAACACCAAGTTCAGCACAGCAACTCGACAAAAGCTCCGTGTACCACAAATCATCTCAAGATGAGAGCTGATTCCCTGGATTGGACTCAAGAGGAATGCCAACGTTCCACAAGCAACTCAAGAGGAGGCTTCTCTCAGCTATATGTATGTGAAAGGGAACCTGATTTTGCTGCTTCAAGTGGAATGGACATCGAGATGCCCTGATTCAAAATAAGGCCGGATTTCCCTGCATTGACTTGAATGCAGGCTCATCTTTCATCTCACATAAAGAAGGGATGTCTGAATCCCTTGTGGAGACCCTAGAGAAAGCACTAGTTCCCTGCCTTATCTCGACATGATGCCTGACTTCCCTTTGAAAACTCGAGAGGCATTCGAAGTTCAATGCTTCAAAAGGAGACGAAGCCTGACTCCTTTTCAAAATTGATAGGAATCACGATATCCCTGTGGCAACTGGACAGGAACCCTGGGTCTCTCGCCTCACTTCGAGAGGCATCCCTATTGCCCATGCAAGCCTCGAGGAGAATTCCGAGGTGTCCCTCGCAACTAGAGAGGAATCTTGACGTTGCTGATCCAACACAAGTTTTGAAGGTCCATCCTCGTCGTAACTAGAAAACATAACCCAGGTTCTTGCCGCAACTCGAGAAAAACCATGAGGCTTTCACCTGGCCGTGAGATGAGGTCTGAATCCCCTGCACTGCAGGCAGAGCAATTCCCTGTTCCCCATGAATACGAAAGGAGCCTTGACTTCCTTGATGGAACTCCAAAGAGTCCCCAGGAACACTGTCACTGGTATAGAGGGACACTGAGTTCCCCACAGCAACACGAAAGCGCTCCGTGTACTTCAAATCAACACGAGGTGAGGCCTGATTCCCCTGCATGGTCTCCAGAGCCATCCAGCATTCCCCATCAAACACGACAGGTGGCTTGTCTTCCTTTAGGCAACTCCAGAGTTTACCCGAGAACACCGTCCTAAGTATAGAGGAACACCACGTTCAGCACAGCAACTAGAAAACATCTCTGTGTACCTCAAATCATCTCGAGCTGAGCGCTGATTCCCTGGCTTTGACTCAAGAGGAATGCCAGCTTTAAACAACACCTAAAGAGGAGGCTTCTCTCAGCTATAGGTATGTGAGAGGGACCCTGAGTTTGCTGCCTCAAGTGGCATGGACACTGAGAAGCCCTGACTCAAAATAAGGCCAGGTGTCCCTGCAGTGGCTTGAATGCAGGCTCATCTCTCATCTCACAAGATGAAGGGATGTCTGAATCCCCTGTGGAGACCCTAGAGAATACCCTAGTTCCCAGCCTCATCTTAAAAGGAGGCCTCACATCCCTTTGACAACTCGAGAGGAACACAGAGCAACATGTAAAGGCTCTGTGTACTCCAAAACAACTCGAGATGAGGGCTGATTCCCCTGCACTGCGTTCAGAGCAAGTCTGTGTTCCCCATCAAACACGAAAGGAGCTTTGACTTCCCTGATGGAAATCCAGAGAGTCCCCAGGAACACTGTCACAAGTTTCGAGGGTCCCTGAGGTCCCCGCAGCAACATGAAAATGCACTGTGTACTTGAAATCAACTCGAGATGAGGCCCGCTTCCCATGCACTGCATGCAAAGCAAGTCTGTGTTCCCCATAAAACACGAAAGGAGCCTTGACTTCCTTGATGGAAATCCAGAGAGTCCCCAGGAACACTTTGAAAAGTCTAGAGGGACCCTGAGAACCCCACAGCAACATGAAAGTGCACTGTGTGCTTCAAATCAACTCGAGATGAGGCCCGATTCCCCTGCATTAGCTCCAGAGCCATCACTCATTCCCCATCAAACACAACAAGTGGCTTGACTTCTTTAGGCAACTCCAGAGATTACCTGAGAATACCGTCTCAAGACAAGAGGAATACCAAGTTCAGCACAGCAACTCGAGAAAATTCCGTGTACCCCAAATCATCTCGAGATGAGAGCTGATTCCCTGGCTTCGACTCAAGAGGAATGCCAACTTTCCACAAGCCCCTCAAGAGGAGGCTTCTTTCAGCTCTAGGTATGTGAGAGGGACCCTGAGTTTGCTGCATCAAGTGGAATGGTTACCCAGATGCCATGACTCGAAATAAGGTTGGATTTCCCTGCAGTGACTTTAATGCAGGCTCGTCTTTCATCACACATGATGAAGTGATGTCTGAATCCCCTGTGGAGACCCTAGAGAAAACCCTAGTTCCCCGGCTCATCTCGACAGGAGGACTCACAGTCTTTAGAAACCTCCAGAGGCACATGAATTTAAATGCTTCAAAAGGAGAGCATGGCTGCCTCCTCTTGAAAATTGATAGGAATCCCCAAATTACTGTGGCAACTGGAATGGACCCTGGGTCTCCCCCCTCACCTCGAGAGGCATCCTTATTGCCCTACCAAGCCTTGAATAGAATCCCGAGTTGTCCCTTGCAGCTAGACAGGAGTCCTAATGTCACTGAATCAACATGAGTTTGAAGGGCCATCCCAACCATAACTTGAGAACATAACTCAGGTTCCCGCCACAACTCAAGAAAACCGTGAGAATTCCCCCTTGCCATGAGATGAGGCCCGATTCCCCTGCATTGCATGCAGAGCAAGTCCATGTTCCCCATCAAAAACGAAAGGAGCCTTGACTTCCTAGATGAAACTCCACATAGTCCCAAAGAACTGTGTCAGAAGTCTAGAGGGACCCTGAGGTCAGTGCAACAATAGGAAAGAGCACCGTGTACCACAAATCAACTCGAGATGAGGCCCGATTCCCCTGCACTGGCTCCAGAGCAATCCTGCATTCCTCATCAAAGAGCACAAGTGGCTTGACTTCTTTTGGGCAACTCCAATATTCCCCGAGAACAGCATCCCAAGTCTAGAGCAACACCAAGTTCAGCACAGCAACTTGAGAAAAGCTCCGTGTAGCCCAAATCATTTCGAGATGAGAGCAGATTCCCTGGCTTTGAAACAAGAGCAATGCCAACTTTCCACAAGCAGCTCAAGTGGAGGCTTTTCTCAGCTCTTGGTATGTGAGAGGCACCCTGAGTTTGCTGCTTCAAGTGGAATGGACACCGAGATGCCCTGACTCGAAATAAGGCCGGAATTCCCTGCAGTGACTTGAATGCCGGCTCATCCTTCATCTCAAAAGATGAAGGGATATCTGAATCCCCTATGAAGACCCTAGAGAAAGCCCTAGTTCCCCGCCTCATCTCGACAGGAGGCCTCACATCCCTTCGACAACACGAGTAGAACACGGAGTTCAGTGCTTCAAAAGTAGACAATGATTGAGTCCTCTTGAAAATTGACAGAAGTCCCAGTATCCGTGTGGCAACTCGAAAGGACACTGGGTCTCCCGCCTCACCTCGAGAGGCATCCCTATTGCCCTGCCAAGACTCGAGGACAATCCCGAGTTGTCCATCACAACTAGACAGGAGTCCTGACGTAGCTGAAAAAACACGAGTTTTGACGGGCCATCCCCATCGTCACTTGAGAATATAACCCAGGTTCCCTCCACAACTCGAGAAAATCCATGAGACTTCCCGCTCGATGAGAGATGAGATCAGATTCCCCTGCACTGAGTGAAGAGCAATTCCGTGTTCCCCATCAAACATGAAAGGAGCCTTGACTTCCTTGATGGAACTCCAGAGAGTCCCCAAGAACACTGATAAATGTCTAGAGGAACCCTGAGGTCACCGCAGCAACATGAAATAGTTCGGTGTACCCCAAATCAACTCGAGATGAGTCCAGATTCCCCTTCATTGGCTCCAGAGCCATCCGGCGTTCCCCATCAAACATGACAAGTGACTTGACTTCCTTTAAGCAACTCCAGAGATTCCCCGAGAACAACGTCCTGAGCATAGAGGAACACCACGTTCAGCACAGCAACTAGAAAACAGCTCCGTGTACCTCAAATCATCTCGAGATGAGACTTGATTCCCTGGCTTTGACTCAAGAGGAATGCCAGCTTTAAACAACACCTAAAGAGGAGGCTTCTCTCAGCTATAGGTACGTGAGTGGGACCCTGAGTTTGCTGCCTCAAGTGGAATGGACACCGAGATGCCCTGACTTGAAATAAGGCCGGATGTCCCTGCAGTGATTTGAATGCAGGATTGTCTTTCATCTCACAGATGAAGGGATGTTTGAATCCCCTGTGGAGACCCTAGAGAATACGCTAGTTCCCAGCCTCATCTCGACAGGAGGCCTCACATCCCTTTGACAACATGAGAGGCAAGCGGAGTTCAATGCTTCAAAAGGAGACGAAGCCTGACTCCTCTTGAAAACTGACAGGAGTCACAGTATGGCTCTGGCAACTGCAAAGGGAAACCTGGTGTCCCGCCTCACTTCGAGAGGCATCCCAATTGTCCTGCCAAGCCTCGAGAAGAATCCTAAGGTGTCCCTCGGAACTAGACAGGAGTCCTGACGTCGCTGAACAAACACGAGTTTTGAAGGGCCTACTCTGCCATAACTCGAGAATATAACCCAGGTTCCACACCACAGCTCCAGAAAAACAATGAGACTTTCCCCTCACCGTGAGATGAGGCCCGATTCCCCTGCATTGCATGCAGAGCAAGTCCGTGTTCCCCATCAAACACGAAAGGAGCCTTGACTTCCTAGATGAAACTCTCCATAGTCCCCAAGAACTCTGTCAGAAGTCTAGAGGGACCCTGAGATCAATGCAGCAACATGACAGAGCCCCGTGTACCACAAATCAACTCGAGATGAAGTCTGATTTCCCTGCATTGGCTCCAGAACAATGCTGCATTCCTCATCAAAGAGCACAAGTCGCTTGACTTCTTTTAGGCAACTCCAGAGACTCTATGAGAATACCGCCACCAGTCTAGAGGAACACCAAGTTCAGCACAGCAACTCGAGAAAAGCTCCGTGTACCCCAAAACATTTCGAGATGAGAGCTGATTCCCTGGCTTCGACTCAAGAGGAATGCCAACTTTCCACAAGCAGCTCAAGCGGCTGCTTTTCTCAACTATAGGTATGTGAGAGGGACCCTGAATTTGCTGCCACAAGTGGAATGGACACCGAGATTCCCTGACTCGACATAAGGCTGGATTTCCCTGCAGTGACTTGAATGCAGGCTTGTCTTTCATCTCAAAAGATGAAGTGATGTCTGAATCCCTGTGGAGACCCTAGACAAAGCCCTATTTCCCCACCTCATCTTGACAGGTGACCTTACATCCCTTTGACAACACGAGTCGAATGCGGAATTCAATGCTTCATAAGGAGACGATGACTGAGTCCTCTTGAAAATTGACAGGAATCCCAGTATGTCTGTTGCAACTTGAAAGGACACTGGGTCTCCCCCGTCACCTCGAGAGGCGTCACTATTGTCCTGCCAAGCCTTGAGGAGAATCTCAAGGTGTCCCTCGCAACTAGACAGGAGTTCACACATCGCTGAACAAACATGAGTTTTGAAGGGCCATCCCCGCCGTAACTCTAGAACATAACCAGGTTCCCTCCACAACTCCAGAAAAACAATGAGACTTTCTCCTCACCGCGAGATGAGGCCCAGTTCCCATGCAATGTATGCAGGTTAAGTCCGTGTTCCCAATCAAAAGGAAAGGAGACTTGACTTCTTTGAAGGACCTCCAGAGAGACCCCAAGAACACTGTCAGAAGTCTACAGGGACCCTGAGGTCCCCTGCAGCAACATGAAAGTGCACCGTGTACTTCAAATCAACTCGAAATGAGACCCGATTCCCCTGCATTGTCTCCAGAGACATCACTCGTTCCCCATCAGACACACAAAGTGGCTTGATTTCCGTGAGGCTACTCCAGAGATTACCCGAGACTACCATCTCAAGACTAGAGGAACACCAAGTTCAGCACAGAAACTCGAGAAAAGCTCTGTGTACCCCAAATCATCTCGAGATGAGAGCTGATTCCCTGGCTTTGACTCAAGAGGGATGTCAACTTTACACAAGCACCTGACGAGGAGGCTTCTGTCAGGTATATGTATGTGAGAGGGACCCTGAGTTTGCTGCCTCAAGTGGAATGAACACCGAGATGCCCTGACTCATAATAAGGCCGGAATTCCCTGGAGTGACTTGAATGCAGGCTCGTCTTTCATCAAACAAGATGAAGGGATGTCTGAATCCCCTGTGGAGACCCTAGAGACAGCCCTAGTTCCCCGGCTTATCTCAACAGGAGGCCTCACATCCTTTTGAAACTCGAGAGGCACATGAATTTAAATGCTTCAAAAGGAGAGCATGGCTGCCTCCTCTTGAAAATTGATAAGAATCCCAAAATTCCTGTGGCAACTGGAAAGGACCTTGGGTTGCCCCTCTCACATTGAGAGGCGTCCCTATTGCCCTGCCAAGCTTTGAGGAGAATCTCGATGTGTCCCTCACAACTAGACAGGAGTCCTGATATCACTGAACCAACACAAGTTTTGAAGGGCCATCCCAGCTGTAACTCGAGAATATAACCCAGTTTCCCGCCACAACTCGAGAAAACCATGAGAATTCCCCCTCGCCGTGAGACGAGGCCTGATTCCCCTGCATTGCATGCAAAGCAAGTCGGTGTTCCCCATCAAACACGAAAGGAGCCTTGACTTCCTAGATGAAACTCCACATAGTCCCCAATAACTCTGTCACATGTCTAGTGGGACCCTGAGGTCAACGCAGCAACACAAAATATCCCCGTTTACCTCAAATCAACTTGAGGTGAGGCCTGATTTCCCTGCATTGGCTCTAGAGCAATCCAGCATTCCTCATCAAGTAGGACAAGTGGCTTGACTTCTTTTAGGCAACTCCAGAGATTCCCCGAGAACACCGTCCCAAGTATAGAAGAACACCAAGTTCAGCACAGCAACTCGAGAAAAGCTCCGTGTACCCCAAATCATTTCGAGATGAGAGCTGATTTCCTGGCTTCGAATCAAGAGGAATGCCCACTTTCCACAGCAGCTCAAGCGGAGGCTTTTCTCAGCTCTAGGTATGTGAGAGGGACCCTCAGTTTGCTGCCTCAAGTGTAATGGACACCGAGATGCCCTGACTCGAAATAAGGCCGGAATTCCCTGCAGTGACTTGAGTGCAGGCTCATCTTTCATCTCATCAGATGAAGGGATTCCTGAATCCCCTTGAAGACCCTATAGAAAGCCCTATTTCCCCACCTCATCTTGACATGTGGCCTCACATCCCTTTGACAACACGAATGGAAAGTGGAATTCAATGCTTCAAAAGTAGACAATGACTGAGTCCTCTTGAAAATTGACAGGAATCCCAGTATCCCTGTGGCAACTTGAAAGGACACTGGGTCTCCCGCCTCACCTCGAGAGGTGTCCTCCTTATTGACTTGCCAAGTCTCGAAGTGAATCTCGAGTTGTCCCTCACAACGAGACTGGAGGCCTGATGTCGCTGAACAAATACGCGTTATGAGGGGCCATCCCCTTCGTCACTCGAGAATATAACCCAGGTTCCTTCCGCAACGCGAGAAAGTCCATGAGACTTTCCACTCGAAGAGAGATGAGATCAAATTCCCCTGCATTGCGTGCAGAGCAATTCCATGTGCACCATCAAACATGAAAGGAGCCTTGACTTCCTTGATGGAACTCCAGAGAGTCCCCAAGAACACTGATACAAGTCTAGAGTGACCCTGAGGTCACCGCAGCAACACGAAAGTGCTCAGTGTACTGCAAATCAACGTGAGATGAGGCCAGATTACACTATATTGGCTCCAGAGCCATCCGGCGTTCCCCATCAAACACAAGTGGCTTGACTTCCTTTAGGCAACTCCAGAGATTCCCTGAAAACACTGTCCTAAGTATAGAGGAACACCACGTTCAGCACAGCAATTAGAAAACAGCTCCGTGTACCTCAAATCATCTCGAGATGAGAGTTGATTCCCTGGCTTCGAATCAAGAGGAATGCCAACTTTCCAGAACCCCCTCACGGGGAAGCTTCTCTCAGCTATAGGTACGTGAGAGGGACCCTGAGTTTGCTGCCTCAAGTGGAATGGACACCGAGATGCCGTGACTCGACATAAGGCCGGATTTCCCTGCAGTGACATGAATGCAGGCTTGTCTTTCATCTCAAAAAATGAAGGGATGTCTGAATCCCCTGTGGAGACCCTAGAGAAAGCCCTAGTTCCCCACCTCATTTCCACAGGAGGTCTCACATCCCTTTGACAACTCGAGAGGAACACGGAGTTCAATGCTTCAAAAGTAGACGATGACTGACTCCTCTTGAAAATTGAAGGAATCCCAGTATTCCTGTAACAACTTGAAAGTGACAGTGGGTTTCCCTACTCATCTCGAGAGGCATCCCTATTGTCCAACCAAGTTTCGAGGAGAATCCCGAGGTGACCCTCACAACTAGACAGGCGTCCTGACATCATTGAACAAACAGGAGTTTTAAGAGTCCATCCCTGTCGTCACTCGAGAATATACCCCAGGTTCCCTCCGCAACTCGAGAAAAACCATGAGACTTCCCACTCGATGAGAGATGAGATCAGATTCCCCTGCATTGAGTGCAGAGCAAGTCCGTGTTCCCCATCAAACATGAAAGGAGCCTTGACGTCCTTGATGGAACTCTAGAGAGTCCCCAAGAACACTGATACAAGTCTAGAGGGACCCTGAGGTCCCCGCAGCAACATGAAAGCACTCCGTGTACTCCAAATCAACTCAAGATGAGGCCAGATTCCCCTTCATTGGCTCCAGAGCCATCTGGCGTTCCCCATCAAACACGACATGTGGCTTGACTTCCTTTAGGCAACTCCAGAGATTCCCCGAAAACACTGTCCTAAGTATAGAGGAACACCCTGTTCAGCACAGCAACTAGAAAACAGCTCCGTGTACCTCAAATCATCTCGAGATGAGACCTGATTTCCTGGCTTTGACTCAAGAGGAATGCCAGGTTTAAACAACACCTAAAGAGGAGGCTTCTCTCAGCTATAGATATGTGAGAGGGACCCTGAGTTTGCTGCCTCACGTGGAATGGACACCAAGATGCCCTGGTTTGAAATAAGGCCGGATTTCCCTGCAGTGACTTGAATGCAGGTTCGTCTTTCATCTCATAAGAGGAAGGGACGTCTGAATCCCCTGTGGAGACCCTAGAGAATGCCCTAGTTCCCCGCCTCATTTTGACAGGAGGCCTCACATCCCTTTGACAACACGAGAGGCACGTGGAGTTCAATGCTTCAAAAGGAGATGAAACCTGTCTCCTCTTGAAAACTGACAGGAGTCACAGTATTGCTCTGGCAACTGCAAAGGCAAACTTGGTCTCCCCCCTCACCTTGAGAGGCGTCCGTATTGCATTGCAACATCTCGAGGAGAATCCTGATGTGTCTCTCCCAACAAGACAAGAGTCCTGACGTCACTGAACCTCACCCCAGACCCTGCACCTGGGGTCACTCCTCCAGTTTCCAAGGTGACTCCACCTGAAATATCCTGTGTCTGTAATCACATGTGCACATCTCCAGGATGACGCCACTTCCCGGACCCAGTACCTGTGGTCACGCTTCCACAATCTCCAGGGTGATCACAACACACTGGACCATGCACCTGGGGTCACATGTCCACAGTCTGCAGGGTGACATTCTCCCAAACCCTATATCTAGGATCACATATCTACAGTCCCCTGGGTGATCCCTCCCAGACACTGTATCTGGAGTCACACATCCACAGTCTCCACGGTGACCCCTTCCCAAGCCTTGCAACTGGGCTCACAATTCCACAGTCTCCAGGGTGAATTCCTTCTGACCATTCCCCTGGGGTCACATATCCACATTCTTCAGGGTGACCAACCCAGTCCCTGTCCATGGGGTCACATATCAACAGTCTCCAGGGTGACACTCCTCCCCTGAATGCACATTTCAAGGGGAGCACAAAAAGCACACCCAAAATATGCACATTTGACAAAAGGGTTATTTTGGACTGATTAATTAAAAAAAAAAAAACAAAACAAAAGAAAAAAACAAACAGCCGCCCCAGGAGGATCTTTGAAAACCAAGTCGAAATTCCATTTTATGAAGTAGATTTACATTTGTTAAGGATATCTCCATCTTTAAGGACGTGTCCCTGTCTGGACCAGGAAATAGAGGATGGCTAAATATCAAGAGTGGACTAAGTATCAAGACTGACTTGATATCACTAAATGACTTGACTAAATATCAAGAAGGTCTATGGAATGGACCTGGAAGTTAATCTGCATACCACCATGTCTTTGTTTACTGTGCTTCACCTAATAATCTCCCTTAAATAGCTTCTTCCATTCCTTGACCTCCTTCTTTCATTCTTAGCTGATGATAGCATTTAAGGTAAAGTCTTGGACCATTTCAGAAAGTGACAGTTTTCCCAGGTATCTTTCAACTATATAGGAGGTATGCATGTCATATATTAAACTTCTGATTGTTTTTCTCCAATCCATCTTCCTTTCATTATGAACATCTCAGTGAAGAACATTGAGGCTAGGGGGAAAATTATCTTTCCTCTCATCTAATGCAATAAAATAGCATTCAGAGATATAGAGGAATGAACCACAGACCAATTTAAAATAAAAATAAAGGAAAGCATGAATCTAACACTTACATTACTGAGTGAGGGAATCCAGCCTCAAGTGCTACACACTGTATGATCGTATAAGACATTCTAGCAAAGGTAAAACAGACATGATAAAGAGTTTATGGAATATATGGTTGAAATATTTCACATGGTACTTTAGTGAGGAATACCTGCCACTATGCATTTGTCTAAGCACATAGATTTCTGTTTTCAGAACACAAATAATTTATTACCTATTCACATTTATTTATTTATGGTATGGAGTGCTAAAGACTGGAATGCAGAATTTAACAAAGAATATAACAGATTGAGAAATAAATGAAAAGCTTCAGACTTCCCTAGGGGCCCAGTGGTTAAGACTCCACGTTGCCAGTGCAGGAAATATGGGTTCAATTCCTGGTCAGGGACCTAAAACCCCACATGACGCGGCACAGCCAAAAGATTTAAAAGGAAGAAGAAAAATTTTAAAAGGCCACTCTCACTCTTAGGACAAAATTATCTGACCTAAATTCACTGTGTAAATGAATGGAATCTGCAGGCCAAAGGCAAATGTACCATACATAGACAATGGGCTCTGTAAGTTCTTTCCACGGGGGTTTGTAGCTAACAGGACTGAAACTACCATATCAGTTATTGAAGGAGCAAGCCCTGAATTTGGTAAGTGATGAGTAGTGGAAGCCAGGTTTCTTACCATTGGAGTGGGAAGTTACAGGCAGACAAAAGGAGAAGGTTATAATACCTGTGTCATAAGAGATCAGGTTGGAGACATCATTATAAACTATCTTTAGCCTAATGCAGAAACATATAACTCCATGTGAAAATCTTCATAACCGTCTGTATGCATAGTCTGGATACATGCATGTGTATTTCCATGCATTGTCTGCTGAGATTATTAAGTTCCCACATACAAGTTTTTATTAATATGCTCTAACAAAAAGGGACAAGGACTCTTTAAATATGTGTCTGATACTAGGACTGAGACAATAAATATGTAAAGCAGCATAATCTTAAAATGTGAGAAAGAAGGACCAAAAAGCCCCATAAAAGCTGAATTATGTAAAATAAAAGCAGGAGAGTATGGAAAAAGCTCTCAATAGCCAAAGCTAGAATGAACTAAGCAGTCTAATTGGCTGGATTATAGCCAAAAGAAAGTGAAAGTGAAGTTGCTCAGTCGTGTCTGACTCTTTGCAACCCCATGGACTGTAAGCTATGAGGCGCCTCCATTCATGAAATTTTCCAGGCAAGAGTACTGGAGTGGGTTGCCATTTCCTTCTCCAGGGGATCTTCCCCACCCAGGGATTGAACCCAGGTATCCTGCATTGCAAGCATATGCTTTTACAGGCTGAGCCACCAGGGAAGCTCCCAAAAGTATAAAATAATTTTCAGGTGTCCAAACTGGTAAAAAGTAAAAATTAGGTTTTATGAGTAATGTTGAATAAAAATCTCACACAGAAAGATTCTAAATAATTGATACAGACTCAGCTGTCCATCAAGTATATGAAGCTAACTCTCCTCTCCTCAAATGTGGGTCCTGCATTATGACTTCCTCCTTAATAAGGCACTCAGGATGGACGTGAGGAAAATCAACAATAAAGACAAATAACAAATGTTGGCGAAAATGTACGAAATTGAAACTCAAAACTTTACTTGTGGAGAGGTAAAATGGTGCAATCAATGTGTCCAAAACAAGCATTTTCTCGAAAACATAAAAATGTAATTATATCACTCAGTAGTGGCCACAGGACTGGAAAAGGTCAGTTTTCATTCCAATCCCAAAGAAAGGCAAAGCCAAAGAATGTTCCAACTGCCACACAGTTGCACTCATCTCACATGTTAACAAAGTAATGATCAAATTTCTCCAAGCCAGGCTTCAACAGTAAGTGAACCATGAATTTCTAGATGTTCAAGCTGGATTTAGAAAAGACAGAGGGACCAGAGATCAAATTGCCAACACCCGTTGCATCACTGAAAGAGCAAGAGAGAAAAACATCCAGAAAAATATTTACTTCTGCTTTGTTAACAATGCCAAAGCCTTTGACTCTGCAGATCACCACAAAATGTGGAAAATTCTGAAAGGTATGGGAATACCAGACTGCCTTACCTGCCTCCTGAGAAATCTGTATGCAGGTGAAGAAGCAACAATTAGAACTAGACATGGAACAATGGACTGGTTCCAAATCAGGAAAGGAGTACAGCACCCTGCTTATTTAACTTATATGCAGAGTATATCATGTGAAATCCCGGGTCTGGATGAGGCACAAGCTGGAATCAAAATTGCCAGGAGAAATATCAATAATTTCAGATACACAGAGGACACCACTCTTATGGCAGAAAGCAAAGAAGAACTAAAGAGTCTCTTGATGAAAGTGAAAGAGGAGAGTGAAAAAGTTGGCTTAAAAATCAGTATTCAGAAAACTAAGATCATGGCATCTGGCCCCATCACTTCATGGCAAATAGATAGGAAAACAATGGAAATGGTGACAGAATTTATTGTGGGGGGGGGCTCAAAAATCACTGAAGATGGTGACTGCAGCCATGAAATTAAAAGACACCTGCTCCTTGGAATAAAAGTTATGACCAACCTAGACAGCATATTAAAAAGCAGAGACATTACCAACAAAGGTCCATGTACTCAAAGCTATGGTTGTTCCAATAGTCATGTATAGACGTTACAGCTGGACTACAAAGAAAACTGAGCACCGAAGAAGTGATGCTTTGGAACTGTGGTGTTGGAGAAGACTCTTGAGCATCACTTGGACTGCAAGGAGATCCAACAAGTCAATCCTAAGGGAAATCAACCCTGACTATTCATTGGAAGGACTGATGCTGAAGCTGAAACTGCAATACTTTGGCCACCTAATGTGAAGAACTGACTCATTGGAAAAGACCCTGATGCTGGGAAAGATTGAAGGCAGGAGCAGAAGGGGATAACAGAGGATGAGATGGTTGATGGCATCACCAACTCGATAGACATGAGTTTGAGCAAGCTCTGGGAGTTGGTGATGGATAGGGGAGCCTGGTGGGCTGCAGTCCACGGGGTCACAAAGAGCCGGACATGAGTGAGTGACTGAACTGAAATATCATATGTTTTGGTAACTCCACTCCTAGATATACATCCAAAGAATTTAAAAGAGGTGCTCAAATATATACTTGTACACCAATATTTACAGCAGCAGTGTTCTTGATAATCCAAGTTAAAAACAATGAAAATGTCCACCAACAAGTGAATGGAAGAGCAAATAGGGCAGTTCCATCCATGAGATGCATTACTCTGCCATATAAAGGAATATAGTAAAATAATGCCACAGCTTCAGAAAATAGTAGGGGGCTTTACAAAAACTTAAACACAGAGTTAACATAGAATCCATCAATTCCGGTCCAGGTTATACACTCAAGATATTTAAAACCAAATACTGAAACAGATATTCAAACCCCATATTCATAGCAGCATTATTCATAGTAACCAAAAGGTGGCAGCAGCACAAGTGTTCAACAGATGACTGGATAGGCACGATGTAGTATATACACAGTGGGATCTGATTCAACCTTTAAAAACAAGATAACTCATACATGCTATAATGTAGATGAAACTTCAAGTCATTAGGTGAAGTGAAACAAGCCTGACACAAAAGGAAAAATGTTCTATGATTCCACTAGTATGAGATATCCATATAAGACAAATTCCAAGTAGAGTAAGATGGCCAGGGATTGGGGGTTATGAGTATTTAATGGTTACAGTGTCACTTCAGGAAAAGGGAAAGATTCTGGAGATGAATGGTGGGGAAATTTTTACAATGAGAGTGCAGTTAATGCTATAGAAGTTCATACTTAAAATGACTCAAATAATAAATGTTGTTATATGTTTGTAAGCACAGTGAAAACAATGACACATGGCACAACATGGAAAAGCACTAAAAACATTCTCAGTGAAAGAAACCACACTGAAAACCACCCAGATCATAGTCATCTTGTCACTTTAAATCCATGAAGGTTTTTAACATGAGGGAAAGCCCCAGTGATGGCTCCAGAAAAAGAGAACTGCATTAGAATGAAGAAAGACAGTTGCACAAAGCTTGGGCAGCTGATGAAAGTTGAACTGGTCCTATGGATAGGATTGTAATGTGGAAACCATAATTATCCCCCATTTTGGGGTTGTGGGCTGGTTCCCTGGGAAAGTGACCATGTTTTGGGTAAAACACATTGCGGTATTTGGTGTGAATGTAGAAAACTTTGTACCACTATTTAAAGTAGACACGTTTGAAATTTTACTAGAAAGTAAGTTACTTTTCAATACAGCCATGTAAGTCACATGCCAGAAAATCAGAGATGACATCGAACATTGCAATAGAGGCCAAGAGTTAACCTAACTAAATTCAGCTAAAGTAGTTTGATGCTAATTGCCTTGTACTAGTCCACATGGTATTAAAAGGCACCATAGGAAGAGTATATTAGTAGACACCATGCCCTGGGTGCTGTGGATGACCAGATGGAACTGAAACTATTAGATGTCTTAATTCTAGTTTTCCACATAACACTACACCAAAGCAACTGTCAGAACTAAAAAGCGAATTCACAGACTTGCCTGGCAGTCCAGTAGTTAAGACTGCACTTCCACTGCAGGGGGTACAGGTTTGATCCTCGGTCAGAGAACTAAGATCCAACATGTCGAGCTGTGGGGCCAAAAAAAAGAAAAAAGAAAGTCAGCAGAACTGCAAGATCATTTGTGATTCTCTACACTAATAATGAACTATCAGAAAGAGAAATTAAGAAAATAATTCCTTTTACAATTGCATCCCCTCCCCCACATAACTAGAAATCTAACCAAGGACTTGAAAGACCTGAAAGCTAAAAACTACAAGACAATGATCAAAGAAACTAAATGGATACAAGTAAAAAGATATCCCATGCTTATGGGTGAAAATACCATTAAAATATCCATTCTAAACAAAGCAACGTACACATTCATGCAATCACTGCCAACATTTCAATGACATTTTTCACAGAAACAAAAGCAATCTTTACATCTGTGTGGAGCCACAAAGGAACCAGAAGAGCCAAAGGGATCCTGAGAAAGCAGAACAGGCTGGGGGCATGTCTATCCCTGACTTCAATCTAGAGTATGTACCTAAAGTCACCAGAAGACGTGTGGAATTGGCACAGAAATAGTCAAGAGAGCTCAGAAGTAAACCTACAGGTGCATGGTAATTAATTTACAAGAAAGGAACTAAAAATATATACGCGGGAAAGGACAGTCCCCCCCACCCCCCTCAATAAACCGTGCTGGGAAAAATGGAAACCACACACCAAGGAACAATATAGGACACCATCTTATACTACAGACAAAAACTGACTAAAATCCCACAACTTTCCACATCAAGCCCTAACAGTCTTGGGTCCTCTTAAGACAGACTTTCAGCAACAGCCACACACAGAAGCTTCTTCCCAATTTTCCTCACTTTTTCTTTCAGCAGCACATCGTTGCAGGAATCTTGAGGAAACCAGACTCCCGTCAGACTCAACTGAACCCCACAATGTCCCAAAGCTGAAGCACCAATGGGTTCTGAGGAGATCATGGGTCCTGAGGAAACTAGATTCCATCAGCCAAAACTAAACCCCATAATGCCCCAAAGCCAAAATACAATGGATCCTGTGGTGACCCATCTCCTGTCAGCCTGAACTGAACCCCACAATGTCACAAAGCTGAACCCCCATAAGGTCCTGAGGAGATCAAATTCTATCAGCCTGAATTGAACCCCACAATGCCCCAAAGCTGAAACCACATGGGTCTTGTGGTGACCCATCTCCTGTCAGCCTGAACTGAACCCCACAATGTCCCAAAGCTGAACACCCAGCAGGTCCTGAGGAGACCAGATTCCATCAACCTGAACTAAACCCCACAATGCCCCCAAACTGAAGCCCCAGTGGGTTCTGAGAAGACCAGATTCCATCTGCCTGACCTGAACCTCAGAGTATCCTGAAGCTGGGTCCTGAGGAGACCAGAGTGCTGTCAGTGGCCACCAACAGCCAGGTGCTCCAGCAGAGTGGGGAGTTCCCCCTGGGGTGAGGAGAGTGTCAGGGGGGCGGGCTCTTCATTATCATGAATAGGCATGATCAAGAAGGTTTGCAGGGACCAGGGCAAGGACAAGGGAGATAAGCTCCAGCTCCGAGTATTCTAAGTCCCCACTTTCTGAGATTGCGTGACCTACATGATCCAGACTTTGCAAGGAGCAAGCTGAGTTACAGAGGCAGAAGGAGCAGGAGGTGATGTAAAATTTTAACGTTTCCTCTTCAGGTTCAGAAAGATGAAGCCCTCCCAGGTTCCCAGGTCCTTGTGCCCCAGTGACTGTGAGCTCTTCCTTCTGGGTGTATGACCAACCCCCACACTAAGTCCCCTCTATACCCATGGCCCTGGCCCAAGCCTAACCTCCCCCTCAGGCCCTGATGAAGCTCCCCGCCCCCATTGTGCATCTCACATCCCACCCCAACGTGGTCTTTTTGAAGCCTAAACAAGACCATCCTCCTCTCCTCCCTGTGATTCCCCTCACCTGATGAAGCCAGGTCTTCATCCGTTCCAGGTGACTCCAAGGGCCTCATTCTCTCCATGTGTGTGGCCGCTCTCTGTGCCCGTCTTTATGGGCATGTGGTGATCTCCTAAAATGAGGGTTATTTGACAGAGAGAGAATGGGGTAAATGGTGGCCACCAAAGATGTGTGCCCCCAGAACAGGGCCGTATCTGGGAAACGAGTCTTTGTAGATGTAGTTAAGGATAGCAAGGTAAGGTCATCTAGGGTTAGGGTGACCTTCAATCCAACTGACAGACTCCTTCAAAGAGACGAAAGAGGACACAAAGGGGAAGCCTCTTAAAGGCAGAGGCAGAGATGGGACGGAGGGGGCCACAAGCCCAGGGACCCCTGGAGCCCCTGAAGTTGGAAAAGGCAGGAATGATCCTGTCCTGGAGCCTCTGGAGGGACCTCAGCCCTGTGCCACCTTGATTTCCGGTGTCTGGTCTCCAGGACTGAGAGAGGATGAACTCCTGTTGTTTTAAACCACCCAGCATGTGATCATGTTAGAGAAGCCACAGAGCAGCCACACAGACCCTGCTCTGTAGGATCCTAGAAATGTGGGTCTCATTAAAGCAGATGAAGGGTGGATTACAGAACCCTTAAAATCAGCTCTGGACCCTCAGAAATGCTAAAGCAGTGGCTGGGCTCCAGAATGTTGAGGGGTCAAGTCTGAAGCCTGTGCCTAGGGGTACTGGGTGCACACGCCTCCCCGGGTTCTTACACCAGTACATGTGGTGTAACATCTCAGTCTTGATGGAGGACATTTAACATCAATGGCCACATTGCTAATTAAGAAGCCACCAGTTGCACAGGTGAAAGCCCAATTAGGGCACTTGCTTCAGGGATGAGCAATTCTGAAGATGGTCAGGGATGGGGACTTACTCATGTGTAGCCAGCCAGCAGCCCTTGCACATACCCCACCCCCTCCCCTCCCAAGGAGGGACCTCAGTGGGAAGCTGGGAGACTACACGGAGTCATCTCTAAGTAAATGCTGGCTGACCCCCAGGCTAGCCATTCCTGAACCTCATCCACCCTTCATAGATAAAACACTTGAATATGTGCAAAGACCTCACAGGCTGGAGAAAAGTGGAGCCACTCCAGCGACAGCATGCTTACTGACGTGGCTCCTGTAGGTCAGGCAGAATGGTCCTGGCCTGGGTGATCTGGAAGCTTTGCACTTTCCTACCTGAGTTACTCCTCCTGTGCTGCTCCCATTGCCTGTTTTCTTGCTTCCTCATTTCTGCCTGAGAAGATTTCCAACAGCAGGAACAGGTGACACAGCCCATCCTTAGGAAGTGACAGCTTAGCACCTCCTGCAGAAGGTCCAGCAGAGCCCAACACAGACCCAATCCCCCGAAACACTATGGGCCCTCACTCTCTCTTATCAAGCCAACCCTGCAAGATCTAAGCAGAAAGACAGCATCAGGTACAGCTGCAGGCACTTGAGGGGGTTTATATAGACCTCAACCCAGGCACACATCCAAAGGGCAGGCCAGTCAGGTCAGCCAATCTGCCCACCTGGGCTTGTGGTTTCAGAAAATGGGCCTCGTTGTCCTGGCCAGGGTTCCAGGAACAGGTGTGGGTCCTTTGGGTCAGGATGGATATGGGGCTGCTGCTCTGACTTGTTTTCTCATCTTCTTATCTGACCTATAAGTGGGAGAGGATTTCAGGAAGCCCTTCTTCTAATGAGAGGGACCCAGGGGTCAGGGAGAGGATGGGTGGTGGGTGGAGACAGACTCAGTGCCCAGGTGCTATGGGACCCTCTGGAAAACCTGCTGGAAGGAGGCTGCAACCAGTGAAGCCCAAGGTCACAAAACTATCCTGAAGCTGCTGTATGTTACCTCAGGTCCTCCTCTGAGGGTCTCAAGGTCAGATCTGTCCAACAGAGGAGCTGGGGGCTCTTTGCAGTGAGGGCTCTGTGAACAGCTCCTGGGTGCTGAGCCCTGCAGGATACCTGCCCAGGTGAGCCCCATATCTTGGGAGGCACCTGCCCATAAGAACCATGTATCCTGGGAGGGGCGAGTGAACAAGTATTCTCTCTGTGCAGTTATCACAGATTAGCTTAGTGACTCTCACGCGGGCAGTGCTGGAATTAGATGAGAACAAGGACATGTTGGGGGACGTTCCCTGAAACACCCCCAGGCCCATCCAGAGTGAAGAGTTCAGTAGGTGGGTACTGGTTGCTGTGCTGGGGTGGGAGGTTTCATGGGTGCCTCTTGTTTCTTCACCTGACACCACAGAGGCCTCTGCAGGACACAGAAGACAGCCTGCCCAGGGACGGTGTGAGCCCCTGGCGACCAGGCACGGGAAGTGAGAGGGAAGGACCAGGCTGAGGGGGCCTTTCTGCTCTGAGTTGGGAGTGGACAAGCAAGTGGTGAGTGTGATCTAGGAAAGTGGCTCTGGTGATGGGAGGCTTGTTGAGGCCGTCTGAGTACGAGTTGGAAAAGAATGTTCAGACATAGAGCATTTCAGAAGGGAGTGAGTTTGTATTAAGAACAAAGAGCAGAGATAAAGTGGGCACTGTGGGCTCAGGGGGCCAACCACCTGACAGACTAGGGAAAGTTGACTGATTTCCTGGGTTAAGAGCCAATTTTTACAGTTTCAAGGCAAAGAAAATTCCTACTGGAAGGTTGATATTAGGTGATTGGGTGGGGTACCATAGGGTGTTTACTGGAGTGGGCATCCTTGCCTGGTAGGGAGTCAGGAAGCTCATTAGCGATGATCAGGTGCTTTTGGCAACGGTTGCAAAGGGGGCCCAGTCCGATTCACAGGTGACCTTGGTTCTGGGGCCCACTTCTATGGCCTTGGTGTGAGGACTCCCAGTTGTGGCCTTGGGGAAGGAGTCACCTCAACAAGACTGACCCTGCTTCAGAGTAAAAGTTCCATCAAGTTTTCCCTGCAGGAGAGATCTAGTGATCCTAGATCTGTTTGGAAAAGTCTTGGACACTGCAGGGACACATACTGAGTGTGAAACTGGATATTGAACCTTGTTGGCAAAACTCACCTTTTCTCTCTGTTGGCATTAAAAGGGTGTGGGCTGACAGCTACCTGAGAATCCATCCAATTGACAATTTCCTATTTACAACATAAATGAGTTTGGTCAAATTATTTCTATTTCTATGCAAACAGGCAGCTTGCAACACCTTGTGGCAGGATCATTTCCAATAGATTGTCAACTAATCAAGGTAACAACATTATGACACTCAACACATTTAGATATAATTTCCTAAGCCTTTTTCTTGAGGGACAGACCCAATATGAGCTAGGAATGTGTTCAAAAGGCTCAGAAAGTGCAGGAAAATACACTGGCTATGACTGGAAATTAGGGTCTCTGTGCAAACCTGGAGTTCTGACATCTTACAATCTAGACAGTTCCTGATAGACAGATGCATGAAAAACACTCTACTTTTATGTTTTTCTTTCATCAAAGGAACATGGATTTCCTAGCATTCTGTGTGCTCAGAGTAACTCACTGCTCTAAAATGCTTGCTTGGACTTCATTTTTCAGTAAGAACTTCCCCTGACTGTGTTACAGTCAGGACGGTCCCACACTCACAGGGAAAAAGCAAACTAACATCCAAACGTTTGTTCCATCAGGTTTTCTCTGTAGGAGAGATCCAGTAATCCTAGGTCTGTCTGGAAAATGCTTGGGTAGTGCATGGACACATACTGAGTGTGAAGCTGGATCCTGGACCTTGTTGGCTAAATCAGCATTTTCTTTCAGGTGGTCCTAAAATGGTGCAGAGTAGCAACTGCCTGAAGATCCATCCAATTGCTGTTTTCTTACTTGTGACAGCAATATCTTTGGTCAGACCTCTTGGATTTCTGCAGCAAACATGGGACTTTCAATTCCTTGCCACTGGATCATTTCCAATGGCAGGTAAACTCATTAGGTAACCAGACTCGATGGCATTCAGCACTCTCAGACACACTCCTACAGCCTGTTTCTTCATAGACAGTCCCAGGATGACCTAGGAATGGGTTCGCTAGTATCAGAAATGTGAGCAAACATACTGGCTGTGACTCTGAAAATTAGGTGCTCTGTGCAAATCTGGAGTTTTAACATTTTAGAATCTAGACAGTTTCTTATAGATGTCTGAAATACACTCCTTTTTATTTTTTGCCTTTCATTCCTCAAAGAAACACAGATGTCACAGCATTATGTTTGCTGAGAGTGACAGACTGCTTGGAAATTCTTGCCTGGAAGTCATTTTGAAGTAACAATTTCCCCTCCCCTGTGTTACCATGGGAAATGCCCCCACACTGACAGAGAAAAGTAAACAAATGTCAAAACATCTGTTCCGTGAAGTCCACTGTAGGAGGGATCCAGTGATCCTAAGTCTGTCTGGAAAATTCTTGGATAGTGCTTGGACACATGCTCAGTGTGAACCTGGATTCTGGACCTTGTTGGCAAATTAGAATTTTCTCTGTGTTGGCCACAGTAGGCTGGGGTTTAGCAACTCCTTGAAAATCAGTACACTTGCTCTTTTCCCACTAACGACAGCAATAGCTTTGGTCAAAACACTGGAATTGCTGAAGCAAGCAGGCAGCGTGCAACTCCTTGTGGCAAGATCATTTCCATTGGAATGCCAATTAAACTACTTAGAAACAGTATGGCACTCAGCTGTGTCAGACACACTCCTCCAGACTCTCTCCTCATGGTGTGTCCCAGTAAGATAGAGTACTGTGCTCATGAACCATGGAAAGTTCAGGGAAACTTACTGGCTGTGTCTCTGGAATTTAGGGCATCTGTGGAAGCGTGGTCTTCTCACATCTTAGAATCCAGACAGCAGTCATGGATAGAGAGATGCCTGAAAAGCACCCTATTCATTGCCGCTCATTCCACGAGTGAACACAGGTGTCCCAGCATTCTGTTTGCTAAGAGTAACACTCTAAGTGGAAACCCTTGCCTGGAAGTCATTTTTAAGTAAAAATTTCCCCTCACGTGTGTTACACTAGGGAAGGCTCCCACACTCACAGGGAAAAGCAAGCAAACATCAAAATGTCTCTTCCATCAATTTTTCTCTGTCAGAAGGATCCAATGGCCCCAGGTCTCTCTGGAAATTTCTTGGATACTGCAAGGGAAACATACTGACTGTGAACCTGAATATTTGACCTTCTTGGCAAAATTAGCATTGTCTCTCTTTTGGCACTAACAGGATATGCGCTGGCAGCTGCCTGAAAATCCTTCCAATTGATATTTTCCTACTTCTGACATCAATAGGTTTGGTCAAATCTTTCAGGTTTCTGACACAAGCAGGTGGCTTGCAACCCCATCGAGCTGGATCATTTCCATTAAAATGTCAAATAATCTAGGTAACAACAGTATGGCTCTCAGCAATCTTAGATAATTTCACAGCCAGTTTCCTCTGAATCAGACCCAATAGGAGCCAGGAATGTGTTCATAAGTCTCTGAAAGTGCAATGAAATATACTGGCTATGACTTTGGAAATTAGGCCCTGTGTGCAAACTTGGAGTTCTCACATCTTAGACTTTAGATAGTTCCTGACAGATAGATGCCTGAAAAACACCCACTTTTATGTCTTTCATGCATTTAAGTAACATAGTTATCCCAGATTTCTGTGTGATGAGAGTAACACACTGGTTGAAAATCCTTGCTTGAAGGTGATTTTTCAGTAACAATTTCCCATGACTGTGTTACTGTAGGGAAGACCCCCAAACTCACAGGAAAAAGAAAACAACCAACCAAATGTCTATTCTATAAAGTTTTCTCTTTAGGAGAGATCCAATGATCCTCTGCCTGTCTGGAAAATTCTTGGATACTACAGGGACACATACTGAGTGTGAATCTGCATCCTTGAATCTGTTGGCAAAATTAGCAAATTTTGTCGGTTGGATCTAAAAGAGTGCGGCCTTAGCAACTGCCTGAAGATTCATCCAATTGGTCTCTTCCTAATAATGACAGTGATAACATTGGTCAAACCTTTGAGGTTTCTAAAGCAAGCAGGCGGCTCACTACTCCTATCTGCTGGCCCATTTCCAGTGTAATGTCACCTCATCTAGTTAAGCACTGTATGGCACCCAGCCCTCTCAGACATACTCCTGCATCCTGTTTCCTCATGGGCAGGCCCAGTTTGAATAAGGAATGTGTTTAAAGCCTTGGAAGGTGCAGGGAAACACAGTACCTTAACTCTGGAAGTTAGGACCCTGGGAAAGCCTTGAAGTCTCATGCCTTGAGTTCTAGACAGTTCCTGATAGATAGAGGCCTAAAAATACACTCCGTATGGATGCCTTTCCGTCCTCGAAGGAACATAGCTTTCCCAACATTCTGTGTGCTGAGAGACACACGGTGCTTGAAAACACTTGCTTGTAGGCCATTGGTCAGTAGAAAATTCCCCTGAAGGTGCAATGGTAGGGAAGGCTCCCACACTCACTGGGAAAGGCAAACCAACATCCAAACGTGTACTCCATAACATTTTGTCTTTAGGGGCGATCAAGTGAGCCTAGGTCTGTCTGGAGAATTCGTGGGTATTGTGGGGACACATCATGAGTGTGAACTTGTATATATGAACTTGGTGGCAAAATTCTCATTTTCATCTCCCACACTCATTTTGGGACCACATTGGTTCTAAAATGGTGCAGTGTAGCAAATCCTTGAAAATCCATCCAATTGCTGTTTTCTTACTTTTGACAGTGATAGATTTGTCCACCCTTTGGAATTTCTGAAGCAAGCAGGTTGCTCACCACTCCAGCCACTAACTGATTTCCATTGTACTGGCACCTCATGCAGGTAAGCACAGTATGCTGCCCAACACACTCGGATACACTCGTGCAGCCTGTTTCTTCAGGAGCAGTCCCAGTATATACTTGGAAAGTGTTTACAAGGCTTGAAAAGTTCATGGAAACACACTGCCCTGACTCTGGGTGTTAGGATCCCTAGGAAAGACTGAAGGTCTCACGACTTAGAATGTAGACAGCTCCTGATAGATAGAGGGCTGAAAGCACTCTCTGTTGATGCATTTCTTTTCTTGAAGGAACATAACTTTCCAAACATTTTGTGTGCAGAGAGACACACACGGCTTGAATATGCTGGCATGGAGGTCATTTTTCAGTAGCACTTTCCCCTGATGGTGTGACCATGGGGATGCCGCACTCTCCATTTTTAGAGAAAGACAAATTAGCATTCAAACGTCTGTTCCATCACATTTTCTCAGTAGGATCGATCCACTGAGGCTAGTTCTGTCTGGAAACTTTGTGGATACTGCATGGAGACATCCTGAGTCTGGACATGGATACCGGATTTTGGGGGCAAAAATAATATTTTTTCTCTTGATTTGGGAAAATGCTACGGCCTTGCAACTGCTTGGAAATCCATCCAATTGCTGTTTTCTTCCTTCTGACAATGATAGCTTTGGTCCATCCTTTGGGATTTCTGAATCAAGCAGGCGACTCACCACTCCTACCCTCTGGCCCATTCCCAGAGGAATGTCATCTCATCTAGGTAAGCACAGTATTGGTACCATACAATCTCAGACACTCTCCTACAGTCTGTTTCCTCATGGGCCATCCCTATATGAGCTAGGATGTCTTTGGGAGGCTTGGAAGGTGTAGGAAAAATAGTGCCTTGACTCTGGTAGTTAGGTCCCCTGGACAAGCCTGGAGGTCAATGTTAGATTCTAGACAGTTACTAATAGATATAGGCCTAATAACACACTCTCTGTTGATGCCTTTTCTTCCTTGAAGAAACATACTTTTCCCTGCATTCTCTGTGCTGGGGATCACACACTGCTTGAGAACGCTCTTTGGAGGTCATTTTTCAGTAGAAACTTCCTCTGACAGTGTAACCTTAGGGAAGGCCCCCACACTCACTGGAAAAGGCAAACCAACATCCAAACTTCTGTTGCATCACATTTTGTCTCTAGGAGTGATCCAGAGAGCCTAGGTCTGTCTGGAAAATCGTGTATACTGCAGGACCACATCCTAAGTGTGAACCTGGATACTGGAACTGGTGGCACAATTCACATTTCTCTTTCGGTTTGTCCTAAAACTGTGTGGCCTGGCACCTGCTTGAAAATCCATCTAATTGCTGTTTTCTTACTTTGAAGAGCAATAACTTTGGTTCGCCCTTTGGGATTTCTGAAGCAAGCAAGGAGATCACCACTCCTAGTCATGGGCCTATTTCCAGTGGAATGTCACCTTATCTAAGTAAGCACATAATGGCCCCTCTGTATACTCAGACACACGCCCACAGTCTGTGTCCTCATGGACAGTCCCAGTGTGACCTAGGAATATGTTTACAAAGCATTAAAAGGGCAAGGAAGACACTGCCCTGACTCTGGAAGTTCCGTTCTCTGGGAAGGCTGGAGGGCTCTTGTTAGAATCAAGACAGTTCTTCATAGATAGAGCCCTGAAAACACACTCTCTGTTGATACCCTTCCTTCCTCGAAGAAACAGTACTTTCCCAGTATTCTGTGAACTGAGAGTCACACATTGCTTGAAACCGTTTGCTTGCAGGTCATTTTTCAGTAGCAATTTCTTGTGATGTTGTGACAGTAAGGATGTCCTCTACACTCACAGGGTAAGTCAATCCAAGATCCAAACATCTGTTCCATCACATTTTCTCTATCAGAGCAGCCAGTGAGCCTAGGTCTTTGTGAAATATGGGTAGATACAGCAGAGACACCTCCTGAGTCTGACAGTGGATACCGGAACTTGATGGTCAAATTTGCAACTGCTAGAAAATCCATACAATTGCTTTTTTTTTTTTTTTAATTTCTAACAGTGGTCACTTTTGACCCACCTTTGGGATTTCAGAAGCAAGAAGGCAGCTCGCAAGTGCTGCTGATGGCCTATTTGCAATGGAATGTCACCTCACCTGGGTAACAACAGCATGGCACCCTGCAGTCTGAACACATTCCTGCAGCCTGTTTCCTCATGGGCAGTTCTGGGATGATGTAGGAAGGTGGTTAAAAGCGTGGGTTAGTGCAGGGAAACACACTGCCCTGACTCTGCAAGTTAGGTCCTCAGGGTAAGACTGGAGGTCTCACATCTTAGAAATCTAGACAATTCTTGATAGATAAAGGACTGAAAATTCATTCTCTGCTGATGCCTGTCTTTCCTTGAAGGAACATTGTTTTCCCAACATTCTGCTTCCTGAGTGTCACACACTTGCTTAGAGGTCATTTATCACTAAGAATTTCCCCTGAAGATGTGACTGGAGGGAAAGCCCCACAAACACAGTAAAAGGGAACCACATTCAAATGTCTGTTCCATCACGTTTGCTCTGTAGGTGAGATATAGTGAGCCTAGTCCTATCTGGAAAATTCTTGGATACTGCAGGGACACATCATGAATGTGAATCTTGATAGCAGATCTTGGTGGCAAAATTTGCATTATCCTCTCCATTGGGCTTAAAACGTTGTGGCCTAACAACTGCTTGAAAGTTCATTTAATATCTGTTTTCTTACTTCTGACAATGATAGCTTTGTTCCAGCTTTCTGGATTTCTGAAGCAACAGGCGGTTCATAACTCCTAGTCCCTGGCCCATTTCCAGTGGAATATCAGTTCATTTGGTAAGGGCAGAATGACACACAGCACACACGGACACTCTTCCATCGCCTGTTTCATCATGGACATTCCTGAGTGATCTTGGAATGTGCTTACAAGGCTCAAAATTTGCAGGGAAACACTGCCCAGACTCTGGAAGATGGGTCCTCTGGACAAGCCTGGAGATCTCACATCTTAGAATATAGACAGATCCTGATAGATAGAGGCCTGAAAACACACTCTCTATTGATGCCTTTCCTTCCTCAAATGAACGTAGCTTTCCCAGCATTCTGTGTGCTGAGAGTCACATACTGCTTGAAAATGCTTGCCTGGAAGTTGTTTTTCAGTAGCAATTTCCCTGGATGGTTTGACCATAGGGAAGTCCACCACACTCACAGGAAAAGGCAAAACATCATCCAAACGTCTGTTCCATCATGTTTCTCTGTAGGAGAGATCCTAGGGTTAGGGTTAGGGTTAGGGTTAGCCTAGGTCTGTCTTGAAAATTCTTCAGTGCTGTGGGGACACATCCTGCGTGTGAACCTGGGTAATGGACCTTGGTGGCAAATTTCGCATTTTCCTCTAGGTTGGCCCTAAAATGTTGGGAAAGCAATGGCCCTTTGAGTAAGGAAAGGCGTCACCAGAGAGTGTGTTTCCAGGCCTCTATCTATTAGGAACTGTCTAGATTGTAAGACGTGAGACCTCCAGTCTTGCCCAGATGACCTAACATCTCGAGTCAGGGGATATGTTTCCATACAATCTCTGAGCCTTGTAAATACATTCCTAGGTCATACCAGGACTGCCAAGGAGGAAACAGGCTGTCAGAGTGTGTCTGAGAGAGCTGGGTGCCATGTGGTGCTACCTATATTATGTGACATTTCACAGGAAAGGGACCACCAGATAGAAGTGGCAAGCAGACTGCTTGCTTCAGAAATTACATGGGTGAACCATATCTGTCACTGTCAGAAATAAGAAAACAAGTACTGGATGGATATTTAAGCAGTGGCTATGCCAAACCATTTTAGTGCCAACTGAGAGAAAAAGGTGAATTTTGTCCTGTATTCAGGTTCACACTCAGGATGTGACCCCACAGGATCCAAACTTTTCCAGATAGACCTGGGTTCACTGGACCTCTCTAACAGAGAAAACGTGATGGAACAGGTATTTGGATGCTTGCTTGTCTTGTGATTGTGGGCGCTTCCCTACTGTCACAGTCTCAGGGGAAATTGCCACTGAAAAATGAACTCCAAGCAAATGTTTTCAAGCAATGTGTGACTCTCAGCACACAGTACATTGGGAAAGTTATGTTCCTTCAATGAAGGAAAGGCATCAACAGAGAGTGTGTTTTTTATAGCAGGAACTCTTCAGCTTCTAAGATGTGAGAGCTCAGGCCTGATTAAAGGACCTAAGTTCCAGAGTCAGGACAGTGTGTCTTGCTGCACTTTCTGAGACTTCTAAATGCATTCCTAGGGCATACCAGGTCTGCTCCTAAGGAAGGATGCTGAGGGAGTGTATCAGACTGTGCTGGGTGAAATACTGTGGTCACATAGATGAGGTGTCATTCCACTGGAAATGGGCCTGCAGCTAGGAGTTGCAAGTCATTCACATGCTTCAAAAATCCCAAAGGGTGAACCAAAGCTAGCATTGTCAGAAGGAAGAAAACAACATTCAGATGGAATTTCAAGCAGTTGCTCGGCGGCACTCTTTTAGGGCCAAGTGAGAGAAAAATGCATATTTTAACACCAACGTCTGGTATCCAGATTCAAACATAGGTGTTTCCCCGCAGTGTCCACGGATTTTCTAAATAGACTTACATTGATGAATGGCCCCACCAAGAAAACGTGATTGAACAGATGTTTGGAAGTGCTTTTGAACTTACCTGTGAGTGTGGCGCCTTCCCTACAGTCACACCTCCAGGGGAAATTGCTAATGAAAAATGACCTCCAACAAGCGTTTTCAAGGAGTGTGTGACACTCAGCACACAGAATGTTGAGAAAGCTATATTCCTTTGAGGAAGGAAAGGCATCTCGAGAGAATATGTTATCAGGCCTCTACCTGTCATGAACTGTCTAGATTCAAACATGTGAGTCCTCCAAGTTTCCCAGAGGACCTAAATACCAGAGTCAGGGCAGTGTGTTTCCCACCACTTTCTGAGATTTGTAAACACATTCCTAGGTCAAACCAGATCTGACCATAAAATTCATGCTGCAAGAGTGTGTCTCAGCGTGCTGGGTGACATATTGTGCTAACCTAGATGAGATGACATCTCCCTGGAAAGGGGCCAGTGGCTTGGAGTGGAGAGCCTCCTGCTTGATTCATAAATCCCAAAGGGTGCACCAACACTATCACTGTCAGAAGTAAGAAAACAGCAATTAGATGCATTTTCAGGCAGTAACTAGGTTTAACCGTTTTAGGGCCAACTGAGAAAACAATGGAAATTTTGCTGCCAAGGTCCAGTATCCAGGTTCAAACATAGGGTGTGTAGGAACAGTATCCATGAGCATTCTAGACAGTTAGGTTGAATGGATTGCTCCTATCAAGAAAACGTGATGAGCAGACGTCTGGATGATCCTTTGCCTTTTCCTGTGGGTGTGGCGGTCTTCCCTAAGGTCACAACATCAGGGGAAGTTGCTACTGAAAAATTACTTCTAACAAGCCTTTTCAAGCAGTTTGTGACTCTGAGCACACAAAAAGCTGGGAAAATTATGTTCCATCCAGGAAGGTAAGGCATCAACAGAGAGTGTTTTATCGGGGCTCTGTGTATCACAAACTGTATAGACTCAAAGATGTGAGACTTCCAGGTTTGCCCTGAGGACCCAAATTCCAGAGTCAGAGCATTGTATTTCCCTACACTTTCTGAGATTGCATCCAAGTACCATATTTTGGACTCGATTGTTGACCATGATGGCTACTCCATTTCTTTTAAGCGGTTCCTGCCCACAGTAGTAGATATAATGGTCATCTGAGTTAAATTCACCCATTCCTGTCCATTATAATTTGCTGATTCCTAGAATGTCGACATTCACTCTTGCCACATCCTGTTTGACCACTTCCAATTTGCCTTGATTCAAGGACCTAACATTCCAGGTTCCTATGCGATATTGCTCTTTACAGCATTGGACCTTGCTTCTATCACCAGTCACATCCACAACTGGGTATTGTTTTTGCTTTGGCTCCATCCCTTCATTCTTTCTGGAGTTATTTCTCCACTGAACTCCAGTAGGATATTGGACACCTACCGACCTGGGGAGTTCCTCTTTCAGTATCCTATCATTTTGCCTTTTCATACTGTTCATGGGGTCCTCAAGGCAAGAATACTGAAGTGGTTTGCCATTCCCTTCTCCAGTGGACTACATTCTGTCAGACCTGTCCACCATGACCCGTCCGTCTTGGGTGGCTCCACACGTCATGGCTTAGTTTCATTGAGTTAGACAAGGTTATGGTCCATGTGATCAGATTGGCTAGTTTTCTGTGATTATGATTTCAGTGTCTGCCCTTTGATGCCCTCTCACAACACCTACCATCTTATTTGAGGTTCTCTTACCTTGGACGTGGGGTATCTCTTTACAGCTGATCCAGCAAAGCACAGCCACTCCTCCTTACCTTGGACAATGGGTATCTCCTCAGGCCGCCCCTCCTGACCTTGAATGTGGAGTAGCTCCTCTCGGTCCTCCTGCACCCGTGCAGCTGCTGCTCTGTGGACGTGGGATTGCTTCTCTTGGCCACAGCCCCTGCCCTTGGGCATGGGGTAGCTCATCTCAGCCACCTCCCCTGACCTCAGGCATGAGGTAGCTCCTCTCGGCCGCTGCCCCTGGTCTCGGACATGGGGTGGCTCCCCTCAGCCACTACCTCTGACCTTGGGCGAGAGATAGCTCCTCATGGCCATGCTTCTGCATGGTCCGTCACAGCCTGCACCATTTGAATGCCGAGTTCCAAAGAATAGCAAGGAGAGATAAGAAAGCCTTACTCTGATCAATGCAAAGAAATGGAGAATAACAACAGAATGGGAAAGACTAGAGATCTCTTCAAGAAAATTAGAGATACCAAAGGAACATTCCATGTGAAGATTGGGTTCAATAAAGGACAGAAATGCTATGCATCTAACAGAAGCAGAAGCTGTTAAGAAGAGGTGGCAAGAATACACAGAACAACTGTACAAAAAAAGATCTTCATGACCCAGATAATTATGATGGCGTGATCAGTCACCTAGAGCCAGACATCCTGGAATGTGAGGTCAAGTGGGCCTTAGAAAGCATCACTACAAACAAAACTAGTGGAGGTGATGGAATTCCAGTTAAGCTATTTCAAATCCTAAAAGATGATGCTGTGAAAGTGCTGTACTCAATAGGTCAGCAAATTTGGAAAACTCAGCAGTGGCCACATGACTGGAAAAGATCAGTTTTCATTCCAATTCCAAAGAAAGGCAATAACAAAGAATGCTCAAACTACTGCACAATTGCACTCATCTCACACGCTAGTAAAGTAATGCTCAAAATTCTCCAAGCCAGGCTTCAGCAATACATGAGCCGTGAACTTCCAGATGTTCAAGCTGGTTTTAGAAAAGGCAGAGGAACCAGAGATCAAACTGCCAACATCTGCTGGATCATTGAAAAAGCAAGAGAGTCCCAGAAAACATATATTTCTGCTATATTGACTACGCCAAAGCCTTTGATTGTGTGTATCACAATAAACTGTGGAAAATTCTGAAAGAGATGGGACTACCAGACCACCTGACCTGTCTCTTGAGAAACCTATGTGCAAGTCAGGAAGCAACAGTTAGAACTGGACATGGAACAACAGATTGGTTTCAAATAGGAAAAGGAGTATGTCAAGGCTGTATATTGTCTCCCTGCTTATTTAACTTATATGCCGAGTACATCATGAGAAACACTGGGTTGGAAGAAGCACAAGCTGGAATCAAGACTGCCAGGAAAAACATCAGTAACCTCAGATATGCATATGATACCACCCTTATGGCAGAAAGTGAAGAGGAACTAAAAAACCTCTTGATGAAAGTGAAAGAGGAGAGTGAAAAAGTTGGCTTACAGCTCAATATTCAGAAAACTAAGATCATGGCATCTGGTCCCATCACTTCATGAGAAAGAGATTGAGAAACAGTAGAAACAGTGTCATACTTTATTTTTGGGGGCTCCAAAATCACTGCCGATGGTGATTGCAGCCATGAAATTAGAAGATGCTTACTTCTTGGAACGGTTAAGACCAACCTAGATAGCATATTAAAAAGTGGAGACATTTCTTTGCCAACAAAGCTCCATCTGGTCAAGGCTATGGTTTATCCAGTGGTCATGTATGGATGTACGAGTTGGACTGTGAAGAAAGCTGAGCACTGAAGAATTGATGCTTTTGAACTGTGGTGTTGGAGAAGACTCTTGAGAGTCCCTTGGACTGCAAGGACATCCAACCAGTCCATCCTAAAGGAGATCAGTCCTGGGTGTTCTTTGGAAAGACTGATGCTGAAACTGAAACTCCAGTACTTTGGCCACCTGTTGTGAAGAGTTGACTCATTGGAAAAGACCCTGATGCTGGGAGGGCTTGGGGGCAGGAGGAGAAGAGGATGACAGAGGATGAGATGGCTGGATGTCATCACCAACTCGATGGTCATGAGTTTGTGTAAGCTCCGGGAGTTGGTGATGGACAGGGAGGCCTGGTGTGCTTCGATTCATGGGGTCCCAAAGAGTCGAATACAGCTGAGCGTCTGAACGGAACTGAACTCTTTCTGAGCATTGTAAACACATTCCTAGGTCATACCAGAAGTGCCCTTAAGAAAAAACAGGCTGCAGGAAGATTTCTGAGATTGCTGGGTGCCATGCTGCACTTACCAAGATGATGTAGCATTCCACTGTAATTGGGCGAGCGGCTACGAGTTGCTAGCTGCTTACTTGCTTCAGAAATCCCAAAGGGTGTACCAAGTGATCACTGCCAGAAGTAAGAAACCAGCAGCTAAATGCATTTCCAGGTAGTTGTTATGCTCTACTGTTTTTGGCCAACTGAGAGAGAAAGGTGAATTTTGCCACCAAGGTCCACTGTCCATGTTCACACCTAGGATGTGTCCACTCAGGATCCAAGAATTTCCCAGACAGACCTAGGCACACTGAATCTCCACTACAGAGAAAACATGATGGAACTGACCTTTGGTTGTTGCTTTTCCTTTTCCTGTGAGTTTGGTGGCCTTCCCTATGGTCACACTATCAGGAGCAATTGCTAATGAAAAAGGACTTCCAACAAGTGTTTTCAAGCAGTATGTGACTCTATGGACATGGAATACTGGAAACCTACGTTCCATTGAGGAAGGAAATGTATTTATAGACAGTGTGTTTTCAAGAATCTCTCTATTAGGAACTGTCTAGCTTCAAAGATGTGAATTCTCCATATTTGCCCAGAGGACCTCAATTCCAAAGTCAGGGCAATGTGTTTTCCTGCACTTTTTGAGCTTTGTAAATACATTTCTTGGTCATACCAGGACTGCCCATGAGGAAACAGGCTCTCTATATGAGGAACTGTCTAGATACTAAGATATGAGACCTCTAGGTTGGTACAGAGGACCTAAATTTCAGAGCAAGGGCAGTGTGTTTTTGAGCATTTTCTGAGCTTTGTAAACACATTCCTGAGTAACGCCAGGTCTGCTCATGAGAAAACAGGCTTCAGGTGTGTGTCTGAGGGTGCTGAGTACCATACTGTGCTTACCTAGATGAGGTAACTTTCCATGGCAAATCGGCACGTGACCAGGAGTTGTGAGCCATCAACTTGCTTCAGAAATCTTGAATGGTGGACTAAAGTTTGCACTGTCAGAAGTAAGAAAAAAGTAATTGGGTGGATTTTCAAGCAATTGCTAGCCACACCTCTTTATGGCTCCAGAGAGATAAATACAAATTGTGCACCCTAGGCCCTTTATTCAGGTTCACACACGGGATGTGTTCCCTCGTGATTCAAGAAATTTCCAGACAGACCTTTGCTCCCCAGAGTTCTTCTACAGAGAAAACTGGTTGGAACAGCCATTTGGATGTTGCTTTGCCTTTCCCTGTGAGTGTGGGGCCGCTACTTATGGTCACAGCCTCAAGGAGATATTGCCACTGAAAATAGACTCGCAAGCAAGCACTTTTCAAGCAGAGTGTGACTCTCAGGTCGCAGAATGTGAAGAAAGCTATCTTCCTTTGAGGAAGGAAAGACGTCCACAGAGAGTGTGTTTTCAAACCTCTATCTTGCAGGAAATTTTGAGCTTCTAAAACATGAGACCAGCAGGTCTGCTGAGAGGACCTATATTCCTGAGTCAGGGCCGTGTGTCTCCCTGTAATTTCCGAGTCTGACAAACACATTCCTAGATCATAACGGTACTGACCATGAGAAAGCTGGCAGCAGGAGTGTGTCTGAAATGGCTGAGTGCCTTACTGTGGTCAACTGTGTGAGGTGACATTCCAGTGACAGGCTCAAAGCTCCAAGGTGTGAGCCACCCGCTTGCTTCAGAAACCCCAAAAGGTAGAGCAAAGCTAGCTCTGTCAGAGGTAAGAAAAGAGCAATTGGACGGATTTTCAAGCTGTTGCTGGGCCGAACCACTTTAGGGCCCCCTGAGAGAAAAATGTGAATTGTGCCCTGTAGGTCAGGTATCCAGGTTCAAACACAGGGTGTGTCCCAGCAGGATCCAAGAATTTTCCACAGAATTAGGCTCACTAGACCTCTCCTGCTGGGAAAATGGGATGGAACAGACATTGGAAGTTGGTTTGCCCCTCCCTATTGTCACAGACTCAAGGAGAAAGTGCCCCTGAAAGATGACCTCCAAGCAAGCACTTTGCAAGCAGTGTGTGACTCTCAGTTCACAGAATGCAGGGAAAGATATCTTCCCTCAAGGAAAGAAAGGCATCAAAAGAGAGTGTATTCTCAACCCTCTATCTTGCAGGAACTGTTTAGCTTCCCAGATGGGAGGCCTCCAGTAGTGCTCAGAGGAACTAAATTCCAGAGTCAAGGCCATGTTTCTCCCTGCACTTTCCAAGCCTTGCAAAGCCATTCCTAGGTTATACCAGTACTGCACATGAGGAAGCAGTCTGCGAGAGTGTGTCCAAGAGGACTAGGTTCCTCACTATACTCACTTCAGCGAGGTGGCATTCCACTGTGAAAAGGCCCACAGCTGGGAGTTGAAATTCACCCACTTGCTTCAAAAATCAAAAAGGAAGGAGCAAATCTAGCTCTCTCAGAATCAAGAAAAGAGCAAGTGGATGGATTTTCAAGCTGTTGCTAGGCTACATTGCTTTAAGGTCCACAGAGAGAAACACAAATTGTGCCCCCTCATTCTGGTATCCTGGTTCACAAACAGGGTGTGTCCCCAAAGGATCCAAGAATTTTCCAGACAGACTTACGTTCACTAGAGTTCTCCTACAGAGAAAACGGGATGGAACAGACATTTAGATATTGCCTTGTCTTTCCCAGTGAGTGTGGAACCCCTCTGTTTGACTACAGCCCCAAGTGGAAATTACCATTGAAAACTCATGTCTAAGCGAGCACTTTTCAAGCACTGTGTGACTCTCAGTTCGCAGGATACTGGCAAACCTATATTTCTTCAAGGAAGGAAAGGCACCCACAGAGAGTGTGTTTTCAAACCTGTCCCTTGCAGGAACTCTTTAGCTCCTAAGACATGAACCCTCTAGTTCTGCTCAGAGGACCTAAATTCGAGAGCCTGTGCCCTGTGTCTTGGTGCATTTTCCCACCTTTCAAACACATATCTAGGTGATACTGGTACTGCCCTTGAGGAAGCAGACTGTGGGAATATGTCTCAGAGTGCTGGGTCCCTTACTGTGGTCACCTCTGTAAGGTGACACTCCAGTGTAAATAGGCCCAAAGATAGGAGTTGCGAGCCGCCCATGTGCTTCAGAAACCCCAGGGGTGGAACAAAGTTAGCTCTGTCAAAAGTAAGAAAATGGCAATTGGACGGATTTTCAAGATGTGGATAGGTTACACCACTTTAGGGCCACCCGAGAAAAATATGCAAATTTGAACCTGGGTGTCCAGATTAACGCACAGGGTGTTTCCCCACATGATCCAAGAATTTTTCAGACAGACCTAGGTTCACTGGAGCTCTCCTGCAGAGGAAACATACATCCAGAGTCTCCAGTGTGAACCCTCCAAAATCTATACCTGGTGTCACGAATCCACAGTCTCCAGGATGACCCTACCCTCAAGATCCTGTACCTGGGGTCACAAGTCCACTATTTCCATGTCGAGTCCACCTCCAAGAACTTGAACTTGTGGTCACATGTCCAGAGTCTTCAGGGTGACCCCACCTCCCCGAAGCTACTGGTGTGAAGCATCCACAGTTTTAAGGATGGACCCAATTCCCAGAACCTGTAGCTGGGGTCACACTTCCAAATTCTAAGGGTTACCCCACCTCCCACACATTGAACCTGGTTTCCCATGTCCCTGTTAGCCAAGGTTACCCTCTCCATGACCCTGTAATGGGGATCACATGTCCACAGTCTGCTGTGTGTCGTCACTTCCCAGACCCTTCACCTAGAGTCACAATCACAGTTTCCAGGTTACTCCTTTGCAGACCCTGCACCTGGAGTCACTTATCCACAGTCTCCAGGGTGACTCATTCAAAACCCCACACTGGGGCTCACATGACCACAGTCTCCAGGGTGACCCAAGCACCCAGATCCTGCACCCAGGGTCACATATCCACAGGCTCCAGGGTGTACCTCTTGCAGACCCTGCACCTGGGGTCACATATCTACAGCCTCCAGTGTGATCCCCATCCCCAGACCTGATTTGGGTGAGAAATATCCATAGTCTCCAGACTCACACCTTGGATCACATATCCACAGTCTCCAGAGTCACACCTTGGGTCACATAGCCATAGTCAGCAGGGTGAACTCACCTCCCAGAGCCTGTACATGGTGTCAAATGTGCACATTCTCCAGGGTTACCACCCTTCCAACATGCTGTACCTGGGTCAAAAGCCCACACTCTCAAGGGTGACCCCCTCTCAGACCCTGTTCCTGGGGTCACATGTCCAGAATCTCCAGAATGATCTACCTCCAAGATGAAGCACCTGATGTCACATGTCAACAGTCTCCAAGGTGACCCCGTCCTCAGAATCTGCACCTGTGGTTACATTTCTCCAGTCTGCAGGATGACCCCCAATCTCAGTATTTGTATTATGTGTCACATGTACATAGTCACCAGGGTAACCACTGCAGGCCCTTTTTCTGACATAACATTTCCACAGACTCCTGAAGAACTCCCTTCCCAGACTCTGAACCTGGGATCCTACCTCCAGGGTCTCGAGGGTGATGCCCTTCCCTGTCCCTTCACCTGGTGTCAAACATCCACAGTCTCCATGGTAACATCCACACCAAAGTCTGATATTGGGGACACAGATCCATAGTCTTCTGGGTCGCAACCCCTCCCAGATCATGCACCTGGTCTCACATGTCCTCAGTCTCCAGGTTGACACCCCTCCCAGACACTGCAGCTGGGGTTACACATCCACAGTCTCCAAGGTGAACCCACCTCACTGACTATTGTACCTCTGGCCACATGGCCTCAGTCTCCAGGGTGACCCTATATCTCAGACACTGTACTTGAGGTTACATATCAACGGTGTCCAGGATGACACCTCTCCCCAGACCCTGTACCTGGGGTCGCATTTGCACAGTCTCCAGGGCGATGCTATATTCCCAACCCTGTACCTGGGGTCACAGGTCGCAGTCACCAGGCTTTCCCCACCCTCAAGAGCCTTTACCTGGGGTCATACGTCCACAGACTCCAGGGTGACTCCCTCCCAGACCCTTCACCTGGCATCCTATGTCCACAGTCTCCTGTGTGATATCACTTCCCAGACCCTATACCTGTGGTCACAGATCCACAGTCTCCATGGTGATCCCCTTCCCAGACCCTGTAATTTGGATCCCATGTCCTCAGTCTCCAGTGTGACACCACCTCTCATACCTTGTACTTTGGTGACTTGTCCACAGTTTCCAGGATGACCCAAACGGTGCATGTGGAGTCACATGTCCACATTCTGCAAAGTGACCCCAGTCCCTAACCCTGAACCTTAGTCACACAGCCGCAGTTTCCAGAATGACCTCACTCCAGACCCTGCACATAGGGTCACACCTCCACCTTCTCCATATTGACCCCCTCCTTGAACTTCTATCAGGTTTCACACATGCACCAGCTCCACAGTGACCACCACCAGATCCTGTACCTGTGGTCAGGGTCCGCAGTCTGCAGGGTGAGACCATTTTGTACCTTAAACCTTGGTTCACCTAGCCAGTCTCCAGGGTCATCCCTGCCAAACCTGCACCTGGGGTCACATGTCCATACTCTCCATGGTGACATCCCCCAGGCCCTGTACTGCTGCTGCTGTTGCTGCTGCTGCTAAGTCATGCCAGTCGTGTCCAACTCTGCGACCCCATAGATGGCAGCCCACCAGGCTCCCCCATCCCTGAGATTCTCCAGGCAAGAACACTGGAGTGGGTTGCCATTTCCTTCTCCAAAGCATGAGAGTGAAAAGGGAAAATGAAGTCACTCAGTCATGTCTGACTCTTAGGGACCCCATAGACTGCAGCCTACCAGGCTCCTCCATCCATGGGATTTTCCAAGCAAGAGTACTGGAGTGGGTTGCCCACTCCAGTACCTAGTGTCATATATCTGCGCAGACCCTATACGTAGTGTCATATATCCACAGTTTCCCGGGTTACCCCACTTCCCATATCATGCACCTGGGATCACATGCTCAGTCTGCAAGGTGACCCCGATCCCATTCCTGTACCTTGTGTCACAAGTCCACAGCCACCAGGATGGCCCCACCCTCAAGATCCCATACCTGGGGTCACACTCCTGTCTCCAGTGTGATCTCACCTCCCAGAAACTTTACCTGGGGATAAACGTCTACTGTTTTCAGGATGGTCCCAACTCCCTGAAACGGTACCTGGAGTCACTCTTCCATAGACATTGAGGCTGTTCCATGCCCCTGGTCCACAGGGTTACACCCTCCAAGACCCTGTAATGTGGTTTACATGTCCACAGTCTCCTGTATGTCATCACTTCCCAGAACCTTCACCTGCAGGCACACAAACAGAGGTTCCAGGATGACTCCCTCATAGACCCTGCACTTGGAGCCACATATCCACAGTCTCACAGGTGACTCATCCAAATCACTGTACCAGGGCTCACATAACCACAGTCTTCCAGATGCTGGACTATTGACCCCAGCACCCAGTGTCACATGTCCACAGATTCTAGCATGGCCTCACACTCCAGACACTGTACCTTGGGACACATACCCACAGTCTCTAGGGTGAACAAACTCCTAGACACTGTACATGGTGTCACATGGGCACATTCACCAACTCCCAAACCCTGTACCTAGGGTCACACGTAGATAGTCTCAGGGTGACCCCACTTGCCAGAACTTGCACCTGGGTTCATATGTCCGCAGAGCCCAGGGTAACACCACCTGTCAAACAATTGTACTCGGTTCAAACACCCACTGGTTCTAGGGTGACACCAATTCCAAGCCCGTGAACCTAGCTAGGGTCACACATCCATGGTCTCCTGGGTGGCAACCCCTCCCAGATCATGCACCAGGTCTCACACCTCCGCAGTCTCCAGGGTGACTACACCTCACAGAATATTGTAATTCTGGTCACATTGCCCCAGTCTCCAGGGTGACCCCGTATCTCTAACCCTCTACCTGGGGTTACATGTACATGTTGGCCAGGAATACACGCCTCCCCAGACTCTGTACATGTGATTACATTGGCACAGTCGCCAGGGTGACTCCAACTTCCCCACCCTATACCTGGGGTCACATGTCCAGAGTCTCCTGGATTTACCCACATTCAAGGGCTAGTAACTGGGATCACATGTCCACAGTCTCGAGGCTTTCCCCACCCACAAGTGCCTGTACCCAGGGTCACACGTCAACTGACTCCAGGGTGACTCCCTCCCAGACCGTTCACCTGGCATCCCATGTCCCTAGACTTTTGTGTGATGTCATTTCCCAGACTCTGCACATGTACTAACAGATTCACAGGCTCCGTGGTGACCCCCTTCCTGGTCTCTGTAACTTGGGTCACATGTTCTCAGTATCCGGTGTGACCCGACCTCTCATGCCCTATACCTTTGGTGACTTGGCCACAGATTCCAGGGTAACCCTCCCCTGCCAGACCCTGTGCTTATTTACACACATCCACAATCTCCAGGATGTTCGCCCTCCCATACCCTGCACCTGGAGTCACATGTCAACAGTTTCCAGCGTGAACCCCACTTTGCCCACTGCACCTGGGCTCACATATCCACATCATGCAGGGTGACACCCCTTCCAGACCATTTCCCTGCCATTAAATGCCTGCAGTCCCCAGAGTGACCCCGTACCTCCCAGACACTGTACCTGAGGTCACATATACAGAGTTTCCTGGATCACCCCCATCCTAGACCCTGTACCTGGGTTCAGATATCCTAGTGTCTTGGGGGACCCAGGTCAGACCTTGCATCTAGGGTCGAATGCCCACTATCCAGGATGACTTGCCTCTCCAATCAGTGCATCTGGGGTCATATGTCCACAATCTTCAAAGTGACCCCATCCCCTAACCCTGCACCTTACTCACACATCCACAGTCTCCAGAGTGATGTCCACTGTCTCACGGGTGACCTCTTCCCTGAACTTGTTCCAGATTTCACACGATCACCATTGCCACAGTGACCACCAGCAGATCCTGAACTTGTGGTCACAGTTCAACAGTCTGCCTGATGAGACCCATTTTGTACCCTGAACCTTGTGAACCTGCACCTGGGATCACAAGTCCATATTCTCCATGGTGTCATCCCCCAGACCCTGTACCTAGTGTCATATATACAGTCTCCTGGACTTCCCCACTTCCAATACCATGCACCTGTGATCACACATCCACAGTATCCAGGGTGATCCCCCTCCTAAACCTGTACCTGGTGTCACAAGTCGACAGACTCCAGGATGACTCTACCGTTAAGACCCTGTACCTAGGGTCACAAGTCCACTGTTTCCAGGGTGAGACCCCTCCCAGACTCTGCACTTGGGGTCACTTGTCGAGAGTCTCCAGGGTGACCCCACCTCCCAGAAACTGTACCTAGGGTGAAACATCCACAGTCACTCAGGTTGGCCCCAATTCCCAGAACCTGTACCTGGGGTCCCACTTCCATAGTCTCGGTTACCACACGCCAAGACATTTAACATGGTGTCCCATGATCTTGGATGCCAGGGTTACCCCCTCCAAGACCCTGTAATGGGGTCACATGTTCACAGTCTCCAGAGTGTCGTCACTTCCCAGACCCTCCACCTGGAGTCACACAAACACAGGTTCCAAGGTGACTCCCTCGCAGGCCCTGCACCTGGAGTCACATATTCACAATCTCACCTTGGGGAATCCCATTCAGACCCTGGATCTACGGTCACGTATCCAGTCTCCAAGATGATTTGCCTCCCAAATGGTGCATTTGAGGTCACATGACCACAATCTTCAAAGTAAAGGCGTCCCCTAACCCTGCATCTAAGTCACACGGCAAATAGTTTCCAGAGTGACCTCAACCCAGACCCTGAAACGAGGGTCACATGTACACAGTCTTGGAGGGTGACCCCCTCCGTGAACTTGTACTAGGTTTCATACGTCCATCATCGCCACAGTGACTACCACCAGATCCTGTACCTGTGGTCATAGATCCACAGTCTACAGGGTGAAACCCTTTTCCTACCCTGAACTTTGGGTCACACGACCACAGTCTCCAGGGTGACCCCACCCAAACCTGCACCTGGGGTCACATGTCCACACTTTCCATGGGGACATACCTGAGACCCTGTACCTACTGTCATATATCCACAATCTCCTAGGTTACCAAACTTCCCATACCATACACCTGTGATCACATGTCCACAGTCTCGAAGGTGGCCCCCTGTATAACCTGTACTTGGTGTCACAAGTCCACAGCCTCCAGGTGACCCCACCCTCAAGATCCTGTATCTGGGGTCACAAGTCCACTTTTTCCATGGTGAGTCTACCTCCCAGACCCTGCATTTGGGGTCACATGTCCAGAGTCTTCAGGGTGACCCCACCTCCCAGAAACCATACCTCGGGTGAAATGTCCACCATTTTCAGGATGGCACCAACTCCCAGAACCTGTACCTGGGGTCACACTTCCATACTCTCAGGGTATCCCCACCTCCCAGACATATAACCTTGCATCCCATGACCCTGGCCACAAAGGTTCCCCCCTCCAAGACCCTGTAATAGGGGTCACATGTCCACAGTCTCCTGTTTGTCAAAACTTTGTAGACCTCACCTGGAGTCACACAAACACAGGTTCCATGGTGACTCCCTTGCAGACTCTGCACCTGGAATCACATATTCACAGGCTCCAGGGTGACCCCCTCGGAAATCCTGTACCTGAGATCACATATCTACAGTCTCCAGGGTGAATCCCATCCCCACACACTGTCTGAGCGGAATCATCCAGTCTCCCATGAGACCCCAATGTCAAGAACTCATCCCTTGTGCTAGAAGTCTACATTCTCCAGGGTGACATTATTTCCCACACCCTGCACCTTGGGTAGCATATTCACAGTCTCCAAGGTGACCTTACCTCCCAGACCCTTTACCTGGGGTCACATGTGCAAATTATCCAGGATTCCCGCCACTCCAACACCCTGCACCTGGGTCAAAAGCCCACAGTCTCAAGGGTGACCTCCTATCTGACCATGTTCCTGAGGTACATGGCCAGAATCTCCAGGATGATCTTGAAAGGTATTGCTGAACCACGCAAAGACACTGGAATTCTTGGCCTCCAGAGGAGATGAATTCAATTCAGGTCCAGAGACGAGGCTTGATTGCTTAGAGCTTTTGTGTAATAAAGTTGTATTAAAGTATAAAGGAGATAGAGAAATCTTCTGACATAGGCATCAGAAGAGGGCAGAAAGAGTAGCCCCTTGCACGTGTTAGCAATGGAATTATATGGCTCAAATGGTAAAGCATCTGTCTGCAATGCTGGAGACCCAGGTTAGATCCCTGGGTCAGGAAGATCTCCTGGAGAAGGAAATGGCCACCCACTCCAGTACATTTGCCTGGAAAACCCCATGGACAGAGGAGCCTGGTAGGCTACAGTCCATGGGGCCACAAAGAGTTGGACATGACTGAGCAACTTTACTTTACTTTTAATTAGTTATTCATATCAGTTCAGTTCCGTTCAGTCGCTCAGTCATGTCTGACTCTTTGGGACCCCATGAATCACAGCACGCCAAGCCTCCCTGTCAGTCACCAACTCCCGGAGATTTCTCGAACTCATGTACATCGAGTCGGTGATGCCATGCAGCCATCTCATCCTCTGTCATCCCCTTTTCCTCCTGTCCCCAATCCCTTACAGCATCAGGGTATTTTCCAATGAGTCAGCTCTTCGCACCAGGTGGCCAAATTATGGGAGTTTCAGCTTCAGAATCAGTCGTTCCAATGAACACCCTGGACTGATCTCCTTTAGGATGTACTAGTTGGATGCCCTTGCAGTTCAAGGAACTCTCAAGAGTCCTCTCCAACACCACAGTTCAAAAGCATAAACTCTTCGGTGCTCAACTTTCTTCACAGTCCAATTCTCACATCTGTACATGACCACTGGAAAAACCATAGCCTTGAACAGAGGGACCTTTGTTGGCAAAGTAGTGTCTCTGCTTTTTATTATGCTATCTAGGTTGGTCATAACTTTCCTTCCAAGGAGTAATTTTCTTTTAATTTCATGGCTGCAATCACCATCTGCAGTGATTTTGGAGCCCAAAAAGATAAAATCTTACACTGCTTCCACTGTTTCCCCATCGATTTCCCATGGAGTGATGGGACCTGTTGCCATGATCTTAGTTTTCTGAATGTTGAGCTGTAAGCCAACTTTTTCACTCTCCTCTTTCACTTTCATCAAGAGGCTTTTTAGTTCTTCTTCACTTTCTGCCATAAGGGTGGTGTCATCTGCATGTCTGAGATTATTGATATTTCTCTTGGCAATCTTAATTCCAGCTTGTGCTTCTTCCAGCCCAGCATTTCTCATGATGTACTCGGCATATAAGTTAAATAAGCAGGGTGACAACGTACAGTCTTGACGTACTCCTTTTCCTATTTGGAACCAGTCTGTTGTTCCATGTCCAGTTCTAACTGTTGCTTCCTGACCTGCATACAGGTTTCTCAAGAGGCAGGTCAGGTGGTCTGGTAGTCCCATCTCTTTCAGAATTTTCCACAGTTAATTGTGATCCACACAGTCAAAGGCTTTGGTGTAGTCAATAAATCAGAAATAGATTTTTTTTTTTCTGGGACTCTCTTGCTTTTTCAATGATCCAGCAGATGTTGGCAGTTTGATCTCTGGTTCCTCTGCCTTTTCTAAAGCCAGCTTGAACATCTGGAAGTTCACAGTTCACGTATTGCTGAAGCCTGGCTTGGAGAATTTTGAGCATTACTTTACTAGCGTGTGAGATGAGCATAATTGTGTGGTATTTTGAGCATTCTTTGGGATTACCTTTCTTTCTATTTGGAATGAAAACTGACCTTTTCCAGTCCTGTGGCCACTGCTGAGATTTCCAAATTTGCAGGCATTATGAGTGCAGCACTTTCACAGCATCATCTTTCAGTATTTGAAATACTTCAACTGGAATTCCATCAACTCCACTAGCTTTGTTCTTACGATGCTTTCTAATTGCCACTTGACTTCACACTCCAGGATGTCTCACTCTAGGTGAGTGATCACACCGTTGTGATTATCTGGGTCATGAAGATATTTTCTACAGTACTTCTGTGTATTCTTGCCACATCTTCTTAATAGCTTATGCTTCTGCTAGGTCCATAGCATTTCTATCTTTTATCAAACCCAGTTTTGCATGAAGTGTTCCCTTGGTATCTCTAATTTTCTTGAAGAGATCTCTAGTCTATCCCATTCAGTTCTTTTCCTGATTCACACGTGATGCACACAAGGTGCACATGAGGTGCACACGTGATACCCACGTGAAGAACACGTGATGCACACGTGATGCACATGTGATGAACATGTGGTGCACAAGTGAGGCACACGTGATGAACACGTGATTCACACATGATGCACATGTAATGAACAGGTGATGCACACGTGATTCACACGTGATACACATGTGATGAACACGTGATGCACACATAACACACGTGATGAATACGTGATGAACAAGTGATTCACAGGTGACGCACACGTGGCGCACACGTGACGAACACGTGTTGCACAAGTGATGCACATGTGATGGACATATGATTCACACGTGAAGAACACGTGACTCATATGTGATGAACACGTGCCTCACACATGATGAACACGTGATGCACACGTGATGAAAACATGATGCAAACGTCACACAGACGTTGTGAACAAGTGAACAACACATGAGGCACATGTGATGAACACGTCATGAACACGTGATGCACACGTGATGCACACGTGATTCACGCGTGATACACATGTGACTCACACGTGAAGAACACGTGATGCACACATAACCCATATGTGATGAATACGTGATGCACACATGACACACACGTGACGCACACGTGGCGAACACGTGATGCACACGAGATGCACACGTGACGCACATGTGATGTATACATGATGGACACGTGATGAACACGTGACACACACATGACAAACACGTGATTCACACGTGACGCAAACTTGATGCTCACGTGATGCACACGTGATGAACACGTGACGAACACATGTCGCACACATGATGAACTCGTGACGCACACGTAACGCACACATGATGGACACGTGATGCACCAGTGACGCACACGTGATGGACACGTGATGCACACATGACGCACCCGTGACGCACACGTGATTCCCACGTGCACACACGTGATGCACACGTGACACACAAGTGACGCACATGTGATGAACACGTGATTCACCCGTCATGGACACGTGACACACACCTGATGAACACGTGACTCACACGTGATGGACATGTCACGCACACGTGATGTACACGTGACACACACATGACACACACATGATGGACACGTGATTCACACGTGATTCACTCATTTCAACTCGAGATGAGGCCCTATTCCCCTTCATTGGCTCCAGAGCCATCCCACTTTCCCCATCAAACACGACAAGGCGCTTGACTTCCTTTAGGCAATTCCAGGGAATCCCTGAGAACACTGTCATAAGTCTAGAGGAACACCAAGCGTAACACAGTAACTCGAGGAAAGCGCCATGTACCCCAAATCGTCTCGAGATTAGAGTTGATTTCCTGGCTTCAACTCAAGAGGTATGCCAACTTTCCACAAGCACCTCTAGAGGAGGCTTCTCTCAGCAATAGGTATGTAAGTTGGACCCTGAGTTTGCTGCCTGAAGTGGAATGGGCCCCGAGATGCCCTGACTCAAAAGAAGGCCCGATTTCTCTGCAGTGGCTTTAATGCAGGCTCGTCTTTCATCTCACCAGATGAAAGGATGTCTGAATCCCCTGTGGAGACCCTAGAGAAAGCCCTAGTTCCCCATCTCATCTCGACAGGAGGCCTCACATGACTTTGATACCTAGAGAGGCACCAAGAGTTCATTGCTTCAAGAGGTGACGATGCCTGACTCCTCTTGAAAAGTGATAGGAATCCCAATATCCATGTCACAAGTGGAAAGGGATTTTGGGTCTCCCGCCTCATCTCCAAAAGCGTCCCTATTGCCTGCCAAGCCTCGAAGAGATTCCCGAGGTGTCCCTCTTAACTAGACAGGAGTCCTGACATAGCTGAACACATCCGAGTTTTGAAGGGCCATCCCCACCGTAACTCGAGAATATACCCCAGGATCCCACCGCAACTCGAGAAAAACCATGATACTTCTCCCTGGCCACGAGATGAGCCCCAGTTCCTCTGCATTGCGTGCAGAGCAATTCTGTGTTCCCCATCAAACATGTAAGGAGCCTTGACTTGCTTGATGGGACACCAGAGAGTACCCAAGAACACTGTAACAAGTCTAGAGTGACCGTGAGGTTAGTGCAGAAACGGGAAATAGATCCGTCTACCCCAAATCAACTCGAGATGCTGCCCCATTCCCCTGCATTGGCTCCAGAGTCATTCTGCGTTCCCCATCAAACACAAGTGGCATGACTTCATTAAGCAACTCCAGAGATTCCCCGAGAACACTGTCCCAAGTGTAGAGGAACACCAGGTGCAACACAGCAACTCGAGGAAAGCCCCATGTACCCCAAATCGTCTTGAGATTTAGAGCTGATTTCCCTGCTTCGACTCAAGAGGTATGCCAACTTTCTGCAAGCACCTCAAGAGGAGGCTTCTCTCAGCAATATGTATGTGAGTTGGACCCTGAGTTTGCTTCCTGAAGTGGAATGAACACCAAGATGACCTGACTCAAAAGAAGGCCAGATTTCCCTGCAGTGGCTTTAATGTAGGCTCGTCTTTCATCTCACAAGATGAAGGGATGTCTGAATCCCCTGTGGAGGACCTAGAGGAAACCCTATGTCCCCGCCTCATCTCGACAGGAGGCCTCACATCCCTTTGACACCTCGAGAGGCATGCGGAGTTCAATGCTTAGAAGGTGACGATGCCTGACTCCTCTTGAAATGTGATAGGGATCCCAATATCACTGTGGCAACTGGAATTGGACCCAGGGTCTCCTGCCTCACTTCAAGAAGCGTCCCTATTGCCCTGCCAAGCCTCAAAGAGATTCCTGAGGTGTCTCTCATAACTAGACAGGAGTCCTGATGTCGCTTAACAAACAGGAGTTTTGAAAGTCTATCCCCACCTTAACTCGAGAATATGCCCCACGTTCCCACCGCAACTTGAGATAAACCATGAGACTTCCCCCTGGCCTCAAGATGAGGCCTGATTGCTCTGCATTGCAGAGCAATTCCGTGTTCCCCATCAAACACGTAAGGAATCTTGACTTGCTTGATGGCATTCCAGAGAGTCCCCAAGAACACTGTCACAAGTCTAGAGGGACCCTTGTGTCACCGCAGCAATGCGAAATAGCTCCATACTGCAAATCAACTCGAGCCGAGGCCCAATTCCCCTGCATTTGCTCCAGAGCCATCCCGTGTTCCCCATCAAACAGGAGTAGTGGCTTTACTTCCTTTAGGCAACTCCAGAGATTCCCCGAGAACACCGTCCCAAGTCTGGAGGAACACCAGTTGCAACACAGCACCTCGAAGAAAGCCCCATGTACCCCAAATCGTCTCGAGATTAGAGCTGATTCCCTGGCTTTGACTCAAGTGGTATGCCAACTTTCCACAAGCACCTCTAGAGGAGGCTTCTCTCAGCAATAGGTATGTGAGTTGGACCCTGAGTTTGCTGCGTCAAATGGAATGGACACCGAGATGCCCTGACTCAAAAGAAGGCCTGATTTCCCTGCAGTGGCTTGAATGGAGGCTTGTCTTTCATCTCACCAGACAATGGGATGTCTGAATCCCTTGTGGAGACCCTAGAGAAAGCCCTAGTTCCCCTCCTCCTCTCGACAGGAGGCCTCACATGCCTTTGACACCTAGAGAGGCACCAAGAGTTCATTGCTTCAAGAGGTGACGATGCCTGACTCCTCTTGAAAAGTGATAGGAATCCCAGTATCCCTGTGGCAACTGGAAAGGGACCCTGGGTCTCCCGCCTCACCTCTAGCAGCGTCCCTAATGATGTGTCAACCCTCGAAGAGATTCCTGAGGTGTCCCTCATAACTAGACAGGAGTCCTGACGTCGCTGAACAAACACGACTTTTGAAGGGCCATCCCCGCTGTAACTCGAGAATATACTCCAGGTTCCCAGCGCAACTCGCGAAAAAGCATGAGACATCCCCTCGCCACTATATGAGGCCAGATTCCTCTGCATTGCGTGCAAAGCAATTCCGTTTTCCCCATGAAATGCGTAGGAGCCTTGACTTGCTTGATGGAACTCCAGAGAGTCCCCAAGAACACACTCACAAGCCTAGAGGGACCCTGAGGTCACTGCAGCAACGCGAAATAATTCCGTGTACACCAAATCAACTGGAGATGAGGCCCGATTCTGCCACATTAGCTCCAGAGAAATTCCGCTTTCCCCATCAAGCAAGACAAGTTGCTTCACTTTCTTTAGGCAACTCCAGAGACTCCCCGAAAACACCGTCCCATGTCTAGAGGAACACCAGGTTCAGCACAGCAACTTGAGGAAAGCTCTATGTACCCCAAATCATCTCGAGATGAGAGCAGATTCCCAGGACTCAACTTAAGAGGTATGCCAACTTTCCACAAGCACCCCAAGAGGAGGCTTCTCTCATCAATAGATATGGGGGAGGGACCCTGAGTTTGCTGCCTCAAGTGGAATGGAGTCCGAATGCCCTGACAAGAAGGAAGGCCGGATTTCCCTGCAGTGGCTTGAATGCAGGTTCGTCTTTCATTGCACAAGATGAAGGGATGTCTGAATCCAATACGGAGACCCTAGAGAAAGCCTTAAGTCCTGGCCTCATCACGCCAGGAGGTCTCACATCCCTTTGACATGGAGGTAGGCGGAATTCAATGTTTCAAAAGGTGATGACGCCTGACTCCTCTTGAAAATTGATAGGAATCCCAGTCTAACTGTGGCAACTGGAAAGGAACCCTGGGTCTCCCGCCTCACATTGAGAAGCGTCCCTATTGCCCTGCCAAGCCTCGAAGAGATTCCTGAGGTGTCCCTCGTAACTAGACAGGAGTCCTGACGTCGCTGAACAAACATGAGTTTTGAAGGGCCATCCCCGCCGTACCTGGAGAATATACCCCAGGTTCGCGCCGCAACTCGAGAGAAACCATGAGACTGCCTTCTCGCCGCAAGATGAGGCTTGATTCCCCTGCATTGCATGCAGAGCAATTCCGTGTTCCCCATCAAATACGTAAGGAGCCATTACTTGCTTGATGGAATTCCAGAGAGTCCCCAAGAACACTGTCTCAAGTCCAGAGGGACCCTGATGTCACTGCAGCAATGGGAAATAGCTTCGTGTATCCCAAATCAACTCGAGATGAGTCCCTATTCCACTGCATTGGCTTCAGAGCCATCCCGTGTTCCGCTTCAAACACGACAAGTGGGTTGGCTTCCTTTAGGCAACTGCAGAGATTCCCCGAGAACACTGTCCCAAGTCTAGAAGAACACCAAGTTCAGCACAGCAACTCGAGGAAAGCTCCATGTACCCCAAATCATCTTGAAATGAGAGCTGATTCCCTGGCTTCCACTCAAGAGGTATGCCACCATTCCACAAGCACAACCAGAGGAGGTGTCTCTCAGCAGTAAGTATGTGGGAGGGACCCTGAGTTTGCTGCCTCAAGTGGAATTGCCCCTGAGACGCCCTGACTCGAAAGAAGGTCCGATTTCCCTACAGTGGCTTGAATGCAGGCTCATCTTTCATCTCACAGGATGAAGGGATGTGTGAATCCCCTATGGAGAGCATAGAGAAAGTCCTAGGTCCCCGCCTCTTATCGACAGGAGGCCTCACATCCCGTTGACACCTCGAGAGGCATGCAGAATTCAATGATTCAAAAGGTGATGATGCCTGACTCCTCTTGAAAATTGGTAGGAATCCCAATATCCCTGTGGCAACTGGAAAGGGACCCTGGGTCTCCCTCCTCACCTCGAGAAGTGTGCTGATTGCCCTGCCAAGCCTCAAGGAGATTCCTGTGTCCCTCATAACTAGACAGGAGTCCTCAAATTGTCCAAGAACACTAGAGCAAACAAGCCCATTCATAACTGGTAAAGATTGAAATAGACACCTGGCCACGGAGGGTATACTGATAGTAAACTCTCCTACAGAAACATACTCAAGATACTGGTGGGATGCATGCACAGCCCCCTTTGGAAGACAGTCTGACAGTTGTTTCAGTAACCACATGGGACAAGCACTGAATTCCATACATGACAAGTGGTGGAAGCCAGGTATCTTACCATTGGAATGGTAAGTTATGGATAAACAAAAGGAAAGGTTACAAGATTCATGGAGACATCATCACAAATTACCTTCAACTGAATATATAAGCTGGAATACATGTATATATTTCCAAATATTGTCAGCTGAGCATATTTAGCTCCTACATGTATGTTTTAAATATCACTCTATAATGAAAAAGAACAGGAAATGTCCCTGGTGGCCCAGTGGTAAAGGATCTGCCTACCAATGCAGGGAACACTGGTTCAACCCCTGGTCCTAGAGGATTCCACATGCCCAGGGGCAACTAAGCCCCCGTACAACTATTGAAGTACTTGCATGCTCCAGAGCCCAAGTTCTGCAACCAGAGAAAGCGCTGCAATGAGAAGCCATGGCAAGTCAACTAGAGGGTAGCCTCTGCTCACTACAACTAGGCATCTAACTACAAAGACCCAGCATTGTCAAAAATAATTCAGTGTTTAAAAAAAAGGACAGAAATTCTTTGAATAAACGATTGAGACTAGGGGCGAGACAGTAAATATATAAGCTAGGATAATCTTAAAGTATGAGGAAGTAAAGAAAGTAAAGACAACTATCAAGCTGTCCAAGCTGATAAAAATGAATGATTACACAGTTTTATCTGTATACACTAGCAAATAATAATCTGAAAAGGAATTTAAAAAAACAATTTCCTTTTGATAGTGTCAACATTAATAAAATATTTAGCCGTGGGTGTAATGAGGATGACAAGACTGGCACATTGGAAATTATACACGATTGCTGAAAAATATCCTGAATACATGCACAGATATTCCATAGCGATGGAAAGACTTAAGATGGCAATACCATGGAATGCATCTTCAATCTGAAATGAAGATTCAATATGAATTACAAAAGACTGAAAGGTCATTGCTGAACCACAAAAGGCGCCAGGATTTTTGGCCTCCAGAGGAGAAGAATTCAATCCAGGGCCAGTTGACAAAGCTTGATCGCTCAGAGCTTTTGTGTCATAAAGTTTTATTAAAGTATAAAAGAGATAGAGAAAGCTGCTGACATAGACATCAGACGGGGGCAGTAAGAGTACCCCCTGCTAGTCTTTAGGCAGATGTTATACAGCCACTAGCAGTCTGCTAATGAAAGAAAGGCAATGTCTCAGAGAATGACACCAGGCCCCTCACCCACAACATGCATTGAGATAATATTGGCAGCAGGTGAGTCATCCCGGGCCATAGAATGATTGACATGAATTTTGAAGAAAGGCAGATTTCCAAGTAAATATATCATTTCATTAACATAGATTAGGAGAACAGGTATGAGTAAAACATATTGGTTTGTCAAGTCGGTTCTGAGCCTTTAGGGGGAACCGATCTGAAGACAGAGTCTAGCAGAAATACGTAGTATATTAACATAGCTTAAGACAAACCTTTCCTTAAGACAAAATGCATTGCTTAGCTGAAGGTTTGAGAAAAGTTAAGTTCAGGTGGAGCCAGGAGTCGTCATAGCAACACAAAATTTTAAGAGAAACCTCTTAAATTTGTATTGAGAAGGGGAAAAAATGTAGCACTCATTTCGTTCCTCCAGCTGCTTGAGAGATGAAAAAACGTCTGACACTTGCAGCCTATTCCCTCTGTCTGGAGACCCCTGGCCTTCCTGCCTATTACCCTCTCCAGGCCTTTAGGAAGCAGTATACAAGCTGAGCCTAACATACACGTGGAATAACAAGGGACTCCAAAGAATCCAAACAATCACATGAGTCTGCAGTTCAAAGGTCCTATGGTATGCTGTGCTAAGTTGCTTCAATCACGTCTGACTGTCAGAGCCCACCAGGCTCCTCTGTCCATGGGAATTTTCCAGGCAAGAATACTGGAGTGGGTTGGGTGCCCTCCTCCAGGGGATCTTCCCAACCCAGGGATAGGATTCCTGCATTGGCAGGTAGGTTCTGTACCACTAGCACCACCTGGGGAAAAAGTGCCTAAAGGAGATCATGGAAACCCATTTAGGAAAAGGGACTCAGAGGAAAGACAGTGAGGGAAGGAAACTCTTAGTCACACTCAGAGAAGCCCAGCAGGTAGTTCTGCAGGTGGAAGAGGAGGAGGAAGCATGCTGGAGCTGTGTAGAAGATGAAAGAGGGAACTAAAGCAGGGGCCCCCAACCTCTAGGATCTAATGCCTGATGATCTGAGGTGGAGCTGGTGAAATAATAATAGAAATAAGAGTTTGATCACTCAGCCATGTCCAGCCCTTGGTAGCCCACCAGGCTCCTCAGTCCATTGAATTCTTCAGGCAAGAATACTGGAGTGGGCTGTCATTTCCTTCTCCAGGGGATTTCCCTGACCCAGGGATTAAACCCGGGTCTCCCTCATTGCAGGCAGACTCTTTACCAACTGAGCCTCCAGGGAACAGAAACAGAAATAGAGTGCACAATAAATGGACTGCACTTGAAACATCCCAAAACCTTGCCCCACCTCTGTCTGTCAAAAAATTGTCTTCCAAAAAAACTCCCAAGGTCAAGGAAGGAACTTCAAGTGTACTCAGCTGTCCTAGATTGCTGGTTTAGGGAGATGCTGAAGTGGGGATGTCCCAAGAGGTAGACCCTCCCTTGTGTGGAGTCTGCAACAGACCTCTGATAGCCTTGGTGATGATCAGAGAGATTTGTTTCATTTTTTAAAAATATCCTTGTGGGTACCAACTGGGACCATCACTGTTCTAATATACCTCATAGTGTTGCTGACACTACAGATACAATTGTGTGACATTGAACTTATTCAATAAAAATGATGAAGCATCTGCCCTGTGCCCAGCACTTTCCAAGGGCTGGGAAGTACAATGAAAATACTCCATAAGATGCACAGCTGGTAGGCACATTCTTTCAAAAAGCCTTTTTCATTTCCACCAATAGTTTATTCTCAATGTCAACCCTTGCCACTTAATGACCATGCTGGGTAGGAAGCTCATTAAAAACCCAGGAGCCAGTGTTCCTGGAAGGATATCCCATTCTCCCTTGGACAGTCCTCCGCCCTCTCCGACTCTCAGTTTCCTCATCTGCGAAATCATGGACAACTGACTATAATTCATCACCGGAACCCAAGCCTATTGAGGGGGAGGGGAAATATTACTCCAAGGCCTGGATGATAGACCAGATTGAAAGAAAAATATGCCATTTCTGGTTTTCAGTCAAACAGACAAATACAATGAAGAAAGGAGTCCCTGGCCCTGTGGGATTTGCCTAGGGGTCTAGTCTGGGAAATTCTTACACATCAGGAGATGGCTCTGAGCTGGATTTCCACAAACAAGCACATCCATGCAAAGGACAAGCCTGCAGAGCTCTGTGCCCATTGGTCACAAGAGACTGCCTCCCGATGGCCAGCAGCATTTACAAGTGACCTCCTAAGACCTTCACCAAACTCCTGGGGCACCTCTGGCTTTTCTGTTTCCCTCACTTTTCTGACCCTTTTCTTTAAAAAATGCACATTTCTTCATAGAATGCCACAGTGGAAGGAAAATAGGCCTTCAAGTTTGAGGCCTCAATTTGCAGAAAACTTGGAGCTGCTTGTTTTTTTTTTTTTTTTTTAATTAAAGCACCACATAAATTAAAAATTTTACACGTTCTAATTATTCAGTTCCAAAACACCAAACTTATTGCACAGGGTACCCATGGAAAGGCCCCCTCTCAGCAGGACAGCCACAGATTCCCCCATGAAAGGGCAGCAAGGTGCCCTCCTCCCTTCTCTCCTGCCTGGGTGGCCACCAGGTTTTTAAATACATGCACCCTACTAAGTTTCTAGGATGCAATTCGTGGACCCTTCCCTTTCCTGTCCCAGCAGGTGGTCAAGGGCCTGCTGGCCTGCAAAGTGCTGGAAGCAGGGCTGGGTCAGCCGGCCAGACTAAGGGTTGTGGAGTCCCAGCTGGTGAAATTACCAGGCAGGATAAATCCCTTGGACTTCCAGCAGGCACTACGCTGCATGGGAAAATAGATCGATATAACCAGCCTGGAGCCTCAGGGTGGGACCTAAAGTTCGATTTTGTTTTCTCCAATGTTAAATGATACAAGCAAGGGCCTTTGAGACTGTTGTTTTCTTTTCTAAGCCCAAAGACTCCTTCAGTTACTAATGTAGGTATCCTAGAAACTATGTGACATCCATGAAAATCTGATATGTCCTGGTAAAATGCTGTCAGTTATAATTCTAGTTATGATATTAAAGTGTTTCAAGTCACAGCAGTGACTATTTTGTCACTTTTTTGGTCAATTTTTATTTTGTCAATTTTTATCTAATCAGGTTTTAAACATGCCTTCCATGGTTTCACACTGATGCCTTTGCAAAAATACTGCTACCTCAAGATACATGGAAAAGACTTTCCTGAGCTTACCCATAAACAACGCTTTTTGTTTGTTATCTGGTAAGCTGGTACCAGACTGGAATTTAGTCTACTCTCTAGGTTAAGAGAACACAGCTTTCTTAGAATGCAGCTTTCAATCACAGATGATGAATTTATTTACCTTTCAGTGATTTATATTTGTTTTTATCATCTGTTTTTTTTTTTTTTTTTTTTTTTTACTTCCGTAAAATAAATAAGCATTATTTAAGTACGGTACATGTAGGATGGACCAAGATTTCCCCACTCCTGCAAATTCCCTTAAGCCCTCAGATTCTTCTCTTGGGACCAAGGTCTCACTTTCCTCCAGAGGGACAATCCAAGCTTTTTATCAGCTAGCTGATCTGCCCCTGATATCAGAGTCAATTTGAGCATGAGTTGGTTTATAATTTAGGCATGAAACTGTGATTACATAAAAGAAAGATGACTTTTTGATGGAGGATGTCCATGATATTCCTTGAACTTCAGAGAAAATTGGTTAAAATGAAACTTTTTTCCCTTGGAAACTGCAAAGGCAGTTCTTTTAGCATATGCGATTGAAAACATCTAGGTTGTTAGCTCAGTTTTCATTCCAGTCTCAAAGAAAGGCAATGACAAAGAATGTTCAAACTGTCACACAACTGGACTCATCTCACATGCTAGTAAAGTAACACTCAAAATTCTCCAAGCCAGGCTTCAGCAATATGTCAACCGTGAAATTCCAAATGTTCAAGATGGATTTAGAAAAGTCAGAGGAACCAGAGATCAAATTGCCAAAATCCACTGGATAATTGAAAAAGCAAGAGAGTTCCAGAAAAACACTTATTTCTGCTTTGTTGACTATGCCAAAGCCTTTGACTGTGTGTATCACAATAAACTGGGGAAAATTCTGAAAGAGATAAGAATACCAGATCACCTGACCTGCCTCTTGAAAGACCTATATGCAGGTCAGGAAGAAACAGAACTGGACCTGGACCAACAGACTGGTTCTAAATAGGAAAAGGAATATGTCAAGGCTGTATATTGGCACCCTGCTTATTTAACTTATATCTGCTTATATATAGGGCATCGTGAGAAATGCTGCACTGGATGAAGCACAAACTGGAATCAAGATTGCTGGGAGAAATATCAATAACCTCAGATATGCAGATGACACCACCCTGATGGCAGAAAGTGAAGAACTAAAGAGCCTCTTGATGAAAGAGAAAGAGGAGAGTGAAATAGTTAGCTTAATGCTCAGCGTTCAGACAACTAAGATCATTGCATCCAGTCTCATCACTTCTTGGCAAATAGATGGGAAAACAGTGGAAACAGTGGCAGATTTTATTTTTCGGGGCTCAGAAATCATTGCAGATGGTGACTGCAGCCATGAAATTAAAAGATGCTTATGACTTGGAAGGAAAGTGATAACCAAACTAGACAGCATATTAAAAAGCTGAGACATTGCTTTGCCAACAAAGATCCGTCTAGTCAAGGCTAAGGTTTTTCCATGTCATGTATGGATGTGAAAGATGGACTATAAAGAAAGTTGACAGCCAAAGATTTGATGCTTTTGCACTGTGGTGCTGAAGAAGATGCTTGAAGTTTGCTTAGACTATAAGAGGACCCAACCACTCCATCCTAAAGGAAATCAGGTCTGAATATACATTGGAAAGACTAATATTGAACCTGAAACTCCAATACTTTGGCCACTAGATGTGAAGAGCTGACTCATTTGGAAGTTGCTTTGATTTGCCTGTGAGTGTGGGCGCCCTACCTGGGCACAGGGCCTCAGGGGCCATTGCCACTGAATCATGACTTCCACGCAAGCACATTCCAGCTGTGTGACACTCAGCATGCAGGAGACTGGGAAAGCTATCTTCCTTGGAGGAAGGAAAGTCATACACAGAGTGTGTTTTCAGGCCTCTATTTGCAGCAAGTGTTTTGCTTCTCAGATGTCAGACCTGCAGGCCTGCCCCAAGGACCTCAATTCCAGAGTCAGGGCCATGTGTCTCCCTGCACATTCCGAGCCTTGCAAACACATTCCTGGGTCAGAGAGGTGCTTCCCATGAGGAAGAAGGCTGCGGGAGTGTGTCTGAGGGGGCCAGGTGGCATGCTGGGGTCACCTGGTTGAGGGCACCTTGCACATCCATTGGGCCCCAGGAGAGCAGTTATGGACTCGCCCCTTGCTTGAGATATCCCAAAGCAAGGAGCAATGCTAGCTGTATCAGAAGGAGGAAAACAGCAATGGGATGGATTTTCAAGCAGTTGCTAGGTCACACTGTGTTAGGGTTCCCCAGGAGACATGTGAGAATTTTGGCCCCTAGGCCCGGTATCTAGGGGTGTGCACAGGGTGTTTTCCCCACAGGATCCAAAATGTTCCAGACAGACCTAGGCTCAATAGCTGTTGCTAGGCTGCACCGCTTTAGGCACACCGAGAGAAGCAGGCACACTGTGGCCCGAGGTCCGGTATGCAGGTTCACATATGGGGTGTGTCCCCGTAGGAGCCAAGAATTTTCCTGACAGTCCTAGGCTCCCTAGAGCACTCAGGTCTGCTCAGAGGACCGAAGTTCCAGAGGCAGGGTCGTGTATCTCCCCTTCCCTTTGTGATCCTTGCAAAGACATTCCAAGCTGATAGTGGTACTACCCATGAAGAAGCAAGCAGTGGGAGTATATTTGACATGACTGGGTGCCTTGATGGGCTCAGCTCCTCAAGGGGGCCTTTCCTCTCAAAGTAGGCCCCATGTCCGCTTGAGGACGGGGTTGGGCCCTCTTCCCTCCACACTGCCAAAGGGTGGAACAAAGCTAGGTGTCAGAGGTAAGAAAGGAGCAATTGGATGGATTTTCAAGCTCTCACTAGGCTGTACTGCTTCAAGGCCCACTCGAGCAAAACAGGCGCCCTGTGGCCCCTAGGTCGGGCATGCAGGTTCACACACAGGGTGTGTTCCCGTCAAAGCCAAGAATTTTCTGACAGACCTAGGCTCACTAGAATTGTCCTACAGAGCAAAGGGGATGGAAGAGATGTGTGGAGGTGGGTCTGCCTTCCCCTGTGAGTGTGGGGCTACTCCCTATGGCCCCAAGTTGAGGGATAACTGCAACTAAGAAAGGAACTCCAAGAAGGAACTCCAAGAAGCGCTTTTCCAGGAGGCTGGGACAGGGAGTCGCAGGATGCAGGGAAAGGGAGCCTTCTTCAGGGAAGAAGAGGCAGCCACTCGGGGTGTGTTTGCAAGCCTCTTTGGAAGGCACAGTTTCGCTGATACAATTGAATTCCAGTTCTGCTCAGAGGACTGAAATTTCAGAGGCAGGGCCATGTATCTCCCTTTCCCTTTTCAATCCTTGCAAAGACATTCCTAGCTGATAGTGATACTGCCCATGAGGAAGTAAGCAGCTGGAGTGTGTTTGACATGACTGGGTGCCTTCCTGGGCTCAGCTCCTCAAGGGGACTTTCTACTCAAAGTAGGCCCATTGCCTACTTGGGGAGAGGGTATGGAAGGTTTGCTTCCAAATGGCGAAAAGGTGGAGCAAATCTAGCTTTGTCAGAGGTACGTAAAGTGCAATTTAATGGATTTTCAAGCTGTTGCCAGGCAACACCGCTTCAGGGTCCCCTCTCCCAGAAGAAAACAGGAGCCCTGTTGCCCCTAAGTCTGGTATGCAGATTCACACACAGGATGTGTCCCCACAGGAGCCAAGAGTTTTCCTACCAGGCCTAGGCTTACTAGAGCTCTACTATAGAGCAAAGGGGATGGAACAGAAGTGTGGATGTGACTTTGCCTTTACCTTTGACTGTGAGGCCCCTCCATAAGGTCCCAGGCGAAATTGCCCTCGCCCTTGCCCTAACCCTAACCCCAACACGACACCCTAACCCTAACCAACACCGTAACCCTATCCCAGAACCTAACACCAACCCGACCCCCTAACCCTAACCTGACACACTAACCCTAACGCATCATCCCAACCCTAACCTGACACCTTCACCCCTCAGCCCTCACCCTCACCCACACCCCTAACTTCTAACCCCTAAGCCACAATGTAACCCACACCCTAATCCACACCCTTAACCTAACCCACACCCTCCCCCCCACCCTACTCACACCCTCAACCCTAGACTTAACCTGCATCATCTTCAATTTCAGCACTTCTCATGCATCACAAAAGACAAGGGAGTCATATTTCAAACGTGAATCCAAGACCCATTAACCACATAACAGGAATATAAACACTGTGAACACATCATTTAAATCACTTGCACCACCAAATACCTCTCCACCACATATCATATCAATAACAGTGGAACTCATGTATGCCATACATATTGTAACATAGCAATCTAATACCCAACAGTAATCTGGGTAATTATATACACAAGATATATTTAAACCAAAAATATTTAAACAAATTCCAGTTTTTACGATGGTTTTAATCCTTGCAAAAGTAGGATTAACAGCATGTTTTTCCACTAGGATCCAAAGCATTGAGCAAAATTGCCGAGGTCCAGCCCCAGCAGGACCAGGAATACCCAAGGGATGAGTGGCGTCAGCGAGGAAGAAGACAGACAGAAGACACACAGATGTTGCATAGAAGAGGTAGCTTTTTTTTTAATTTTTAGGATAGCTCAGTTTTTTTTTTTTTTTTAATTTTATTTTATTAGTTGGAGGCCAATTACTTCACAACATTTCAGTGGGTTTTGTCATACATTGACACGAATCAGCCATAGAGTTACACGTATTCCCCATCCCGATCCCCCCTCCCACCTCCCTCTCTACCCGACTCCTCTGGGTCCTCCCAGTGCACCAGGCCCGAGCACTCGTCTCATGCATCTCACTTGGGCTACTGATCTCTTTCACCATAGATAAAATACATGCTGTTCTTTTGAAACATCCCACCCTCACCTTCTCCCACAGAGTCCAAAAGTCTGTTCTGTACTTCTGTGTCTCTTTTTCTGTTTTGCATATAGGGTTATCATTACCATCTTTCTAAATTCCATATATATGTGTTAGTATGCTGTAATGTTCTTTATTTTTCTGGCTTACTTCACTCTGAATAATGGGCTCCAGTTTCATCCATCTCATTAGAACTGATTCAAATGAATTCTTTTTAATGGCTGAGTAATATTCCATGGTGTATATGTACCACAGCTTCCTTATCCATTCATCTGCTGATGGGCATCTAGGCTGCTTCCATGTCCTGGCTATTATAAACAGTGCTGCGATGAACAATGGGGTGCACGTGTCTCTTTCAGATCTGGTTTCCGTGGTGTGTATGCCCAGAAGTGGTATTGCTGGGTCAAATGGCAGTTCTATTTCCAGTTTTTTAAGAAATCTCCACACTGTTTTCCATAGTGGCTGTACTACTTTGCATTCCCACCAACAGTGTAAGAGGGTTCCCTTTTCTCCACACCCACTCCAGCATTTATTGCTTGTAGACTTTTGGATAGCAGCCATCCTGACTGGCGTGTAATGGTACCTCATTGTGGTTTTGATTTGCATTTCTCTAATAATGAGTGATGTTGAGCATCTTTTCATGTGTTTGTTAGCCATCTGTATGTCTTCTTTGGAGAAATGTCTGTTTAGTTCTTTGGCCCATTTTTTGATTGGGTCATTTATTTTTCTGGAATTGAGCTTCAGGAGTTTCTTGTATATTTTTGAGATTAATCCTTTGTCTGTTTCTTCATTTGCTATTATTTTCTCCCAATCTGAGGGCTGTCTTTTCACCTTACTTATAGTTTCCTTTGTAGTGCAGAAGCTTTTAAGTTTCATTAGGTCCCATTTGTTTATTTTTGCTTTTATTTCCAATATTCTGGGAGGTGGGTCATAGAGGACCCTGCTGTGATTCATGTCGGAGAGTGTTTTGCCTAAGTTCTCCTCTAGGAGTTTTATAGTTTCTGGTCTTACATTTAGATCTTTAATCCATTTTGAGTTTATTTTTGTGTGTGGTGTTAGAAAGTGTTCTAGTTTCATTCTTTTACAGGTGGTTGACCAGTTTTCCCAGCACCACTTGTTAAAGCAGTTGTCTTTTTTCCATTGTATATCCTTGCCTCCTTTGTCAAAGATAAGGTGTTCATAGGTTCGTGGATTTATCTCTAGGATTTCTATTCCGTTCCATTGATCTATATTTCTGTCTTTGTGCCAGTACCATACTGTCTTGATGACTGTGGCTTTGTAGTAGAGACTGAAGTCAGACAGGTTGATTCCTCCAGTTCCATTCTTCTTTCTCAAGATTACTTTGGCTATTCGTGGTTTTCTGTATTTCCATACAAATTGTGAAATTATTTGTTCTAGTTCTGTGAAAAATACCGTTGGTAGTTTGATAGGGATTGCATTGAATCTATAGATTGCTTTGGGTAGAATAGCCATTTTGACAATATTGATTCTTCCAATCCATGAACACGGTATGTTTCTCCATCTGTTTGTGTCCTCTCTGATTTCTTTCATCAGTGTTTTATAGTTTTCTATGTACAGGTCTTTTGTTTCTTTAGGTAGATATACTCCTAAGTATTTTATTCTTTTTGTTGCAATGGAGAATGGTATTGTTTCCTTAATTTCTCTTTCTGTTTTTTCATTGTTAGTATATAGGAATGCAAGGGATTTCTGTGTGTTAATTTTATATCCTGCAACTTTACTATATTCATTGGTTAGCTCTAGTAATTTTCTGGAAGAGTATTTAGGGTTTTCTATGTAGAGGATCATGTCAACTGCAAACAACGAGAGTTTCACTTCTTCTTTTCCTATCTGGATTCCTTTTACTTCTTTTTCTGCTCTGATTGCTGTGGCCAAAACTTCCAAGACTATGTTGAATAATAGTGGTGAGAGTGGGCACCCTTGTCTTGTTCCTGATTTCAGGGGAAATGCTTTCAATTTTTCACCATTGAGGGTGATGCTTGCTGTGGGTTTGTCATATATAGCTTTTATTATGTTGAGGTATGTTCCCTCTATTCCTGCTTTCTGGAGAGTTTTAATCATAAATGAGTGTTGAATTTTGTCAAAGGCTTTCTCTGCATCTATTGAGATAATCATATGGTTTTTATCTTTCAATTTGTTAATGTGGTGTATTACATTGATTGATTTGCAGATATTGAAAAATCCTTGCATTCCTGGGATAAAGCCCACTTGGTCATGGTGTATGATTTTTTTAAGATGTTGTTGGATTCTATTTGCTAGAATTTTGCTAAGGATTTTTGCATCGATGTTCATCAGTGATATTGGCCTGTAGTTTTCTTTTTTTGTGGCATCTTTGTGTGGTTTTGGAATTAGGGTGATGGTGGCCTCATAGAATGAGTTTGGAAGTTTACCTTCTGCAGTTTTCTGGAAGAGTTTGAGTAAGATAGGTGTTAGCTCTTCTCTAAATTTTTGGTAGAATTCAGCTGTGAAGCCATCTGGTACTGGGCTTTTGTTTCCTGGAAGATTTTTGATTACAGTTTCGATTTCCTTGCTTGTGATGGGTTTGTTAAGATCTTCTATTTCTTCCTGGTTCAGTTTTGGAAAGTTATACTTTTCTAAAATTTGTCCATTTCATCCAAGTTGTCAATTTTATTGGCATAGAGCTGCTGGTAGTAGTCTCTTATGATCCTTTGTATTTCAGTGTTGTCTGTTGTGATCTCACACTTTTCATTTCTTATTTTGTTAATTTGGTTCTTCTCTCTTTGTTTCTTAATGAGTCTTGCTAATGGTTTGTCAATTTTGTTTATTTTTTCAAAAAACCAGCTTTTAGCTTTGTTGATTTTTGCTATGGTCTCTTTAGTTTCTTTTGCATTTATTTCTGCCATAATTTTTAAGATTTCTTTTCTTCTGCTCACCCTGGGGTTTTTCATTTCTTCCTTCTCTAATTGCTTTAGGTGTAGAGTTAGGTTATTTATTTGGCTTTTTTCTTGTTTCTTGATGTAAGCCTGTAATGCTATGAACCTTCCCCTTAGCACTGCTTTTACAGTGTCCCATAGGTTTTGGGTTGTTGTGTTTTCATTTTCATTCATTTCTATACATATTTTGATTTCTTTTTTGATTTCTTCTATGATTTTTTGGTTATTCAGAAGCGTGTTATTTAGCCTCCATATGTTTGAATTTTTAACAATTTTTTTCCTGTAATTGAGATCTAATCTTACTGCACTGTGGTCAGAAAAGATGACTGGGATGATTTCAATTTTTCTGAATTTTCCAAGACCAGATTTATGGCCCAGGATGTGATCTATTCTGGAGAATGTTCCGTGTGGACTTGAGAAAAAGGTGAAATTGATTGTTTGGGGGTGAAATGTCCTATAGATATCAATTAGGTCTAGCTGGTCCATTGTATCATTTAAGGTTTGTGTTTCCTTTTTGATTTTCTGTTTAGTTGATCTATCCATAGTTGTGAGTGGGGTATTAAAGTCTCCCACTATTATTGTGTTACTATTCATTTCCTCTTTCATACTCATTAGCGTTTGCCGTACATATTGCGGTGCTCCTATGTTGGGTGCATATATATTTATAATTGTTATATCTTCTTCTTGGATTGATCCTTTGATCATTATGTAGTGTCCTTCTTTGTCTCTTTTCACATCCTTTATTTGAAAGTCTATTTTATCTGATATGAGTATTGTGACTCCTGCTTTCTTTTGGTCTCCATTTGCGTGAAATATTTTTTTCCAGCCCTTCACTTTTAGTCTGTATGTGTCTCTGGTTTTGAGGTGGGTCTCTTGTAGACAGCATATATAAGGGTCTTGTTTTTGTATCCATTCAGCCAATCTTTGTCTTTTGGTTGGGGCATTCAACCCATTTACATTTAAGGTAATTATTGATAGGTGTGGTCCCGTTGCCATTTACTTTGTTGTTTTGGGTTCATGTTTATACAACATTTCTGCATTTCCTGTCTAGAGAAGGTCCTTTAGCATTTGTTGAAGAGCTGGTTTGGTGGTGCTGAATTCTCTCAGCTTTTGCTTGTCTGTAAAGCTTTTGATTTCTCCTTCATATCTGAATGAGATCCTTGCTGGGTACAGTAATCTAGGTTGTAGATTATTTTCTTTCATTACTTTCATTATGTCCTGCCATTCCCTTCTGGCCTGGAAGGTTTCTATTGGTAGATCAGCTGTTATCCTTATGGGAATTCCTTTGTGTGTTATTTGTTGTTTCTCCCTTGCTGCTTTTAGTATTTGTTCTTTGTGTTTGATCTTTGTTAATTTGATTAATATGTGTCTTGGAGTGTTTCGCCTTGGGTTTATCCTGTTTGGCACTCTCTGGGTTTCTTGGACTTGGGTGGCTATTTCCTTCCCCATTTTAGGGAAGTTTTCAGCTATTATCTCCTCGAGTATTTTCTCATGGCCTTTCTTTTTGTCTTCTTCTTCTGGGACTCCTATGATTCGAATGTGGGGCGTTTCACATTGTCCCAGAGGTCCCTGAGGTTGTCCTCATTTCTTTTGATCATTTTTTCTTCTTTCCGCTCTGCTTCATTTATTTCCACTATTCTATTGTCTACCTCAGTTATCCTATCTTCTGTCTCCATTATTCTACGCTTGGTTCGCTCCAAAGTGTTTTTGATCTCATTCATTGCATTACTCATTTTTAATTGACTCTCTTTTATTTCTTCTAGGTCTTTGTTAAGCATTTCCTGCATCTTTTCAATCTTTGTCTCCAGGCTATTTACCTGTAACTCCATTTTGTTTTCAAGATTTGGATCATTTTTATTATCATTATTCTAAATTGTTTTTCAGATAGATTCCCTATCTCCTCCTCTTTTGTTTGACTTGGTGGGCACTTGTCATATTCATTTACCTGTTGGGTATTGCAATATTCTTGCACTAGTGCACATGGCAAGTATTAGGTTCGGTTTCTAAGTGAGCAACTAATGGTTACATTCACAGCTGGCCACTGAGGTACTTAATGGGAGAGGCGAACCCAGCTCTGCCAAGCAGTAGCCAACATGAAATCAGATATTGTCATTGTAGCCAAGTTCCTTGAATTTGTAGTGTTATTTGCTGTGTTCTTCAAGAAGATGCCTTCGCCCTGCAAGTAAGACATATTTCCATAACACATAGCCATGCACTCAATCGATGTGCATCCTCCAGTAAAGCCCAGCCCCGATGTCTTAGAGGAGCCTCTCTGCCCATTGTCATAAGCCAGTCTAATTTTGTCTGAAACCATGAAAACTCAATGTCTTTATTACGCCTGTGCTTCAGACGGGAGGTCTGAGAAGGCACTTCTGAAGGTTTATTCCTACCAGTCATTGTCATTTTTATCGAGTCTTTAGTTTTTTTTTTGTTGTTGTTGTTTTATTTATTAGTTCTACCAGTTTCTTGCTACCAACCCGTCACCCTCCACCCTCGTGCACACACGATCAGTCATGGAATCCCGTGGACTTCAGCCCACCAGACTCCTCTGTCCATGGATTTTTCCAGGCAAGAATACTGGAGTGGGTTGCCATTTCCTTCTGCATGTATGGAGTCTTTAAAGATTCCGTCACTGAGGTTTTGCTTCTCCACTTGTACATGCCCTTTCTCCCTAAGTGCAATAGAAGTCATCCCCACATCCAAACATGTCTGTCTTCCGACCTCTGCAGAATGTTTTGCTTGAGCTCACCACAGCGTCAGGATATTCTAGAAAGCCTTCTGATTGCAGTCTCCTCAGGAGGTTACAAGTGTTTCAAACCTCAGGATTTTACAAAGCACTTTTTACAACCTCAGCTGAAAGGGAAGTCAAAACTCAGTGAAAGTCACAGGCTTCCATGGCCTGGACTTGATTATGGGTTGTGCTTTCATAATCATCGTGTTTCATATACCAACTAAGATGTCACTGAGAATTTTCTTTTTTCTCATCTTTCTATCTTTCATGTTTATTTAGATATATTATGGGTTTTCCTATATACCTTCCATTAGGGATGAGGGTCTTAAGTCAGTAGAACTTACAGCAAGTGACTTCCAGTTAGCTGTGTTAGGACAGGAAAAAGAATGACCAGCAGCTGGATTCTTAAGATTATGACCGAAAACATTATTCGTTTTCCTGTGTGCAGTCATCCAATTCTAACTTTCTCAAGTAGGCATTCAGAAAAATCACAAAACCGCCTAACTACTAGGCGGTCTCCCATGCAAGTACTGACCAGGCCCGGCCCTACTCAATTTCCCAGATCAGAGGAGATAGAGCACGTTCAGGGTGCTATGGCCTTAGACCGAGCCGGCTGTCAGGTGTCCCAAGAGCTCCGCGTTGTGCCTCCCTTGCGTTCTGACCTGCCCTTCGGGCCTGGGGCCACAGCTCTCGAGCTGGCGCGCGCTGCACTTGAGCCGCACGACCCGCGACTGGACTCCGACCAACCAGGGCCGGCAGCTCGGGGGCCAGCGGAGAGCGCCATGGCCCCGCACACCGCCAGCCCCGGCCAGCACCCGTCTGGCCCGGCCGGGGCCTGGCGTGCCTGCGGGACCTGGTGTGGGGGGAGTGTGGGTGGGTAGAGCAGCGAGGACGTCTCGGTGCCACCTCACCCTGCCCCCCACCATCCCGTTCGCTGCTCAGGGTGACGTGGCTCCGGACGAGCGGGGCTTCGGCCCGGGGCCGTGGTCCCCGGAGCCTCCTGCGGGCTTAGAGGCAGCCCAGCCAGGGCCCCAGGCGCACATCCTGCCCGCTGCGCAAACCCCCTGGAGCGCCTCAGCCCCGCCTTTTCGCCCTACCGAAACCCGCCCTGCCCCCACTCTGCCGGCCCAGCAAAAGTCTTTCCTGAGAGAGCAGAGGAGCGAAAACCAGGCACACGGACAGGCACTCGCACGCTCCCACGCCAGGTGAGACAGAGGCAGAAAGAGACGAGGTTTCAGAGAGAGACTCGAAGACAGTTTGTGGGCAGGGGGGGACTCGGGCAGGATGCCGGGCAGCTGCAGTGGCCACCCGGCCCTGAGCAGCGAATGCGATGGGGGCAGGGGGAAGCCACTGAGTAGGGGCGGGCCTGGAGAGGCCCAGGGTGCGAGGGCACCTGAGATCTCCTTGCTCCGCGCCCTGCCCCCGTCTTCCCAACCCCCTGCACGCACTCCAGGCCGGGGCGCTCTGACACTAGCTTCTCCGGAGTTTGGTCACCTGAATTTCTATCCTTGTGATCAACTGAGTGATGACAGTGTATTGAACAGCTAGGTCATTTCCAAATAAATTAAGCTTAGTGTTTCACAGGACACCCGGACATGAATGCAGAGACCAGCACGGATGCATGGACACCAACCTTGGTAACTGGACAACCAATGGGAAATTACTGTCTGACTCAGGAGAGAGAAAGAAACCCAAACAGATGGAATGAAATGAACCGAAACACAAACTTTACAACTCACACCCTAATTCAATTACAAAAAAAAAAAAGAAAGAAAACAACACTATAACCATTTTAGAAAAACAATAGCCTTCTCCATGACCTTTGGTCGGGTGAGGAGTTCTAGCACAGGACAAAATAAGCCACTTTTTCCAAATCGTGAATATGTTAGTTCACACATTGACTTTTACATTGAAATGTGTAACAAATAAACTTAACATCATTGACTCACTACATAAGCATGGAAGTATTTTAAACATAAAATATGTTCTATAGTATTCAGGAAGTATTTGGAACATGTCTCACTGTATGAGACCCAAAACTGGAACTTAGTTGAAGTTTCAGGATAGTCTAAAAATGAATCCCTAACTAAAAGGAATACACAGGATTATTGTAGATAAAAAAGGTTAAAGAAGAGAAACTAGAAATCAGTCAATAAATGTTTTAGGGGTTAGGTTAGAGTGACTAGCCTCTGTGTGACTTTTTAAATTTTTCATGTTTGCATCTTCCAAATTTTCCATGCTGAGAATAATACTTTCATATCAGTTTCAAAATCAGTCTGACACTAAAGACAGTAAGAGTGGAATAAGAAATAAGAAATGCTTGGGGGGTAAAAAAAATGCTTGAACTAAAGGTGGTACTGATGAAATTATTTGCAGGGCAGCCAAGGAGTCACAGATGTAGATAACAGACTTATGGACATGGGCAGGGGGGAGGAAGGAGAGGGTCAGATGAATGCAGAGTAACATGAAAATATATTACCATACATAAAAACAGATGCCAATGAAATTTGCTGTATGACTCAGGGGACTCAAACAGGGGCTCTGCAACAAGCTAGGGGTGGAGTGGGGAGGGAAATGGGAGAGAGGTTCAGGAGGGAGGAGACATATGTATACCTGTGGCTCATTCATGCTGATGTTTGGCAACAAAATTCTGTAAAGCAACTATCCTTCAATTGAAAGAAAAAGTCATGTTTGGACTTACCAAACAAGGTCTTGTGTACTTCTAGCATGGCCTTCTGTTTCGTGCTGCCCCCCTTAACTCATTCTTCCATATCATTAAACAGACTAGTCAAGTTTTTGCCAAAAATATCTTGAGCTCCTGCATTATGCTGATCCACTGCCTTCTCACGATCCAGTTTAGAATGGAGACCAAAGAAACCTTTTGTCGTGTCTTCAAGTATTTGAGGCCACATTATGTGACTTTTAAAAATAAATGTGGATAACACGGATATGACTAAAACAATCTAATGACAATATCTGTGCTTCAGGAAAGACTTCTGCAGAGAACTAGTAAATTTTATATATAGTATGAGAAGAATTTTTTAAATGCATGGCAAAGTTTATTTCTCCTCCGCTAGCCATGTGGACAAAGAAAACTGAGTTTACCAATCAATGTCCATAGTTATGCTCCCTCACCGATTTTTACCCAATATGTGTTACTCAGGCAGGAGACCCTGGTTCAGTTCCTGGGTCAGGAAGATCCGCTGGAGAAGGGATAGGCTACCCACTCCAGTAGTAGTGGGCTTTCCTTGTGGCTTAGTTGGTAAAGAATCATTCCTGTTTCACAAGACTAGCTCAACTCCTCTCAAAGCAAATACAGGATGCTAATAACTATGCAGGACAAAACTGATTCTGTATATTTATAGTACTCACTCATGAGCTTGACAGAGGTACTAGATCTGTTACCACATTTCTTTTTCTAAGTAATATCCGCATGTGCAGGTGAAAGTGGCTCAGATCGTGCCTGACTCTTTCCGGCCCCATGGACTATAGAGTCCGTGGAATTCTCTAGGCCAGAATACAGGAGTGGGTAGCCTATCCCTTCTCCAGGGGATCTTCCTGACCCAGGACTGAAAGCGGGGTCTCCTGTGTTGCAGGCAGATTCTTTACCAACTGAGCTAGTAGGGCTTCCCTGGTCGCTCAGTTGCTAAAGAATATCTGCATAACTGTCTATCCACTTGGCATTAGCAATCTGTCTGTGAGATGGGCGGGTCATAAGCAGCTTCTGTGAGAAAACAGAAGCATGTCTGTCTGACTTGCTTCTCCGTGGAGCTTTCACTGTTCTTGCGCTAGTGCACATGGCAAGTATTAGGTTCGTTTTCTAAGTGAGAAACTAATGGCTACATTCACAGCTGGCCACTGAGGTACTTAATGGGAGAGGCGAACCCAGCTCTGCCAAGCAGTAGCCAACATGAAATCAGCTATTGTCATTGTAGCCAAGTTCCTTGAATTTGTAGTGTTATTTGCTGTGTTCTTCAAGAAGATGCATTCACCCTGCCAGTAAGACATATTTCCATAACACATAGCCATGCACTCAATCGATGTGCATCCTCCAGTAAAGCCCAGCCCAGATGTCTTACAGGAGCCTCTCTGCCCATTGTCATAAGCCAGTCTAATTTTGTGTGAGACCGTGAAAACTCAGTGTCTTTTTTACACTTGTGCTTCTGACGGGAGGTCTGAGAAGGCACTTCTGAAGGTTTATTCCTGCCAGTCGTTGTCATATTTATCGAGTCTTTATTTTATATTTTTTCTTATTTTTTACTTCTACCAGTTTCTTGCTACCAACCCGTCTCCCTCCACCCTCGTGCACACACGATCAGTCATGGAATCCCGTGGACTTCAGCCTGCCAGACTCCTCTGTCCATGGATTTTTCCAGGCAAGAATACTGGAGTGGGTTGCCATTTCCTTCTCCATGTATGGAGTCTTTAATGATTCCGTCACTGAGGTGTTGCTTCTCCACTTGTATATGCCCTTTCTCCCTAAGTGCAGTAGAAGTCATCCCCACTTCCCAACATGTCTGTCTTCCGACCTCTGGAGAATGTATTGCTTGAGCTCACCACAGCGTCAGGATATTCTAGAAAGCCTTCTGATTGCAGTCTCTTCAGGAGGTTACAAGTGTTAAACCTCAGGATTTTACAAAGCACTTTTTACAACCTCAGCTGAAAGGGAAGACAACACTCAGGGAAAGTCACAGGCTTCCATGGCCTGGACTTGATTATGGGTTGTGCTTTCATAATCATCGTGTTTCATATACCAACTAAGATGTCACTGAGAATTTTTTTTTTCTCATCGTTCTATCTTTCATGTTTATTTAGATATATTATGGGGTTTCCTATATATCCTCCATTAGGAATGAGGGTCTTAAGTCAGTAGAACTTACTGCAACTGACTTCCTGTTAGCTGTGTTAGGACAGGAAAAAGAATGACCAGCTGCTGGATTCTTAAGATTATGTGTGAAAACATTATTCGTTTTCCTGTGTGCAGTCATCCAATTCTAACTTTCTGAAGTAGGCATTCAGAAAAATCACAAAAAATCGCCTAACTACTAGGCGGTCTCCCATGCAAGTACTGACCAGGCCCGGCCCTACTCAATTTCCCAGATCAGAGGAGATAGGGCTCATTCAGGGTGCTATGGCCTTAGACCGAGCCGGCTGTCAGGCGCCCCAAGAGCTCCGCGTTGCACCTCCCTTGCGTTCTGACCTGCCCTTCGGGCCTGGGGCCACAGCTCTCGAGCTGGCGCGCGCTGCACTTGAGCCGCACGACCCGCGACCGGACTCCGACCAACCAGGGCTGGCAGCTCGGGGGCCAGCGGAGGGCGCCATGGCCCCGCACTTCGCCAGCCCCGGCCAGCACCCGTCTGGCCCGGCCGGGGCCTGGCGTGCCTGCGGGACCTGATGTGGTGGGAGGGGGAGTGGGTAGAGCAGCGAGGACGTCTCGGTGCCCCCTCACACCCTGCCCCCCACCATCCCGTTCGCTGATCATGGTGACGTGGCTCCGAAGGGCGGGGCTTAGGCCCGGGTCCGCGGTCCCCGGAGCCTCCTGCGGGCTTAGAGGCAGCCCAGCCGGGGCCCCAGGCGCACATCCTGCCCGCTGCGCAAACCCCCTGGAGCGCCTCAGCCCCGCCTTTTCGCCCTACCGAGACCCGCCCTGCCCCCACTCTGCCGGCCCAGCAAAAGTCTTTCCTGAGAGAGCAGGCAAGCGAAAGCCAGTCACAGGGACAGGCACTCGCACGCACCCACGCCAGGTGAGACAGAGGCAGAAAGAGACGAGGGTTCAGAGAGAGACTCGAAGACAGCATGTGGGCCGGGGGGGCCTCGGGCAGCATGCCGGGCAGCTGCAGAGGCCACCCGGCCCTGAGCAGCGAATGCGATGGGGGCAGGGGGAAGCCGCTGAGTAGGGGCGGGCCTGGAGAGGCCCACGGTGCGAGGGCACCTGAGATCTCCTTGCTCCCCGCCCCGCCCTGTCCTCCCAACCCCCTGCACGCACGCCACGCCGGGGCGCGCTGACACTAGCTTCTCCGGAGTTTGCTCACCTGAATTTCTATCCTTGTGCTCAACTGAGTGATGACAGTGTATTGAACAGCTAGGTCATTTCCAAATAAATTAAGCTTAGTGTTTCACAGGACAGCAGGGCATGAATGCAGAGACCAGCACGGATGCATGGACACCAACCTTGGTAACTGAACAACCAATGGGAAATTACTGTCTGAGTCAGGAGAGAGAAAGAAACCCGAACAGAAGGAATGAAACGAACAGAAAGACAAAGTTTGCAACTCACACCCTAATTCAATTACAAAAAAAAAAAAATAAAAATAAAAAACAACACTATAACCATTTTAGAAAAACAATAGACTTCTCCATGACCTTTGGTCGGGTGAGGAGTTTTAGCACACGACAAAAAAAGCCACTTTTTCCAAATCGTGAATATGTTAGTTCACACATTGACTTTTACATTGAAATGTGTAACAAATAACCTTAAAATCATTGACTCACTACATAAGCATGGAAGTATTTTAAATATAAAATATGTTCTATAGTATTCAGGAAGCATTTGGCACATGTCTCACTGTATGAGACCCAAAACTGGAACTTATTTGAAGAGTCAGGATAGTCTAAAAATGAATCTCTAACTAAAAGTAATACACAGGATTATTGTAGATAAAAAAGGTTAAAGAAGAGAAACTAGAAATCAGTCAATAAATGTTTTAGGGGTTAGCTTAGACTGACTAGCCTCTGCGTGACTTTTTAAATTTTTCATGTTTGCATCTTCCAAATTTCCATGCTGAGAATAGTACTTTGATATCAGTTTCGAAATCAGTCTCACACTAAAGACAGTAAGACTGGAATAAGAAATAAAAAATGCATGGGGGGAAAAAAATTGCTTGAACTAAAGGTGGTACTGATGAAATTATTTGCAGGGAAGCCAAGGAGTCACAGATGTAGAGAACAGACTTATCGACATGGGCAAGGGGGAGGAAGGAGAGGGTGAGATGAATGCAGAGTAACATGAAAAGATATTACCATACGTAAAAACAGATGCCAATGAAATTTGCTGTATGACTCAGGGGACTCAAACAGGGGTTCTGCAACAAGCTAGGGGTGGAGTGGGGAGGGAAATGGGAGAGAGGTTCAGGAGGGAGGAAACATATATATACCTGTGGCTCATTCATGCTGATGTTTGGCAACAAAATTCTGTAAAGCAACTATCCTTCAATTGAAATAAAAATTCGTGTTTGGACTTACCAAACAAGGTCTTGTGTACTTCTAGCATGGCCTTCTGTTTCGTGCTGCCTCCCTTAGCTCATTCTTCCATATCATTAAACAGACTAGTCAAGTTTTTGCCAAAAATATCTTGAGCTCCTGCATTATGCTGATCCACTGCCTTCTCACGATCCAGTTTAGAATGGTGACCAAAGAAACCTTTTGTCGTGTCTTCAAGTATTTGAGGCCACACTATGTGACTGTTAAAAATAAATGTGGATAAGACGGATATGACCAAAGCAATCTAATGACAATATCTTTGCTTCATTAAAGACTTCTGCAGAGAACTAGTAAATTTTATATATAGTACCAGAAGAATTTTTTAAATGCATGCCAACGATTATATCTCCTCCGCTAGCCATCTGGACAAGGAAAACTGAGTTTACCAATCAATGTCCATAGTTATGCTTCCTCACCGATTTTTACCCAATATGTGTTACTCAGGCAGGGGACCCTGGTTCAGTTCCTGGGTAAGGAAGTTCCGCTGGAGAAGGGATAGTCTACCCACTCCAGTATTAGTGGGCTTTCCTTGTGGCTCAGTTGGTAAAGAATCATTCCTCATTCACAAGACTAGCTCAACTCCTCTCAAAGCAAATACAGGATGGTAATAACTATGCAGGACAAAGCTGATTCTGTATATTTAAAGTACTCACTCATGAGCTTGACAGAGGTACTAGATCTGTTACCACATTTCTTATTCTAAGTAATATCCGCATGTGCAGGTGAAAGTGGCTCAGTTCGTGTCTGACTCTTTGCGGCCCCAAGGACTATAGAGTCCGTGGAATTCTCTAGGCCAGAATACAGGAGTGGGTAGCCTATTCCTTCTCCAGGAGATCTTCCCGACCCAGGACTGAAAGCGGGGTCTCCTGCGTTGCAGGCAGATTCTTTACCAACTGAGCTAGTAGGGCTTCCCTGGTGGCTCAGTTGCTAAAGAATATCTGCATAACTGTCTATCGATTTGGCATTAGCAATCTGTCTGTGAGCAGGGCCGGTCATAAGCAGCTTCTGTGAGAAATCAGAAGCATGTCTGTCTGACTTGCTTCTCCACGGAGCTTTCACTGTTCTTGGTCTAGTGCACATGGCAAGTATTAGTTTCGGTTTCTAAGTGAGAAACTAATGGCTACATTCACAGCAGGCCACTGAGGTACTTAATGGGAGAGGCGAACTCAGCTCTGACAAGCAGTAGCCAACATGAAATCAGCTATTGTCATTGTAGAAAAGTTCCTTGAATTTGTAGTGTTATTTGCTGTGTTCTTCAAGAAGATGCCTTCACCCTGCCAGTAAGACATATTTCCATAACACATAGCCATGCACTCAATCGATGTGCATCCTCCAGTAAAGCCCAGCCCCAATGTCTTAGAGGAGCCTCTCTGCCCATTGTCATAAGCCAGTCTAATTTTGTGTGAGACCGTGAAAACTCAGTGTCTTTATTACGCTTGTGCTTCTGACGGGAGGTCTGAGAAGGCACTTCTGAAGGTTTATTCCTACCAGTCGTTGTCATATTTATCGAGTCTTTATTTTATATTTTTTCTTATTTTTTACTTCTACCAGTTTCTTGCTACCAACCCGTCTCCCTCCACCCTCGTGCACACACGATCAGTCATGGAATCCCGTGGACTTCAGCCCGCCAGACTCCTCTGTCCATGGATTTTTCCAGGCAAGAATACTGGAGTGGGTTGCCATTTCCTTCTCCATGTATGGAGTCTTTAAAGATTCCATCACTGAAGTGTTGCTTCTCAAATTGTATATGCAATTTCTCCCTAAGTGCAGTAGAAGTCATCCCCACTTCCCAACATGTCTGTCTTCCGACCTCTGGAGAATGTATTGCTTGAGTTCACCACAGCGTCATTATATTCTAGAAAGCCTTCTGATTGCAGTCTCTTCAGGAGGTTACAAGTGTTAAACCTCAGGATTTTACAAAGCACTTTTTACAACCTCAGCTGAAAGGGAAGTCAACACTCAGTGAAAGTCACAGGCTTCCATGGCCTGGACTTGATTATGGGTTGTGCTTTCATAAACATCATGTTTCATATATCAACTAAGATGTCATTGAGAATTTTTTTTTTCTCATCGTTCTATCTTTCATGTTTATTTAGATATATTAAGGGTTTTCCTATATATACTCCATTAGGGATGAGGTTGTTAAGTCAGTAGAACTTACTGCACCTGACATCCAGTTAGCTGTGTTAGGACAGGAAAAAGAATGACCAGCTGCTAGATTCTTAAGGTTATGTGTGAAAACATTATTCGTTTTCCTGTTTGCAGTCATCTGATTCTAACTTTCTGAAGTAGGCATTCAGAAAAATCACAAAACCGCCTAACTACAAGGCGGTCTCCCATGCAAGTAGTGACCAGGCCCGGCCCTACTCAATTTCCCAGATCAGAGGAGATAGGGCACGATCAGGGTGCTATGGCCTTAAACCGAGGCGGCTGTCAGGCGCCCCAAGAGCTCCGCGTTGCGCCTCCCTTGCATTCTGACCTGCCCTTCGGGCCTGGGGCCACAGCTCCCGACCTGGCGCGCGCCGCACTTGAGCCGCACGACCCGCGACTGGACTCCGACCAACCAGGGCCGGTAGCTCGGGGGCCAGCGGAGGGCGCCACGGCCCCGCACACCGCCAGCACCGGCCAGCACCCGTCTGGCCCGGCTGGGGCCTGGCATACCTGCGGGACCTGGGGTGGGGGGAGGGGGTGTGGGTAGAGCAGCGAGGACGTCTCGGTGCCCCCTCACCCCCTGCCCCCCACCATCCCTTTCGCTGCTCAGGGTGACGTGGCTCCGGACGAGCGGGGCTTCGGCCCGAGCCCGCGGTCCCCGGAGCCTCCTGCGGGCTTAGAGGCAGCCCAGCCGGGGCCCCAGGCGCAATCCTGCCCGCTGCACAAACCCCCTGGAGCGCCTCAGCCCCGCCTTTTCGCCCTACCGAGACCCGCCCTGCCCCCACTCTGCCGGCCCAGCACAAGTCTTTCCTGAGAGAGCAGGCAAGCGAAAGCCAGGCACACGGACAGGCACTCGCACGCACCCACGCCAGGTGAGACAGAGGCAGAAAGAGACGAGGGCTCAGAGAGAGACTCGAAGACAGCTTTTGGGCAGGGGGGGCTCGGGCAGGATGCCGTGCAGCTGCAGAGGCCACCCGGCCCTGAGAAACGAATGCGATGGGGGCAGGGGGAAGCCGCTGAGTAGGGGCGGGCCTGGAGAGGCCCAGGGTGCGAGGGCACCTGAGATCTCCTTGCTCCGCGCCCTGCCCCCGTCTTCCCAACCCTCTGCACGCACTCCAGGCCGGGGCGCTCTGACACTAGCTTCTCCGGAGTTTGGTCACCTGAATTTCTATCCTTGTGCTCAACTGAGTGATGACAGTGTATTGAACAGCTAGGTCATTTCCAAATAAATTAAGCTTAGTGTTTCACAGGACACCCGGACATGAATGCAGAGACCAGCACGGATGCATGGACACCAACCTTGGTAACTGGACAACCAATGGGAAATTACTGTCTGACTCAGGAGAGAGAAAGAAATCCAAACAGATGGAATGAAATGAACAGAAACACAAACTTTGCAACTCAAACCCTAATTCAATTACAAAAAAAAAAAAAAAAAAAAAAAAAAAAAAAAAAAAAAACAACAACACTATAAACATTTTAGAAAAACAATAGACTTCTCCATGACCTTTGGTCGGGTGACTAGTTCTAGCACACGACAAAAAAAGCCACCTTTTCCAAATCGTGAATATGTTAGTTCACACATTGACTTTTACATTGAAATGTGTAACAATTATACTTAAAATAATTGACTCACTACATAAGCCTGGAAGTATTTTAAACATAAAATATATTCTATAGTATTCAGGAAGCATTTGGCACATGTCTCACTGTATGAGACCTAAAACTGGAAGTTAGTTGAAGATTCAGGATAGTCTAAAAATGAATCCCTAACTAAAAGGAATACACAGGATTATTGTAGATAAAAAAGGTTAAAGAAGAGAAACTAGAAATCAGTCAATAAATGTTTTAGGGGTTAGCTCAGAGTGGCTAGCCTCTGCGTGACTTTTTAAATTTTCCATGTTGCATCTTCCAAATTTTCCATGCTGAGAATAATACTTTCATATCAGTTTCGAAATCAGTCTCACACTAAAGACAGTAAGACTGGAATAAGAAATAAGTAATGCTTGGGGGAAAAAAAATGCTTGAACTAAAAGTGGTACTGATGAAATTATTTGCAGGGCAGCAAAGGAGTCACAGATGTAGAGAACGGACTTATGGACATGGGCAAGGGGGAGGAAGGAGAGGGTCAGATGAATGCAGAGTAACATGAAAATATATTACCTTACGTAAAAACAGATGCCAATGAAATTTGCTGTATGACTCAGGGGCTCTGCAACAAGCTAGGGGTGGAAAGGGGAGGGAAATGGGAGAGAGGTTCAGGAGGGAGGAGACATATGTATACCTGTGGCTCATTCATGCTGATGTTTGGCAACAAAATTCTGTAAAGCAACTATCCTTCAATTGAAAGAAAAAGTCATGTTTGGACTTACCAAACAAGGTTTTGTGTACTTCTTGCATGGCCTTCTGTTTCGTGCTGCCACCCTTAACTCATTCTTCCATATCATTAAACAGACTAGTCAAGTTTTTGCCAAAAATATTTTGAGCTCCTGCATTATGCTGATCCACTGCCTTCTCACGATCCAGTTTAGAATGGAGACCAAAGAAGCCTTTTGTCGTGTCTTCAAGCATTTGAGGCCACACTATGTGACTTTTAAAAATAAATGTGGATAAGACGGATATGACTAAAGCAATCTAATGACAATATCTGTGTTTCAGGAAATACTTCTGCAGAGAACTAGTAAATTTTATATATAGTATTATATTCTTAACTTCTGATTTGTTTCTTGACGAGGATGCCAATACACTCTTAAAACATATAATTGACCTGGGAAGGTTTCCGCAAGAACTCCAACGGTATGGAGAACAAACCACAGGAAGACTTGAAAAATCCCCAGGTAAAGCCAGGGGATCAAGTATCAGTAAAGACCTGGCAAGAAAAAGGGAGTCCAAACCAGCTGTCCGAGAAATGGACAGGGCCATATCAGGTTGTTCTAGTGACTTCAACTGCTGTAAAAGTGAAGGGTCTATCTGCCTGGGTCCACAATTCTAGAATAAAACCCTATGGCCTACAGGAGGGGGAGACAGAAACTGAGACTCCAAAGCCAGAGGACAGCTATTCCTGTGAACCTGTTGAAGATCTCAGGCTCTTGTTCAAGCAGAACCCCATCAATCCTGCCTCAGATAAGTAAAATGCATCATATGATGTTCTTCCTCTTTTTAATCATATCTCCCTTTATGGCTATTGATCTCTCCCTAAACGAGGCATGTTCACTTGCAAACCACACTGCTTCTCAACTCAACCTAAGCAGCTCGGGCTGCATCTGCATTAATGACAAAGGTTGGGGGTATGTCCAACCCATCCCAGGGTATCAATATCAAAGGCCCACCATTCCAGCCGAGCTATGGGCTGTTACTCAGCGCCCCCATGTGGTCGTAATATGGCCTTTTGGGGAAAGGGGGAAAAAAAACTTCATGTCTTGGTACCAGCAACAACTGTCTCTATTTACCCCCTGGATGACATCTGCAATCCCACCTGAGCCCTTATTTTCTCCCATGACTAACATCCCCCAAGTGACCTTCCCTATCTCTCTAAAAAGCCACTCCCTAACAGGGGTGTCAGTGAGAAATCTAGATGAATCACAATGTGGGGTGACTGTCACTGTTGAAACTGATGGGAAAAACCGGGACAGGCCCTGTAGCTGGGAGACCAGCCGACGCCACCCCAGGCCAGAACGCGCCTGGCCCGGCCCGGGGCGCTTCCCGGACCCCGAGCGGCCTGGCGAGGCTGCGGGAGCTCTGGCGGGGTTTGGGGAGGGGGGTGGCTTGAGCGGGGAGGACGTATCGGTGCCCCCCCAACCCCGCCCCCCACCATCCCGTTCGCTGCTCAGGGTCACGTGGCTCCGGACGAGCGGTGCGTCGACCCGGGGCCGCGGTCCACGGAGACTCCTGCGGGCTTAGGGGCAGCCCAGCCGGGGCCCCAGGCGCCCATCCTGCCGGCTGTGCAAACCCCCTGGAGTGCCTCAGCCCCGCCCTGTCCCCAAACCGAGGCCCGCCCTGCCCCCAAGCCACGGGCCCAGCACAGGGCCTTCCTGAGAGAGCGGACGAGCGACAGCCAGGCACACGGACAGGCAATCGCACGCACCCACGCCAGGTGAGACAGAGGCAGAAAGAGTCGAGTGTTCAGAGAGAGACTGGAAGACAGCGTGTGGGCAGGGGGGGCCTCGGGCAGGATGCTGGGCAGCTGCAGAGACCACCCGGCCCTGAGCAGCCAAAGCGATGGGGGCGGGGGGAGGCCACTGAGCAGCGGCAGGCCTGGAGAGGCCCAGGGTGGGAGGACACCTGAGATGTCCGCGCTCCGCGCGCCGCCCCCCTCCCCCCAAACCCCTGCACGCATGCCACGCCGGGGCGCTCTGACACTAGCTTCTCTGGAGTTTTGTCACTTGATTTTCTCTCCCTCTGCTCAACTGAGTGATGACAGTGTATTGAACAGCTAGGTCATTTCCAAATAAATTAAGCTTAGTGTTTCACAGGACACCCGGACATATATGGAGAGACCAGCACGGATGCATGGACACCAACCTTGGTAAGTGGACAACCAGTGGGAAATTACTGTCTGACTCAGAGGAGAGAAAGAAACCTGAATAGATGGAGTGAAATGAACAGAAACACAAGCTTTGCAACTCACACCCTAATTCAATTACCAGAAAATAAACAACACTATAACCATTTTAGAAAAACAATAGACCTCTCCATGTCCTTTGGTCGGGTGAGGAGTTCAAACACACAGCAAAAAAAGCCAACTTTTCCAAGTCGTGAATATGTTAGTTCACACATTGACTTTTAAATTGAAATGTGTAACAAATAAGCTTAAAGTCATTGACTCACTGCATAAGCATGGAAGTATTTTAAATATAAAATATGTTCTATAGTATTCAGGAAGCACTTGGCACATCTCTAAGTGTATCAGACCCAAAACTGGAACGTAGTGGAAGAGTCAGGATAGTCTAAAAATGAATCCCTAACTAAAAGGAACACACAGGATTACTGTAGATAAAAAAGGTTAAAGAAGAGAAGCTAGAAATCAGTCAATAAATGTCTTAGGGGTTAGCTTAGAGTGACTAGCCTCTGCGTGACTCTTTAAATTTTTCATGTTTGCAGCTTCCAAATTTTCCATTTTAAGAATAATACTTTCGCCTCCAAACCAGAGTGACTTGGGGACACAAAGGTAGAAGTCGATAATTTTCTTTGCCTATGTCTGAATATTTACAGTCAGAGGTAGAAAAGGAGGAGTCTGTCCCTTGTCTAGATGATGTCAATCCCCAGGTGTGGGATGTCTCCAGCCCTGGTTCAGCCATAAATGTTCCACCAGTAAAGATTTCTCTGAGACCAAATGCTCCCTAGCCCTGGAAAAGACAATATCCCTTAAAACTAGTAGCTCTTGAGGGTCTTAAACCATTAGTTAACAAATACCGAGATACTGGAACTCGAATCAGCTGTGAGTCCCCCTGCAACACCCCAATCTTGCCCGTTCAAAAACCAGATGGATCTTACCGATTCGTCCAGGATCTAAGAGCTGTTAATGAAGCTGTGGTTCCCATCCACCCCATAGTCCCAAACCCATATACCCTCCTATCCCAAGTCCCAGGAAATGCCAAGTACTTCTCAGTCTTGGACCTTCAAGGTGCTTTCTTTTGCATTCCTCTCCATCCTGAATCCCAAAAACTCTTTGCTTTTGAGTGGCAGGACTTGGAAACAAGTGAGACCATACAACTCTCGACTGGACTCGACTACCCCAAGGGTTTAGGGACAGCCCTCATAGCTTCGGGACTTCCTCGGGGAGAGAACTAGGGGAATTAACTTTAACAAACTGTAGTCTAATACAGTATGTGGATGACTTGCTCATAGCTAGGCCAGATTTTACCAGCTCTCAAATGGACACTATATAAAACGCTAACTTTCCTGTATGAAAAGGGTTATCGAGTATCCCCCATTTAGGCTCAGATTAGCTTAACCCAAGTAAAATACCTTGGATTTATAATTACGGAGAGAAAAAGAATGCCTGACCCCGAGGGGAGATCCCTCATCTTAAATACCCCGTACCCCCAAACAAAACAACAGCTTAGGGGATTTTTAGGAAGGACCGGGTTTTGCAGGATCTGGGTTCCTAATTATGGCAATCTGGCCAGACCCCTATATGAAAATTTAAGGGGGAAAGAGGAAGAGCCACTCGACTGGCATGAGACCTGCAAGGTGGCCTTTAATGCCCTAAAAGAATAAATCACTACAGCCCCAGCTTTAGGCCTCCCCAACCTGGAGAAGCCTTTTAGACTCTATGTTTCTGGAAGGACAGGAACTGCTCTTGGGGTGTTAGAGCAGATGATGGGGCCCGTATTACAACCTGTGGCTTATCTCTCAAAATAACTAGATGAGGTGGCCAGAGGGTGGCCCACTTGCCTCCGGGCAGTAGCAGCCACCGCTCTTATGGTTAAGGAGGCATCTAAGCTGACCCTGGGTCAGCCCACCACAGTGTATACGCCTCACCGGGTGCAAGCAGTCTTGGAAACGAAAGGGGACAGGTGGATGACAGGGGGAAGGATCACCCAATACCAAGCCCTCCTCCTTGACACTCCAGAAATAAAGTTGAGGGTCTGCCAGACTTTAAATCCAGCAACCTTACTGCCAGATCCCCCTACCTCCCCTCTGGATCACCAATGCATACAAATCACAGACGAGTTATACTCTTCTCGCCGGGACCTATCAGAGACACCTTTATCTGACCCAGAGGAAAACTGGCACACAGATGGCAGCAGTTTTGTAGAAAAGGGAGAGAGGAAAGCAGGATATGCTGTAGCGAGCCTGGAAGAAACTAAGGAAAGTGGGTCTCTTCCCCCAGACACCTCAGCCCAGAAAGCTGAACTTTTTGCCCTGACAAGAGCTTTGGAGTTAGGAGAAGGAAAGAGGATTAATGTGTGTATGGACTCTAAGTATGCTTTCCGCATTCTGCATGCCCGTGCAGCAATTTGGGAAGAAAGAGGGATGCTCAGTGCCCGAAGCTCTGCTATTAAACACAAAGAGCTCCTTCTCAGGCTCCTGGAGGCAGTCAAACTTCCTGCAAAGTTAGCTGTCATCCACTGCAAGAGTCACCAAAATGGGCAAGAGAAAGAGGCTCAGGGAAATAGGAAAGCTGATCAAGAGGCAGGACGAGCTGCCGGGGAAGCTACCTCTGCCACTGCTATCTGCCCCCTTTTCCCCAAGGAAACCCTGACTCCAGATTTTACCCCAGGGGGACATTCCCGATATGCTGAGCGGGGCTGGGAGATTGGGTCACATGGGTGGTTTCAGCCTGATCAGGCCCAAATAATACTCCCTGATTCTCAGGTTTAAAACATTACTAACTCCTTACATAAGAGCGCCCATTTTGGAAATGATAATCTAGAAATCTTGCTTAAGCCTATTCTCTCCCATCCACAGTTAGCTAAGGTTGTTAAACAAGTCACACAAAATTGTGACACCTGTCTAAAAAATAACCCAAAAACCAGACCTCCTCTAATTACACCTGTCCAACATCGGGGATCATACCCAGGAGCGGACTGGCAAGTAGAATTTACAGCCATGCCCAAGACCCAAGGGTTCTCTTACTTGCTAGTCTTTATGGACACATTCACAGGATGGATCGAAGCGTTCCCTACTGAGACAGAGAGAGCTACAGAAGTCTGTAAAGCTCTCCTGAAGGAGATAGTGCCTAGGTTTGGGCTGCCTCGGTCACTTCAGAGTGACAATGGGCCCTCACTTTCAGCCACGATACCCCAGAACCTAGCAGCAGGCTTACGCATAAAATACCAGCTCCGCTCATCCTGGAGACCTCAAGCTTCAGGAAAGGTAGAGAGAGCCAACCAGACTCTTAAAAGGGCTCTGGTAAGCTATGTCAGAAACACATAATAAGTGGACACATATGCTGCCCATAGCCCTCATGAGGCTACGGACATCCCCCAAACGGCCACTATTGTTAAGTCCTTATGAAATGATGTATGGACGACCATTCTTAACTTCTGATTTGTTTCTTGACGAGGATGCCAATACACTCTTAAAACTTATAATTTACCTGGGAAGGTTTCAGCAAGAACTCCAACGGTATAGAGAACAAACCACAGGAAGACTTGAAAAATACCCAGGTAAAGCCAGGGGATCAAGTATCAGTAAAGACCTGGCAAGAAAAAGGGAGTCCAAACCAGCTGTCTGATAAATGGACAGGGCCATATCAGGTTGTTCTAGTGACTTCAACTGCTGTAAAAGTGAAGGGTCTATCTGCCTGGGTCCACAATTCTAGAATAAAACCCTATGGCCTACAGGAGGGGGAGACAGAAACTGAGACTCCAAAGCCAGAGGACAGCTATTCCTGTGAACCTGTTGAAGATCTCAGGCTCTTGTTCAAGCAGAACCCCATCAATCCTGCCTCAGATAAGTAAAATGCATCATATGATGTTCTTCCTCTTTCTAATCATATCTCCCTGTATGGCTATTGATCTCTCCCTAAACGAGGCATGTTCACTTGCAAACCACACTGCTTCTCAACTCAACCTAAGCAGCCCGGGCTGCATCTGCATTAATGACAAAGGTTGGGGGTATGTCCAACCCATCCCAGGGTATCACTAACAAAGGCCCACCCTTCCAGCCGAACTATGGGCTGTTACTCAGCGCCCCCATGTGGTCGTAATATGGCCTTTTGGGGAAAGGGGGAAAAAAAACTTCATGTCTTGGTACCAGCAACAACTGTCTCTATTTACCCCCTGGATGACATCTGCAATCCCACCTGAGCCCTTATTTTCTCTCATGACTAACATCCCCCAAGTGACCTTCCCCATCTCTCTAAAAAGCCACTCCCTAACAGGGGTGTCAGTGAGAAATCTAGATGACTCACAATGTGGGGTGACCGTCACTGTTGAAACTGATGGGAAAAACCGGGACAGGCCCTGCAGCTGGGAGACCATCCGAAGCCACCCCCGGCCAGCACGCGCCTGGCCCGGCCCGGGGCGCTTCCCGGACCCCGAGCAGACTGGCGAGGCTGCGGGAGCTCTGGCGGGGGTTGGGGAGGGGGGTGGCTTGAGCGGGGAGGATGTCTCGGTGCCCCCTCACCCCCCGCCCCCCACCATCCCGTTCGCTGCTCAGGGTCACCTGGCTCCGGACGAGTGGGGCATCGGCCCGTGGCCGCGGTCCCCAGAGCCTCCTGCGGGCTTAGGGAGAGCCCAGCAGGGGCCCCAGGCGCCCATCCTGCCGGCGGTGCAAACCCCTGGAGTGCCTCAACCCCGCCCTGTCCCCAAACCGAGGCCCGCCCTGCCCCCAGGCCACTGGCCCAGCACAGGACCTTCCTGAGAGAGCGGACGAGCGACAGCCAGACACACGGACAGGCACTCACACGCACCCACGCCAGGTGAGACAGAGGCAGAAAGAGTCGAGGGTTCAGAGAGAGACTGGAAGACAGCGTGTGGGCAGAGGGGGCCTCGGGCAGGATCCCGGGCAGCTGCAGAGACCACCCGTCCCTGAGCAGCCAAAGCGATGGGGGCGGGGGGAGGTCACTGAGCAGCGGCGGGCCTGGAGAGGCCCAGGGTGGGAGGACACCTGAGATCTCCGCGCCCCCGCCCCGCCCCCCTCCCCCCAACCCCCTGCACGCATGCCACGCCGGGGCGCTCTGACACTAGCTTCTCTGGTGTTTTGTCACTTGAATTCCTCTCCCTCTGCTCAACTGAGTGATGACAGTGTATTGAACAGCTAGGTCATTTCCAAATAAATTAAGCTTAGTGTTTCACAGGACACCCGGACATGTATGGAGAGACCAGCACGGATGCATGGACACCAACCTTGGTAACTGGACAACCAATGGGAAATTACTGTCTGACTCAGGAGAGAGAAAGAAACCCGAACAGATGGAATGAAATGAACAGAAACACAGGCTTTGCAACTCACACCCTAATTCAATTACCAGAAAATAAACAACACTATAACCATTTTAGAAAAACAATAGACCTCCCATGACCTTTGGTCGGGTGAGGAGTTCAAATACACAGCAAAAAAATGCCAACTTTTCCAAGTCGTGAATATGTTAGTTCACACATTGACTTTTACATTGAAATGTGTAACAAATAAACTTAAAATCATTGACTCACTACATAAGCATGGAAGTATTTTAAATATAAAATATGTTCTATAGTATTCAGGAAGCACTTTGCACATCTCTAAGTGTATCAGACCGAAAACTGGAACGCAGTGGAAGAGTCAGGATAGTCTAAAAATGAATCCATCCCTAACTAAAAGGAACACACAGGATTACTGTAGATAAAAAAGGTTAAAGAAGAGAAGCTAGAAATCAGTCAAAAAATGTCTTACGGGTTAGCTTAGAGTGACTAGCCTCTGCGTGACTCTTTAAATTTTTCATGTTTGCAGCTTCCAAATTTTCCATTTTGAGAATAATACTTTCGCCTCCAAACCAGAGTGACTTGGGGACACAAAGGTAGAAGTCGATAATTTTCTTTGCCTATGTCTGAATATTTACAGTCAGAGGAAGAAAAGGAGGAGTCTGTCCCTTGTCTAGATGATGTCAATTCCCAGGTGTGGGGTGTCTCCAGCCCTGGTTTAGCCATAAATGTTCCACCAGTAAAGTTTTCTCTGAGACCAAATGCTCCCTAGCCCTGGAAAAGACAATATCCCTTAAAACCAGTAGCTATTGAGGGTCTTAAACCATTAGTTAACAAATACCGAGATACTGGAACTCGAATCAGCTGTGAGTCCCCCTGCAACAGCCCAATCTTGCCCGTTCAAATACCAGATGGATCTTACCGATTCGTCCAGGATCTAAGAGCTGTTAATGAAGCTGTGGTTCCCATCCACCCCATAGTCCCAAACCCATATACCCTCCTATCCCAAGTCCCAGGAAATGCCAAGTACTTCTCAGTCTTGGACCTTCAAGGTGCTTTCTTTTGCATTCCTCTCCATCCTGAATCCCAAAAACTCTTTGCTTTTGAGTGGCGGGACTTGGAAACAAGAGAGACCATACAACTCTCGACTGGACTCGACTACCCCAAGGGTTTAGGGACAGCCCTCATATCTTCGGGACTTCCTCGGGGAGAGAACTAAGGGAATTAACTTTAACAAACAGTAGTCTAATACAGTATGTGGATGACTTGCTCATAGCTAGGCCAGATTTTACCAGCTCTCAAATGGACACTATTTAAAACGCTAACTTTCCTGTATGAAAAGGGTTAACGAGTATCCCCCAAGTAGGCTCAGATTAGCTTAACCCAAGTAAAATACCTTGGATTTATAATTACGGAGAGAAAAAGAATGCCTGACCCCGAGGGGAGATCCCTCATCTTAAATACCCCGTACCCCCAAACAAAACAACAGCTTAGGGGATTTTTAGGAAGGACTGGGTTTTGCAGGATCTGGGTTCCTAATTATGGCAATCTGGCCAGAACCCTATATGAAAATTTAATGGGGAAAGAGGAAGAGCCACTCGACTGGCATGAGACCTGCAAGGTGGCCTTTAATGCCCTAAAAGAGTCCATCACTACAGCCCCCGCTTTATGCCTCCCCAACCTGGAAAAGCCTTTTAGACTCTATGTTTCTGGAAGGACAGGAACTGCTCTTGGGGTGTTAGAGCAGATGATGGGGCCCGTATTACAACCTGTGGCTTATCTCTCAAAATAACTAGATGAGGTGGCCAGAGGGTGGCCCACTTGCCTCCGGGCAGTAGCAGCCACTGTTCTTATGGTTAAGGAGGCATCTAAGCTGACCCTGGGTCAGCCCACCACAGTGTATACGCCTCACCGGGTGCAAGCAGTCTTGGAAACGAAAGGGGACAGGTGGATGACAGGGGGAAGGATCACCCAATACCAAGCCCTCCTCCTTGACACTCCAGAAATAAAGTTGAGGGTCTGCCAGACTTTAAATCCAGCAACCTTACTGCCAGATCCCCCTACCTCCCCTCTGGATCACCAATGCATACAAATCACAGACGAGTTATACTCTTCTCGCCGGGACCTATCAGAGACACCTTTATCTGACCCAGAGGAAAACTGGCAAACAGATGGCAGCAGTTTTGTAGAAAAGGGAGAGAGGAAACCAGGATATGCTGTAGTGAGCCTGGAAGAAACTAAGGAAAGTGGGTCTCTTCCCCCAGACACCTCATCCCAGAAAGCTGAACTTTTTGCCCTGACAAGAGCTTTGGAGTTAGGAGAAGGAAAGAGGATTAATGTGTGTATGGACTCTAAGTATGCTTTCCTCATTCTGCATGCCCGTGCAGCAATTTGGAAAGAAAGAGTGATGCTCAGTGCCCAAAGCTCTGCTATTAAACACAAAGAGCTCATTCTCAGGCTCCTGGAGGCAGTCAAACTTCCTGCAAAATTAGCTGTCATTCACTGCATGAGACACCAAAAGGGTCAAAAAAAAGAGGCTCAGGGAAATAGGAAAGCTGATCAAGAGGCAGGACGAGCTGCCGGGGAAGCTACCTCTGCCACTGCTATCTGCCCCCTTTTCCCCAAGGAAACCCTGACTCCAGATTTTACCCCAGGGGGACATTCCCGATATGCTGGGCAGAGCTGGGAGATTGGGTCACATGGGTGGTTTCAGCCTGATCAGGCCCAAATAATACTCCCTGATTCTCAGGTTTAAAACATTACTAACTCCTTACATAAGAGCACCCATTTTGATAAAGATAATCTAGAAATCTTGCTTAAGCTTATTCTCTCCCATCCCCAGTTATCTAAGGTTGTTAAACAAGTCACAAAAATTGTGACACCTGTCTAAAAAAATAACCCAAAAACCAGACCTCCTCTAATTACACCTGTCCAACATCGGGGATCATACCCAGGAGCGGACTGGCAATGCCGCTCCGCATTTAGAATTTACAGCCATGCCCAAGACCCAAGGGTTTTCTTACTTGCTAGTCTTTATTGCCACATTCACAGGATGGATCGAAGCGTTCCCTACTGAGACTGAGAGAGCTACAGAAGTCTGTAAAGCTCTGCTGAAGGAAATAGTGCCTAGGTTTGGGCTGCCTCGGTCACTTCAGAGTGACAACGGGCCCTCACTTACAGCCACGATACCCCAGAACCTAGCAGCAGGCTTACGCATAAAATACCAGCTCCGCTCATACTGGAGGCCTCAAGCTTCAGGAAAGGTAGAGAGAGCCAACCAGACTCTTAAAAGGGCTCTGGCTAAGCTATGACAGAAACACATAATAAGTGGACACATATGATGCCCATAGCCCTCATGAGGCTACGGACATCCCCCAAACGGCCACTATTGTTAAGTCCTTATGAAATGATGTATGGACGCCAATCTTAACTTCTGATTTGTTTCTTGACGAGGATGCCAATACACTCTTAAAACATATAATTGACCTGGGAAAGTTTCAGCAAGAACTCCAACGGTATGGAGAACAAACCACAGGAAGACTTGAAAAATACCCAGGTAAAGCCAGGGGATCAAGTATCAGTAAAGACCTGGCAAGAAAAAGGGAGTCCAAACCAGCTGTCTGAGAAATGGACAGGGCCATATCAGGTTGTTCTAGAGACTTCAACTGCTGTAAAAGTGAAGGGTCTATCTGCCTGGGTCCACAATTCTTAAATAAAACCCTATGGCCTACAGGAGGGGGAGACAGAAACTGAGACTCCAAAGCCAGAGGACAGCTATTCCTGTGAACCTGTTGAAGATCTCAGGCTCTTGTTCAAGCAGAACCCCATCAATCCTGCCTCAGATAAGTAAAATGCATCATATGATGTTCTTCCTCTTTCTAATCATATGTCCCTGTATGGCTATTGATCTCTCCCTAAACGAGGCATGTTCACTTGCAAACCACACTGCTTCTCAACTCAACCTAAGCAGCCCGGGCTGCATCTGCATTAATGACAAAGGTTGGGGGTATGTCCAACCCATCCCAGGGTATCACTATCAAAGGCCCACCCTTCCAGCCGAGCTACGGGTTGTTACTCAGCGCCCCCATGTGGTCGTAATATGGCCTTTTGGGGAAAGGGGGAAAAAAAACTTCATGTCTTGGTACCAGCAACAACTGTCTCTATTTACCCCCTGGATGACATCTGCAATCCCACCTGAGCCCTTATTTTCTCTCATGACTAACATCCCCCAAGTGACCTTCCCTATCTCTCTAAAAAGCCACTCCCTAACAGGGGTGTCAGTGAGAAATCTAGACGACTCACAATGTGGGGTGACCGTCACTGTTGAAACTGATGGGAAAAACCGGGACAGGCCCTGCAGCTGGGAGACCAGCCGACGCCACCCACGGCCAGCACGCGCCTTGCCCGGCCCGGGGCGCTTCCCGGATCCCGAGCGGCCTGGTGAGGCTGCGGGAGCTCTGGCGGGGGTTGGGGAGGGGGGTGGCTTGAGCGGGGAGGACGTCTCGGTGCCCCCCCACCCCCCGCCCCCACCATCCCGTTCACTGCTCAGGGTCACGTGGCTCCGGACGAGCGGGGCGTCGGCCCGGGGCCGCGGTCCCCGGAGCCTCCTGCGGGCATAGGGGCAGCCCAGCCGGGGCCCCAGGCGCCCATCCTGCCGGCTGTGCAAAACCCCTGGAGTTCCTCAGCCCCGCCCTGTCCCGAAACCGAGGCCCGCCCTGCCCCCACGCCACGGGCCCAGGACAGGACCTTCCTGAGCGAGCGGACGAGCGACAGCCAGGCACACGGACAGGCACTCGCACGCACCCACGCCAGGTGAGACAGAGGCAGAAAGAGTCGAGGGTTCAGAGAGAGACTGGAAGACAGCGTGTGGGCAGGGGGGGCCTCGGGCAGGATGCCGGGCTGCTGCAGAGACCACCCGGCCCTGAGCAGCCAAAGCGATGGGGCCGGGGGGAGGCCACTGAGCAGCTGCGGGCCTGGAGAGGCCCAGGGTGGGAGGACACCTGAGATCTCCCCGCTCCACGCCCCGCCCCCCTCCACCCAACCCCTGCACGCATGCCAGGCCGGGGCGCTCTGACACTAGCTTCTCTGGAGTTTTGTCACTTGAATTTCTCTCCCTCTGCTCAAGTGAGTGATGACAGTGTATTGAACAGCTAGGTCATTTCCAAATAAATTAAGCTTAGTGTTTCACAGGACACCCGGACATGTATGGAGAGACCAGCACGGATGCATGGACACCAACCTTGGTAACTGGACAACCAATGGGAAATTACTGTCTGACTCAGGAGAGAGAAAGAAACCCGAACAGATGGAATTAAATGAACAGAAACACAAGCTTTGCAACTCACACCCTAATTCAATTACCAGAAAATAAACAACACTCTAACCAGTTTAGAAAATCAATAGACCTCTCCATGACCTTTGGTCGGGTGTGGAGTTCAAACACACAGCAAAAAAATGCCAACATTTCGAAGTCGTGAATATGTTAGTTCACACATTGACTTTTATATTGAAATGTATAACAAATAAACTTAAAATCATTGACTCACTACATAAGCATGGAAGTATTTTAAATATAAAATATGTTCTATAGTATTCAGGAAGCACTTGGCACATCTCTAAGTGTATCAGACCCAAAACTGGAACATAGTGGAAGAGTCAGGATAGTCTAAAAATGAATCCATAACTAAAAGGAACACACAGGATTACTGTAGATAAAAACGGTTAAAGAAGAGAAGCTAGAAATCAGTCAATAAATGTCTTAGGGGTTAGCTTAGAGTGACTAGCCTCTGCGTGACTCTTTAAATTTTTCATGTTTGTAGCTTCCAAATTTTCCATTTTGAGAATAATACTTTCGCCTCCAAACCAGAGTGACTTGGGGACACAAAGGTAGAAGTCGATAATTTTCTTTGCCTATGTCTGAATATTTACAGTCAGAGGTAGAAAAGGAGGAGTCTGTCCCTTGTCTAGATGATGTCAATCCCCAGGTGTGGGATGTCTCCAGCCCTGGTTTACCCATAAATGTTCCACCAGTAAAGATTTCTCTGAGACCAAATGCTCCCTAGCCCTGGAAAAGACAATATCCCTTAAAACCAGTAGCTCTTGAGGGTCTTAAACCATTAGTTAACAAATACCGAGATACTGGAACTCGAATCAGCTATGAGTCCCCCTGCAACACCCCAATCTTGCCCGTTCAAAAACCAGATGGATCTTACCGATTCGTCCAGGATCTAAGAGCTGTTAATGAAGCTGTGGTTCCCATCCACCCCATAGTCCCAAACCCATATACCCTCCTATCCCAAGTCCCAGGAAATGCCAAGTACTTCTCAGTCTTGGACCTTCAAGGTGCTTTCTTTTGCATTCCTCTCCATCCTGAATCCCAAAAACTCTTTGCTTTTGAGTGGCGGGACTTGGAAACAAGAGAGACCATACAACTCTCGACTGGACTCGACTACCCCAAGGGTTTAGGGACAGCCCTCATATCTTCGGGACTTCCTCGGGGAGAGAACTAAGGGAATTAACTTTAACAAACAGTAGTCTAATACAGTATGTGGATGACTTGCTCATAGCTAGGCCAGATTTTACCAGCTCTCAAATGGACACTATTTAAAACGCTAACTTTCCTGTATGAAAAGGGTTATCGAGTATCCCCCAAGTAGGCTCAGATTAGCTTAACCCAAGTAAAATACCTTGGATTTATAATTACGGAGAGAAAAAGAATGCCTGACCCCGAGGTGAGATCCCTCATCTTAAATACCCCGTACCCCCAAACAAAAAAACAGCTTAGGGGATTTTTAGGAAGGACCGGGTTTTGCAGGATCTGGATTCCTAATTATGGCAATCTGGCCAGACCCCTATATGAAAATTTAAGGGGGAAAGAGGAAGAGCCACTCGACTGGCATGAGACCTGCAAGGTGGCCTTTAATGCCCTAAAAGAGTCCATCACTACAGCCCCAGCTTTAGGCCTCCCCAACCTGGAGAAGCCTTTTAGACTCTATGTTTCTGGAAGGACAGGGACTGCTCTTGGGTGTTAGAGCAGATGATGGGGCCCGTATTACAACCTGTGGCTTATCTCTCAAAATAACTAGATGAGGTGGCCAGAGGGTGGCCCACTTGCCTCCGGGCATTAGCAGCCACTGCTCTTATGGTTAAGGAGGCATCTAAGCTGACCCTGGGTCAGCCCACCACAGTGTATACGCCTCACCGGGTGCAAGCAGTCTTGGAAACGAAAGGGGACAGGTGGATGACAGGGGGAAGGATCACCCAATACCAAGCCCTCCTCCTTGACACTCCAGAAATAAAGTTGAGGGTCTGCCAGACTTTAAATCCAGCAACCTTACTGCCAGATCCCCCTACCTCCCCTCTGGATCACCAATGCATACAAATCACAGACGAGTTATACTCTTCTCGCCGGGACCTATCAGAGACACCTTTATCTGACCCAGAGGAAAACTGGCACACAGATGGCAGCAGTTTTGTAGAAAAGGGAGAGAGGAAAGCAGGATATGCTGTAGCGAGCCTGGAAGAAACTAAGGAAAGTGGGTCTCTTCCCCCAGACACCTCAGCCCAGAAAGCTGAACTTTTTGCCCTGACAAGAGCTTTGGAGTTAGGAGAAGGAAAGAGGATTAATGTGTGTATGGACTCTAAGTATGCTTTCCTCATTCTGCATGCCGGTGCAGCAATTTGGAAAGAAAGAGGGATGCTGAGTGCCCGAAGCTCTGCTATTAAACCAAAGAGCTCATTCTCAGGCTCCTGGAGGCAGTCAAACTTCCTGCAAAATTAGCTGTCATCCACTGCAAGAGTCACCAAAAGGGGCAAGAAAAAGAGGCTCAGGGAAATAGGAAAGCTGATCAAGAGGCAGGACGAGCTGCCAGGGAAGCTACCTCTGCCAGTGCTATCTGCCCCCTTTTCCCCAAGGAAACCCTGACTCCAGATTTTACCCCAGGGGGACATTCCCGATATGCTGAGCGGGGCTGGGAGATTGGGTCACATGGGTGGTTTCAGCCTGATCAGGCCCAAATAATACTCCCTGATTCTCAGGTTTAAAACATTACTAAAACCTTACATAAGAACACCCATTTTGGAAAAGATAATCTAGAAATCTTGCTTAAGCCTATTCTCTCCCATCCTCAGTTAGCTAAGGTTGTTAAACAGGTCACATAAAATTGTGACACCTGTCTAAAAAATAACCCAAAAACCAGACCTCCTCTAATTACACCTGTCCAACATCGGGGATCATACCCAGGAGCGGACTGGCAAGTAGAATTTACAGCCATGCCCAAGACCCAAGGGTTTTCTTACTTGCTAGTCTTTATTGACACATTCACAGGATGGATCGAAGCGATCCCTACTGAGACAGAGAGAGCTACAGAAGTCTGTAAAGCTCTGCTGAAGGAGATAGTGCCTAGGTTTGGGCTGCCTCAGTCACTTCAGAGTGACAACAGGCCCTCACTTACAGCCACGATACCCCAGTACCTAGCCGCATGCTTAGGCATAAAATACCAGCTCCGCTCATCCTGGAGGCCTCAAGCTTCAGGAAAGGTAGAGAGAGCCAACCAGACTCTTAAAAGGGCTCTGGCTAAGCTATGTCAGAAACACATAATAAGTGGACACATATGCTGCCTATAGCCCTCATGAGGCTACGGACATCCCCCAAACGGCCACTATTGTTAAGTCCTTATGAAATGATGTATGGACGGCCATTCTGAACTTCTGATTTGTTTCTTGACGAGGATGCCAATACACTCTTAAAACATATAATTGACCTGGGAAGGTTTCAGCAAGAACTCCAACGGTATGGAGAACAAACCACAGGAAGACTTGAAAAATCCCCAGGTAAAGTCAGGGGATCAAGTATCAGTAAAGACCTGGCAAGAAAAAGGGAGTCCAAACCAGCTGTCCGAGAAATGGACACGGCCATATCAGGTTGTTCTAGTGACCTCAACTGCTGTAAAAGTGAAGGGTCTATCTGCCTGGGTCCACAATTCTAGAATAAAACCCTATGGCCTACAGGAGGGGGAGACAGAAACTGAGACTCCAAAGCCAGAGGACAGCTATTCCTGTGAACCTGTTGAAGATCTCAGGCTCTTGTTCAAGCAGAACCCCATCAATCCTGCCTCAGATAAGTAAAATGCATCATATGATGTTCTTCCTCTTTCTAATCGTATCTCCCTTTATGGCTATTGATCTCTCCCTAAACGAGGCATGTTCACTTGCAAACCACACTGCTTCTCAACTCAACCTAAGCAGCCCGGGCTGCATCTGCATTAATGACAAAGGTTGGGGGTATGTCCAACCCATCCCAGGGTATCACTATCAAAGGCCCACCCTTCCAGCCGAGCTATGGGCTGTTACTCAGCGCCCCCATGTGGTCGTAATATGGCCTTTTGGGGAAAGGGGGAAAAAAAACTTCATGTCTTGGTACCAGCAACAACTGTCTCTATTTACCCCCTGGATGACATCTGCAATCCCACCTGAGTCCTTATTGTCTCCCATGACTAACATCCCCCAAGTGACCTTCCCTATCTCTCTTAAAAGCCACTCCCTAACAGGGGTGTCAGTGAGAAATCTAGACGACTCACAATGTGGGGTGACCATCACTGTTGAAACTGATGGGAAAAACCGGGACAGGCCCTGTAGCTGGGAGACCAGCTGACGCCACCCCCGGCCAGCACGCGCCTGGCCCGGCCCGGGGCGCTTTCCGGACCCCGAGCGGCCTGGCGAGGCTGCGGGAGCTCTGGCGGGGGTTGGGGAGGGGGGTGGCTTGAGCGGGGAAGACGTCTCGGTGCCCCCCCTCCCCCCGCCCCCCACCATCCCGTTCGCTGCTCAGGGTCACGTGGCTCCGGACGAGCGGTGCGTCGGCCCGGGGCCACGGTCCCCGGAGCATCCTGCGCGCTTAGGGGCAGCCCAGCCGGGGCCCCAGGCCCCCTCCTGCCGGCTGTGCAAACCCCCTGGAGTGCCTCAGCCCCGCCCTGTCCCCAAACCGAGGCCCGCCCTGCCCCCATGCCACGGGGCCAGCACAGGACCTTCCTGAGAGAGCGGACGAGCGACAGCCAGCCACAAGGACAGGCACTCGCATGCACCCACGCCAGGTGAGACAGAGGCAGAAAGAGTCGAGGGTTCAGAGAGAGACTGGAAGACAGCGTGTGGTCAAGGGGGGCCTCGGGCAGAATGCCGGGCAGCTGCAGAGACCACCCGGCCCTGAGCAGCCAAAGCGATGGGGGCGGGGGGAGGCCACTGAGCAGCGGCGGGCCTGGAGAGGCCCAGGGTGGGAGGACACCTGAGATCTCCGCGCTCCGCGCCCCGCCCCCCTCCCCCCAACCCCCTGCACGCATGCCACGCGGGGCGCTCTGACACTAGCTTCTCTGGAGTTTTGTCACTTGAATTTCTCTCCCTCTGCTCAACTGAGTGATGACAGTGTATATAACAGCTAGGTCATTTCCAAATAAATTAAGCTTAGTGTTTCATAGGACACCCGGACATGTATGGAGAGACCAGCACGGATGCATGGACACCAACCTTGGTAACTGGACAACCAATGGGAAATTACTGTCTGACTCAGGAGAGAGAAAGAAACCCGAACAGATGGAATGAAATGAACAGAAACACAGGCTTTGCTACTCACACCCTAATTCAATTACCAGAAAATAAACAACACTATAACCATTTTAGAAAAACAATAGACCTCTCCATGTCCTTTGGTCGGGTGAGGAGTTCAAACACACAGCAAAAAAAAGCCAACTTTTCCAAGTCGTGAATATGTTATTTCACACATTGACTTTTACATTGAAATGTGTAACAAATAAACTTAAAATCATTGACTCACTACATAAGCATGGAAGTATTTTAAATATAAAATATGTTCTATAGTATTCAGGAAGCACTTGGCACATCTCTAAGTGTATCACACCCAAAAGTGGAATGAAGTGGAAGAGTCAGGATACTCTAAAAATGAATCCCTAACTAAAAGGAACACACAGGATTACTGTAGATAAAAAAGGTTAAAGAAGGGAAGTTAGAAATCAGTCAATAAATGTCTTAGGGTTTAGCTTAGAGTGACTAGCCTCTGCGTGACTCTTTAAATTTTTCATGTTTGCAGCTTCCAAATTTTCCATTTTGAGAATAATACTTTCGCCTCCAAACCAGAGTGACTTGGGGACACAAAGGTAGAAGTTGATAATTTTCTTTGCCTATGTCTGAATATTCACAGTCAGAGGTAGAAAAGGAGGAGTCTGTCCCTTGTCTAGATGATGTCAATCCCCAGGTGTGGGATGTCTCCAGCCCTGGTTTACCCATAAATGTTCCACCAGTAAAGATTTCTCTGAGACCAAATGCTCCCTAGCCCTAGAAAAAAGAATATCCCTTAAAACCAGTAGCTCTTTAGGGTCTTAAACCATTAGTTAACAAATACCGAGATACTGGAACTCGAATCAGCTGTGAGTCCCCCTGCAACAGCCCAATCTTGCCCGTTCAAATACCAGATGGATCTTACCGATTCGTCCAGGATCTAAGAGCTGTTAATGAAGCTGTGGTTCCCATCCACCCCATAGTCCCAAACCCATATACCCTCCTATCCCAAGTCCCAGGAAATGCCAAGTACTTCTCAGTCTTGGACCTTCAAGGTGCTTTCTTTTGCATTCCTCTCCATCCTGAATCCCAAAAACTCTTTGCTTTTGAGTGGCGGGACTTGGAAACAAGAGAGACCATACAACTCTCGACTGGACTCGACTACCCCAAGGGTTTAGGGACAGCCCTCATATCTTCGGGACTTCCTCGGGGAGAGAACTAAGGGAATTAACTTTAACAAACAGTAGTCTAATACAGTATGTGGATGACTTGCTCATAGCTAGGCCAGATTTTACCAGCTCTCAAATGGACACTGTTTAAAAAGCTAACATTCCTGTATGAAAAGGGCTATCGAGTATCCCCCAAGTAGGCTCAGATTAGCTTAACCCAAGTAAAATACCTTGGATTTATAATTACGGAGAGAAAAAGAATGCCTGACCCCGAGGGGCGATCCCTCATCTTAAATAACCCGTACCCCCAAACAAAACAACAGCTTAGGGGATTTTTAGGAAGGACCGGGTTTTGCAGGATCTGGATTCCTAATTAAGGCAATCTGGCCAGACCCCTATATGAAAATTTAAGGGGGAAAGAGGAAGAGCCACTCGACTGGCATGAGACCTGCAAGGTGGCCTTTAATGCCCTAAAAGAGTCCATCACTACAGCCCCAGCTTTAGGCCTCCCCAACCTGGAGAAGCCTTTTAGACTCTATGTTTCTGGAAGGACAGGAACTGCTCTTGGGGTGTTAGAGCAGATGATGGGGCCCGTATTACAACCTGTGGCTTATCTCTCAAAATAACTAGATGAGGTGGCCAGAGGGTGGCCCACTTGCCTCCGGGCAGTAGCAGTCACCGCTTTTATGGTTAAGGAGGCATCTAAGCTGACCCTGGGTCAGCCCACCACAGTGTATACGCCTCACCGGGTGCAAGCAGTCTTGGAAACGAAAGGGGACAGTTGGATGACAGGGGGAAGGATCACCCAATACCAAGCCCTCCTCCTTGACACTCCAGAAATAAAGTTGAGGGTCTGCCAGACTTTAAATCCAGCAACCTTACTGCCAGATCCCCCTACCTCCCCTCTGGATCACCAATGCATACAAATCACAGACGAGTTATACTCTTCTCGCCGGGACCTATCAGAGACACCTTTATCTGACCCAGAGGAAAACTGGCACACAGATGGCAGCAGTTTTGTAGAAAATGGAGAGAGGAAAGCAGGATATGCTGTAGTGAGCCTGGAAGAAACTTAGGAAAGTGGGTCTCTTCCCTCAGACACCTCAGCCCAGAAAGCTGAACTTTTTGTCCTGACAAGAGCTTTGGAGTTAGGAGAAGGAAAGAGGATTAATGTGTGTATGGACTCTAAGTATGCTTTCCTCATTCTGCATGCCCGTGCAGCAATTTGGAAAGAAAGAGGGATGCTCAGTGCCCGAAGCTCTGCTATTAAACACAAAGAGCTCATTCTCAGGCTCCTGGAGGCAGTCAAACTTCCTGCAAAATTAGCTGTCATCCACTGCAAGAGTCACCAAAAGGGGCAAGAAAAAGAGGCTCAGGGAAATAGGAAAGCTGATCAAGAGGCAGGACGAGCTGCCGGGGAAGCTACCTCTGCCACTGCTATCTGCCCCCTTTTCCCCAAGGAAACCCTGACTCCAGATTTTACCCCAGGGGGACATTCCCGATATGCTGAGCGGGGCTGGGAGATTGGGTCACATGGGTGGTTTCAGCCTGATCAGGCCCAAATAATACTCCCTGATTCTCAGGTTTAAAACATTACTAACTCCTTACATAAGAGCGCCCATTTTGGAAAAGATAATCTAGAAATCTTGCTTAAGCCTATTCTCTCCCATCCCCAGTTAGCTAAGGTTTTTAAACAGGTCACACAAAATTGTGACACCTGTCTAAAAAATAACCCAAAAACCAGACCTCCTCTAATTACACCTGTCCATCATCGGGGATCATACCCAGGAATGGACTGGCAAGTAGAATTTACAGCCATGCCCAAGAACCAAGGGTTTTCTTACTTGCTAGTCTTTATTGATACATTCACAGGATGGATCGAAGCGTTCCCTATTGAGACAGAGAGAGCTACAGAAGTCTGTAAAACTTTGCTGAAAGAGATAGTGCCTAGGTTTAGGCTGCCTCGGTCACTTCAGAGTGACAACGGGCCCTCACGTACAGCCACGATACCCCAGAACCTAGCCGCATGCTTAGGCATAAAATACCAGCTCCGCCTATCCTGGAGGCCTCAAGCTTCAGGAAAGGTAGAGAAAGCCAACCAGACTCTTAAAAGGGCTCTGGCTAAGCTATGTCACAAACACATAATAAGTGGACACATATGCTGCCTATAGCCCTCATGAGGCTACGGACATCCCCCAAACGGCCACTATTGTTAAGTCCTTACGAAATGATGTATGGACGACCATTCTTAACTTCTGATTTGTTTCTTGAGGAGGATGCCAATACACTCTTAAAACATATAATTGACCTGGGAAGGTTTCAGCAAGAACTCCAACGGTATGGAGAACAAACCACAGGAAGTCTTGAAAAATCCCCAAGTAAAGCCAGGGGATCAAGTATCAGTAAAGACCTGGCAAAAAAAGGGGGTCCAAACCAGCTGTCCGAGAAATGGACAGGGCCATATCAGGTTGTTCTAGTGACTTCAACTGCTGTAAAAGTGAAGGGTCTATCTGCCTGGGTCCACAATTCTAGAATAAAACCCTATGGCCTACAGGAGGGGGAGACAGAAACTGAGACTCCAAAGCCAGAGGACAGCTGTTCAACAGGTTCCTGTGAACCTGTTGAAGATCTCAGGCTCTTGTTCAAGCAGAACCCCATCAATCCTGCCTCAGATAAGTAAAATGCATCATATGATGTTCTTCCTCTTTCTAATCATATCTCCCTGTATGGCTATTGATCTCTCCCTAAACGAGGCATGTTCACTTGCAAACCACACTGCTTCTCAACTCAACCTAAGCAGCCCGGGCTGCATCTGCATTAATGACAAAGGTTGGGGGTATGTCCAACCCATCCTAGGTTATCACTATCAAAGGCCCACCCTTCCAGCCGAGCTATGGGCTGTTACTCAGCGCCCCCATGTGGTCGTAATATGGCCTTTTGGGGAAAGGGGGAAAAAAAACTTCATGTCTTGGTACCAGCAACAACTGTCTCTATTTACCCCCTGGATGACATCTGCAATCCCACCTGAGCCCTTATTTTCTCTCATGACTAACATGCCCCAAGTGACCTTCCCTAACTCTCTAAAAAGCCACTCCCTAACAGGGGTGTCAGTGAGAAATCTAGATGACTCACAATGTGGGGTGACTGTCACTGTTGAAACTGATGGGAAAAACCGGGACAGGCCCTGTAGCTGGGAGACCAGCTGACGCCACCCCCGGCCAGCACGCGCCTGGCCCGGCCCGGGGCGCTTCCCGGACCCCGAGCGGCCTGGCGAGGCTGCGGGAGCTCTGGCGGGGGTTGGGGAGGGGGGTGGCTTGAGCGGGGAGGACGTCTCGGTGCCCCCCCACCCCCCGCCCCCCAACATACCGTTCGCTGCTCAGGGTCACGTGGCTCCGGACGAGCGGGGCGTCGGCCCGGGGCCGCGGTCCCCGGAGCCTCCTGCGGGCATAGGGGCAGCCCAGCCGGGGCCCCAGGCGCTCATCCTGCCGACTGTGCAAACCCCCTGGAGTGCCTCAGTCCCGCCCTGTCCCCAAACCGAGGCCCGCCCTGCCCCCACGCCACGGGCCCAGCACAGGACCTTCCTGAGAGAGCAGAGGAGCGACAGCCAGGCACACGGACAGGCACTCGCACGCACCCACGCCAGGTGAGACAGAGGCAGAAAGAGTCCAGCGTTCAGAGAGAGACTGGAAGACAGCGTGTGGGCAGGGCGGGCCTCGGGCAGGATGCCGGGCAGCTGCAGAGACCACCCGGCCCTGAGCAGCCAAAGTGATGGGGGCGGGGGGAGGCCACTGAGCAGCGGCGGGCCTGGAGAGGCCCAGGGTGGGAGGACACCTGAGATCTCCGCGCTCCGCGCCCCGCCCCCCTCCCCGCAACCCCTTGCATGCATGCCACGCCGGGGCGCTCTGACACTAGCGTCTCTGGAGTTTTGTCACTTGAATTTCTGTCCCTCTGCTCAACTGAGTGATGACAGTGTATTGAACAGCTAGGTCATTTCCAAATAAATTAAGCTTAGTGTTTCACAGGACTCCCGGACATGTATGGAGAGACCAGCACGGATGCATGGACACCAACCTTGGTAACTGGACAACCAATGGGAAATTACTGTCTGACTCAGGAGAGAGAAAGAAACCCGAACAGATGGAATGAAATGAACAGAAACACAAGCTTTGCAACTCACACCCTAATTCAATTACCAGAAAATAAACAACACTATAACCATTTTAGAAAACAAGAGACCTCTCCATGTCTTTTGGTCGGGTGTGGAGTTCAAACACACACCAAAAAAATGCCACCTTTTCCAAATCGTGAATATGTTAGTTCACACATTGACTTTTACATTGAAATGTGTAACAAATAAACTTAAAATCATTGACTCACTACATAAGCATGGAAGTATTTTAAATATAAAATATGTTCTATAGTGTTCAGGAAGCACTTGGCACATCTGTAAGTGTAACAGACCCAAAACTGGAACGTAGTGGAAGAGTCAGGATAGTCTAAAAATGAATCCCTAACTAAAAGGAACACACAGGATTACTGTAGATAAAAAAGGTTAAAGAAGAGAAGCTAGAAATCAGTCAATAAATGTCTTTGGGTTTAGCTTAGAGGGACTAGCCTCTGCGTGACTCTTTAAATTTTTCATGTTTGCAGCTTCCAAATTTTCCATTTTGAGAATAATACTTTCGCCTCCAAACCAGAGTGACTTGGGGACACAAAGGTAGAAGTCGATAATTTTCTTTGCCTATGTCTGAATATTTACAGTCAGAGGTAGAAAAGGAGGAGTCTGTCCCTTGTCTAGATGATGTCAATCCCCAGGTGTGGGATGTCTCCAGCCCTGGTTTACCCATAAATGTTCCACCAGTAAAGATTTCTCTGAGACCAAATGCTCCCTAGCCCTGGAAAAGACAATATCCCTTAAAACCAGTAGCTCTTGAGGGTCTTAAACCATTAGTTAACAAATACCGAGATACTGGAACTCGAATCAGCTATGAGTCCCCCTGCAACACCCCAATCTTGCCCGTTCAAATACCAGATGGATCTTACCGATTCGTCCAGGATCTAAGAGCTGTTAATGAAGCTGTGGTTCCCATCCACCCCATAGTCCCAAACCCATATACCCTCCTATCCCAAGTCCCAGGAAATGCCAAGTACTTCTCAGTCTTGGACCTTCAAGGTGCTTTCTTTTGCATTCCTCTCCATCCTGAATCCCAAAAACTCTTTGCTTTTGAGTGGCGGGACTTGGAAACAAGAGAGACCATACAACTCTCGACTAGACTCGACTACCCCAAGGGTTTAGGGACAGCCCTCATATCTCCGGGACTTCCTCGGGGAGAGAACTAAGGGAATTAACTTTAACAAACAGTAGTCTAATACAGTATGTGGATGACTTGCTCATAGCTAGGCCAGATTTTACCAGCTCTCAAATGGACACTATATAAAACGCTAACTTTCCTGTATGAAAAGGGTTATCGAGTATCCCCCATTTAGGCTCAGATTAGCTTAACCCAAGTAAAATACCTTGGATTTATAATTACGGAGAGAAAAAGAATGCCTGACCCCGAGGGGAGATCCCACATCTTAAATACCCCGTACCCCCAAACAAAACAACAGCTTAGGGGATTTTTAGGAAGGACCGTGTTTTGCAGGATCTGTATTCCTAATTATGGCAATCAGGCCAGACCCCTATATGAGAATTTAAGGGGGAAAGAGGAAGAGCCACTCGACTGGCATGAGACCTGCAAGGTGGCATTTAATGCCCTAAAAGAGTCCATCACTAGAGCTCCAGCTTTAGGCCTCCCCAACCTGGAGAAGCCTTTTAGACTCTATGTTTCTGGAAGGACAGGAACTGCTCTTGGGGTGTTAGAGCAGATGATGGGGCCGGTATTACAACCTGTGGCTTATCTCTCAAAATAACTAGATGAGGTGGCCAGAGGGTGGCCCCCTTGCCTCCGGGCAGTAGCAGCCACCGCTCTTATGGTTAAGGAGGCATCTAAGCTGACCCTGGGTCAGCCCACCACAGTGTATATGCCTCACCGGGTGCAAGCAGTCTTGGAAACGAAAGGGGACAGGTGTATGACAGGGGGAAGGATCACCCAATACCAAGCCCTCCTCCTTGACACTCCAGAAATAAAGTTGAGGGTCTGCCAGACTTTCAATCCAGCAACCTTACTGCCAGATCCCCCACTTTCCCTCTGGTTCACCAATGCATACAAATCACAGACGAGTTATACTCTTCTCACCGGGACCTATCAGAGACACCTTTATCTGACCCAGAGCAAAACTGGTACACATATGGCAGCAGTTTTGTAGAAAAGGGAGAGAGGAAAGCAGGATATGCTGTAGCGAGCCTGGAAGAAACTAAGGAAAGTGGGTCTCTTCTCCCAGACACCTCAGCCCAGAAAACTGAACTTTTTCCCTGACAAGAGCTTTGGAGTTAGGAGAAGGAAAGAAGATTAATGTGTATATGGACTCTAAGTATGCTTTCCTCATTCTGCATGCCCATGCAGCAATTTGGAGAGAAAGAGGGATGCTCAGTGCCCGAAGCTCTGCTATTAAACACAAAGAGCTCATTCTCAGGCTCCTGGAGGCAGTCAAACTTCCTGCAAAATTAGCTGTCATCCACTGCAAGAGTCACCAAAAGAGGCAAGAAAAAGAAGCTCAAGGAAATATGAAAGCTGATCAAGAGGTAGGACGAGCTGCCGGGGAAGCTACCTCTTCCACTGCTATCTGCCCCCTTTTCCCCAAGGAAACCCTGACTCCAGATTTTACCCCAGGGGGACATTCCCGATATGCTGGGCAGAGCTGGGAGATTGGGTCACATGGGTGGTTTCAGCCTGATCAGGCCCAAATAATACTCCCTGATTCTCAGGTTTAAAAAATTACTAACACCTTACATAAGAGCACCCATTTTGGAAGAGATAATCTAGAAATCTTGCTTAAGTCTATTCTCTACCATCCCCAGTTACTAAGGTTGTTAAACAGGTCACACAAAATTGTGACACCTGTCTAAAAAATAACCCAAAAACCAGACCTCCTCTCATTACACCTGTCCAACATCGGGGATCATACCCAGGAGCGGACTGGCAAGTAGAATTTACAGCCATGCCAAAGACCCAATGGTTTTCTTATTTGCTAGTCTTTATTGACACATTCACAGGATGGATCAAAGCGTTCCCTACTGAGACAGAGAGAGCTACAGAAGTCTGTAAAGCTCAGCTGAAGGAGATAGTGCCTAGATGTGTGCTGCCTCGGTCACTTCAGAGTAACAATACGCCCTCATTTACAGCAACGATATCCCAGAACCTAGCCGCATGCTTAGGCATAAAATACCGGCTCCGCTCATCCTGGAGGCCTCAAGCTTCAGGAAATGTAGAGAGAGCCAACCAGACTCTTAAAAGGGCTCTGGCTAAGCTATGTCAAGAAACACATAATAAGTGGACACATAGGCTACCCATAGCCCTCATGAGGGTACGGACATCCCCCAAACGGCCACTATTGTTAAGTCCTTATGAAATGATGTATGGACGACCATTCTTAACTTCTGATTTGTTTCTTGACGAGGATGCCAATACACTCTTAAAACATATAATTGACCTGGGAAGGTTTCCGCAAGAACTCCAACGGTATGGAGAACAAACCACAGGAAGACTTGAAAAATCCCCAGGTAAAGCCAGGGGATCAAGTATCAGTAAAGACCTGGCAAGAAAAAGGGAGTCCAAACCAGCTGTCCGAGAAATGGACAGGGCCATATCAGGTTGTTCTAGTGACTTCAACTGCTGTAAAAGTGAAGGGTCTATCTGCCTGGGTCCACAATTCTAGAATAAAACCCTATGGCCTACAGGAGGGGGAGACAGAAACTGAGACTCCAACGCCAGAGGACAGCTATTCCTGTGAACCTGTTGAAGATCTCAGGCTCTTGTTCAAGCAGAACCCCATCAATCCTGCCTCAGATAAGTAAAATGCATCATATGATGTTCTTCCTCTTTCTAATCATATCTCCCTGTATGGCTATTGATCTCTCCCTAAACGAGGCATGTTCACTTGCAAACCACACTGCTTCTCAACTCAACCTAACCAGCCCGTGCTGGATTTGCATTAATAGCAAAGGTTGGGGGTATGGCTTCTTCCCTCAAGCCTCATGAATCAGTCTCTGCTACCTTCAAACTCTTCTGCAGCTTCCTCACCTCTCTCAGCCTTCAGAGAACTGAAGAGACTTACGAGAGTTTTAAGGCTTCCCTTGTAGCTCAGTCGGTAAATCTGCCCTCAATGCGGGTGACCCGGGTTCAATCCCTGTGTCATGAAGATCCACTGGAGAAGCAAATGCCAACCACTCCCAGTACTCTTGTCCGGAGAATCCCACAGACATAGGAGCCTGGCAGGCCACTGTCCATGGGGTTGCAGAGAGTCAGATGCGACTTAATGACTAAATCATCATCAGGGTTTGCTCAAGATTTGGCTTTGGCTTAAGGGTCATTCAAACTTTTTCCGCATCATCAATAAGGTTGTTTCACTTTCTTATTATTCCTGTGTTCACGAAATAGCCCTTTTACTTTCAAGAACTTTTCTTTTACACTCAGAACTTGACTAACCAGCACAGAGTTCTAGTTGTCAGCCTATCTTGGCTGTCAACACACTTTCCTCACTAAGCTCATAATCATTTCTAGCTTTTGGTTTCAAGTAAGAGATATGCAACTCTTCCTTTCACTTGAACACCTGGTGCCTCAGATGGTAAAGAATCTGACCCAATGCAGTAGGCTGGGGTTTGATCCCTTGGTCAGGAGGATCCCCCAGAGAGGGAAATGGCAACCCACTCCAGTATTCTTACCTGCAGAACTCCATGGACAGAGAAGCCTGGCGAGCTACAATCCAGGGGTCACAAAGAGTTGGATAGAACTGAGTGACAAACACACATACACTCAGAGGCCACTGCAGGGTTATTAACTGCCCTTATTTCAATACTGCTGAGTCTCAGGGAATAGGGAGACCTGAGGAGAAGGAGAGAGATAGGGAATGGCTGGCTGGTGGGGCAGTCAGAACACACATATTTTACTAAGATCACTGCACTATCTCCTGTGGGCACGGTTCATGGTTACAATTAATTACAAACTCCGAAACAATGACAACAGTATTATCAAAAGTCACCGATCACAGCTCACTCTAAGAAATAACAATGAAAAAGTGTGAAATACTGCGAGAATCACCAAACTGACACAGAGACCCAGAGTGTGCAAATGCTACTGGAAAGATGACGGACACCCTCAGTGCAGGGCTGCCGCAGAACTTCAGTTTCCAAAAACTGAATTTGCAGGTACAATAAAACACGGTCTACTTGTATGCTAAAGTATCGACAATGGGCATTTTGTCAAACAGTTTAAGAAAAGAGAAGTTCTTTGTACTGCAATTGTAATTTTTCTCCAAGTCTGAGATTGTTTCAAAACAAAAGTAAACAGAAATACAAACAGAGACACACAAACATACATATATACAGGGAGTCTTCACTTTTGCAACTAGTGTTAACTGAAATTTGCGTACATCAGAATCCTGACTTCATAAGTGCACAACTCCAGAACAGGCATGGCAGTTTGCTACAGTGTGGAAATTGAGAGTTTTTTAAAAATATAAAAAATTTTAACAAGATTTTGTACACTTAATTTCTACACTGAAGTATTTTCTACCTAATTTTATACAGAAATGTCACACACATAAAACTGTTAATAAAATCAGAGGTTTCAAAAACAAAGAAAAATGTTCTATTTCTTAAACTAGAGTAATGTTTTATTATTATTCTTCAGAATTTAGTTAAAAAGTAGTCTTTTCAAACCATTCAAAATTTTATAAATGACAATTAAAATTAACCTTAAAACCTTGCACTGGCTCTGGAAAAGACACTTCCATTTGGGAATGATATCTCTGTCCAAAGATTCCTTTTCCCTTTTAACTACTATTTCCATCATTAATGGCAAGATCATACAATTCTTCCTTCAGTGTTTGGAAGAAATGATCATGAAGATACTAAATGAAAACTGCAAGGTCCAAATCAGAGTATGTTGTGTCTATAAAAGGAGAAGCCAAAAGAATATATATATAATCATTTGTGAAGACACAGAAGTTATTCAAAAGAATACATTTAGAAACTAAGGAAGGGACATGGATGGCTGGCAGACAGAGACTGGACGGACACTTTTACTGTTATCCTTCTGTTCTTCTACACTGTCCTGTGGGACTTTCCTAGTGGTCCAGTGGTCCAGAATATGCCACCCAGTAGGGGATACAGGTTCAATCCCTGGTCTGGGGAGGTTCCACAGGGCAGCTAAGCCTGTGTGCCAGAACTAACGAAGCCCTCGAGCCCATGCTCTGCAACAAGAGGAGCCGCCGCAGAGAGGGGCCCGCGTCCCACAGCTGAAGAGCAGCCCCAGATAGTAATCCCCACTTGCTGCAACTGGAGAAAGCCTGTACATGGTGAAGACCTCATACTGCCGTATATACATAAGTAAATTCTTAAATGTGTTAAGTAGGTAAGTAAATAAAGTATACTTTGTGAAGAAAATCTACTCAGAAAAAAAAAAGGTCCGATTTAAAAAAAAAAAAAAACAACACTTCAGACTAAGCAGATAGAACAAACTAAGCAAACTCACGCCATTGACTAGTAACTTTTTCAAATGAAATAATAATAAAAAATCAATTTTTACACTAAGGCTGTCAAAAACTACATATATTTCAAATAATTTCATGTGATAAGGCCAACTTAAAGGCAAATTTTATCGAAAATAGAACTGGAATCTTCATTTAACTTCAAAAGCTAAGAAAGAAACTTTCAGATTTTTCCTAATTTATGTCTTAACATTTCAAAGACAGCATCCTTGAAGTTTAATACATGTTCTTGCCAATGTACACTCAGAAATATAACCAATCACATTTTCACGACATCTGTGTCTTTACACAGATGACGTGATTCAGAAAAATTAAAATTGTCAGAGAGAGATTATTGGAGTTGTTCAAGTTATCAAACTAGACACTTAACAAGTCTCTGTCTGGAATCTGGGGCCCACTGATCAATCCCCATACCACGCTTTCCCCAATCCATGCATGAGGTAGTTTAAAAACATCAGAAACAAGCTTACAGAACACTTACTGACACTAAACCCAACCCTTCAAATCCAGCAGTGTGCAAGGCTTCACTCTCTGCATGTACTATGGATTAAGATAAAATGCCAGATATTAAATATGCAGGTTGGTTACCCAACTCCTTAGTTTTCATTGTTTCTAATCCACTATTTTTTGAAAGCCAATATATGAACATAGTTAGGCACTAGGTGATACCGAGAAGAAAGTGTCCCTGGCATGACCCAAGTATTGTTATCACAGTCAAACAAAACCATGAGAGAAATGTGTTAAATATCTACAAAAGGTGTAGCCCTAAGATACAGGAAGAATGTAAAGAGTATTCTGGAAAAGAATGAAAGAAGTCGTCAATAGATCAGCTGAATAAAATCAATTGGTACAGCAATAAAACAGATTCAGGTTCTAGAGACGACCCTGTTGAGAACACTTACAAAGGTTATCTTTTGTTTGGAAAGGCTATGGCCGAGCAATTACGAGTTACAAGGAAAGAAGTTCCCAAGGACTTCAGTGCCCCAACCAAAACCTTATGAATCATTAAAAAAAAAAAAAAAATGCTAGCACAGAACACAACCTCGGAATGTGCAAGAAAGGTTCCAACCAACATTATTTGGAATGACACAACTACAATTCTACTGGGCAAGTACCTTTCAATGCAAGGAAAGAAACTGAAGAAATAAATAAAAGAAATTAACTAATATATAAATATCTTACAGACTCAAATCCTTAGTACCAGTATTTATGATGCTTTACATATTTATATATTTGTAACGTAAAACAATTCTGACTATTAGCGTAAAATATCAGCCCTATAATTTCAATTTAAAACAGAATTAACAGCTAACCTAGACTTGTAATTTTAAATTGAATTTCACTATAAATAGTACTGAAACTTAAGATATTAATATGTACCATGCTTGTAAGTTTATTAAATGTTTTAAGATTTACCATAACATTTGTGATGTTTTGTCTGAAAACTGAACTACTTCCCAAATAGTGAATATATTAAGTTATTTAAACAGTTTTTTAAAGTTTTAAATATGTATGTAAAAGGGATGCAATATAGTTTAAGTCTCCTTTTAAAATGATTCCCTAAACTTACTATATGTATCTAAAAAGATTTGTTAAGTTGAACTTTAAAATTTAAGGGAAATTTGGGGTTTAAAATGTAACTTTGATAAACTACATACTAATTCTTTAAAACCAAAGGAGCTTCCAAATAATTATTTCTGTTTAGAAAAACCCACCTTCAAGGATACAAAATCCTACTTAACTCTTATTAATCCTTCAGTATCTACGTAAAATTCTTCCTTTTCCATGAAGTCTTTCCTCTTTTTCCTTTTACCCTATACTAGGCAAAAAGAAAATAAATGTGTCTCTATCATTCAAACTGCTAATTTATTCTATTCTAGTGGCATAACTTTATGAAAACTCTTCTTTCAGGAATCCACATCGCCTATCCAAGGGTCACACGCACTTTCAGAACAGGGACTGTGCTTTATACTGCTCTCAACCTCTAGAAACATCTTACACAAGGCAACGCTAGCACACAGTAACTATTGGCGGTGGATGAACTGAATTCTAACAATCTTCCATGCCTTTCCAAATGGACCATTACCTCTGTTATGTCCCAATGGTGTGAAAACTGATCCAAGTCAGTGAGGTAAAGTAGCACGGGAGAAAGCTGCGTCTGGATGACATGGGGCACTCCTCAAAGGCTCTGAAGCCAAGTCAGTTCCTCTTTTGAAAACCCTAATTTGAGTATAAAGAAATCCAATTTAAAATAAATCACAAAGCAAGTAATATTCTTAAGTAATTTTTAAAAAATAGACATGTATCTTCAAGTTAAATTCTTCAAGCTAACAAGCTATTTTCTCTGAATTTCTGTACTTTATGTATTATTTTAAAAAATGAAATGCCAGCGATGTAGTAAAATTCATATAATTACGTACACAAAGATTTGACCTGAATCAAATGTGTAATACATCAAGAAACAATATTATATCCCTTAAACTGAGGGCTTTGCCACCTTTATACTTAAATAAGTGTGAAAGACATAATCATTCTAATTAATGTCAGGTTTAAAAAAGCAAATGAACAAGAAAAACAATATGCTCCTTCATACATATACCAAAGTCTGTATTCTTACATAATAGCCTTTCAAGTGTCTTAAAACTATTCCATCCCCCCTAAGTCTATTTCTTCAACAATTACTGTGTACTTCCTTCTACCTATTCCATATAATAAGATTTCTGATTCTCTTACCACCTCTATTACACCTAGTCTGACCTATACAAACAACTTGCCCAAGTCCCTCCTGAAAGACAGCTCTTAGAATGATCAGAATACGAGCACAATGTGGTCTGACCCTAGCTACCTGCTTTGATGTTTTCAGATCACTGTACTTCCATGAACATGCCCTAAAGAGCCATCATCTAGTTGGGAAGCCATATCACACTCCTGGCTGATTCCTAATGAGATTCCTAAAACCACTAAACCCTTTGACAGGCACTACTAATTAAAACATAAAGCCCTCACATCCATCTCAAACGCATACATCCAAAACTATCAAACAAACATGGACAAGTCTACTTGTTACTTGTTTCTTTTATATAATATTTATCTTGCTACATTCAGCTCCTTATCAGAACTTTTCAAGCTATTTTTGGATTCTGACAACATATTTCAATAAGTCTCTTAATTTTAAGTCTTCAGAAAATTTCAAACACTGTCATCTTTATCATCCAGTTACAAAACAAAACTACCAAAGACAGTATGATCATTTAAAACAACAGTAATAATACTTACTAATCTAACACATCAAGACTCATTTTACTAATTTTTCTCTGACATCAATGGAAAGCAAAATATGGCTAATTAAAATGTGATGTTTTTCCTAACACACCGAACATGTTAAACATGCTTAAAATGGATATTCTGTTCCCCATCTTATTAAGCTATGCAGTGAGGTCCAAAACTTAGACCCAAACAGGTAAGACAGTAAATCTCAGGAGAATTTTCATACTAGGTTCTTTTCCTTTCCTTAACTTGGTGGATCAGGGCAGTTACCTGTAAGTGTTGAAAATAAGAAGCTGAAATAGTCCTCAATACTGATGTTTAACTGATCACTTCCATTCCATTCTTTCACTGAAGACTTCCATCCAGAAAATGATGATCTACAATAAACAATGGAGACCTAGTACTAGAAGTGACCAAATTGAAGACTCAGGAATAAAGCACAGAATATATGACTATTCTTTATGGAATACAAATATAATTTAAGAGCTCAGTCAAAAATCCGTAGCATGTATCATCTTTACATGTAAGGGGGTTCAAGTATCGTAATATGGAAAATATAATTTCTAACATATGTTTTTGTAAAGTTTCCTTGAAAAGCATAACCAGCCCACTTATATGGTACAACTGGAAAATTTTTCCACACCACTCAAAACTCAGTTTCAAGGAGCCAAGGTGAAGTTCTGCTTTTCAGTAGTAGGTTCAGCTGCTATGTATTTACTACCTCATCTTCATTAAAAAAAAAAAAAAAGTCTTACCTTGTTTATATGAATGAGCTAAGTTTAAACAAGCTCCTGCTTCCTACCTAAACCAAAGCATCTTAACTAGGTAAAGAATACTTCAATTTAAAGCCACTCTGCAATAACTATGCACTCCTATACTTTGCGAGGCTTTATAACTAGTCTACGTCACAATACTGCAGCTAAAGTATTGGTAGTGGACTTAAGGGAATAGCTAAACATAAAGCAGCTTCTCATTAAATGAAGATTATCTGGTTCCTGCTATGAGATCAGTTTCCAGTGATACCTTTAAAAACTCTCCTCAAGGTAAGACTAAGAAGGAATACAGCAAATGTCAGCCATGAATACAGCAAAAAAACAAAAAGCTGAGAATAATCAGATCCAAAAAGCTATCTTTTTGGATAGCTTTTTGTGACAAATTTTTTTTTTTTGGGACAAACTTTTATAATAGAAATCTGAATAAATGTCAAGACAAAATAAGGAGTTTCTAATTCAATGAGAAGCACTTTTTTTTTTAACCACTGAAACAACTGTATTTATTAACATTCTTAAAAGTTGGGGAGTTAAAAATAATGGCAACATTTTTCTGAATCACTTCTACTTAAAGGACTTCTCTTTGCTTAAAGGGCTATGGGAGAGAATATCACAAGCTAAGAGGTTATAAAAAGTCAGAGATGCTCAATGGAAATGAGTACAAAATGGGTGATTAGAAAAGAAGCTAATATCCTCTTATACCCAGTGAACACTGTGCTGTCCAGTGGCTAAAAAGAGTAGCAAATCCATTTAAAAATCTAGTTTGGACAAAAGACAAGCAATGTATCACTCTGTCATTAAAACTACAATGACCACACATACTGGCCACACCAGAACAGTTCTGAGACTAGAAGGGATGCCATATCAATTACGCTTGGACAACAGAAGCAAACCAGACCTGCTCCTGGCAGGCCAGCTCACATATTCACCCTGCTTCAAAACCAGGCTGAATTTCTCAGTAATTTCTCCCTTCTCTGGTATTTTTATCTAACAGCATAGACTACATTTCCACATGCATGTCTCATGTTCCCCAAACCAGCTGTAAATGAACTAGGGGCAGAGAGGGCAAGAAGAGTAATGGTCAGCAGAACACCACAGGTAGATGGAGAGGAAAAACTCAAAAAACCTCTAAGTGAATAGTGAAAAAGGCAGGAACAGCAATTCTAAGTACAGTTTTTAAGACAAACTAAACACCAACAACTCTAAGTTGATGGGTTTTTCACACACTGAACAAACGGAGATGATCTGGTGGTGACCTGCTCTCCGATGAACTTCCCCTGCTGGAGACAACAGTGTCAGAACGCTAACACCCAGAGTGAACTAGACCGCAGAGCCCAATTAATATAGCAGATGAGAATCAGAAATTATTGAAGGAATATTTCAGGAAAAGGAGCCTGCCAACAGTCCTTGGCACAGACGGAGCTGAGGAGTGGGATGCCTCAGGTGAACGGTGCAGGTGGGAGACAGTGAGAAAGCTAGCTGGTTTACCGTCACCATCAAGGACGGAGGGGAAAACCAAAGACGTGAAATAACCCAGGTGATGTCTAAGGAACGGTATTCCTTAGAAGAACATCATTCCTTAAGAATAACCGAACACTATTCTTCAATTCTAAATCTAGGAAAAGTGATGCAATGATAATACCACTGGCCTGGGAAAGTTGAAAAGGCCCCATCTTGTTTTAATTTTTAAAGAGATTAGTTTGAATAGGGACAATACATCTACAGAAAGAGAAGTCTACTAAGACTCTGTGCAAATGCTAAAAGGCAAAGTTTAACTTGGTACACTTTTAACTACATGACAACTTGCTTTTGATGATTATAAACTTCTATTACCATTACTTGTAAATTAATATTTTCTCAGTACTCACCACAAACCCACAAAAAAATGTAAAAAAAGACTTGTGAAAAAATCCTTGACCAAAGTTATTGAGCACAAGTCAATCGTAATTAATGCCAAAAAAGATACTAAATACAAGTTCTAAAGAGAATTAATTTTAAGAGGTGTTCAAAAGTCACTTTTAAATGAATGCCAAAACAGATCCTCCACAAGTTCTATCATGGGAAATGAGTGCCCTCTACTGGAAGTTAACAGTCATAAAACCACTTAAGTTAAATTGTATTTCTTAAAGACCTGGCATTTAGTACTGAACTAGACAAAGAGGGGTTTCATATATAGACAACATATTGCAAACAGCTCTCTTTTGCTAAAAGGAAAAAGTAATTATCAGTTATGAAGCACAATTTGGGCGACAACATTCAAACATACGTCTTATCCTGGTACGAAGAGACTGGCAAACAAAGCTAAAGAAAGTCTACTAATAAAGCGAGCCACTCCTGTTTAATTGGGGCAGAGGGTCTGCACAAGAAGCCACAAAGAAGCTAGTTTTTAAATTTTTCAGCTACAGCCCAGATTCAACTCCTGCCTAAAACTGTATCAGACCCTGGCTTTGAGCCACAATTAGTAACAAATGGCTGAATATGAAAGTACTATGCCTGATACAAACATTACATTTTAAAGGATACTTTGAACACTAGCAACATGAAACATTATTAGTTTTAAGACCTTTGAGAGTAAAACACCACAGTCACATTCTGGAAAGTAGCTCCTTGAAAAATTAAACAGAAAATTAACATATGATTCAGCAATTCTACTTCTGGGTATACAGCCAAAAGAATTAAAAGGATTCAAACAGGTGTCTGCACACCAATGTTTATAGCTGCATTATTTGTAACAGCCAAAAGGCAGAACAACCGAGTATCCATTAACAGATGAATATATCAAAATCATGAAGACAAAATAGTGGTAAACAAGGGCTGGGAGAAGGGGAAATAATCAGTACAGAGTTTCAGTCTGCAACGATGACAGTGCTGGAGATGAATAGTGGTAGCAGTCGCACAACAGTGTGAATGTACTTAATGCCCCACACAATTCTCACTGTATACCTAAAACTGGTTAAAATGGGAAGTTTTAGGTTATGCATATTTTGCCACACACACACACACCCACCCACCCACCCACCCACAGATATTTTAATGATTCCCTGTCTGAGTCCGCAAGCTTTTATTTCACCACCTACATTGAACTGAGCTCCCTTCCAAAAAGAAAGACCTGTATTACAATTTCATAACACCAGAAGTTTTAAAACACAGCACTCTCATCCGCCACTGAATCCTTACTATGGCTACACACTTCTGATAATCTTAACCCTTGTTTCAATGCACCTACACAAATCACTGTATGTTTCTACCTGATGGTTCAGCGGTAAAGAATCCACCTGTGGTGTAGCAGAACAAGAGTTCAATCCCTGGGTCAGGAGGATCCCCTGGAAAAAGAAACAGCAACCCACTCCAGTATCCTTGCCTGGAAAATCCCATGGGCAGAGGCGCCTGGTGGACTACAGCCCATGGACTTAGTGACTGCAACCATGACAATGCAAACTGCCAAGCAAACCACCTGGAACAGTCTTGCCCCAGTGACCTTCCTCTTACCCAGTATCATCAACAGTTTTAACTGCTGTTTTAAGAGCAAATGAAGGGAGGGGCGGCATTTTAAAAAGTCAGTTCATAAACTGCCAGTGACAGGGGAAGGGTGAGGGAGAAGATTATACACTTGAAATACAGCTCACTTTAGCATGCTACCTCATGTGCAGTATCCCGATAAGCATGGCAGCCAAATTTGCACTGAGTCTTCCCATAATACAGCAGCAGCTTAACCGAGAAAGCAAGTCAGCAGGCAGACTGGGTAGAAAATACACAAGCTGGACCAAAAGCTGCTGAGACTCTGCTGACAGAACCACCACTGTGCCTTCTTGTGGATCTAGTGAGGCAGGAAGACAAGTTAAATTTTAAAAGATATACAAACAAGAATTAATAAAGCAGACTGACCATTTTCACTGTGCTATGTTGAATTCTAACATATCAACTACATGAAAAAAAATATATATGTATGGCTTAAGGTACTGCCTAGAGTAATACTAAATACAATCATTATTTAAAGATAACATTTAACACTCGATTTCATAATATTCAAATGTGTTATTTGAAATAATAACTGATGGAGTTAAAGGTATTAGAAACAAAGCAAAACAGTAAAAACAAAAAACAAACAAAAAAAAAAAAAAAAAACAAGCACTTTTGCCAAACAGGGACAATTATAATATCAACCTAATCCGGCCCCATCACTTCATGGCTAATAGATGGGGAAACAGTGGAAACAGTGGCTGACTTTATTTTTCTGGGCTCCAAAGTCACTGCAGATGGTGACTGCAGCCATGAAATTAAAAGATGCTTACTCCTTGGAAGGAAAGTTAGGACCAACTCAGATAGCATTTTAAAAAGCAGAGACATTACTTTGTCAACAAAGGTCTGTCTAGTCAAGGCTATGGTTTTTCCAGTGGTCATGTATGGATGTGAGAGTTAGACTGTGAAGAAAGCTGAACGCAGAACAATTGATGCTTTTGAACTGTGGTGTTGGAGAAGACTCTTAAGAGTCCCTTGGACTGCAAGGAGATCCAACCTGTCCACCCTAAAGGAGATCAGTCCTGGGTGTTCATTGGAAGGACTGATGCTGAAGCTGAAACTCCAATACTTTGGCCACCTGATGCAAAGAGTTGACTCGTTGGAAAAGATCCCGATGCTGGGAAAGATTGAAGGCAGGAGCAGAAGGGGACAACAGAGGATGAGATGCTTGGATGGCATCACCGACTTCATGGACATGGGTTTAGTTGGGCTCCAGGAGTTGGTGATGGACAGGGAGGTCTGGCATGCTGCAGTTCATGGGGTTGCAAAGAGTTGGACACGACTGAGCAACTAAACTGAACTGAATTTAAAACCAAAGACTTATCTGAGTATACACACACACTCCTATATATAAGCAATACTGAAAAATACAGATTTTTAAATACCACACACAAAAGGTAGACACAAACCAACGTTTGTCATTTAATAAATGGGTAAATATAAAGTGGTGTATATTCAACAGTGGAATGTTACTCAGCATTAAAAAGAAATACAGTACTCGTATATGCTCGTAAATCCTAAGAACAGTATGCCAAGTGACGGAAGCCATACTGAGAAGATCCACATCACACAATGTCATCTGTGAGAAATGATGAAAACAGGCAAATACAGAGAGACAGAAATGGTGAGCAGTGGTTGTCAGGAGCTGAGGTAGGAAGAAATGAGGAAATAGGGATGGACTACTAATGGTAGAGTTTCTTTTTGAGGTGATAAAAATATTCTGGAATAAGATAATAGTGACTATCGCACAATCTTGGGAATATGATAAAAATTAATGAATTGCACAGTGTAAAATGGCCAATTTTATGGTATATAAACTGTGTCCTAATAATAAATACTAATTATACATATGCATATATGTATATTTTTATTGATATTTTTGCTAAAAGAATGAAAAGGTTTCAGGGGTGAGTGAAACGTTAATATATGAAAGCCGTACAAGATCTCAATAACGATTAAATAAGTAAAATTTGCCATCAAAGTTTCAAAAGAATTCTATAAAAATACCTGATCAGTTTTGAATTTGTGAATTTCGTGGCTTAAAAGATAATTTAAGATCTGAAGAGACATCTGCAACCTTTAGTTTTCTTAAACTATTGTATTAAGTAATACTATTGAAAATGAATTTACTGTTTGATATTTTATTCATTTTACCATGGTACAATTAATGTATAATTTGAAGGAAAAGTAAAACCTAAAGATCTCCCCTTTGAAACATTGTTCTTAAGTCGGGGTAGACCGATTATTACATACACAGGTAAACAACACTCTTACCATAGATTCGGAGAGCAGTAACTTGTAAACTTTTGAGTAGCTCTTTATTTGCTCGGGCTGCAGCAGTATGGATAATGTCAACAAACTGTGTTGAAAGCTCAGGATTTCGGGAGCCGAGATGTGCAAGCTGCAGTGGTAAACCAGCCAACCAACGTGATAACACTTTACTACGGTATCTAAGGCCATCAAAGAAAAGGGAAATACACCACATTTATTTAAACATTTGAGAGCCTATAAGATGACTGGCATACTATATTCATCTATAGTATTCTCTAAGGTTTTACCCACTGTATTTTAAAAGTTTATGTAGTTTGGGGCACTATGTACATTGTAATTTTATCTTAAAGGACACAGGCTCTACTTAGCTTGTGAACTATTTACACTAATTTGTAATGACCGTTTTACTATATTAAGTCATTTATGCATTCAGTATAGGGTGCCCCCACATTAAGTGGCTTCAAACTTGGGTTATTTCCATTCTTGCACATACTTGCTCACTCTCTAATGTCTCATCTTGGACACGGCAATCACTTTTGCTGTCCCCCAAGAGTTCAGTGATTTACACACAACCTTTGGAGTCTACCAGACTTGAACTTAAGTCTCAGTCTGGCTGCCCTTTAACAGCATGACACTCACCAACTTATTTAACCTAAGCTTCCTTCTATAAGGCAGAAACCAACAGTACCTACATAAAAGTATGAGAATTACTGAAAAATTAAGAAAAGCACCTGACTCACAGTAAAGACTTGAATATGTTCTAACAACTACCTATGTATGCTGAGGTACCACAAATCCCGTTATCTTTCACCCAAACATCTCTTCCAGACTATCCCAAGTAAACCTCAAACTCACCACATCTAAGACTGATTCCTGAGTTCTACTCTTCGTGTTGTCTGCATCACCAGACAGCACCAAACCAAGCTGGACACTTTTGCTCTTTAAGATACCGCCATTTAAAAATTTACTGAAACATTTTTGACACCCAGTATTATGTTAGTTTCAGGTATGTATCACATAATAGTCTGACATCTGTACACATTGCAAATGGTCACCATACGTCTAGTAACCACCTGTCCTAATAAAAGTTACTGGTCATATTCTTTATGCTGTATATTATATCCCCATGACTTATTTACTTTATAACTCAGTTTGCACCTTTTAATCTCTTTCACCTATTGTACACCTCTCCTCTTCTACTGCCCTCATTCTTATACCATGTGTCCCAATATGTCACTAAGGGCCGGAGGTTAAACCTCCATAATTTTTATGGGAAGCAAAACAAAATTCTGAGGCTGCTACAGGTGGTTCCAATAATTGTCCTTTAGCTGTTAAGCAGACAAGTGGAAATATATGCTCAAAGAGACTTTTACCTTCTCAGTTATGTGTATAAAGGTTACTGAAACTATTATGTATGCCTTTTTATTTAAAAAAAATAATAATAAAACCAAAAAGGATAAAAAGAAGATTTTCTCCAAAGATTTAATCACCCTATCATCTTATTCATACAGATTACAAAGTAACCTGGTAAGAAAAAGAAAAGCAAAATAACAAAGGAACTGTACCGGATTCTGTAAGATCTCAGTTCTTCTTTTTGATAGCTTTTACTGAAAAACTTCAGTAACAAAGTCGGAACTGGACGGAGAAGGCCTCTCTGCTGATACAATGTATAAACTGCCTTTATGAGAGACTCTGTAGCCTCTAAGAAACAAGAGAAAACAGCTGCATGTGAGTCAAAATGTTTCTTCACCAGCACCATAATTCTTCTAAAAAGCACAGAAGCACCTTGTTCCTATGAGGAAGCAGATTTTAGCCACAAACTGATGACTACCATCAAAATCCTACATCAATGGCCTAATAAAAAAGTCAAACCAATCGGAGATTACAGTACAAATTTTCCTAAGAGACAACAAACCTAGGAAAGGACAACAAATACCACAATACTAGAAAGGTGGATAAGCCAGGAACCAAACAGCAAAGTTCTGCTTGAATGAAAAGAATTAGTAAGTCACACTAAAAACTGACCTAATGCAACATAACTTCAAGTTACAAGAAAGGTAAAGAGATAAGGATCCACCAATTTCTAGTCAAACTAGATCAGAAAAGTATTTCTTTATCCTTAGGCTCAATGTCATTTCCTATTAATAAAACTTACCTTCTTTCACTCCAACTATGTAATCTAGTAGAAAACCTACCCATCAGCTTCAGAGTGGACCTACCCACCGAAAAGGGGGTGTTCTCAGCCATCAGGGTTCAAGCAGACATTCCTTCATGATTATGCTGGCTACCTTTTATGGCTCGAACGTAAATGACTATGAAATGTTTGACAGGTATGAACTCAAAATTAGATGCTCAACATTAACAGTATGCGTAAGAGCCCCTCTCTTAAGTAAGGACAGAGCATTGACACCCACCTCTGTCTGACTGCATCTGCATTAACCTCCAGGAGACACCAAGCAATCTGTTCAGCTGCTTACTGTTTAGCCTAGACCCATCTTCAAGGGCTTCTGTTACAAATTTCCTTATCCTTTCTATCCAACTGGAATCCTTCTGCAAAGTTGAGGCATTTGCCAGGGAGACCATGATATCAGACAGTGTTAAATTCAGTAAAAGGTGATCTACATTATTCGAGAGAATCGTGCAATGCTTGATGCTAAAAACAAAGACACACATAACTGTTAAGTGTTGTATCTACCATGCCTGTTTCACTTAAACACTTAACTATTCCTCCCAGAATGAACTGTCAAGAAGGTAAGTATATTAAAGCGACTGTAAGCAAACCATTCATTACAGAATCAGAGTTGTTAAGGCATAAATTAAGAATGCATACTGCTCAGTTCATTACCCAAGTTGCTATTCACACAAGAACTACAGGCCCTTGAAACATGGTGTGGTAATCCTAGATGTACTACAGGGATAAGAACACTTGAAAACTTCAACACACTTGAAGATTTTCGTTAAGCAGATATTTATATTAGGATGAAACTCACGACAGACCTTGATTCTGCTTCTAACTAATTTTGACTTGACAGAATCACTAATTTCTCCTGGCCACAATTTCCTTATATGTGAAACAGGAGACTGGTCTAGATAAGCCCAATTCTGAAACAATTTAATTTTATGACTCACATATTACAATCACTTTTTCTAACAGATTATCTTAAGAAAAACAAAATTTGCAACTTAGGATAAAAACCACTAGATATATAAACACTATATAAACACAGTGTAGATTTCAGGCTACACTGCATTCAACAGCAGAGCCTATTTATTCTCATGTTCAGAAACATGTAAAGTTGATTAAACTAAAAAAATACCTGAAACTAATTTATTTTAAAAGAAAGTTAACCCTGGATTAGGCATGAGAAAGGACACAGTCGTAAGGAACCACAAATACAAGGGGAGGGAAATTTTTAATATTTGGTGTTATTAGGGTATCAAATGTAGGGTTAGGAATGACAAATGGGACCAGATCACAAAGAGTTGAAAACTAAGGACACTAAAATCAATTCTGCAAGCACAGGAGTAACATAGTTGAAAAGTTCTTTCATTTCTGCTGATGAAAAAGAAAATATCAGTTACAAGACTCTAAACAAAGAAGTAGTTGTATGTCTACTTGAGCAATACAGGCAAGACGTGACAAGCTCAAGAAACAATGCTGGTACAGACTAGGAGAAAGGGGGATGTATAGCAAGAATAAAAATTAGCTGGATTTGAAGTCTGCTTAAATGCATACATGTATGTGAGCTTTTAGCTGAGCTGGTAAAGAATCCGCCTGCAAGGCTGGAGACCCCAGTTCGATTCCTGGGTTGGAAAGATCCTCTGGAGAAGGGGTAGGCCACCCACTTCAGTATTCTTGGGTTTCCCTGGTGCCTCAGTTGGTAAAGAATATGGCCGCATTGTGAGAGCCCTGGGTTCCATCCCTGGGTTGGGAAGATCCCCTGGAGAAGGGCATGGCAACTCACTCCAGTATTCTTGCCTGGAGAATCCCCATAGACAGAGGAGCCTGGTGGCCTACAGTCATGGTGTCGCAGAGAGTCGGGACCTGGCTGAGTGAGTGAGTAAGCACAGCACAGCCCAGCAAAAAACTGGGAATTCTATCACGGAGAGAGAATGAATGAAAACTGGGACAGATGAGTAGCAATCTATACTACAAACCCAAAACTACTGGTAGGTTCTTTGCCCAACTGTTCAGTGCCCAAAACCAAGGCACATTTTATACTAACCAGACCACACAAAAACTCAACTGCATCATTTATTCACCACAGGTAGAGCTTTTGAAGATCTCCTTACCTATTACTGTCTGGAAGGTGTCAACAGACATTCAAAAGTTGGGAGAATTCATCCCGCTCCTCCAAGAATTTACACAAAATTTTAAAGTCTAAATACACTGACCACCAATTCTATGAAGGAGACAGGAAACTGGGGAAACTCATTTTCAGCAATGATAGAGGAGGACATTAGAACTGATTCCCGTCCTGAAAATAACTTTAAAAGCTGGATGAAATAGTTTTTAACAACTCAAAAGCATTCAAGAGGTAACAAGGTGATGAACAATTGCTGGGTCCCCAAAATAAAGCAAGATCACAGTACTCAGGTTCCAAGGGCTGTGGAACCAAATACCCAATTCCAACGAAAAGCCTGGAAAACGGAACTAACCTTTCAGAGGCCTCACAGGGAAAAGTCAAACTCCAGAGCCAGACAAACATGGGGACTCTGGTATATTATCCCTACTTCAAGCTGAACCTGTAAGGGCTCCCTGCCAGAGTAACGGTGAACTGGAAGTAAAAAGAGCTCTTACATAAAACAATCCCAGTTATACATCATCTCAGTAGTTAACGCAACAATTTTTCCCAACTAGATCTATAGATTCAACACAATTCCAATCAAAACCCCAGCCAGTTACTTTATAGTTATCAACAAAATGATTTCTGAAGTTTACACACAAAGGCAAGCACTAGACTACCCAACACAAGACCAAAGCGGAACAATGTTGGAGGACTCAGACCACTCGATGTCAAGGCTTACTGTACTACAGTAATCAAGACAGCACAGAACTGGTGAACGAACAGACAAACATAGGTCAGTGGAAGAGCCCCAAGACAGGCCTACAAGTACAGTCAACTGATGATTTCAGACAAAGGAGCCGAAGCAATCCAAAAGAGAAACAAGAGTCTTTTTCTGCAAACAGTGCTGGAATAACTGGACAGAAACTCTAGAACTGAAAAATAAAAATAAAACAAATTCAACAAATGTATGTTTGAATGAGACAAAGAGAAACAAAAAATTCAGTAAGTGGGTCTTATATACAATCAATTAGTCTTTAAAGGGAAGGAGAAAAATGGCATTAATATTTTAAAGATGAGAATTTTTCAGATGTGTTTAGACACTTCACTCAAGATCTCAGATTTAAGAAGCTCACTGAATTCCAAGGAAAATCAATAAAAAAGAAAACCACACCTGGATACATCATTGTCAAACAGCAGAAAATAAAAGACAAGGAGCAAAGTCTTATGGGGGAGGTAGGGGGGGTGGGGAGGGAAGTAACTTTTATAAAGTAGCAACAGTTCAGACTCATAGCTGACTTCCTAACAGCAGTGGGAACCAACAGAGCGAAGCGTTGCAGTCAGTACGGTCAGTACGCTCAAACAAGAAAACTGCCAAGCTCAAGCACTGTGCTCTGTTAAAACAGTCCTTGGAAATAAAGGAGAATACATATATTCTCCTTCATTTTATATTATATATATATATATATATATATATATATATATATATATATATATATATATGTATGTATTTGTGTGTGTGTGTGTAAATCCTCTAGCAGCTTCTAAATAAGCCTAATGAAGAGAGATGAAAAAAATGAAGAGCAAAAAATAGAATATACAGATAAAACTCAGATGGTGGATACAAGTTCTCCAAAAATATTAACTTTTGCTTGAAAGTTCAAATTTTATCTCTAGCACAGACACTATTTTCCTGAAACTGATAGGCTTATTTTTTTCATTTCTGAGAAAATATCTACAAATACCCAAGTCTGAATAAGCATAGTTAGTCATTTAAATTAAAATCATGTCCATTGCAGAAAATACAAACAGAATGACAAGTGCATTTCCTCGAGACAACCATCATTCTTTGGCATGCAGCCAAAATACTTCAGGCACACTTTCCATTTCACCACACAGAATATTAAAATTACGTGTTTTCAAGAATTGTGACTTAATAAGATTAGTAATTTTTTACTTAATTAAGAACAATTTTAAGTGAAACTGGCATGTTCTTTTAAACTGTGAATGCATAGTGGTGAAGAATACTGTTAACCCTCCATACCGTTCTGCCTCCACATATTCAACCAACTGCAGATGGTGTATCATGTGTATGGATTGTGGCTTTCTGAATCCATAGATGCAGAATGTGTATTTGGAGGGCAACTTGCTTCTGGATCAGTGAAAATACCACGTATGACACTATGTCTTTACACAAAACTCAGACTGTACAACAAGAAGAGTGACCCCTCACATAAACCAAGGACTCCAGTGTAAATGATGTATCACTGAGGTTTGTATTTTACAACAGATACACAACTCTGGTGTGGGACGCTGACGTGAGGGAGGCTGTGCATCCATGGGGGTAGGAGTAGTGTATGAGGACTCCGTACTTTCTGTTCAATTTTAATACGAATCTAAAATTGCTCTAAAAAATGAACTCCATTTAAAAAAAAAAAAAAAAGGAATGAAATGCTAGTAGTGCCACAACATGAATAAACCTTAAAGATATCATGCTAAGTGAAGTTAAGCCAGACATTAAACAGTGTTTTCAGTTTCTACTGATACATGGTACCAGAACAGTCAAATTAATAAAGGGGAAAAATGCAATAGCGGTTTCCAGTACCTGGAGGGAGAAGAGCATAGGAAGCTGTTATTTAATGTGTACCGAGTTTCAGACTGGTAACATGAAAAATGTGAAATGTACTTAATGCCACCAATCAGTACACTTTAAAAATGGTTAAAATGCTAATTTTTATGCTATGGACATCTTACCACAATGAAAATAATATCTTTTGTAACTCCACAGTTCAACCCAAGATTAAAAAAAATCTAGACATCAGGTCAAAATTGAAGACCACCAGCTTAGGCCACATTGGCTCCTCTAACTTGAATCTGTGAATTTAATAGATAGCCTCCAAAGGCTATCTGAGAAATATTCAACACGCTTCCTTATGGAAGTTCAAGAGCAGCCTGCGGACCCTCAAAACAAATCACTAGGGAAATTTATGGTAATACTCTCAATCCACTTTTGTTAAAAATGCCACAATTTCACCACCTCAGTGTCTTCATCGTTAACTCCTTTTTCACCTTCTATATCTTAGCACAAATCACTACCTAGGCAGGCAGCCCTCCCTAGGACCTATGCCCCCCATGAAAGAGCAGGACCAGCTCCCTACTATACTGATATACTTTTATTACCCTACATTCTTTTTCCTAAGTGCCTTCAACATATTAAGTGCCCAATAAAGTGAATAATGACAGTACACCCATATGCTCTTGAGTAGTTTACTTACATTTAATGGTCTACCAAATTCCAAACATCCTTTTATTTAATCTCATTTTGATGAAAATTACACCTGAAACCTCTTCCTTGACAACATAAAAATCACATGTCATTATATTCACGCATTGAAGGATATTCTCAACCTTATCCATGGACCTGATTAAAAACTTCTGTGTTAATAAGAAAACTGTATCTGGAGCAAGTAACAACTTACTTGCTCAAGAAAGTATCTCCATATTTGATTCTCTGTCACCTCCAACTCCAGAAACTCTAAATTAATGGTCCTAAAACATGGTTTTGATCCAACCAATAATAGTCTTCAATGCCTAAAGGATCAAGGATGAAAGAGAAATGAGAGTCAGAGACAAAAAATGACTTTCAGCATTAAAGTTAGTCATCAGTAGAAACCAATTTGATCCAGGTCTGTCCCATGTCCTCCATTATGCAATTTTATAGCTTTCTCATACCCTATAATATCTCCTTCCATTACTGCAATCATCCCTCACTTCACTTCTGCCTGCTAAAATCACATTCACATTAAAACACTACTCTCCAACACTGCCTTGTCTGTTTATCCTAACAAGGATCTGTCTTCTCCTATTAATTCCTATAGCATTTCTTGACTATAAAGTTCTAATGACACTTAAATATGCCTTGTGTGAAAGATGTAGATTCATTTTTCCTCCTGCAAGTTATTGAGCTTTTGTTTCTCAGCCTTAAAACTACCCTTCCACGCTCTTACTTTGTGATCCTGGGGGTGAGTCACATTTTCTCCTTTACAGTTTGCTTCTTGTTAGGCTCTGCCAATAAAGTGCTTGTTTTTGTTTAGTCACTAAGCTGTGTCAGACTCTTCAGCAACCCCGTGGACTACAGCCCGCCAGGCTCCTCTTTCCATGGGATATTCTAGGCAAGAATACTGGAATGGGTAGTCATTTCCTTCTCCAGCAGATCTTACCAACCCAGGGATTGAAATCTGTCCCTGCACTGGCAGGAGGGCTCTCCACCACTGAGCCACCTGGAAGTCAAGGGGTACTTGAGACCAGAAAGCTGGAGGAGGAAAATGCGGCACTTTCTGTTTGCTTCCTAGTCCTATTTTTTGCTTCCTTTTGCCACCAGTGCAACCCAACCACTCTTCAGGCCAGCAGCAGTTCATTCTAGCAGCCAGAGTTGGTTCCAGTCTGTATCTTCCTGACACAGAACCAGTATCACCGTGCCCCTAGAACACCAGCGCCAGCCAGCAGAACCCTCTTCGCTGAGCCCTGTACCCTTACCCCACTGGGCCCCTCTCCTGATCCCAAAGACATTAGTCCCAGCTGAGTGCAAACCCCTTCCTCGAGGCCTGAGTTTGGGCTGCAGCCTTTCTTTCCAGCCACTTGCCCTCTTCTCTTTGCTCTCCGGTCAGGAGGCAGTGGTGGCTTCCGACAAGACCTTGCTGTTCCCTTTTGTCTTTCCACTATTAAGTGGAAATGCCTAGTTAACAACCGGTTGTATTAAATTCTCTGTGAAAATCACTGGTATGATTTCCATCTCATGACTAGAGTCTGACACACATTTTTATCAATTTTAAGATTTTGTATTGATTTTTGCAATTTATGAATCACTTAAGAGATCAAAGAATATACCTTAGGGCATCTAATTATCTGTCATAATACTTTACTTCCAGTGAGAGACCAAAAAACTTCAGTGAATGAAGTTTCTCTGCCTACAACATACTTATCACTTCTGAGCATATCCTCTGAACTCTGCCCAAAGAGCCTCACTGATTCTCCAAGTAGTTTCTTCCTTTTGATAAGTTTAAGAACCTTCTGACAAAGACTTTAAAATCTGTTCAAGCGTTTGCTCATTTGGGGAATTGCACCTTGAGTATCTGTATCTGCTTGTCAAGTTTTATTTGGTAATTTGTTTTTACGTTTATCTGCTCTTACTTCAGGTAAACATTTCAAAGAACTTCCAGGCTTACACTTTTCCAGTGAAACTTCATCCATAATTTGTTCTTTTCACTTATTTTAAAAAAGAGAACTGATTTTCTTCAATTATCCCTCTTCCATCAGGATACTGATAACAGTTACATTACGCTTCCTTGTGTATATAAATGAGAGCAGAAACTAGTGATGTTATGCTCTCAAAGATTCAGTAATTACACAGTGCCTCTCACAAACAAACTATCCACTCTAAGCAAATTTTTATTAAATTCTTATCTATACAATTTGATAACTGACACTCATTTAGCACAAAACATTCACTTCACAGATTAAAAATAAAAATAAAAACTAAGTAAAATTGGAAGTCCAGGGCTTAAAGTGACTTGTTTAAGATCAGATACTACAGCTTTTATCTTTACGTCACAGTCTAGATAACAACTACTTGCAGTGTACAAAGTTCAGTGTGAGACTGTTTTCTGAAAATGTCAGGTTAAACAGTGGATGAGAATGGCAATATCTTTTATTTGTCCCTTTCCTTTTTTTGCTTGGTTATTTCTTTTAAGGCATATGGAAAATTACTCCTAAAATGGTGTTTGAAATCAGTAAGGTAATTCTTTCAAAGCCATGACTCCTAGTAAAATAAGCACAGATTAGAAAATCTGTAAGAAACAATAACTTAAAATAGCAAATAAGACATTAAGCAGAAACTTAACAACTTGTCAATATTCACTTACAAATTTACCCTTATAACACACCTTTTGCTAATGATATAATATGTAAATAAATCTTAAAATCTGAATAAACTGTTAGGCCATCCAACTTTCACCCACAGTTCTTTTTGGTGCTTTCATTTTTACATGCATTTCATCTACTGAAAATGAGAAAAAAAGGGAGAAAGTAAAATTTAATAAAATTCTGATTTTGAACTACTAATGCAATATTTATAAAGTATACAAGAAAATCTTCTACTTAGTGTTCCATTTAAGAGTAACTATATTCTCTAGAAATTCTATTGCTCATTAAAGACATTTAATACCTTCACAAATCAATGTGTTTGTCTAAATTCTTCAGCAGTATTCTTCAATGTATCATGTTCTCCTACCTGAAACACTGATTCCCTACTATCCAGAGGACCAATCATTCCAGTCTGCCAGTGGCTGAGGGGTTGCTTGGGATATGGGACATGAGACACTACAATAGCTAGCTCCAGCTCTAGCAAACCTGGAGGCCAAACTCAGACCATAAATCAACAGCTAGCTATTGCAGCATATCTCTTTAGTTACCTTCACTGGGTTTTCCTCTTTTTCTTAACCTAAAAATGTGTCCTTGACAACCTCTGGACTTCTACTAGGTATCTTAAACTTAACATGAATAAACTGAACTCTCCTATGGGCAGTCACATCATCATCTGGACCACAGTACAGGCATCATCCCTGCTCCTCTTTCCTTAACTACATACACCAGCATTCCTGCTGGTTTCACCAGAATCTGGCTGCTTCTCATCACTTAAACCACCACCTGCCGTTCAACTCCAAGCCACCATCACCTCTCACTTAAGACTGCTGTCTCAGGCTCCCAAAGGCCCTCATGCTTTTCCTCTTGCCCCCCTAAACTTAACTCTCTACACGGCAGCCAGGGTGATCTTTTAAAACACAAATCCTACTTCACAATATTACAGGGAAGGATAAAGGAGATAATATATATAAAGGAAGGACAGGTCATCCATGGGATCAATGATCTCAGTTGGGCCCATTTTGCTAGAGTTGGAGAATGAGGGCATGGGGGTTTTTAACTGTTTTATTTGTAAATCTGGCATATTAAAGTTAAATAAACATAATTTAGATCATGCCACTCCTCTGCTCAAAACCCTCCAATGTCTTTTCACCACACTCAGGTTAAAATTCTAAGTCTTTACCACAGACCACAAGGTACCACATGATGTGGCTACTGTCCGTCATGTCGCCCCTCATCACGCACCATTCTCCCCGGACCTCACTTGCACATGCCTTGCTGCCATTCCTCAAGTATGTCCAATCTGTTCTCACTTCAGGGTTTTGCACTTGCTGTTCCCTGTGCCTAGAAGGGTCTTCCTACAGGTCTTCACAAGACTTGCTCCTTCTCTTCATTCACTGACATGCAAATATTAAGAAGGCATTTCCTGACCACCTAGTTAACAGGTACCTCCCCGCACACTGTTTCATTACATCTTCTCTCTTACCCACTTTCATCTTTCTTCCTAATGATGACATGATGGACATCAGCTATTTGTTTGCCATCTCTCAACCCCACCAGGAGCTAAGTGTTTGCCTTGTCAGTCATGTTTATCTCTGTATTCCCAGAGTCTAGACAGAACCTAACTCACTGCAAAGCAGCACTATTCAAAAGACCTTTCTGCAGTGACAGAGCCATTTTGTTCTTGTATTTGTGCTGTCCAATACAGTAGCCACTGCCACCTGAAGCTACTAAGCATCTAAAATGTGACTACTGTTTACTGAGGAACTGAATTTTAATTAAACAGCCAAATTTATAGGTGCTCAATTAACCTTTGCATCTAACTCTTTCTCACAAATTCTGATCTTCATGGTAAAAACAAAACAATAAGGAAACATTTACACTGAACGCAGCAAGCATTAAAATACAAAGCTAGGACACAACAAAATCTCCATAGTGTATAAAATTATACTACTGACCTAAAGTTAATAATACAGGACTCCAAAAACTGAAGTTAATTAAAAAGTTAACATTACATTGTATTTTAAAACACTGTGTGTTTTAAAAATATTAAATACAGTATACTTTAAATTAAGGATCCTAAGGATACAAAGAGTGTATTACAAATAAACCACCTCAGTCAGGATCTGAGTACTCAACCACTGAAAATAAGATTTAATATTAACTTGAGATTTCTTTCCAAAGATGAAAGATTTCAAATTCCTAAAAAGCTTTGCAATAAAAAATACTTGGGCAAAAATGAAACTTCTCAATTATGCAGCAAATACAAACACACTATATGCGTTTAACAAAACTTAAAAAGTAAGCAGTCAGTTACCCTAAGGTTGCACCCTAATACAGATGCCAATTTATCAACAGAAAACCTACACATTTTGAGAGAAAAGAGCTACAATTCAGCCTGTGGTGCATAATTAGAATTTAAGACCAAGAAATGCCATTTCATTCCTCCTAAAGTTTGAACTTTGACCACTCAATACTTTAAGTACTAAGCTATAACTAAGGTGAATGAGAAAGTGGAACTGACAGCAGGAATGGTAATGAAAAATAAACTAACAGACATTTTAATGTAATCTGGTGTAACATACATATTTATACTTTGTCTGCAAAGTAATAGATTTACCTTATTCAGTTATTATAGTTCAAATCTGCCGTGGTCAATTAGAGAACTCTGCCAATGGATGCTTTTAAATACTATTTCAGTTTGAATTTGCACCATACCTGCAACTGCAGCTTACCTACAGTAAAGGTTAACTTTAAGAAATATTTTCCGATTTATATCCTTTATCAAGAAAATAGAGAGAGACTGAGTAACTCTCTTAGTAAATGTCACATTGCACTTGAAAAGATGTGGGTTATTTTCAAATATCTTTTTATGTTGGTTTCTAACGTAATTCCACTGTGATAAGAGAACAGACCCTGTGTGATTTCAATACCTTTAAGACCATGAAATTTTTGCACGTTGTTTTATGTCCTTGGATAAGTTCCAGAGTCTCCCAATTTACAGTCTATGGGAACTTGAATAGAATTTGTGTCCTACTGTTGTGTAAAAATTGTATAAATCTTAATTATATTGAATTGGTTCATAGTGTTTTTCAGGTCTAGTATATCATTCTATTTCTCTACATATTCATTCTATTAATTTTTGAGAGTTTGATACTAAAACTCCAACTAAAAATCTTAATTTATCTCCTTAAAAAATAATTGTAATATACAGTGTATTTTCCAAGTCTCCTGTAAATGTGTTATCATACTTTCAGAATTTAAAAAATTGAAATTAAAAAGCTACTATGTATGAAGTAAATAAACCCCAAGGATGTATTGTACAGCACAGAAAAAATAGTCATTATTTCATAATAAAATGGAGCATAATCTGTAAAAATACTGATTCACTGTATTGTATAACTGAAACAAATGTAATATTATAAATCAGCTATGTGCTCATGCATACTCAGTCTCTTCCATCGCGTCTGACTCTTTGCCACCCTATGGACTACAGAACACCAGCTCTTCTTTCCATGGGACTCTCCAGGCAAGAATACTGGAGTGGGTTGCCCTGCCCTCCTCCAGGGGATCTTCCCGACCCAGGAATTGAACCCAAGCCTCCCGTGTCTCCTGCATTGTAGGCGGATTCTTTACTGCTGAACCACCAGGGGAGTAAATCAACTATATTTCAATATAAATACCCTCCTCAAAAGAGAGACTGAGTAGGAAGATAAAGATCAGAGAATCTTAAGTGATACATCAGCCAAGAACCCTGATTTAAACAAAGAAGCTCAATTATATATTATGGCAATCAAGGAAATATGAACACTAGATCTTTGATAATATTAAGGAATCGTGGATAATGATAAAGGAATTTAAATTATTTTTTTAAAAGACTCACTGCCTTTTAAGAAAACATGCTGAAACATTTATGGATGAAATGATGGTATAAGATGATTTGCTTTGCTTTGGTTTAGGATTTGCTTCAACCATCTGTATGAAGGGTTGGGGGGTGAGGTGGGTCGAGCAGAAATAGAAAAAGCTTGTCCTTGAGCTGAAAACTTGGAGCTGGAGGATAAGAGAATATGGAGATTTGTGTTCTATTTTTTGTGTGTGAAATTTTCTACACTATAATCTTTAAAAAAAGAAAAAAAAGAAAAAACTAGTAGAGCCATTTTTTTTTTTTAAATGCAAGTAGGTCATAAGAGAGTAAGAAGATTTCCAATAATGAATAAACAACCTGCAAATAGCTATATATTATGGTTATCCTACTGGAAATTTTCATATAAATAAATTCACTTATTTGGGAAAGTTTCTTTCAGGTTATATGTTGTATTTGGAAAATATAACAGCCATACCCAGGGGCAAGTGACAAGACTCATCTGCACACCTGGGTCTTCACTGCCAGTGCCTGTGACACTTGACTATTTTACCATTTCCACGTTACCATTCTCAGAATATAAGGCAAATCTTGCCTGAATCACTGTCACTGACCCGAGAGGGTCCTAGCCCAGAGTCTTAAGGAAGGTCTTCCTCCAGAAATTAGACACTGTCCTTGTGTAGTTCTGTCCTCTAGAATCTTTCTCCCAAGTAACATAAGAACAAGAGGAGAAAGGCAGAGATGATCTGGATTTCTTGAGCCATCTGGGTGGATCAAGTTCTTTATTTCTTTCCTCTGTACAAAGTCCCTCACCTGTGACAAGCTTCAGCATTAGGTCCTGGTGACACAGTCCCCTGCGGGGGGAGAAGGAGAAGTAAAGAGACAGGTAGTAGTAAGTAGCTTCTTAATCTGACTAAGATCAATTTAATTTGAAAGAGGAAGTAGCTTTACAGCAATCCTTTTTCTCATCATTGCCAGATTACCTCATTGCTTTAAAAGAAAATGAATTCCTCCATCTCAAGTGTTTGGCAAACAATAGTCAGCAGATTTGTGTAAAAAAAAAGTATACTTAGTCAATTAGGGGTCGATTACAAATTTCTATTTGGGGAGTCTCCAAATTGGGAACCTGAGAGTAGAGTAGAAAAAAGATTTTTCCCTTTGAATACTTCATGCTTTTAAAATTTTGAGCCATGTGAATGTATTGCTTTATGTAATTAATTAGTTAACTTATTAAAAATAAAGATTAAATAAATAAATAAAAATAAAGATAAAAATGGAGATCATAATGCCTAAAAAGAGATTAAGATCACAGGGCCATTTGCTTCTAATGTAAAAACTAATACAAATCACTCTGTTAAGAATCAAAAGGCTATTATAATTAAATGACACATAATATCAGATTTTCTTTTGCAAAATAGGCCCTTATGGGCAAAGTTGGTGAATTCTGAATAAAATCTCTAAGTTAGATAACAGTATTGTATCAATATTAATTTCCTGACTTTAATAATAGTACTGTGGTCATATAAAAGTTTTTTTAAGAAACACACTTCAAAACATTAGGGGTAAAGTGGTGTCATATCTGCAACTTTCTCTGAAAGAGTGGGGATGAGATATATAGAGAAAGACAGAGAGAAAATAATAATAATAAAGTAGACTCGATAAAATGTTGATATTTACTGGCAAAGAGGGGGAGCGCCTGGAACTCTCATACACTAATGGCAGAAGTAAAAAAATTATGACTATTTTTGAAACCAGGCAATGCTTTAATAATGTTAAACATAGACTTATCATATGGCCTAGCAATTACAGTCCTAGGTATTTACCCTAGAGAAATTAAAACATAGAGATCCAAAACATGTGTCTAAGAATGTTCATATCAACTTTATTCATAATAGCCCAAAGTGCAAACAATCTCCATGTTCATCAATAGGAGAGTGAATCACATTCATCAATAGGAGATGAATAAACAAATATTTATCAACAGGAGAGTGAATAAACAAATGTATTCTCACACAAATGTTTGACAAACATTATTTTCACAAACAAATGTATCCACCTGCAAAGTGGGAGACCTGGGTTCCATCTGATCCCTGGGTTGGGAAGATTCCCTCGAGAAGGGGAAGGCTACTCACTCCAGCATTCTGGCCTGAAGAATTCCACGGGCTGTATACACATGAGGTGACAAAGGGTCAGATATGACTGAGTAAGTTTCACTTCACTTCATTCACACACCAGACACTGGGACATGATTCCCATGGATCCCTTGTGTTTCCACATGTCTTATGAATAGAGGTGCTGACAGTTTTGCTCCAGACAATCTTCTTTAAAAAAAAAAAAAAAACACTTGCACAGTAGATACCCTTGGAAAATATAATTTCTCCATCTGGAGCAGAAGGCAAATTTTTTGGAGTCCAGTATGATGAAGATAATGTCTCCTTCCAGGAACAAAGGTTGGGCAGATTTTCTTGAAGTCTCTTATTAAAGATTGAGGTTTTCTAAGCTTAGGGTTCCTCAGCTATGACTCAAGATTTACTATGTGTGGACATTTAGGTTGTTTTTACCTGTATAAGTTTATTGAGGCATAACTTACATGCAAAAAAATCATATTTGATCTGGTACAAGCATGAATCCGAGGCAGCCTAACTTTTTAGCTTGCAAACAGGATAAAATCTCAGATTCTTCACAGTCCTTGCCAGTGGAATGCTGCCCAGCAACAAAAAGGAAAGAATCACTGAGACACACAGCAGTACAGATGAGTCTTGCAAACATTATGCTGCGTGAAAAAGCTGAGCCCGAATCAAGTATGATACTGTCTAATTTTATTTACTGAAAATTCTCCATCGAGCAGAATAAATCTGTATTAATAGAAATCACAATGGCAGTTGCCTGAGACAGGGAGTTTGGGGCATGTTGACAGAGGTAAAGGATGAAGGATTTTCCCAAGAGTCCAGTGGTTAAGAATTATCCTTGCAGTGCATGGGACACGGGTTCCGGGAACCAAGGTTCTGCGTGCTGCAGCACAGCTAAGGCCACGCGCTGCGGATACTAGGTGAGGAGGAGCCCCACAATGCGACTAAGGCCCGGTGCAGGCAAATAACCAAGTCTTTAAAAGGAGGTGAGGGGGAAGCTTTCTAGCGTGGTGGGAGTGGTGGAACTATTTTGTATCTTTGTTGTGTTTGCATGGATATATACATCTTTCAAAGTGCATCAAACAGTGTGCCCTAAAATGTATAATTTTGTTATATGTGAATTACGCCTCAGTAAAATTACATAGAAATAGTCTAAATATTTATCAACATGTGAACAGATATGCAAAATATGGTATATACATAAAATGGAATAATATTCAGCCTTGAAAAGGAATGAAATTCTGAAACATGCTAGAACATGGGTGTTCCTTGAAATCATTACACTACGTGAGAGAAGTCAGACATGAGAAGACAGTTACTGTGTGATTCCACTTCTTTGAGCTGTCTGGAATAGACAAATTCATAGACAGAAAGTAGAGCAGTGGTTATCCAGGGCTGTGGAGTTGTGGTCTAGTGGGTACAAGGTTTCAGTTTGGAAGGATGAAATAATTCTGGAGATGGAGGTGATGGTGTTGTACAACAGTGTGAACACACTTAATGCCACTTAACTGGACACTCAAAATGTTTAAAATGATAAATGTTATATCTAGTACATTTATATGTATTACAGTAGTGGTGTGAAAAAAAATAATCTCTCTCTCCAGTGGTGTGCTGCAAAATGTATAACAACCAGCTATGAGAGGGAAGCATATTGGTAGTATTCACTTTGATAGAAACACTCCCACAGTGATCCAGTTCAAGCAACAGTGTGATATCACTGAATGTAGAGTTTGGAAAAGATACAAACAACTGACTTTACAAAGTCAATAGGAGTTGGCTCAAAGACACTACTGTCTCTATCCAACCAACCGATTGTTAGTACACAGCAAATCCAGTAAAGAAAACACAACATAAAAGTTATAAAGAAAAAGGGAAAAAAATCACCCCACCACTACTTATAGGCAGTTGTCTGTATGCCAGCCAGGGAGGTCGATGGTTATTTGTGGGCTGATAACATACAGGAACAACAAAGTGCCAGTTCACTGATCCTGCAGGCTGGAAGGCATCAATTCTGGTTGGTTGGTACCCATTGCCACATCAGTTATTAAATCTTGTGGCTCTTATTCCTGGTGGTGACATCCAGAAAAGGAAAACTGTGGGACCTTCTTGAATCATGTAAGTTTAGCTACCAGTAGGTAACCCTTTAAAATTTTTATCGATCTTTACTGTCATCATATTCCCTTTGTTTTGGCACAAAATGGCTGCAAAAGTACAGGAGATACAAAATTTTGAAGCCATTTCCAGAAGATTTAGGCTGATTCTCGGTGCCAGTGACTCTCAGATAGGGTGTGCATGTAATTACTTGGAGTAATCTTCATTTTGAAAGAACTACAGGTGATTCTAATGCAGTTGGTTCACAGAACACATTTGGCAACATGGTTCGATGAGGTAGCTCTTTCCCTTCTCCCCTTTCATAATTTCACACCACAACCACATTGCTCTAAGATGCAAATTAGGGTAACTGATGTTATAAAACATGTCCCAATGTGTGTATAACAATGTCTGAAATGATTTTAAGAATATTCAGTATAGAAAAGGTGACATAAAATTGTGCTAATTCATTTTACTGTCATTGGTGAAACAAGTGTTATTCAAGCCTTTTGATGTGGCAGAAATATTTTAAGACAACCCCTTCTATTCTTTGAGCAGGAAATAAAATCTAGCAAACTGTGTAGCCAGTAACCTTAGGGATGGTACTTGAGGCTTGATCTCTAAAAGATGTTGAGTCCAAAAGTTGAACCTAAATCTGCCTGTATTGTTCTGCCTTGAGTGAATCTTTCATGCAGGCTGTGATCAGTGCATTTAAAAGAGCAGAGATCTGAATTTTATTGAGATTTACCTTATGTTTTATTATTGTGGGCTTGCCAGGTGGCACTAGTGGTAAAGAACCCACCTGCCAATGCAGGTGATGTAAGAGGTGCTGATTGGATTTCTGGGTCAGGAAGATCGAGGAGGGTGTGGCAATCCACTCCAGTATTCTTGCCTGGAGAATCCTATAAACAGATGAACCTGGTGGGCTACAGTCCGTAGAGTCGCAAAGAGTCGGACACAACTGAAGCAACTTAGCATGCATGCATGTTTTATTAATAATGAATTTCTGTTTAGTAAATGTTTCATAGTTATGTGCCAGACTTGCTTTCCTTATAACATGGTGGCAAGGTTAAGAAGGCATCGTTAGTCTTCATCCAATCTAATTAATAAATGCTACATGAATCTACCAAAAAGAACCTTATGACTGTGCTTGAAAAGTTGGCTTAGGGTAGCTCTTTATAGGGTGTTTGGGGGAACACTAAACCCCAAGATGCTCATTTGAAGATAGAAGACCTGCAAAAAAAAAAAAAAAAAAAAGAGAGAGAGAGAAGAGAAAGAAGACTTGCATGATTAAATAAACATAGGAAATGCTGCATAGGCGAATATTTTATTTTTTTAATTTAGTCCACCATTTACCAAAGTTATTGATTAAAGATTTTAAAATTTCATAAGAATAACATTTTGTGGAATATATATTTAGCAAAGAATTCTCCAGTGCTCTGGTGAAAATTTTAGCTGTGAAGGGGAACACAGGGATAGAGAGGCAAATTAATTTGGCATTCTTGACTTCAAACTTACATTAACCACATTTGTTTCCACTATTAAATGTAAAGAATTTGATGGATTTAACAACAGTCATCAAGGATAGTCAAAAGGTAACTTCCTCAGTGGTCTGGTGCAGCCAAAAATCAACTGGAGAATATACCTCAGGTGCCCGCTGCAACTCGAGAAAAACCATGAGGCTTCCCCCTCGCTACGAGATGAACCCCAATTCCCCAGCATTGCGTGAAGACCAATTCCATGTTCCCCATCAAACAAGAAAGGAGCCTTGACTTCCTCGATGGAACTCCAGAGAGGCCCCAAGAACACTGTCGCAAGTCTAGAGGGACCTGAGGTCACCGCAATCACACAAAAGAGCTCCATGTACCACAAATCAACTCGAGATGAGGCCTGATTCCCCTGCAATGCCTCCAGAGCTAGCAGGCGTTCCCCTGCAAACACAGCAAGTGGCTTGCCTTCCTTTAGGCAACTCCAGAGATTCCGCGAGAACACCAACCCAAGTCTAGAGGAACACGAGTTCAGCACAGCAACTAGAGAGAAGCTCCGTGTACAGCAAGTCATCTCGAGATGAGAGCTGATTCTCTGGCTTTGACTCAAGAGGAATGCCAACTTTCCACAAGCACCTCAAGAGGAGGCTTCTCTCAGCTCTAGTTATGTGAGAGGGACCCTGAGTTTGCTGCCTCAAGTGGAATGGACACCGAGATGCTGTGACTCGAGATAAGGCCGGATTTCCCTGCAGTGACCTGAATGCAAGCTCGTCTTTCATCTCACGAGATGAAGGGATGTCTGAATCCCCTGTGGAGACCCTAGAGAAAGCCCTAGTTCCACGTATCATGCCAACAGGAGGCCTCACACTCCTTTCAAAACTCGAGAGTCACGCGGAGGTCAATGCCTCAAAAGGAGACGATTCCTGACTCCTCTTGAAAATTGATAGGAATCCCAATATCCCTGTGGCAACTGGACAGGAACCCTGGGTCTCTCGCCTCACCTTGAGAGGGGTCCCTATTGCCCTATCAAGCCTCGATGAGAATACCGAGGTGTCCCTAACATCTAGGCAGGAGTCCTGACGTCACTGAACAACATGAGTTTTGAAGGGTCATTCCCGCCGTAACTCGAGAAGATACCCCAGGTCCCCACCACAACTCAAGAAAACCCAGGAGAATTCACCCTCGCCGTGAGATGAGGCCCAATTCCACTGCATCGCATGTAAAGCAATTCCGTGTTCCCCATAAAACAGGATATGAGCCTTGACTTCCGTGATGGAACTCCAGAGAGTCCCCAAGAACACTGTCGCAAGTGTAGAGGGACACTGAGGTCCCCGCAGCAACACGAAAGTGCTCCGAGTACCCAGATCAACTCGAGATGAGACCCGATTCCCCTGCACTGGCTCCAGAGCAATCCCGCTTTCCTCATCAAACTAGACAAGTGGCTTGACTTCCCTTAGGCAACTCCAGAGATTCCCCGAGAGCACCGTCCCAAGTCTAGAGGAACACCAAGTTCAGCACAGCAACTCGAGAAAAGCTCCGTGTACCCCAATACATTCGAGATGAGAGCTGATTCCCTGGCTTCGACTCAAGAGGAATGCCAACTTTCCACAAGCAGCTCAAGCGGAGGCTTTTCTCAGCTCTAGGTATGTGAGAGGGACCCTGAGTTTGCTGCCTCAAGTGGAATGGACACCGAGATGCCCTGACTCGAAATAAGGCTGGATTTCCCTGCAGTGACTTGAATGCAGGCTCGTCTTTCATCTCACAAGATGAAGAGATGTCTGAATCCCCTGTGGAGACCCTAAAGAAAGCCCTAGTTCCCCACCTCATCTCGACAGGAGGCCTTACATCCCTTTGACAACTCGAGAGGAACACGGAGTTCAATGCTTCAAAAGGAGACGATGCCTAACACCTCTTGAAAATTGATAGGAATAGCAATATCCCTGTGGCAACTGCAAAGGGAAGCTGGGTCAACACCTCACCTCGAGAGGCATCCCTATTGCCCTGCCAAGCCTCGAGGAGAATCCTGAGGTGTCCTTCAAAACTAGACAGGAGTCCTGTCGCCGCTCAACCAACACGGGTTTTGAAGGGCCATCCTCGCCGTAACCCAAGAACATACCCTAGGTCCCAGCCGCAACTCAACATAAACCATGAGACTTCCCCCTGGCCGCGAGGTGAGGCCCGATTCCCCTGCACTGAGTGCAGAGCAAATCCGTGTTCCCCATCAAACATGAAAGGAGGCTTCACTTCCTAGATGAAACTCCACATAGTCCCCAAGAACACTGCCAGAGGTCGAGAGGGACCCTGAGGTCACCGCAGCAAAACAAAAGAATTCGTGTAAATGAAATCAACTCGAGATGAGGCGCGATTGCCCTGCATTGGCTCCAGAGCCATCTCGCATTCCCCATCAAACATGACAAGTGGCTTGACTTCCTTTAGGCAACTCCAGAGATTCACCAAGAGTACCGTCCAATATCTAAAGGAACACAAAGTTCAGCACTGCAACTCGAGAAAAGCTCCCTGTACCCCCAAATCATCTCGAGTTGAGAGCTGCTTCCCTGGATTCAACTCAAGAGGAATGCCAACTGCCCACAAGTACCTCAAGAGGAGGCTTCTCTCAGTTATATGTATGTGAGATGGGCCCTGAGTTTGTGGCCTCAAGTGAAATGGACACCGAGATGTCCTGACTCGAAATAAGGCTGGATTTCCCTGCAGTGACTTGAATGCAGGCTCGTCTTTCATCTCACGAGATGAAGGGATGTCTGAATCCCCTGTGGTGACCCTAGAGAAAGCCCTAGTTCCTGGCCTCATCCCAACATGAGACCTCACATCCCTGTGAAAACTCGAGAGGCACATGGAGTTCAATGCTTCAAAAGGAGACGATGGCTGACTCTTCTTGAAAAATGATAGGAATCCCAAAATTCCTGTGGCCACTGCAAATGGAACCTGGGTTTCCCCTCTCACCTTGAGAGGCGTCCCTATTGCCCTCCCAAGCCCCGAGGAGAATCCCGAGGTGTCCCTCGCAACTAGACAGGAGTCCTGACATCACTGATCCAACCCGAGTTTTGAAGGGCCATCCTCGTCATAACACGAGAACATAATCCAGGTTCCCACCGCAACTCGAGAAAAACAATGACACTTTCCCCTCGCCACGAGATGAGGCCCGATTCCCCTGCACTGCATGCAGAGCAAGTCCGTGTTCCCCATCAAACAGGAAAGGAGCCTTGACTTCCTTGATGGCACTCCAGAGAGTCCCCAGGAACACTTTCACAAGTCTAGAGGGACCCTGAGGTCCCCGAAACAACATGAAAGCGCTCCATGTACTCCAAATCAACTCGAGATGAGGCCTGATTCCCCTGCACTGCATGCAGAGCAAGTCCATGTTCCCCATCAAACACGAAAAGAGCCTTGACTTCCTAGATGAAACTCCACATAGTCCCCAAGAACACTGTCACAGTTCTGCAGGGACACTGAAGTGACAGCAGCAGCACGAAAGAACTCGTTTAACTCAAATCAACTCTAGATGAGACCCGATTCCCCTGCATTGACTCCAGAGACATCCCTCATTCCCCATTAAACAGGGCAAATAGCCTGACTTCCTTTAGGCAACCCCAGAGATTCACCGAGAGCACCGTCCCATATCTAGAGGAACACCAAGTTCAGCACAGCAACTTGACAAAAGCTCCGTGTACCCCAAAACTTTTCGAGATGAGAGTTATGACACAGGAGGAATGGAAACTTTCCACAAGCACCTCAAGAGGAGGCTACTCTGAGCTATAGGTATGTGAGAGGGATCCTGAGTTTGCTGCCTCGTGTGGAATGGACACCGAAATGCCCTTACTCGAAATAAGGCCGGATTTCCCTGCAGTGACTTGAATGCAGTCTCGTCTATCATCTCACAAGAAGAAGGGATGTCTAAATCCCCTGTGGCTACCCTAGAGAAAGCCCAAGTTCCCTGCCTCATCTCGACAGGAGGCCTCACATCACTTTGAAACTTTGAGAGGCACGTGGAGTTCAATGCCTCAAAAGTAGATGATGCCTGCCTCCTCTTGAAAATTGATAGGAATCTCAATATCTCTGTGGCAACTGGAAAGGGACCCTGGGTCTCCACTTTACCTCGAGAGACTTCCCTATTGCCCTCCCAAGCCCCGAGGAGAATCCCGAGGTGTCCCTCGCAACTAGACAGGTGTCCTGACGTCGCTGACCCAACACAAGTTTTGAAGGTCCATCCCCACCGCAACTCAAGAACATACCCCAGGTTCCCACCGCAACTCGAGAAAAACCATGAGACATCCCCCTCGCCGTGAGATGAGGTCTGATTCCCCTGCATTGCATGCAGAGCATGTGTGTGTTCCCCATCATACTTGAAAAGAGTTTTGACTTCCTTGATGGAACTCCAGAGAGTCCCCAAGAACACTGTTACAAAGCTAGAGGGACCCTGCGGACTACGCAGCAACATGAAAGAGCTCGTGTACCCCAAATCAACTCGAGATGAGGCCCAATTCACCTGAATTGGGTCCAGAGCCATCACACGTTCCCCATCAAATAGAACATGCGGCTTGACCTCCTTTACGCAACTCCAGAGATTCCACGAGAACATCATTCCAAGTCCAGAGGAACACCAAGTTCTGCAGAGCAACTCGAGAAAAGCTCCATGTACCCCAAATCATCTCGAGATGAGAGCTGATTCGCTGAACTCGACTCAAAGGGAATTCCAACTTTCCACAAGCACCTCAAGAGGAGGCTTCTCTCAGCTATAAGTATCATAGTGGGACCCTGAGCTTGCTGCCTCAAGTGGAATGTACAATGAGATTCCCAGACTCGAAAAAAGGCCGGATTTCCCTGCAGTGACGTGAATGCAGGCTTGTCTTTCATCTCACAAGATGAAGGGATATCTGAATCCCCCGTGGAGACCCTAAAGAAAGCCCTTGTTCCCCGACTCATCTCGACAGGAGGCCACACATCCCTTTGACAACTCGAGAGGAGTGCAGACTTCAAGGCGTCAAAAGGAGACGACGCCTGACTCACCTTGAAAATTGATAGGGATCCCAATATCACTCTGGCAACTGCGAAGGAAGTCTGGGTCTCCTGTCTCACCTCGAGAGGCGTCCCTATTGCCCTGCCAAGCCTCAAGGAGAATCCCGAGGTATCCCTGGCAATTAGACATGAGTCCTGAAGTCGCTGAACCAACATGAGTTTTGAAGGGCCATCCCCACCGTAATATGAGAACATACCCCAGATTCCCGCTGAAAATCAAGAAAAACCATGAGACTTCCCCATCGCTGCGAGATGAAGCCCGATTGCAATGCTGCGTGCAGAGCAAGTCTGTGTTCCTCATTAAATACAAAAGGAGCCTTGACTTCCTTGATGGACCTCCAGAAAGTCCCCAAGAACACTATCACAAGTCTAGTGGGACCCTGAGGTCCCCGCAGCAACACAAAAGAGCATCGTGTACCCCAAATCGACTCGAGATGAGGTGTGATTCCCCTGCATTGCATGCAGACCACATCTGAGTTCCCCATCAAACACTAAAGGAGCCTTGACTTCCTAGATGAAATTCCACATAGTCCCCAAGAAGACTGGGGACTTCAGCACCTCACAAGTCTAGAGGTGCTGAGGCCACCACAGCAACACATAAGAGCTTCGTGTACTACAAATCAACTTGACATGAGGCCGGATTCCCCTCCATTGGCTCCAGAGCCATCGTGCATTCCCCATCAAACAGATCAAGTAGCTTGACTTCTTTTAGCAACCCCAGAGATTAACCGAGAGCACCGTCCCATATCTAGAGGAACACCAAGTTCAGCACAGCAACTCGACAAAAGCTCCGTGTACCACAAATCATCTCAAGATGAGAGCTGATTCCCTGGATTGGACTCAAGAGGAATGCCAGCGTTCCACAAGCAACTCAAGAGGAGGCTTCTCTCAGCTATATGTATATGAAAGGGAACCTGATTTTGCTGCTTCAAGTGGAATGGACATCGAGAAGCCCTGATTCAAAATAAGGCCGGATTTCCCTGCATTGACTTGAATGCAGGCTCATCTTTCATCTCACATAAAGAAGGGATGTCTGAATCCCTTGTGGAGACCCTAGAGAAAGCACTAGTTCCCTGCCTTATCTCGACATGAGGCCTGACTTCCCTTTGAAAACTCGAGAGGCATTCGAAGTTCAATGCTTCAAAAGGAGACGAAGCCTGACTCCTTTTCAAAATTGATAGGAATCACGATATCCCTATGGCAACTGGACAGGAACCCTGGGTCTCTCGCCTCACTTCGAGAGGCATCCCTATTGCCCATGCAAGCCTCGAGGAGAATTCCGAGGTGTCCCTCGCAACTAGAGAGGAATCTTGACGTTGCTGATCCAACACAAGTTTTGAAGGTCCATCCTCGTCGTAACTAGAAAACATAACCCAGGTTCTTGCCGCAACTCGAGAAAAACCATGAGGCTTTCACCTGGCCGTGAGATGAGGCCTGAATCCCCTGCACTGCAGGCAGAGCAATTCCCTGTTCCCCATGAACACGAAAGGAGCCTTGACTTCCTTGATGGAACTCCAAAGAGACCCAGGAACACTGTCACTGGTATAGAGGGACACTGAGTTCCCCACAGCAACACGAAAGCTCTCTGTGTACTTCAAATCAACACGAGGTGAGGCTTGACTCCCCTGCATGGTCTCCAGAGCCATCCAGCATTCCCCATCAAACACGACAGGTGGCTTGTCTTCCTTTAGGCAACTCCAGAGTTTACCCGAGAACACCGTCCTAAGTATAGAGGAACACCACGTTCAGCACAGCAACTAGAAAACATCTCTGTGTACCTCAAATCATCTCGAGCTGAGCGCTGATTCCCTGGCTTTGACTCAAGAGGAATGCCAGCTTTAAACAACACCTAAAGAGGAGGCTTCTCTCAGCTATAGGTATGTGAGAGGGACCCTGAGTTTGCTGCCTCAAGTGGCATGGACACTGAGAAGCCCTGACTCAAAATAAGGCCAGGTGTCCCTGCAGTGGCTTGAATGCAGGCTCATCTCTCATCTCACAAGATGAAGGGATGTCTGAATCCCCTGTGGAGACCCTAGAGAATACCCTAGTTCCCAGCCTCATCTTAAAAGGAGGCCTCACATCCCTTTGACAACTCGAGAGGAACACAGAGCAACATGTAAAGGCTCTGTGTACTCCAAAACAACTCGAGATGAGGCCCGATTCCCCTGCACTGCGTTCAGAGCAAGTCTGTGTTCCCCATCAAACACGAAAGGAGCTTTGACTTCCCTGATGGAAATCCAGAGAGTCCCCAGGAACACTGTCACAAGTTTCGAGGGTCCCTGAGGTCCCCGCAGCAACATGAAAATGCACTGTGTACTTGAAATCAACTCGAGATGAGGCCCGCTTCCCATGCACTGCATGCAAAGCAAGTCTGTGTTCCCCATAAAACACGAAAGGAGCCTTGACTTCCTTGATGGAAATCCAGAGAGTCCCCAGGAACACTTTGAAAAGTCTAGAGGGACCCTGAGAACCCCACAGCAACATGAAAGTGCACTGTGTGCTTCAAATCAACTCGAGATGAGGCCCGATTCCCCTGCATTAGCTCCAGAGCCATCACTCATTCCCCATCAAACACAACAAGTGGCTTGACTTCCTTTAGGCAACTCCAGAGATTACCTGAGAATACCGTCTCAAGACAAGAGGAATACCAAGTTCAGCACAGCAACTCGAGAAAATTCCGTGTACCCCAAATCATCTCGAGATGAGAGCTGATTCCCTGGCTTTGACTCAAGAGGAATGCCAACTTTCCACAAGCCCCTCAAGAGGAGGCTTCTTTCAGCTCTAGGTATGTGAGAGGGACCCTGAGTTTACTGCATCAAGTGGAATGGTTACCCAGATGCCATGACTCGAAATAAGGTTGGATTTCCCTGCAGTGACTTTAATGCAGGCTCGTCTTTCATCACACATGATGAAGTGATGTCTGAATCCCCTGTGGAGACCCTAGAGAAAACCCTAGTTCCCCGGCTCATCTCGACAGGAGGACTCACAGTCTTTAGAAACCTCCAGAGGCACATGGATTTAAATGCTTCAAAAGGAGAGCATGGCTGCCTCCTCTTGAAAATTGATAGGAATCCCCAAATTACTGTGGCAACTGGAATGGACCCTGGGTCTCCCCCCTCACCTCGAGAGGCATCCTTATTGCCCTACCAAGCCTCGAATAGAATCCCGAGTTGTCACTTGCAGCTAGACAGGAGTCCTAATGTCACTGAATCAGCACGAGTTTGAAGGGCCATCCCAACCATAACTTGAGAACATAACTCAGGTTCCCGCCACAGCTCAAGAAAACCGTGAGAATTCCCCCTTGCCATGAGATGAGGCCCGATTCCCCTGCATTGCATGCAGAGCAAGTCCATGTTCCCCATCAAAAACGAAAGGAGCCTTGACTTCCTAGATGAAACTCCACATAGTCCCCAAGAACTGTGTCAGAAGTCTAGAGGGACCCTGAGGTCAGTGCAACAATAGGAAAGAGCACCGTGTACCACAAATCAACTCGAGATGAGGCCCGATTCCCCTGCACTGGCTCCAGAGCAATCCTGCATTCCTCATCAAAGAGCACAAGTGGCTTGACTTCTTTTGGGCAACTCCAAGATTCCCCGAGAACACCATCCCAAGTCTAGAGCAACACCAAGTTCAGCACAGCAACTCGAGAGAAGCTCCGTGTAGCCCAAATCATTTCGAGATGAGAGCAGATTCCCTGGCTTTGAAACAAGAGCAATGCCAACTTTCCACAAGCAGCTCAAGTGGAGGCTTTTCTCAGCTCTTGGTATGTGAGAGGCACCCTGAGTTTGCTGCTTCAAGTGGAATGGACACCGAGATGCCCTGACTCGAAATAAGGCCGGAATTCCCTGCAGTGACTTGAATGCCGGCTCATCCTTCATCTCAAAAGATGAAGGGATATCTGAATCCCCTATGAAGACCCTAGAGAAAGCCCTAGTTCCCCGCCTCATCTCGACAGGAGGCCTCACATCCCTTTGACAACACGAGTAGAACACGGAGTTCAGTGCTTCAAAAGTAGACAATGATTGAGTCCTCTTGAAAATTGACAGAAGTCCCAGTATCCGTGTGGCAACTTGAAAGGACACTGGGTCTCCCGCCTCACCTCGAGAGGCATCCCTATTGCCCTGCCAAGACTCGAGGACAATCCCGAGTTGTCCATCACAACTAGACAGGAGTCCTGACGTAGCTGAAAAAACACGAGTTTTGACGGGCCATCCCCATCGTCACTTGAGAATATAACCCAGGTTCCCTCCACAACTCGAGAAAATCCATGAGACTTCCTGCTCGATGAGAGATGAGATCAGATTCCCCTGCACTGAGTGAAGAGCAATTCCGTGTTCCCCATCAAACATGAAAGGAGCCTTGACTTCCTTGATGGAACTCCAGAGAGTCCCCAAGAACACTGATAAATGTCTAGAGGAACCCTGAGGTCACCACAGCAACATGAAATAGTTCGGTGTACCCCAAATCAACTCGAGATGAGTCCAGATTCCCCTTCATTGGCTCCAGAGCCATCCAGCGTTCCCCATCAAACATGACAAGTGACTTGACTTCCTTTAAGCAACTCCAGAGATTCCCCGAGAACAACGTCCTGAGCATAGAGGAACACCACGTTCAGCACAGCAACTAGAAAACAGCTCCGTGTACCTCAAATCATCTCGAGATGAGACTTGATTCCCTGGCTTTGACTCAAGAGGAATGCCAGGTTTAAACAACACCTAAAGAGGAGGCTTCTGTCAGCTATAGGTACGTGAGTGGGACCCTGAGTTTGCTGCCTCAAGTGGAATGGACACCGAGATGCCCTGACTTGAAATAAGGCCGGATGTCCCTGCAGTGATTTGAATGCAGGATTGTCTTTCATCTCACAGATGAAGGGATGTTTGAATCCCCTGTGGAGACCCTAGAGAATACGCTAGTTCCCAGCCTCATCTCGACAGGAGGCCTCACATCCCTTTGACAACATGAGAGGCAAGCGGAGTTCAATGCTTCAAAAGGAGACGAAGCCTGACTCCTCTTGAAAACTGACAGGAGTCACAGTATGGCTCTGGCAACTGCAAAGGGAAACCTGGTGTCCCGCCTCACTTCGAGAGGCATCCCAATTGTCCTGCCAAGCCTCGAGAAGAATCCCAAGGTGTCCCTCGGAACTAGACAGGAGTCCTGATGTCGCTAAACAAACACGAGTTTTGAAGGGCCAACTCTGCCGTAACTCGAGAATATAACCCAGGTTCCACACCACAGCTCCAGAAAAACAATGAGACTTTCCCCTCACCGTGAGATGAGGCCCGATTCCCCTGCATTGCATGCAGAGCAAGTCCGTGTTCCCCATCAAACACGAAAAGAGCCTTGACTTCCTAGATGAAACTCTCCATAGTCCCCAAGAACTCTGTCAGAAGTCTAGAGGGACCCTGAGATCAATGCAGCAACACGACAGAGCCCCATGTACCACAAATCAACTCGAGATGAAGCCTGATTTCCCTGCATTGGCTCCAGAACAATCCTGCATTCCTCATCAAAGAGCACAAGTCGCTTGACTTCTTTTAGGCAACTCCAGAGACTCTATGAGAATACCGCCACCAGTCTAGAGGAACACCAAGTTCAGCACAGCAACTCGAGAAAAGCTCCGTGTACCCCAAAACATTTCGAGATGAGAGCTGATTCCCTGGCTTCGACTCAAGAGGAATGCCAACTTTCCACAAGCAGCTCAAGCGGATGCTTTTCTCAACTATAGGTATGTGAGAGGGACCCTGAATTTGCTGCCACAAGTGGAATGGACACCGAGATTCCCTGACTCGACATAAGGCTGGATTTCCCTGCAGTGACTTGAATGCAGGCTTGTCTTTCATCTCAAAAGATGAAGTGATGTCTGAATCCCCTGTGGAGACCCTAGACAAAGCCCTATTTCCCCACCTCATCTCGACAGGTGACCTTACATCCCTTTGACAACACGAGTCGAATGCGGAATTCAATGCTTCATAAGGAGACGATGACTGAGTCCTCTTGAAAATTGACAGGAATCCCAGTATGTCTGTTGCAACTTGAAAGGACACTGGGTCTCCCCCGTCACCTCGAGAGGCGTCACTATTGTCCTGCCAAGCCTTGAGGAGAATCTCAAGGTGTCCCTCGCAACTAGACAGGAGTTCACACATCGCTGAACAAACATGAGTTTTGAAGGGCCATCCCCGCCGTAACTCTAGAACATAACCAGGTTCCCTCCACAACTCCAGAAAAACAATGAGACTTTCTCCTCACCGCGAGATGAGGCCCAGTTCCCATGCAATGTATGCAGGTTAAGTCCGTGTTCCCAATCAAAAGGAAAGGAGATTGACTTCTTTGAAGGACCTCCAGAGAGACCCCAAGAACACTGTCAGAAGTCTACAGGGACCCTGAGGTCCCCGCAGCAACATGAAAGGGCTCCGTGTACTCCAAATCAACTCAAGATGAGGCCCGATTCCCCTGGACTGCATTCAGAGCAAGTCCGTGTTCCCCATCAAACACGAAAGGAGCCTTGACTTCCTTGATGGAACTCCAGAGAGTCCCCAGGAACACTGTCACAAGTCTAGAGAGACCCTGAGGTCCCCTGCAGCAACATGAAAGTGCACCGTGTACTTCAAATCAACTCGAGATGAGACCCGATTCCCCTGCATTGTCTCCAGAGACATCACTCGTTCCCCATCAGACACAGAAAGTGACTTGATTTCCGTTAGGCTACTCCAGAGATTACCCGAGACTACCATCTCAAGACTAGAGGAACACCAAGTTCAGCACAGAAACTCGAGAAAAGCTCTGTGTACCCCAAATCATCTCGAGATGAGAGCTGATTCCCTGGCTTTGACTCAAGAGGGATGTCAACTTTACACAAGCACCTGACGAGGAGGCTTCTGTCAGGTATATGTATGTGAGAGGGACCCTGAGTTTGCTGCCTCAAGTGGAATGAACACCGAGATGCCCTGACTCATAATAAGGCCGGAATTCCCTGGAGTGACTTGAATCCAGGCTCGTCTTTCATCAAACAAGATGAAGGGATGTCTGAATCCCCTGTGGAGACCCTAGAGACAGCCCTAGTTCCCCGGCTCATCTCAACAGGAGGCCTCACATCCTTTTGAAACTCGAGAGGCACGTGGATTTAAATGCTTCAAAAGGGGAGTATCGCTCCCTCCTCTTGAAAATTGATAGGAATCCCAAAATTCCTGTGGCAACTGGAAAGGACCTTGGGTTGCCCCTCTCACATTGAGAGGCGTCCCTATTGCCCTGCCAAGCTTCGAGGAGAATCTCGATGTGTCCCTCACAACTAGACAGGAGTCCTGATATCACTGAACCAACACAAGTTTTGAAGGGCCATCCCAGCTGTAACTCGAGAATATAACCCAGTTTCCCGCCACAACTCGAGAAAACCATGAGAATTCCCCCTCGCCGTGAGACGAGGCCTGATTCCCCTGCATTGCATGCAAAGCAAGTCGGTGTTCCCCATCAAACACGAAAGGAGCCTTGACTTCCTAGATGAAACTCCACATAGTCCCCAGTAACTCTGTCACATGTCTAGTGGGACCCTGAGGTCAACGCAGCAACATGAAATATCCCCGTTTACCTCAAATCAACTTGAGGTGAGGCCTGATTTCCCTGCATTGGCTCTCGAGCAATCCAGCATTCCTCATCAAGCAGGACAAGTGGCTTGACTTCTTTTAGGCAACTCCAGAGATTCCCTGAGAACACCGTCCCAAGTATAGAAGAACACCAAGTTCAGCACAGCAACTCGAGAAAAGCTCCGTGTACCCCAAATCATTTCGAGATGAGAGCTGATTTCCTGGCTTCGAATCAAGAGGAATGCCCACTTTCCACAGCAGCTCAAGCGGAGGCTTTTCTCAGCTCTAGGTATGTGAGAGGGACCCTCAGTTTGCTGCCTCAAGTGAAATGGACACCGAGATGCCCTGACTCGAAATAAGGCCGGAATTCCCTGCAGTGACTTCAGTGCAGGCTCGTCTTTCATCTCATCAGATGAAGGGATTCCTGAATCCCCTTGAAGACCCTATAGAAAGCCCTATTTCCCCACCTCATCTTGACATGTGGCCTCACATCCCTTTGACAACACGAATGGAAAGCGGATTTCAATGCTTCAAAAGTAGACGATGACTGAGTCCTCTTGAAAATTGACAGGAATCCCAGTATCCCTGTGGCAACTTGAAAGGACACTGGGTCTCCCACCTCACCTCGAGAGGTGTCCTCCTTATGGACTTGCCAAGTCTCGAAGTGAATCTCGAGTTGTCCCTCGCAACTAGACTGGAGGCCTGATGTCGCTGAACAAACACGCGTTATGAGGGGCCATCCCCTTCATCACTCGAGAATATAACCCAGGTTCCTTCCGCAACACGAGAAAGGCCATGAGACTTTCCACTCGAAGAGAGATGAGATCAAATTCCCCTGCATTGCGTGCAGAGCAATTCCATGTGCACCATCAAACATGAAAGGAGCCTTGACTTCCTTGATGGAACTCCAGAGAGTCCCCAAGAACACTGATACAAGTCTAGAGTGACCCTGAGGTCACCGCAGCAACACGAAAGTGCTCAGTGTACTGCAAATCAACGTGAGATGAGGCCAGATTACACTACATTGGCTCCAGAGCCATCCGGCGTTCCCCATCAAACACGACAAGTGGCTTGACTTCCTTTAGGCAACTCCAGAGATTCCCTGAAAACACTGTCCTAAGTATAGAGGAACACCACGTTCAGCACAGCAATTAGAAAACAGCTCCGTGTACCTCAAATCATCTCGAGATGAGAGTTGATTCCCTGGCTTCGAATCAAGAGGAATGCCAACTTTCCAGAACCCCCTCACGGGGAAGCTTCTCTCAGCTATAGGTACGTGAGAGGGACCCTGAGTTTGCTGCCTCAAGTGGAATGGACACCGAGATGCCGTGACTCGACATAAGGCCGGATTTCCCTGCAGTGACATGAATGCAGGCTTGTCTTTCATCTCAAAAGATGAAGGGATGTCTGAATCCCCTGTGGAGACCCTAGAGAAAGCCCTAGTTCCCCACCTCATTTCCACAGGAGGTCTCACATCCCTTTGACAACTCGAGAGGAACACGGAGTTCAATGCTTCAAAAGTAGACGATGACTGACTCCTCTTGAAAATTGACAGGAATCCCAGTATTCCTGTAACAACTTGAAAGTGACAGTGGGTTTCCCTACTCATCTCGAGAGGCATCCCTATTGTCCAACCAAGTTTCGAGGAGAATCCCGAGGTGACCCTCACAACTAGACATGCGTCCTGACATCATTGAACAAACAGGAGTTTTAAGAGTCCATCCCTGTCGTCACTCGAGAATATGCCCCAGGTTCCCTCCGCAACTCGAGAAAAACCATGAGACTTCCCACTCGATGAGAGATGAGATCAGATTCCCCTGCATTGAGTGCAGAGCAAGTCCGTGTTCCTCATCAAACATGAAAGGAGCCTTGACGTCCTTGATGGAACTCTAGAGAGTCCCCAAGAACACTGATACAAGTCTAGAGGGACCCTGAGGTCCCCGCAGCAACATGAAAGCACTCCTTGTACTCCAAATCAACTCAAGATGAGGCCAGATTCCCCTTCATTGGCTCCAGAGCCATCTGGCGTTCCCCATCAAACACGACATGTGGCTTGACTTCCTTTAGGCAACTCCAGAGATTCCCCGAAAACACTGTCCTAAGTATAGAGGAACACCCTGTTCAGCACAGCAACTAGAAAACAGCTCCGTGTACCTCAAATCATCTCGAGATGAGACCTGATTTCCTGGCTTTGTCTCAAGAGGAATGCCAGGTTTAAACAACACCTAAAGAGGAGGCTTCTCTCAGCTATAGATATGTGAGAGGGACCCTGAGTTTGCTGCCTCACGTGGAATGGACACCAAGATGCCCTGGTTTGAAATAAGGCCGGATTTCCCTGCAGTGACTTGAATGCAGGTTCGTCTTTCATCTCATAAGAGGAAGGGACGTCTGAATCCCCTGTGGAGACCCTAGAGAATGCCCTAGTTCCCCGCCTCATTTTGACAGGAGGCCTCACATCCCTTTGACAACACGAGAGGCATGTGGAGTTCAATGCTTCAAAAGGAGATGAAACCTGTCTCCTCTTGAAAACTGACAGGAGTCACAGTATTGCTCTGGCAACTGCAAAGGCAAACTTGGTCTCCCCCCTCACCTTGAGAGGCGTCCGTATTGCATTGCAACATCTCGAGGAGAATCCTGATGTGTCTCTCCCAACAAGACAAGAGTCCTGACGTCACTGAACCTCACCCCAGACCCTGCACCTGGGGTCACTCCTCCAGTTTCCAAGGTGACTCCACCTGAAATATCCTGTGTCTGTAATCACATGTGCACATCTCCAGGATGATGCCACTTCCCAGACCCAGTACCTGTGGTCACGCTTCCACAATCTCCAGGGTGATCACAACACACTGGACCATGCACCTGGGGTCACATGTCCACAGTCTGCAGGGTGACATTCTCCCAAACCCTATATCTAGGATCACATATCTACAGTCCCCTGGGTGATCCCTCCCAGACACTGTATCTGGAGTCACACATCCACAGTCTCCACGGTGACCCCTTCCCAAGCCTTGCAACTGGGCTCACAATTCCACAGTCTCCAGGGTGAATTCCTTCTGACATTCCCCTGGGGTCACATATCCACATTCTTCAGGGTGACCAACCCAGTCCCTGTCCATGGGGTCACATATCAACAGTCTCCAGGGTGACACTCCTCCCCTGAATGCACATTTCAAGGGGAGCACAAAAAGCACACCCAAAATATGCACATTTGACAAAAGGGTTATTTTGGACAGATTAATTAAAAAAAAACAAAACAAAACAAAAGAAAAAAACAAACAGCCGCCCCAGGAGGATCTTTGAAAACCAAGTCGAAATTCCATTTTATGAAGTAGATTTACATTTGTTAAGGATATCTCCATCTTTAAGGACGTGTCCCTGTCTGGACCAGGAAATAGAGGATGGCTAAATATCAAGAATGGACTAAGTATCAAGACTGACTTGATATCACTAAATGACTTGACTAAATATCAAGAAGGTCTATGGAATGGACCTGGAAGTTAATCTGCATACCACCATGTCTTTGTTTACTGTGCTTCACCTAATAATCTCCCTTAAATAGCTTCTTCCATTCCTTAACCTCCTTCTTTCATTCTTAGCTGATGATAGCATTTAAGGTAAAGTCTTGGACCATTTCAGAAAGTGACAGTTTTCCCAGGTATCTTTCAACTATATAGGAGGTATGCATGTCATATATTAAACTTCTGATTGTTTTTCTCCAATCCATCTTCCTTTCATTATGAACATCTCAGTGAAGAACATTGAGGCTAGGGGGAAAATTATCTTTCCTCTCATCTAATGCAATAAAATAGCATTCAGAGATATAGAGGAATGAACCACAGACCAATTTAAAATAAAAATAAAGGAAAGCATGAATCTAACACTTACATTACTGAGTGAGGGAATCCAGCCTCAAGTGCTACACACTGTATGATCGTATAAGACATTCTAGCAAAGGTAAAACAGACATGATAAAGAGTTTATGGAATATATGGTTGAAATATTTCACATGGTACTTTAGTGAAGAATACCTGCCACTATGCATTTGTCTAAGCACATAGATTTCTGTTTTCAGAACACAAGTAATTTATTACCTATTCACATTTATTTATTTATGGTATGGAGTGCTAAAGACTGGAATGCAGAATTTAACAAAGAATATAACAGATTGAGAAATAAATGAAAAGCTTCAGACTTCCCTAGGGGCCCAGTGGTTAAGACTCCACGTTGCCAGTGCAGGAAATATGGGTTCAATTCCTGGTCAGGGACCTAAAACCCCACATGACGCGGCACAGCCAAAAGATTTAAAAGGAAGAAGAAAAATTTTAAAAGGCCACTCTCACTCTTAGGACAAAATTATCTGACCTAAGTTCACTGTGTAAATGAATGGAATCTGCAGGCCAAAGGCAAATGTACCATACATAAACAATGGGCTCTGTAAGTTCTTTCCACGGGGGTTTGTAGCTAACAGGACTGAAACTACCATATCAGTTATTGAAGGAGCAAGCCCTGAATTTGATAAGTGATGAGTAGTGGAAGCCAGGTTTCTTAGCATTGGAGTGGGAAGTTACAGGCAGACAAAAGGAGAAGGTTATAATACCTGTGTCATAAGAGATCAGGTTGGAGACATCATTATAAACTATCTTTAGCCTAATGCAGAAACATATAACTCCATGTGAAAATCTTCATAACCGTCTGTATGCATAGTCTGGATACATGCATGTGTATTTCCATGCATTGTCTGCTGAGATTATTAAGTTCCCACATACAAGTTTTTATTAATATGCTCTAACAAAAAGGGACAAGGACTCTTTAAATATGTGTCTGATACTAGGACTGAGACAATAAATATGTAAAGCAGCATAATCTTAAAATGTGAGAAAGAAGGACCAAAAAGCCCCATAAAAGCTGAATTATGTAAAATAAAAGCAGGAGAGTATGGAAAAAGCTCTCAATAGCCAAAGCTAGAATGAACTAAGCAGTCTAATTGGCTGGATTATAGCCAAAAGAAAGTGAAAGTGAAGTTGCTCAGTCGTGTCTGACTCTTTGCAACCCCATGGACTGTAAGCTATGAGGCGCCTCCATTCATGAAATTTTCCAGGCAAGAGTACTGGAGTGGGTTGCCATTTCCTTCTCCAGGGGATCTTCCCCACCCAGGGATTGAACCCAGGTATCCTGCATTGCAAGCATATGCTTTTACAGGCTGAGCCACCAGGGAAGCTCCCAAAAGTTTAAAATAATTTTCAGGTGTCCAAACTGGTAAAAAGTAAAAATTAGGTTTTATGAGTAATGTTGAATAAAAATCTCACACAGAAAGATTCTAAATAATTGATACAGACTCAGCTGTCCATCAAGTATATGAAGCTAACTCTCCTCTCCTCAAATGTGGGTCCTGCATTATGACTTCCTCCTTAATAAGGCACTCAGGATGGACGTGAGGAAAATCAACAATAAAGACAAATAACAAATGTTGGCGAAAATGTACGAAATTGAAACTCAAAACTTTACTTGTGGAGAGGTAAAATGGTGCAATCAATGTGTCCAAAACAAGCATTTTCTCAAAAACATAAAAATGTAATTATATCACTCAGTAGTGGCCACAGGACTGGAAAAGGTCAGTTTTCATTCCAATCCCAAAGAAAGGCAAAGCCAAAGAATGTTCCAACTGCCACACAGTTGCACTCATCTCACATGTTAACAAATTAATGATCAAATTTCTCCAAGCCAGGCTTCAACAGTAAGTGAACCATGAATTTCTAGATGTTCAAGCTGGATTTAGAAAAGACAGAGGGACCAGAGATCAAATTGCCAACACCCGTTGGATCACTGAAAGAGCAAGAGAGAAAAACATCCAGAAAAATATTTACTTCTGCTTTGTTAACAATGCCAAAGCCTTTGACTCTGCAGATCACCACAAACTGTGGAAAATTCTGAAAGGTATGGGAATACCAGACTGCCTTACCTGCCTCCTGAGAAATCTGTATGCAGGTGAAGAAGCAACAATTAGAACTAGACATGGAACAATGGACTGGTTCCAAATCAGGAAAGGAGTACAGCACCCTGCTTATTTAACTTATATGCAGAGTATATCATGTGAAATCCCGGGTCTGGATGAGGCACAAACTGGAATCAAAATTGCCAGGAGAAATATCAATAATTTCAGATACACAGAGGACACCACTCTTATGGCAGAAAGCAAAGAAGAACTAAAGAGTCTCTTGATGAAAGTGAAAGAGGAGAGTGAAAAAGTTGGCTTAAAAATCAGTATTCAGAAAACTAAGATCATGGCATCTGGCCCCATCACTTCATGGCAAATAGATAGGAAAACAATGGAAATGGTGACAGAATTTATTGTGGGGGGGGGGGCTCAAAAATCACTGAAGATGGTGACTGCAGCCATGAAATTAAAAGACACCTGCTCCTCGGAATAAAAGTTATGACCAACCTAGACAGCATATTAAAAAGCAGAGACATTACCAACAAAGGTCCATGTACTCAAAGCTATGGTTGTTCCAATAGTCATGTATAGACGTTACAGCTGGACTACAAAGAAAACTGAGCACCGAAGAAGTGATGCTTTGGAACTGTGGTGTTGGAGAAGACTCTTGAGCATCACTTGGACTGCAAGGAGATCCAACAAGTCAATCCTAAGGGAAATCAACCCTGACTATTCATTGGAAGGACTGATGCTGAAGCTGAAACTGCAATACTTTGGCCACCTAATGTGAAGAACTGACTCATTGGAAAAGACCCTGATGCTGGGAAAGATTGAAGGCAGGAGCAGAAGGGGATAACAGTGGATGAGATCGTTGATGGCATCACCAACTAGATAGACATGAGTTTGAGCAAGCTCTGGGAGTTGGTGATGGATAGGGGAGCCTGGTGTGCTGCAGTCCATGGGGTCACAAAGAGTCGGACATGAGTGAGTGACTGAACTGAAATATCATATGTTTTGGTAACTCCACTCCTAGATATACATCCAAAGAATTTAAAAGAGGTGCTCAAATATATACTTGTACACCAATATTTACAGCAGCAGTGTTCTTGATAATCCAAGTTAAAAACAATGAAAATGTCCACCAACAAGTGAATGGAAGAGCAAATAGGGCAGTTCCATCCATGAGATGCATTACTCTGCCATATAAAGGAATATAGTAAAATAATGCCACAGCTTCAGAAAATAGTAGGGGGCTTTACAAAAACTTAAACACAGAGTTAACATAGAATCCATCAATTCCGGTCCAGGTTATACACTCAAGATATTTAAAACCAAATACTGAAACAGATATTCAAACCCCATATTCATAGCAGCATTATTCATAGTAACCAAAAGGTGGCAGCAGCACAAGTGTTCAACAGATGACTGGATAGGCACGATGTAGTATATACACAGTGGGATCTGATTCAACCTTTAAAAACAAGATAACTCATACATGCTATAATGTAGATGAAACTTCAAGTCATTAGGTGAAGTGAAGCAAGCCTGACACAAAAGGAAAAATGTTCTATGATTCCACTAGTATGAGATATCCATATAAGACAAATTCCAAGTAGAGTAAGATGACCAGGGATTGGGGGTTATGAGTATTTAATGGTTACAGTGTCACTTCAGGAAAAGGGAAAGATTCTGGAGATGAATGGTGGGGAAATTTTTACAATGAGAGTGCAGTTAATGCTATAGAAGTTCATCCTTAAAATGACTCAAATAATAAATGTTGTTATATGTTTGTAAGCACAGTGAAAAAAATGACACATGGCACAACATGGAAAAGCACTAAAAACATTCTCAGTGAAAGAAACCACACTGAAAAGCCACCCAGATCATAGTCATCTTGTCACTTTAAATCCATGAAGGTTTTAACATGAGGGAAAGCCCCAGTGATGGCTCCAGAAAAAGAAAACTGCATTAGAATGAAGAAAGACAGTTGCACAAAGCTTGGGCAGCTGATGAAAGTTGAACTGGTCCTATGGATAGGATTGTAATGTGGAAACCATAATTATCCCCCATTTTGGGGTTGTGGGCTGGTTCCCTGGGAAAGTGACCATGTTTTGGGTAAAACACATTGCGGTATTTGGTGTGAATGTAGAAAACTTTGTACCACTATTTAAAGTAGACACGTTTGAAATTTTACTAGAAAGTAAGTTACTTTTCAATACAGCCATGTAAGTCACATGCCAGAAAATCAGAGATGACATCGAACATTGCAATAGAGGCCAAGAGTTAACCTAACTAAATTCAGCTAAAGTAGTTTGATGCTAATTGCCTTGTACTAGTCCACATGGTATTAAAAGGCACCATAGGAAGAGTATATTAGTAGACACCATGCCCTGGGTGCTGTGGATGACCAGATGGAACTGAAACTATTAGATGTCTTAATTCTAGTTTTCCACATAACACTACACCAAAGCAACTGTCAGAACTAAAAAGCGAATTCACAGACTTGCCTGGCAGTCCAGTAGTTAAGACTGCACTTCCACTGCAGGGGGTACAGGTTTGATCCTCGGTCAGAGAACTAAGATCCAACATGTCGAGCTGTGGGGCCAAAAAAAAAGAAAAAAGAAAGTCAGCAGAACTGCAAGATCATTTGTGATTCTCTACACTAATAATGAACTATCAGAAAGAGAAATTAAGAAAATAATTCCTTTTACAATTGCATCCCCTCCCCCACATAACTAGAAATCTAACCAAGGACTTGAAAGACCTGAAAGCTAAAAACTACAAGACAATGATCAAAGAAACTAAATGGATACAAGTAAAAAGATATCCCATGCTTATGGGTGAAAATACCATTAAAATATCCATTCTAAACAAAGCAACGTACACATTCATGCAATCACTGCCAACATTTCAATGACATTTTTCACAGAAACAAAAGCAATCTTTACATCTGTGTGGAGCCACAAAGGAACCAGAAGAGCCAAAGGGATCCTGAGAAAGCAGAACAGGCTGGTGGCATGTCTATCCCTGACTTCAATCTAGAGTATGTACCTAAAGTCACCAGAAGACGTGTGGAATTGGCACAGAAATAGTCAAGAGAGCTCAGAAGTAAACCTACAGGTGCATGGTAATTAATTTACAAGAAAGGAACTAAAAATATATACGCGGGAAAGGACAGTACCCCCCACCCCCCTCAATAAACCGTGCTGGGAAAAATGGAAACCACACACCAAGGAACAATATAGGACACCATCTTATACTACAGACAAAAACTGACTAAAATCCCACAACTTTCCACATCAAGCCCTAACAGTCTTGGGTCCTCTTAAGACAGACTTTCAGCAACAGCCACACACAGAAGCTTCTTCCCAATTTTCCTCACTTTTTCTTTCAGCAGCACATCGTTGCAGGAATCTTGAGGAAACCAGACTCCCGTCAGACTCAACTGAACCCCACAATGTCCCAAAGCTGAAGCCCCAATGGGTTCTGAGGAGATCATGGGTCCTGAGGAAACTAGATTCCATCAGCCAAAACTAAACCCCATAATGCCCCAAAGCCAAAATACAATGGATCCTGTGGTGACCCATCTCCTGTCAGCCTGAACTGAACCCCACAATGTCACAAAGCTGAACCCCCATAAGGTCCTGAGGAGATCAAATTCTATCAGCCTGAATTGAACCCCACAATGCCCCAAAGCTGAAACCACATGGGTCTTGTGGTGACCCATCTCCTGTCAGCCTGAACTGAACCCCACAATGTCCCAAAGCTGAACACCCAGCAGGTCCTGAGGAGACCAGATTCCATCAACCTGAACTAAACCCCACAATGCCCCCAAACTGAAGCCCCAGTGGGTTCTGAGAAGACCAGATTCCATCTGCCTGACCTGAACCTCAGAGTATCCTGAAGCTGGGTCCTGAGGAGACCAGAGTGCTGTCAGTGGCCACCAACAGCCAGGTGCTCCAGCAGAGTGGGGAGTTCCCCCTGGGGTGAGGAGAGTGTCAGGGGGGCGGGCTCTTCATTATCATGAATAGGCATGATCAAGAAGGTTTGCAGGGACCAGGGCAAGGACAAGGGAGATAAGCTCCAGCTCCGAGTATTCTAAGTCCCCACTTTCTGAGATTGCGTGACCTACATGATCCAGACTTTGCAAGGAGCAAGCTGAGTTACAGAGGCAGAAGGAGCAGGAGGTGATGTAAAATTTTAACGTTTCCTCTTCAGGTTCAGAAAGATGAAGCCCTCCCAGGTTCCCAGGTCCTTGTGCCCCAGTGACTGTGAGCTCTTCCTTCTGGGTGTATGACCAACCCCCACACTAAGTCCCCTCTATACCCATGGCCCTGGCCCAAGCCTAACCTCCCCCTCAGGCCCTGATGAAGCTCCCCGCCCCCATTGTGCATCTCACATCCCACCCCAACGTGGTCTTTTTGAAGCCTAAACAAGACCATCCTCCTCTCCTCCCTGTGATTCCCCTCACCTGATGAAGCCAGGTCTTCATCCGTTCCAGGTGGCTCCAAGGGCCTCATTCTCTCCATGTGTGTGGCCGCTCTCTGTGCCCGTCTTTATGGGCATGTGGTGATCTCCTAAAATGAGGGTTATTTGACAGAGAGAGAATGGGGTAAATGGTGGCCACCAAAGATGTGTCCCCCCAGAACAGGGCCGTATCTGGGAAAAGAGTCTTTGTAGATGTAGTTAAGGATAGCCAGGTAAGGTCATCTAGGGTTAGGGTGACCTTCAATCCAACTGACAGACTCCTTCAAAGAGACGAAAGAGGACACAAAGGGGAAGCCTCTTAAAGGCAGAGGCAGAGATGGGAGGGAGGGGGCCACAAGCCCAGGGACCCCTGGAGCCCCTGAAGTTGGAAAAGGCAGGAATGATCCTGTCCTGGAGCCTCTGGAGGGACCTCAGCCCTGTGCCACCTTGATTTCCGGTGTCTGGTCTCCAGGACTGAGAGAGGATGAACTCCTGTTGTTTTAAACCACCCAGCATGTGATCATGTTAGAGAAGCCACAGAGCAGCCACACAGACCCTGCTCTGTAGGATCCTAGAAATGTGGGTCTCATTAAAGCAGATGAAGGGTGGATTACAGAACCCTTAAAATCAGCTCTGGACCCTCAGAAATGCTAAAGCAGTGGCTGGGCTCCAGAATGTTGAGGGGTCAAGTCTGAAGCCTGTGCCTAGGGGTACTGGGTGCACACGCCTCCCCGGGTTCTTACACCAGTACATGTGGTGTAACATCTCAGTCTTGATGGAGGACATTTAATATCAATGGCCACATTGCTAATTAAGAAGCCACGAGTTGCACAGGTGAAAGCCCAATTAGGGCACTTGCTTCAGGGATGAGCAATTCTGAAGATGGTCAGGGATGGGGACTTACTCATGTGTAGCCAGCCAGCAGCCCTTGCACATACCCCACCCCCTCCCCTCCCAAGGAGGGACCTCAGTGGGAAGCTGGGAGACTACACGGAGTCATCTCTAAGTAAATGCTGGCTGACCCCCAGGCTAGCCATTCCTGAACCTCATCCACCCTTCATAGATAAAACACTTGAATATGTGCAAAGACCTCACAGGCTGGAGAAAAGTGGAGCCACTCCAGCGACAGCATGCTTACTGACGTGGCTCCTGTAGGTCAGGCAGAATGGTCCTGGCCTGGGTGATCTGGAAGCTTTGCACTTTCCTACCTGAGTTACTCCTCCTGTGCTGCTCCCATTGCCTGTTTTCTTGCTTCCTCATTTCTGCCTGAGAAGATTTCCAACAGCAGGAACAGGTGACACAGCCCATCCTTAGGAAGTGACAGCTTAGCACCTCCTGCAGAAGGTCCAGCAGAGCCCAACACAGACCCAATCCCCCGAAACACTATGGGCCCTCACTCTCTCTTATCAAGCCAACCCTGCAAGATCTAAGCAGAAAGACAGCATCAGGTACAGCTGCAGGCACTTGAGGGGGTTTATATAGACCTCAACCCAGGCACACATCCAAAGGGCAGGCCAGTCAGGTCAGCCAATCTGCCCACCTGGGCTTGTGGTTTCAGAAAATGGGCCTCGTTGTCCTGGCCAGGGTTCCAGGAACAGGTGTGGGTCCTTTGGGTCAGGATGGATATGGGGCTGCTGCTCTGACTTGTTTTCTCATCTTCTTATCTGACCTATAAGTGGGAGAGGATTTCAGGAAGCCCTTCTTCTAATGAGAGGGACCCAGGGGTCAGGGAGAGGATGGGTGGTGGGTGGAGACAGACTCAGTGCCCAGGTGCTATGGGACCCTCTGGAAAACCTGCTGGAAGGAGGCTGCAACCAGTGAAGCCCAAGGTCACAAAACTATCCTGAAGCTGCTGTATGTTACCTCAGGTCCTCCTCTGAGGGTCTCAAGGTCAGATCTGTCCAACAGAGGAGCTGGGGGCTCTTTGCAGTGAGGGCTCTGTGAACAGCTCCTGGGTGCTGAGCCCTGCAGGATACCTGCCCAGGTGAGCCCCATATCCTGGGAGGCACCTGCCCATAAGAACCATGTATCCTGGGAGGGGCGAGTGAACAAGTATTCTCTCTGTGCAGTTATCACAGATTAGCTTAGTGACTCTCACGTGGGCAGTGCTGGAATTAGATGAGAACAAGGACATGTTGGGGGACGTTCCCTGAAACACCCCCAGGCCCATCCAGAGTGAAGAGTTCAGTAGGTGGGTACTGGTTGCTGTGCTGGGGTGGGAGGTTTCATGGGTGCCTCTTGTTTCTTCACCTGACACCACAGAGGCCTCTGCAGGACACAGAAGACAGCCTGCCCAGGGACGGTGTGAGCCCCTGGCGACCAGGCACGGGAAGTGAGAGGGAAGGACCAGGCTGAGGGGGCCTTTCTGCTCTGAGTTGGGAGTGGACAAGCAAGTGGTGAGTGTGATCTAGGAAAGTGGCTCTGGTGATGGGAGGCTTGTTGAGGCCGTCTGAGTACGAGTTGGAAAAGAATGTTCAGACATAGAGCATTTCAGAAGGGAGTGAGTTTGTATTAAGAACAAAGAGCAGAGATAAAGTGGGCACTGTGGGCTCAGGGGGCCAACCACCTGACAGACTAGGGAAAGTTGACTGATTTCCTGGGTTAAGAGCCAATTTTTACAGTTTCAAGGCAAAGAAAATTCCTACTGGAAGGTTGATATTAGGTGATTGGGTGGGGTACCATAGGGTGTTTACTGGAGTGGGCATCCTTGCCTGGTAGGGAGTCAGGAAGCTCATTAGCGATGATCAGGTGCTTTTGGCAACGGTTGCAAAGGGGGCCCAGTCCGATTCACAGGTGACCTTGGTTCTGGGGCCCACTTCTATGGCCTTGGTGTGAGGACTCCCAGTTGTGGCCTTGGGGAAGGAGTCACCTCAACAAGACTGACCCTGCTTCAGAGTAAAAGTTCCATCAAGTTTTCCCTGCAGGAGAGATCTAGTGATCCTAGATCTGTTTGGAAAAGTCTTGGACACTGCAGGGACACATACTGAGTGTGAAACTGGATATTGAACCTTGTTGGCAAAACTCACCTTTTCTCTCTGTTGGCATTAAAAGGGTGTGGGCTGACAGCTACCTGAGAATCCATCCAATTGACAATTTCCTATTTACAACATAAATGAGTTTGGTCAAATTATTTCTATTTCTATGCAAACAGGCAGCTTGCAACACCTTGTGGCAGGATCATTTCCAATAGATTGTCAACTAATCAAGGTAACAACATTATGACACTCAACACATTTAGATATAATTTCCTAAGCCTTTTTCTTGAGGGACAGACCCAATATGAGCTAGGAATGTGTTCAAAAGGCTCAGAAAGTGCAGGAAAATACACTGGCTATGACTGGAAATTAGGGTCTCTGTGCAAACCTGGAGTTCTGACATCTTACAATCTAGACAGTTCCTGATAGACAGATGCATGAAAAACACTCTACTTTTATGTTTTTCTTTCATCAAAGGAACATGGAGTTCCTAGCATTCTGTGTGCTCAGAGTAACTCACTGCTCTAAAATTCTTGCTTGGACTTCATTTTTCAGTAAGAACTTCCCCTGACTGTGTTACAGTCAGGACGGTCCCACACTCACAGGGAAAAAGCAAACTAACATCCAAACGTTTGTTCCATCAGGTTTTCTCTGTAGGAGAGATCCAGTAATCCTAGGTCTGTCTGGAAAATGCTTGGGTAGTGCATGGACACATACTGAGTGTGAAGCTGGATCCTGGACCTTGTTGGCTAAATCAGCATTTTCTTTCAGGTGGTCCTAAAATGGTGCAGAGTAGCAACTGCCTGAAGATCCATCCAATTGCTGTTTTCTTACTTGTGACAGCAATATCTTTGGTCAGACCTCTTGGATTTCTGCAGCAAACATGGGACTTTCAATTCCTTGCCACTGGATCATTTCCAATGGCAGGTAAACTCATTAGGTAACCAGACTCCATGGCATTCAGCACTCTCAGACACACTCCTACAGCCTGTTTCTTCATAGACAGTCCCAGGATGACCTAGGAATGGGTTCGCTAGTATCAGAAATGTGAGCAAACATACTGGCTGTGACTCTGAAAATTAGGTGCTCTGTGCAAATCTGGAGTTTTAACATTTTAGAATCTAGACAGTTTCTGATAGATGTCTGAAATACACTCCTTTTTATTTTTTGCCTTTCATTCCTCAAAGAAACACAGATGTCACAGCATTATGTTTGCTGAGAGTGACAGACTGCTTGGAAATTCTTGCCTGGAAGTCATTTTGAAGTAACAATTTCCCCTCCCCTGTGTTACCATGGGAAATGCCCCCACACTGACAGAGAAAAGTAAACAAATGTCAAAACATCTGTTCCATGAAGTCCCCTGTAGGAGGGATCCAGTGATCCTAAGTCTGTCTGGAAAATTCTTGGATAGTGCTTGGACACATGCTCAGTGAACCTGGATTCTGGACCTTGTTGGCAAATTAGAATTTTCTCTGTGTTGGCCACAGTAGGCTGGGGTTTAGCAACTCCTTGAAAATCAGTACACTTGCTCTTTTCCCACTAACGACAGCAATAGCTTTGGTCAAAACACTGGAATTGCTGAAGCAAGCAGGCAGCGTGCAACTCCTTGTGGCAAGATCATTTCCATTGGAATGCCAATTAAACTACTTAGAAACAGTATGGCACTCAGCTGTGTCAGACACACTCCTCCAGACTCTCTCCTCATGGTGTGTCCCAGTAAGATAGAGTACTGTGCTCATGAACCATGGAAAGTTCAGGGAAACTTACTGGCTGTGTCTCTGGAATTTAGGGCATCTGTGGAAGCGTGGTCTTCTCACATCTTAGAATCCAGACAGCAGTCATGGATAGAGAGATGCCTGAAAAGCACCCTATTCATTGCCGCTCATTCCACGAGTGAACACAGGTGTCCCAGCATTCTGTTTGCTAAGAGTAACACTCTAAGTGGAAACCCTTGCCTGGAAGTCATTTTTAAGTAAAAATTTCCCCTCACGTGTGTTACACTAGGGAAGGCTCCCACACTCACAGGGAAAAGCAAGCAAACATCAAAATGTCTCTTCCATCAATTTTTCTCTGTCAGAAGGATCCAATGGCCCCAGGTCTCTCTGGAAATTTCTTGGATACTGCAAGGGAAACATACTGACTGTGAACCTGAATATTTGACCTTCTTGGCAAAATTAGCATTGTCTCTCTTTTGGCACTAACAGGATATGCGCTGGCAGCTGCCTGAAAATCCTTCCAATTGATATTTTCCTACTTCTGACATCAATAGGTTTGGTCAAATCTTTCAGGTTTCTGACACAAGCAGGCGGCTTGCAACCCCATCGAGCTGGATCATTTCCATTAAAATGTCAAATAATCTAGGTAACAACAGTATGGCTCTCAGCAATCTTAGATAATTTCACAGCCAGTTTCCTCTGAATCAGACCCAATAGGAGCCAGGAATGTGTTCATAAGTCTCTGAAAGTGCAATGAAATATACTGGCTATGACTTTGGAAATTAGGCCCTGTGTGCAAACTTGGAGTTCTCACATCTTAGACTTTAGATAGTTCCTGACAGATAGATGCCTGAAAAACACCCACTTTTATGTCTTTCATGCATTTAAGTAACATAGTTATCCCAGATTTCTGTGTGATGAGAGTAACACACTGGTTGAAAATCCTTGCTTGAAGGTGATTTTTCAGTAACAATTTCCCATGACTGTGTTACTGTAGGGAAGACCCCCAAACTCACAGGAAAAAGAAAACAACCAACCAAATGTCTATTCTATAAAGTTTTCTCTTTAGGAGAGATCCAATGATCCTCTGCCTGTCTGGAAAATTCTTGGATACTACAGGGACACATACTGAGTGTGAATCTGCATCCTTGAATCTGTTGGCAAAATTAGCAAATTTTGTCGGTTGGATCTAAAAGAGTGCGGCCTTAGCAACTGCCTGAAGATTCATCCAATTGGTCTCTTCCTAATAATGACAGTGATAACATTGGTCAAACCTTTGAGGTTTCTAAAGCAAGCAGGCGGCTCACTACTCCTATCTGCTGGCCCATTTCCAGTGTAATGTCACCTCATCTAGTTAAGCACTGTATGGCACCCAGCCCTCTCAGACATACTCCTGCATCCTGTTTCCTCATGGGCAGGCCCAGTTTGAATAAGGAATGTGTTTAAAGCCTTGGAAGGTGCAGGGAAACACAGTACCCTAACTCTGGAAGTTAGGACCCTGGGAAAGCCTTGAAGTCTCATGCCTTGAGTTCTAGACAGTTCCTGATAGATAGAGGCCTAAAAATACACTCCGTATGGATGCCTTTCCGTCCTCGAAGGAACATAGCTTTCCCAACATTCTGTGTGCTGAGAGACACACGGTGCTTGAAAACACTTGCTTGTAGGCCATTGGTCAGTAGAAAATTCCCCTGAAGGTGCAATGGTAGGGAAGGCTCCCACACTCACTGGGAAAGGCAAACCAACATCCAAACGTGTACTCCATAACATTTTGTCTTTAGGGGCGATCAAGTGAGCCTAGGTCTGTCTGGAGAATTCGTGGGTATTGTGGGGACACATCATGAGTGTGAACTTGTATATATGAACTTGGTGGCAAAATTCTCATTTTCATCTCCCACACTCATTTTGGGACCACATTGGTTCTAAAATGGTGCAGTGTAGCAAATCCTTGAAAATCCATCCAATTGCTGTTTTCTTACTTTTGACAGTGATAGATTTGTCCACCCTTTGGAATTTCTGAAGCAAGCAGGTTGCTCACCACTCCAGCCACTAACTGATTTCCATTGTACTGGCACCTCATGCAGGTAAGCACAGTATGCTGCCCAACACACTCGGATACACTCGTGCAGCCTGTTTCTTCAGGAGCAGTCCCAGTATATACTTGGAAAGTGTTTACAAGGCTTGAAAAGTTCATGGAAACACACTGCCCTGACTCTGGGTGTTAGGATCCCTAGGAAAGACTGAAGGTCTCACGACTTAGAATGTAGACAGCTCCTGATAGATAGAGGGCTGAAAGCACTCTCTGTTGATGCATTTCTTTTCTTGAAGGAACATAACTTTCCAAACATTTTGTGTGCAGAGAGACACACACGGCTTGAATATGCTGGCATGGAGGTCATTTTTCAGTAGCACTTTCCCCTGATGGTGTGACCATGGGGATGCCGCACTCTCCATTTTTAGAGAAAGACAAATTAGCATTCAAACGTCTGTTCCATCACATTTTCTCAGTAGGATCGATCCACTGAGACTAGTTCTGTCTGGAAACTTTGTGGATACTGCATGGAGACATCCTGAGTCTGGACATGGATACCGGATTTTGGGGGCAAAAATAATATTTTTTCTCTTGATTTGGGAAAATGCTACGGCCTTGCAACTGCTTGGAAATCCATCCAATTGCTGTTTTCTTCCTTCTGACAATGATAGCTTTGGTCCATCCTTTGGGATTTCTGAATCAAGCAGGCGACTCACCACTCCTACCCTCTGGCCCATTCCCAGAGGAATGTCATCTCATCTAGGTAAGCACAGTATTGGTACCATACAATCTCAGACACTCTCCTACAGTCTGTTTCCTCATGGGCCATCCCTATATGAGCTAGGATGTCTTTGGGAGGCTTGGAAGGTGTAGGAAAAATAGTGCCTTGACTCTGGTAGTTAGGTCCCCTGGACAAGCCTGGAGGTCAATGTTAGATTCTAGACAGTTCCTAATAGATATAGGCCTAATAACACACTCTCTGTTGATGCCTTTTCTTCCTTGAAGAAACATACTTTTCCCTGCATTCTCTGTGCTGGGGATCACACACTGCTTGAGAACGCTCTTTGGAGGTCATTTTTCAGTAGAAACTTCCTCTGACAGTGTAACCTTAGGGAAGGCCCCCACACTCACTGGAAAAGGCAAACCAACATCCAAACTTCTGTTGCATCACATTTTGTCTCTAGGAGTGATCCAGAGAGCCTAGGTCTGTCTGGAAAATCGTGTATACTGCAGGACCACATCCTAAGTGTGAACCTGGATACTGGAACTGGTGGCACAATTCACATTTCTCTTTTGGTTTGTCCTAAAACTGTGTGGCCTGGCACCTGCTTGAAAATCCATCTAATTGCTGTTTTCTTACTTTGAAGAGCAATAACTTTGGTTCGCCCTTTGGGATTTCTGAAGCAAGCAAGGAGATCACCACTCCTAGTCATGGGCCTATTTCCAGTGGAATGTCACCTTATCTAAGTAAGCACATAATGGCCCCTCTGTATACTCAGACACACGCCCACAGTCTGTGTCCTCATGGACAGTCCCAGTGTGACCTAGGAATATGTTTACAAAGCATTAAAAGGGCAAGGAAGACACTGCCCTGACTCTGGAAGTTCCGTTCTCTGGGAAGGCTGGAGGGCTCTTGTTAGAATCAAGACAGTTCTTCATAGATAGAGGCCTGAAAACACACTCTCTGTTGATACCCTTCCTTCCTCGAAGAAATAGTACTTTCCCAGTATTCTGTGAACTGAGAGTCACACATTGCTTGAAACCGTTTGCTTGCAGGTCATTTTTCAGTAGCAATTTCTTGTGATGTTGTGACAGTAAGGATGTCCTCTACACTCACAGGGTAAGGCAATCCAAGATCCAAACATCTGTTCCATCACATTTTCTCTATCAGAGCAGCCAGTGAGCCTAGGTCTTTGTGAAATATGGGTAGATACAGCAGAGACACCTCCTGAGTCTGACAGTGGATACCGGAACTTGATGGTCAAATTTGCAACTGCTAGAAAATCCATACAATTGCTTTTTTTTTTTTTAATTTCTAACAGTGCTCACTTTTGACCCACCTTTGGGATTTCAGAAGCAAGAAGGCAGCTCGCAAGTGCTGCTGATGGCCTATTTGCAATGGAATGTCACCTCACCTGGGTAACAACAGCATGGCACCCTGCAGTCTGAACACATTCCTGCAGCCTGTTTCCTCATGGGCAGTTCTGGGATGATGTAGGAAGGTGGTTAAAAGCCTGGGTTAGTGCAGGGAAACACACTGCCCTGACTCTGCAAGTTAGGTCCTCAGGGTAAGACTGGAGGTCTCACATCTTAGAAATCTAGACAATTCTTGATAGATAAAGGACTGAAAATTCATTCTCTGCTGATGCCTGTCTTTCCTTGAAGGAACATTGTTTTCCCAACATTCTGCTTCCTGAGTGTCACACACTTGCTTAGAGGTCATTTATCACTAAGAATTTCCCCTGAAGATGTGACTGGAGGGAAAGCCCCACAAACACAGTAAAAGGGAACCACATTCAAATGTCTGTTCCATCACGTTTGCTCTGTAGGTGAGATATAGTGAGCCTAGTCCTATCTGGAAAATTCTTGGATACTGCAGGGACACATCATGAATGTGAATCTTGATAGCAGATCTTGGTGGCAAAATTTGCATTATCCTCTCCATTGGGCTTAAAACGTTGTGGCCTAACAACTGCTTGAAAGTTCATTTAATATCTGTTTTCTTACTTCTGACAATGATAGCTTTGTTCCAGCTTTCTGGATTTCTGAAGCAACAGGCGGTTCATAACTCCTAGTCCCTGGCCCATTTCCAGTGGAATGTCAGTTCATTTGGTAAGGGCAGAATGACACACAGCACACACGGACACTCTTCCATCGCCTGTTTCATCATGGACATTCCTGAGTGATCTTGGAATGTGCTTATAAGGCTCAAAATTTGCAGGGAAACACTGCCCAGACTCTGGAAGATGGGTCCTCTGGACAAGCCTGGAGATCTCACATCTTAGAATATAGACAGATCCTGATAGATAGAGGCCTGAAAACACACTCTCTATTGATGCCTTTCCTTCCTCAAATGAACGTAGCTTTCCCAGCATTCTGTGTGCTGAGAGTCACATACTGCTTGAAAATGCTTGCCTGGAAGTTGTTTTTCAGTAGCAATTTCCCTGGATGGTTTGACCATAGGGAAGTCCACCACACTCACAGGAAAAGGCAAAACATCATCCAAACGTCTGTTCCATCATGTTTCTCTGTAGGAGAGATCCTAGGGTTAGGGTTAGGGTTAGGGTTAGCCTAGGTCTGTCTTGAAAATTCTTCAGTGCTGTGGGGACACATCCTGCGTGTGAACCTGGGTAATGGACCTTGGTGGCAAATTTCGCATTTTCCTCTAGGTTGGCCCTAAAATGTTGGGAAAGCAATGGCCCTTTGAGTAAGGAAAGGCGTCACCAGAGAGTGTGTTTCCAGGCCTCTATCTATTAGGAACTGTCTAGATTGTAAGACGTGAGACCTCCAGTCTTGCCCAGATGACCTAACATCCCGAGTCAGGGGATATGTTTCCATACAATCTCTGAGCCTTGTAAATACATTCCTAGGTCATACCAGGACTGCCAAGGAGGAAACAGGCTGTCAGAGTGTGTCTGAGAGAGCTGGGTGCCATGTGGTGCTACCTATATTATGTGACATTTCACAGGAAAGGGACCACCAGATAGAAGTGGCAAGCAGACTGCTTGCTTCAGAAATTACATGGGTGAACCATATCTGTCACTGTCAGAAATAAGAAAACAAGTACTGGATGGATATTTAAGCAGTGGCTATGCCAAACCATTTTAGTGCCAACTGAGAGAAAAAGGTGAATTTTGTCCTGTATTCAGGTTCACACTCAGGATGTGACCCCACAGGATCCAAACTTTTCCAGATAGACCTGGGTTCACTGGACCTCTCTAACAGAGAAAACGTGATGGAACAGGTATTTGGATGCTTGCTTGTCTTGTGATTGTGGGCGCTTCCCTACTGTCACAGTCTCAGGGGAAATTGCCACTGAAAAATGAACTCCAAGCAAATGTTTTCAAGCAGTGTGTGACTCTCAGCACACAGTACATTGGGAAAGTTATGTTCCTTCAATGAAGGAAAGGCATCAACAGAGAGTGTGTTTTTTATAGCAGGAACTCTTCAGCTTCTAAGATGTGAGAGCTCAGGCCTGATTAAAGGACCTAAGTTCCAGAGTCAGGACAGTGTGTCTTGCTGCACTTTCTGAGACTTCTAAATGCATTCCTAGGGCATACCAGGTCTGCTCCTAAGGAAGGATGCTGAGGGAGTGTATCAGACTGTGCTGGGTGAAATACTGTGGTCACATAGATGAGGTGTCATTCCACTGGAAATGGGCCTGCAGCTAGGAGTTGCAAGTCATTCACATGCTTCAAAAATCCCAAAGGGTGAACCAAAGCTAGCATTGTCAGAAGGAAGAAAACAACATTCAGATGGAATTTCAAGCAGTTGCTCGGCGGCACTCTTTTAGGGCCAAGTGAGAGAAAAATGCATATTTTAACACCAACGTCTGGTATCCAGATTCAAACATAGGTGTTTCCCCGCAGTGTCCACGGATTTTCTAAATAGACTTACATTGATGAATGGCCCCACCAAGAAAACGTGATTGAACAGATGTTTGGAAGTGCTTTTGAACTTACCTGTGAGTGTGGCGCCTTCCCTACAGTCACACCTCCAGGGGAAATTGCTAATGAAAAATGACCTCCAACAAGCGTTTTCAAGGAGTGTGTGACACTCAGCACACAGAATGTTGAGAAAGCTATATTCCTTTGAGGAAGGAAAGGCATCTCGAGAGAATATGTTATCAGGCCTCTACCTGTCATGAACTGTCTAGATTCAAACATGTGAGTCCTCCAAGTTTCCCAGAGGACCTAAATACCAGAGTCAGGGCAGTGTGTTTCCCACCACTTTCTGAGATTTGTAAACACATTCCTAGGTCAAACCAGATCTGACCATAAAATTCATGCTGCAAGAGTGTGTCTCAGCGTGCTGGGTGACATATTGTGCTAACCTAGATGAGATGACATCTCCCTGGAAAGGGGCCAGTGGCTTGGAGTGGAGAGCCTCCTGCTTGATTCATAAATCCCAAAGGGTGCACCAACACTATCACTGTCAGAAGTAAGAAAACAGCAAGTAGATGCATTTTCAGGCAGTAACTAGGTTTAACCGTTTTAGGGCCAACTGAGAAAACAATGGAAATTTTGCTGCCAAGGTCCAGTATCCAGGTTCAAACATAGGGTGTGTAGGAACAGTATCCATGAGCATTCTAGACAGTTAGGTTGAATGGATTGCTCCTATCAAGAAAACGTGATTGAGCAGACGTCTGGATGATCCTTTGCCTTTTCCTGTGGGTGTGGCGGTCTTCCCTAAGGTCACAACATCAGGGGAAGTTGCTACTGAAAAATTACTTCTAACAAGCCTTTTCAAGCAGTTTGTGACTCTGAGCACACAAAAAGCTGGGAAAATTATGTTCCATCCAGGAAGGTAAGGCATCAACAGAGAGTGTTTTATCGGGGCTCTGTGTATCACAAACTGTATAGACTCAAAGATGTGAGACTTCCAGGTTTGCCCTGAGGACCCAAATTCCAGAGTCAGAGCATTGTATTTCCCTACACTTTCTGAGATTGCATCCAAGTACCATATTTTGGACTCGATTGTTGACCATGATGGCTACTCCATTTCTTTTAAGCGGTTCCTGCCCACAGTAGTAGATATAATGGTCATCTGAGTTAAATTCACCCATTCCTGTCCATTATAATTTGCTGATTCCTAGAATGTCGACATTCACTCTTGCCACATCCTGTTTGACCACTTCCAATTTGCCTTGATTCAAGGACCTAACATTCCAGGTTCCTATGCGATATTGCTCTTTACAGCATTGGACCTTGCTTCTATCACCAGTCACATCCACAACTGGGTATTGTTTTTGCTTTGGCTCCATCCCTTCATTCTTTCTGGAGTTATTTCTCCACTGAACTCCAGTAGGATATTGGACACCTACCGACCTGGGGAGTTCCTCTTTCAGTATCCTATCATTTTGCCTTTTCATACTGTTCATGGGGTCCTCAAGGCAAGAATACTGAAGTGGTTTGCCATTCCCTTCTCCAGTGGACTACATTCTGTCAGACCTGTCCACCATGACCCGTCCGTCTTGGGTGGCTCCACACGTCATGGCTTAGTTTCATTGAGTTAGACAAGGTTATGGTCCATGTGATCAGATTGGCTAGTTTTCTGTGATTATGATTTCAGTGTCTGCCCTTTGATGCCCTCTCACAACACCTACCATCTTATTTGAGTTTCTCTTACCTTGGACGTGGGGTATCTCTTTACAGCTGCTCCAGCAAAGCACAGCCACTCCTCCTTACCTTGGACAATGGGTATCTCCTCAGGCCGCCCCTCCTGACCTTGAATGTGGAGTAGCTCCTCTCGGTCCTCCTGCACCCGTGCAGCTGCTGCTCTGTGGACGTGGGATTGCTTCTCTTGGCCACAGCCCCTGCCCTTGGGCATGGGGTAGCTCATCTCAGCCACCTCCCCTGACCTCAGGCATGAGGTAGCTCCTCTCGGCCGCTGCCCCTGGTCTCGGACATGGGGTGGCTCCCCTCAGCCACTACCTCTGACCTTGGGCGAGAGATAGCTCCTCATGGCCATGCTTCTGCATGGTCCGTCACAGCCTGCACCATTTGAATGCCGAGTTCCAAAGAATAGCAAGGAGAGATAAGAAAGCCTTACTCTGATCAATGCAAAGAAATGGAGAATAACAACAGAATGGGAAAGACTAGAGATCTCTTCAAGAAAATTAGAGATACCAAAGGAACATTCCATGTGAAGATTGGGTTCAATAAAGGACAGAAATGCTATGCATCTAACAGAAGCAGAAGCTGTTAAGAAGAGGTGGCAAGAATACACAGAACAACTGTACAAAAAAAGATCTTCATGACCCAGATAATTATGATGGCGTGATCAGTCACCTAGAGCCAGACATCCTGGAATGTGAGGTCAAGTGGGCCTTAGAAAGCATCACTACAAACAAAACTAGTGGAGGTGATGGAATTCCAGTTAAGCTATTTCAAATCCTAAAAGATGATGCTGTGAAAGTGCTGTACTCAATAGGTCAGCAAATTTGGAAAACTCAGCAGTGGCCACATGACTGGAAAAGATCAGTTTTCATTCCAATTCCAAAGAAAGGCAATAACAAAGAATGCTCAAACTACTGCACAATTGCACTCATCTCACACGCTAGTAAAGTAATGCTCAAAATTCTCCAAGCCAGGCTTCAGCAATACATGAGCCGTGAACTTCCAGATGTTCAAGCTGGTTTTAGAAAAGGCAGAGGAACCAGAGATCAAACTGCCAACATCTGCTGGATCATTGAAAAAGCAAGAGAGTCCCAGAAAACATATATTTCTGCTATATTGACTACGCCAAAGCCTTTGATTGTGTGTATCACAATAAACTGTGGAAAATTCTGAAAGAGATGGGACTACCAGACCACCTGACCTGTCTCTTGAGAAACCTATGTGCAAGTCAGGAAGCAACAGTTAGAACTGGACATGGAACAACAGATTGGTTCCAAATAGGAAAAGGAGTATGTCAAGGCTGTATATTGTCTCCCTGCTTATTTAACTTATATGCCGAGTACATCATGAGAAACACTGGGTTGGAAGAAGCACAAGCTGGAATCAAGACTGCCAGGAAAAACATCAGTAACCTCAGATATGCATATGATACCACCCTTATGGCAGAAAGTGAAGAGGAACTAAAAAACCTCTTGATGAAAGTGAAAGAGGAGAGTGAAAAAGTTGGCTTACAGCTCAATATTCAGAAAACTAAGATCATGGCATCTGGTCCCATCACTTCATGAGAAAGAGATTGGGAAACAGTAGAAACAGTGTCATACTTTATTTTTGGGGGCTCCAAAATCACTGCCGATGGTGATTGCAGCCATGAAATTAGAAGATGCTTACTTCTTGGAAGGGTTAAGACCAACCTAGATAGCATATTAAAAAGTGGAGACATTTCTTTGCCAACAAAGCTCCATCTGGTCAAGGCTATGGTTTATCCAGTGGTCATGTATGGATGTACGAGTTGGACTGTGAAGAAAGCTGAGCACTGAAGAATTGATGCTTTTGAACTGTGGTGTTGGAGAAGACTCTTGAGAGTCCCTTGGACTGCAAGGACATCCAACCAGTCCATCCTAAAGGAGATCAGTCCTGGGTGTTCTTTGGAAAGACTGATGCTGAAACTGAAACTCCAGTACTTTGGCCACCTGATGTGAAGAGTTGACTCATTGGAAAAGACCCTGATGCTGGGAGGGCTTGGGGGCAGGAGGAGAAGAGGATGACAGAGGATGAGATGGCTGGATGTCATCACCAACTCGATGGTCATGAGTTTGTGTAAGCTCCGGGAGTTGGTGATGGACAGGGAGGCCTGGTGTGCTTCGATTCATGGGGTCCCAAAGAGTCGAATACAGCTGAGCGTCTGAACGGAACTGAACTCTTTCTGAGCATTGTAAACACATTCCTAGGTCATACCAGAAGTGCCCTTAAGAAAAAACAGGCTGCAGGAAGATTTCTGAGATTGCTGGGTGCCATGCTGCACTTACCAAGATGATGTAGCATTCCACTGTAATTGGGCGAGCGGCTACGAGTTGCTAGCTGCTTACTTGCTTCAGAAATCCCAAAGGGTGTACCAAGTGATCACTGCCAGAAGTAAGAAACCAGCAGCTAAATGCATTTCCAGGTAGTTGTTATGCTCTACTGTTTTTGGCCAACTGAGAGAGAAAGGTGAATTTTGCCACCAAGGTCCACTGTCCATGTTCACACCTAGGATGTGTCCACTCAGGATCCAAGAATTTCCCAGACAGACCTAGGCACACTGAATCTCCACTACAGAGAAAACATGATGGAACTGACCTTTGGTTGTTGCTTTTCCTTTTCCTGTGAGTTTGGTGGCCTTCCCTATGGTCACACTATCAGGAGCAATTGCTAATGAAAAAGGACTTCCAACAAGTGTTTTCAAGCAGTATGTGACTCTATGGACATGGAATACTGGAAACCTACGTTCCATTGAGGAAGGAAATGTATTTATAGACAGTGTGTTTTCAAGAATCTCTCTATTAGGAACCGTCTAGCTTCAAAGATGTGAATTCTCCATATTTGCCCAGAGGACCTCAATTCCAAAGTCAGGGCAATGTGTTTTCCTGCACTTTTTGAGCTTTGTAAATACATTTCTTGGTCATACCAGGACTGCCCATGAGGAAACAGGCTCTCTATATGAGGAACTGTCTAGATACTAAGATATGAGACCTCTAGGTTGGTACAGAGGACCTAAATTTCAGAGCAAGGGCAGTGTGTTTTTGAGCATTTTCTGAGCTTTGTAAACACATTTCTGAGTAACGCCAGGTCTGCTCATGAGAAAACAGGCTTCAGGTGTGTGTCTGAGGGTGCTGAGTACCATACTGTGCTTACCTAGATGAGGTAACTTTCCATGGCAAATCGGCACGTGACCAGGAGTTGTGAGCCATCAACTTGCTTCAGAAATCTTGAATGGTGGACTAAAGTTTGCACTGTCAGAAGTAAGAAAAAAGTAATTGGGTGGATTTTCAAGCAATTGCTAGCCACACCTCTTTATGGCTCCAGAGAGATAAATACAAATTGTGCACCCTAGGCCCTTTATTCAGGTTCACACACGGGATGTGTTCCCTCGTGATTCAAGAAATTTCCAGACAGACCTTTGCTCCCCAGAGTTCTTCTACAGAGAAAACTGGTTGGAACAGCCATTTGGATGTTGCTTTGCCTTTCCCTGTGAGTGTGGGGCCGCTACTTATGGTCACAGCCTCAAGGAGATATTGCCACTGAAAATAGACTCGCAAGCAAGCACTTTTCAAGCAGAGTGTGACTCTCAGGTCGCAGAATGTGAAGAAATCTATCTTCCTTTGAGGAAGGAAAGACGTCCACAGAGAGTGTGTTTTCAAACCTCTATCTTGCAGGAAATTTTGAGCTTCTAAAACATGAGACCAGCAGGTCTGCTGAGAGGACCTATATTCCTGAGTCAGGGCCGTGTGTCTCCCTGTAATTTCCGAGTCTGACAAACACATTCCTAGATCATAACGGTACTGACCATGAGAAAGCTGGCAGCAGGAGTGTGTCTGAAAGGGTTGAGTGCCTTACTGTGGTCAACTGTGTGAGGTGACATTCCAGTGACAGGCTCAAAGCTCCAAGGTGTGAGCCACCCGCTTGCTTCAGAAACCCCAAAAGGTAGAGCAAAGCTAGCTCTGTCAGAGGTAAGAAAAGAGCAATTGGACGGATTTTCAAGCTGTTGCTAGGCCGAACCACTTTAGGGCCCCCTGAGAGAAAAATGTGAATTGTGCCCTGTAGGTCAGGTATCCAGGTTCAAACACAGGGTGTGTCCCAGCAGGATCCAAGAATTTTCCACAGAACTAGGCTCACTAGACCTCTCCTGCTGGGAAAATGGGATGGAACAGACATTGGAAGTTGGTTTGCCCCTCCCTATTGTCACAGACTCAAGGAGAAAGTGCCCCTGAAAGATGACCTCCAAGCAAGCACTTTTCAAGCAGTGTGTGACTCTCAGTTCACAGAATGCAGGGAAAGATATCTTCCCTCAAGGAAAGAAAGGCATCAAAAGAGAGTGTATTCTCAACCCTCTATCTTGCAGGAACTGTTTAGCTTCCCAGATGGGAGGCCTCCAGTAGTGCTCAGAGGAACTAAATTCCAGAGTCAAGGCCATGTTTCTCCCTGCACTTTCCAAGCCTTGCAAAGCCATTCCTAGGTTATACCAGTACTGCACATGAGGAAGCAGTCTGCGAGAGTGTGTCCAAGAGGACTAGGTTCCTCACTATACTCACTTCAGCGAGGTGGCATTCCACTGTGAAAAGGCCCACAGCTGGGAGTTGAAATTCACCCACTTGCTTCAAAAATCAAAAAGGAAGGAGCAAATCTAGCTCTCTCAGAATCAAGAAAAGAGCAAGTGGATGGATTTTCAAGCTGTTGCTAGGCTACATTGCTTTAAGGTCCACAGAGAGAAACACAAATTGTGCCCCCTCATTCTGGTATCCTGGTTCACAAACAGGGTGTGTCCCCAAAGGATCCAAGAATTTTCCAGACAGACTTACGTTCACTAGAGTTCTCCTACAGAGAAAACGGGATGGAACAGACATTTAGATATTGCCTTGTCTTTCCCAGTGAGTGTGGAACCCCTCTGTTTGACTACAGCCCCAAGTGGAAATTACCATTGAAAACTCATGTCTAAGCGAGCACTTTTCAAGCACTGTGTGACTCTCAGTTCGCAGGATACTGGCAAACCTATATTTCTTCAAGGAAGGAAAGGCACCCACAGAGAGTGTGTTTTCAAACCTGTCCCTTGCAGGAACTCTTTAGCTCCTAAGACATGAACCCTCTAGTTCTGCTCAGAGGACCTAAATTCGAGAGCCTGTGCCCTGTGTCTTGGTGCATTTCCCCACCTTTCAAACACATATCTAGGTGATACTGGTACTGCCCTTGAGGAAGCAGACTGTGGGAATATGTCTCAGAGTGCTGGGTCCCTTACTGTGGTCACCTCTGTAAGGTGACACTCCAGTGTAAATAGGCCCAAAGATAGGAGTTGCGAGCCGCCCATGTGCTTCAGAAACCCCAGGGGTGGAACAAAGTTAGCTCTGTCAAAAGTAAGAAAATGGCAATTGGACGGATTTTCAAGATGTGGATAGGTTACACCACTTTAGGGCCACCCGAGAAAAATATGCAAATTTGAACCTGGGTGTCCAGATTAACGCACAGGGTGTTTCCCCACATGATCCAAGAATTTTTCAGACAGACCTAGGTTCACTGGAGCTCTCCTGCAGAGGAAACATACATCCAGAGTCTCCAGTGTGAACCCTCCAAAATCTATACCTGGTGTCACGAATCCACAGTCTCCAGGATGACCCTACCCTCAAGATCCTGTACCTGGGGTCACAAGTCCACTATTTCCATGTCGAGTCCACCTCCAAGAACTTGAACTTGTGGTCACATGTCCAGAGTCTTCAGGGTGACCCCACCTCCCCGAAGCTACTGGTGTGAAGCATTCACAGTTTTAAGGATGGACCCAATTCCCAGAACCTGTAGCTGGGGTCACACTTCCAAATTCTAAGGGTTACCCCACCTCCCACACATTGAACCTGGTTTCCCATGTCCCTGTTAGCCAAGGTTACCCTCTCCATGACCCTGTAATGGGGATCACATGTCCACAGTCTGCTGTGTGTCGTCACTTCCCAGACCCTTCACCTAGAGTCACAATCACAGTTTCCAGGTTACTCCTTTGCAGACCCTGCACCTGGAGTCACTTATCCACAGTCTCCAGGGTGACTCATTCAAAACCCCACACTGGGGCTCACATGACCACAGTCTCCAGGGTGACCCAAGCACCCAGATCCTGCACCCAGGGTCACATATCCACAGGCTCCAGGGTGTACCTCTTGCAGACCCTGCACCTGGGGTCACATATCTACAGCCTCCAGTGTGATCCCCATCCCCAGACCTGATTTGGGTGAGAAATATCCATAGTCTCCAGACTCACACCTTGGATCACATATCCACAGTCTCCAGAGTCACACCTTGGGTCACATAGCCATAGTCAGCAGGGTGAACTCACCTCCCAGAGCCTGTACATGGTGTCAAATGTGCACATTCTCCAGGGTTACCACCCTTCCAACATGCTGTACCTGGGTCAAAAGCCCACAATCTCAAGGGTGACCCCCTCTCAGACCCTGTTCCTGGGGTCACATGTCCAGAATCTCCAGAATGATCTACCTCCAAGATGAAGCACCTGATGTCACATGTCAACAGTCTCCAAGGTGACCCCGTCCTCAGAATCTGCACCTGTGGTTACATTTCTCCAGTCTGCAGGATGACCCCCAATCTCAGTATTTGTATTATGTGTCACATGTACATAGTCACCAGGGTAACCACTGCAGGCCCTTTTTCTGACATAACATTTCCACAGACTCCTGAAGAACTCCCTTCCCAGACTCTGAACCTGGGCTCCTACCTCCAGGGTCTCGAGGGTGATGCCCTTCCCTGTCCCTTCACCTGGTGTCAAACATCCACAGTCTCCATGGTAACATCCACACCAAAGTCTGATATTGGGGACACAGATCCATAGTCTTCTGGGTCGCAACCCCTCCCAGATCATGCACCTGGTCTCACATGTCCTCAGTCTCCAGGTTGACACCCCTCCCAGACACTGCAGCTGGGGTTACACATCCACAGTCTCTAAGGTGAACCCACCTCACTGACTATTGTACCTCTGGCCACATGGCCTCAGTCTCCAGGGTGACCCTATATCTCAGACACTGTACTTGAGGTTACATATCAACGGTGTCCAGGATGACACCTCTCCCCAGACCCTGTACCTGGGGTCGCATTTGCACAGTCTCCAGGGCGATGCTATATTCCCAACCCTGTACCTGGGGTCACAGGTCGCAGTCACCAGGCTTTCCCCACCCTCAAGAGCCTTTACCTGGGGTCATACTTCCACAGACTCCAGGGTGACTCCCTCCCAGACCCTTCACCTGGCATCCTATGTCCACAGTCTCCTGTGTGATATCACTTCCCAGACCCTATACCTGTGGTCACAGATCCACAGTCTCCATGGTGATCCCCTTCCCAGACACTGTAATTTGGATCCCATGTCCTCAGTCTCCAGTGTGACACCACCTCTCATACCTTGTACTTTGGTGACTTGTCCACAGTTTCCAGGATGACCCAAACGGTGCATGTGGAGTCACATGTCCACATTCTGCAAAGTGACCCCAGTCCCTAACCCTGAACCTTAGTCACACAGCCACAGTTTCCAGAATGACCTCACTCCAGACCCTGCACATAGGGTCACACCTCCACCTTCTCCATATTGACCCCCTCCTTGAACTTCTATCAGGTTTCACACATGCACCAGCTCCACAGTGACCACCACCAGATCCTGTACCTGTGGTCAGGGTCCGCAGTCTGCAGGGTGAGACCATTTTGTACCTTAAACCTTGGTTCACCTAGCCAGTCTCCAGGGTCATCCCTGCCAAACCTGCACCTGGGGTCACATGTCCATACTCTCCATGGTGACATCCCCCAGGCCCTGTACTGCTGCTGCTGTTGCTGCTGCTGCTAAGTCATGCCAGTCGTGTCCAACTCTGCGACCCCATAGATGGCAGCCCACCAGGCTCCCCCATCCCTGAGATTCTCCAGGCAAGAACACTGGAGTGGGTTGCCATTTCCTTCTCCAAAGCATGAGAGTGAAAAGGGAAAATGAAGTCACTCAGTCATGTCTGACTCTTAGGGACCCCATAGACTGCAGCCTACCAGGCTCCTCCATCCATGGGATTTTCCAAGCAAGAGTACTGGAGTGGGTTGCCCACTCCAGTACCTAGTGTCATATATCTGCGCAGACCCTATACGTAGTGTCATATATCCACAGTTTCCCGGGTTACCCCACTTCCCATATCATGCACCTGGGATCACATGCTCAGTCTGCAAGGTGACCCCGATCCCATTCCTGTACCTTGTGTCACAAGTCCACAGCCACCAGGATGGCCCCACCCTCAAGATCCCATACCTGGGGTCACACTCCTGTCTCCAGTGTGATCTCACCTCCCAGAAACTTTACCTGGGGATAAACGTCTACTGTTTTCAGGATGGTCCCAACTCCCTGAAACGGTACCTGGAGTCACTCTTCCATAGACATTGAGGCTGTTCCATGCCCCTGGTCCACAGGGTTACACCCTCCAAGACCCTGTAATGTGGTTTACATGTCCACAGTCTCCTGTATGTCATCACTTCCCAGAACCTTCACCTGCAGGCACACAAACAGAGGTTCCAGGATGACTCCCTCATAGACCCTGCACTTGGAGCCACATATCCACAGTCTCACAGGTGACTCATCCAAATCACTGTACCAGGGCTCACATAACCACAGTCTTCCAGATGCTGGACTATTGACCCCAGCACCCAGTGTCACATGTCCACAGATTCTAGCATGGCCTCACACTCCAGACACTGTACCTTGGGACACATACCCACAGTCTCTAGGGTGAACACCCTCCTAGACACTGTACATGGTGTCACATGGGCACATTCACCAACTCCCAAACCCTGTACCTAGGGTCACACGTAGATAGTCTCAGGGTGACCCCACTTGCCAGAACTTGCACCTGGGTTCATATGTCCGCAGAGCCCAGGGTAACACCACCTGTCAAACAATTGTACTCGGTTCAAACACCCACTGGTTCTAGGGTGACACCAATTCCAAGCCCGTGAACCTAGCTAGGGTCACACATCCATGGTCTCCTGGGTGGCAACCCCTCCCAGATCATGCACCAGGTCTCACACCTCCGCAGTCTCCAGGGTGACTACACCTCACAGAATATTGTAATTCTGGTCACATTGCCCCAGTCTCCAGGGTGACCCCGTATCTCTAACCCTCTACCTGGGGTTACATGTACATGTTGGCCAGGAATACACGCCTCCCCAGACTCTGTACACGTAATTACATTGGCACAGTCGCCAGGGTGACTCCAACTTCCCCACCCTATACCTGGGGTCACATGTCCAGAGTCTCCTGGATTTACCCACATTCAAGGGCTAGTAACTGGGATCACATGTCCACAGTCTCGAGGCTTTCCCCACCCACAAGTGCCTGTACCCAGGGTCACACGTCAACTGACTCCAGGGTGACTCCCTCCCAGACCGTTCACCTGGCATCCCATGTCCCTAGACTTTTGTGTGATGTCATTTCCCAGACTCTGCACATGTACTAACAGATTCACAGGCTCCGTGGTGACCCCCTTCCTGGTCTCTGTAACTTGGGTCACATGTTCTCAGTATCCGGTGTGACCCGACCTCTCATGCCCTATACCTTTGGTGACTTGGCCACAGATTCCAGGGTAACCCTCCCCTGCCAGACCCTGTGCTTATTTACACACATCCACAATCTCCAGGATGTTCGCCCTCCCATACCCTGCACCTGGAGTCACATGTCAACAGTTTCCAGCGTGAACCCCACTTTGCCCACTGCACCTGGGCTCACATATCCACATCATGCAGGGTGACACCCCTTCCAGACCATTTCCCTGCCATTAAATGCCTGCAGTCCCCAGAGTGACCCCGTACCTCCCAGACACTGTACCTGAGGTCACATATACAGAGTTTCCTGGATCACCCCCATCCTAGACCCTGTACCTGGGTTCAGATATCCTAGTGTCTTGGGGGACCCAGGTCAGACCTTGCATCTAGGGTCGAATGCCCACTATCCAGGATGACTTGCCTCCCCAATCAGTGCATCTGGGGTCATATGTCCACAGTCTTCAAAGTGACCCCATCCCCTAACCCTGCACCTTACTCACACATCCACAGTCTCCAGAGTGATGTCCACTGTCTCACGGGTGACCTCTTCCCTGAACTTGTTCCAGATTTCACACGATCACCATTGCCACAGTGACCACCAGCAGATCCTGAACTTGTGGTCACAGTTCAACAGTCTGCCTGATGAGACCCATTTTGTACCCTGAACCTTGTGAACCTGCACCTGGGATCACAAGTCCATATTCTCCATGGTGTCATCCCCCAGACCCTGTACCTAGTGTCATATATACAGTCTCCTGGACTTCCCCACTTCCAATACCATGCATCTGTGATCACACATCCACAGTATCCAGGGTGATCCCCCTCCTAAACCTGTACCTGGTGTCACAAGTCGACAGACTCCAGGATGACTCTACTATTAAGACCCTGTACCTAGGGTCACAAGTCCACTGTTTCCAGGGTGAGACCCCTCCCAGACTCTGCACTTGGGGTCACTTGTCGAGAGTCTCCAGGGTGACCCCACCTCCCAGAAACTGTACCTAGGGTGAAACATCCACAGTCACTCAGGTTGGCCCCAATTCCCAGAACCTGTACCTGGGGTCCCACTTCCATAGTCTCGGTTACCACATGCCAAGACATTTAACATGGTGTCCCATGATCTTGGATGCCAGGGTTACCCCCTCCAAGACCCTGTAATGGGGTCACATGTTCACAGTCTCCAGAGTGTCGTCACTTCCCAGACCCTCCACCTGGAGTCACACAAACACAGGTTCCAAGGTGACTCCCTCGCAGGCCCTGCACCTGGAGTCACATATTCACAATCTCACCTTGGGGAATCCCATTCAGACCCTGGATCTACGGTCACGTATCCAGTCTCCAAGATGATTTGCCTCCCAAATGGTGCATTTGAGGTCACATGACCACAATCTTCAAAGTAAACGCGTCCCCTAACCCTGCATCTAAGTCACACGGCAAATAGTTTCCAGAGTGACCTCAACCCAGACCCTGAAACGAGGGTCACATGTACACAGTCTTGGAGGGTGACCCCCTCCGTGAACTTGTACTAGGTTTCATACGTCCATCATCGCCACAGTGACTACCACCAGATCCTGTACCTGTGGTCATAGATCCACAGTCTACAGGGTGAAACCCTTTTCCTACCCTGAACTTTGGGTCACACGGCCACAGTCTCCAGGGTGACCCCACCCAAACCTGCACCTGGGGTCACATGTCCACACTTTCCATGGGGACATACCTGAGACCCTGTACCTACTGTCATATATCCACAATCTCCTAGGTTACCAAACTTCCCATACCATACACCTGTGATCACATGTCCACAGTCTCGAAGGTGGCCCCCTGTATAACCTGTACTTGGTGTCACAAGTCCACAGCCTCCAGGTGACCCCACCCTCAAGATCCTGTATCTGGGGTCACAAGTCCACTTTTTCCATGGTGAGTCTACCTCCCAGACCCTGCATTTGGGGTCACATGTCCAGAGTCTTCAGGGTGACCCCACCTCCCAGAAACCATACCTCGGGTGAAATGTCCACCATTTTCAGGATGGCACCAACTCCCAGAACCTGTACCTGGGGTCACACTTCCATACTCTCAGGGTATCCCCACCTCCCAGACATATAACCTTGCATCCCATGACCCTGGCCACAAAGGTTCCCCCCTCCAAGACCCTGTAATAGGGGTCACATGTCCACAGTCTCCTGTTTGTCAAAACTTTGTAGACCTCACCTGGAGTCACACAAACACAGGTTCCATGGTGACTCCCTTGCAGACTCTGCACCTGGAATCACATATTCACAGGCTCCAGGGTGACCCCCTCGGAAATCCTGTACCTGAGATCACATATCTACAGTCTCCAGGGTGAATCCCATCCCCACACACAGTCTGAGAGGAATCATCCAGTCTCCCATGAGACCCCAATGTCAAGAACTCATCCCTTGTGCTAGAAGTCTACATTCTCCAGGGTGACATTATTTCCCACACCCTGCACCTTGGGTAGCACATTCACAGTCTCCAAGGTGACCTTACCTCCCAGACCCTTTACCTGGGGTCACATGTGCAAATTATCCAGGATTCCCGCCACTCCAACACCCTGCACCTGGGTCAAAAGCCCACAGTCTCAAGGGTGACCTCCTATCTGACCATGTTCCTGAGGTACATGGCCAGAATCTCCAGGATGATCTTGAAAGGTATTGCTGAACCACGCAAAGACACTGGAATTCTTGGCCTCCAGAGGAGATGAATTCAATTCAGGTCCAGAGACGAGGCTTGATTGCTTAGAGCTTTTGTGTAATAAAGTTGTATTAAAGTATAAAGGAGATAGAGAAATCTTCTGACATAGGCATCAGAAGAGGGCAGAAAGAGTAGCCCCTTGCACGTGTTAGCAATGGAATTATATGGCTCAAATGGTAAAGCATCTGTCTGCAATGCTGGAGACCCAGGTTAGATCCCTGGGTCAGGAAGATCTCCTGGAGAAGGAAATGGCCACCCACTCCAGTACATTTGCCTGGAAAACCCCATGGACAGAGGAGCCTGGTAGGCTACAGTCCATGGGGCCACAAAGAGTTGGACATGACTGAGCAACTTTACTTTACTTTTAATTAGTTATTCATATCAGTTCAGTTCCGTTCAGTCGCTCAGTCATGTCTGACTCTTTGGGACCCCATGAATCACAGCACGCCAAGCCTCCCTGTCAGTCACCAACTCCCGGAGATTTCTCGAACTCATGTACATCGAGTCGGTGATGCCATGCAGCCATCTCATCCTCTGTCATCCCCTTTTCCTCCTGTCCCCAATCCCTTACAGCATCAGGGTATTTTCCAATGAGTCAGCTCTTCACACCAGGTGGCCAAATTATGGGAGTTTCAGCTTCAGAATCAGTCGTTCCAATGAACACCCTGGACTGATCTCCTTTAGGATGTACTAGTTGGATGCCCTTGCAGTTCAAGGAACTCTCAAGAGTCCTCTCCAACACCACAGTTCAAAAGCATAAACTCTTTGGTGCTCAACTTTCTTCACAGTCCAATTCTCACATCTGTACATGACCACTGGAAAAACCATAGCCTTGAACAGAGGGACCTTTGTTGGCAAAGTAGTGTCTCTGCTTTTTATTATGCTATCTAGGTTGGTCATAACTTTCCTTCCAAGGAGTAATTTTCTTTTAATTTCATGGCTGCAATCACCATCTGCAGTGATTTTGGAGCCCAAAAAGATAAAATCTTACACTGCTTCCACTGTTTCCCCATCGATTTCCCATGGAGTGATGGGACCTGTTGCCATGATCTTAGTTTTCTGAATGTTGAGCTGTAAGCCAACTTTTTCACTCTCCTCTTTCACTTTCATCAAGAGGCTTTTTAGTTCTTCTTCACTTTCTGCCATAAGGGTGGTGTCATCTGCATGTCTGAGATTATTGATATTTCTCTTGGCAATCTTAATTCCAGCTTGTGCTTCTTCCAGCCCAGCATTTCTCATGATGTACTCGGCATATAAGTTAAATAAGCAGGGTGACAACGTACAGTCTTGACGTACTCCTTTTCCTATTTGGAACCAGTCTGTTGTTCCATGTCCAGTTCTAACTGTTGCTTCCTGACCTGCATACAGGTTTCTCAAGAGGCAGGTCAGGTGGTCTGGTAGTCCCATCTCTTTCAGAATTTTCCACAGTTAATTGTGATCCACACAGTCAAAGGCTTTGGTGTAGTCAATAAATCAGAAATAGATTTTTTTTCTGGGACTCTCTTGCTTTTTCAATGATCCAGCAGATGTTGGCAGTTTGATCTCTGGTTCCTCTGCCTTTTCTAAAGCCAGCTTGAACATCTGGAAGTTCACAGTTCACGTATTGCTGAAGCCTGGCTTGGAGAATTTTGAGCATTACTTTACTAGCGTGTGAGATGAGCATAATTGTGTGGTGTTTTGAGCATTCTTTGGGATTACCTTTCTTTCTATTTGGAATGAAAACTGACCTTTTCCAGTCCTGTGGCCACTGCTGAGAGTTCCAAATTTGCAGGCATTATGAGTGCAGCACTTTCACAGCATCATCTTTCAGTATTTGAAATACTTCAACTGTAATTCCATCAACTCCACTAGCTTTGTTCTTACGATGCTTTCTAATTGCCACTTGACTTCACACTCCAGGATGTCTCGCTCTAGGTGAGTGATCACACCGTTGTGATTATCTGGGTCATGAAGATATTTTCTACAGTACTTCTGTGTATTCTTGCCACATCTTCTTAATAGCTTATGCTTCTGCTAGGTCCATAGCATTTCTATCTTTTATCAAACCCAGTTTTGCATGAAGTGTTCCCTTGGTATCTCTAATTTTCTTGAAGAGATCTCTAGTCTATCCCATTCAGTTCTTTTCCTGATTCACACGTGATGCACACAAGGTGCACATGAGGTGCACACGTGATGCCCACGTGATGAACACGTGATGCACACGTGATGCTCATGTGATGAACATGTGGTGCACAAGTGAGGCACACGTGATTCACACGTGATGCACATGTAATGAACAGGTCATGCACACGTGATTCACACGTGATACACATGTGATGAACACGTGATGCACACATAACACACACGTGATGAATACGTGATGAACAAGTGATTCACAGGTGACGCACACGTGGCGCACACGTGACGAACACGTGTTGCACAAGTGATGCACATGTGATGGACATATGATTCACATGTGAAGAACACGTGACACACATGTGATGAACACGTGCCTCACACATGATGAACACATGATGCACACGTGATGAAAACATGATGCACACGTCACACAGACGTTGTGAACAAGTGAACAACACGTGAGGCACATGTGATGAACAAGCCATGAACACGTGATGCACACATAACCCATATGTGATGAATACGTGATGCACACATGACACACACGTGACGCACACGTGACGAACACGTGATGCACACGAGATGCACACGTGACGCACATGTGATGCACACATGATGGACACGTGATCAACACGTGACACACACGTGATGAACACATGATTCACACATGACGCAAACTTGATGCACACGTGATGCGCACGTGACGAACACGTGACGCACACGTGTCGCATATGTGATGCACATGTGATGCACACGTAACACATATGTGATGAATATGTGATGCAGACGTGACACACACGTGACAAATACGTGACACACACATGACGAACATGTGATGCACACGAGACGCACATGTAACTCACACGTGATGTACACATGATGGACACGTGATGAACACGTGACACACACGTGACGAACACGTGATTCACACGTGACGCAAACTTGATGCACACGTGATGCACACGTGATGAACACATGTCGCACACATGATGAACTCGTGACGCACACGTAACGCACACGTGATGAACACGTGATGCACCAGTGACGCACACCTGATGGACACGTGATGCACACATGACGCACCCGTGACGCACACGTGATTCCCACGTGCACACACGTGATGCACACGTGACACACAAGTCACACACATGTGATGAACACGTGATTCACCCGTCATGGACACGTGACACACACCTGATGAACACGTGACTCACACGTGATGGACATGTCACACACACGTGATGCACACGTGATGCACACGTGACACACACGTGACACACACATGATGGACACGTGATTCACACTTGATGCACACGTGATTCACACGTGATTCACTCATTTCAACTCGAGATGAGGCCCGATTCCCCTTCATTGGCTCCAGAGCCATCCCACTTTCCCCATCAAACTCGACAAGGCGCTTGACTTCCTTTAGGCAACTCCAGGGAATCCCCGAGAACACTGTCATAAGTCTAGAGGAACACCAAGCGTAACACAGCAACTCGAGGAAAGCGCCATGTACCCCAAATCGTCTCGAGATTAGAGTTGATTTCCTGGCTTCAACTCAAGAGGTAGGCCAACTTTCCACAAGCACCTCTAGAGGAGGCTTCTCTCAGCAATAGGTATGTAAGTTGGACCCTGAGTTTGCTGCCTGAAGTGGAATGGGCCCCGAGATGCCCTGACTCAAAAGAAGGCCCAATTTCTCTGCAGTGGCTTTAATGCAGGCTCGTCTTTCATCTCACCAGATGAAAGGATGTCTGAATCCCCTGTGGAGACCCTAGAGAAAGCCCTAGTTCCCCATCTCATCTCGACAGGAGGCCTCACATGACTTTGATACCTAGAGAGGCACCAAGAGTTCATTGCTTCAAGAGGTGACGATGCCTGACTCCTCTTGAAAAGTGATAGGAATCCCAATATCCATGTCACAAGTGGAAAGGGATTTTGGGTCTCCCGCCTCATCTCCAAAAGCGTCCCTATTGCCTGCCAAGCCTCGAAGAGATTCCCGAGGTGTCCCTCTTAACTAGACAGGAGTCCTGACATAGCTGAACAAATCCGAGCTTTGAAGGGCCATCCCCACCGTAACTCGAGAATATACCCCAGGATCCCACCGCAACTTGAGAAAAACCATGATACTTCTCCCTGGCCACGAGATGAGCCCCGGTTCCTCTGCATTGCATGCAGAGCAATTCTGTGTTCCCCATCAAACATGTAAGGAGCCTTGACTTGCTTGATGGGACACCAGAGAGTACCCAAGAACACTGTAACAAGTCTAGAGTGACCGTGAGGTTAGTGCAGAAACGGGAAATAGATCCGTCTACCCCAAATCAACTCGAGATGCTGCCCCATTCCCCTGCATTGGCTCCAGAGTCATTCTGCGTTCCCCATCAAACACAAGTGGCATGACTTCATTAAGCAACTCCAGAGATTCCCCGAGAACACTGTCCCAAGTGTAGAGGAACACCAGGTGTGCAACACAGCAACTCGAGGAAAGCCCCATGTACCCCAAATCGTCTTGAGATTTAGAGCTGATTTCCCTGCTTCGACTCAAGAGGTATGCCAACTTTCTGCAAGCACCTCAAGAGGAGGCTTCTCTCAGCAATATGTATGTGAGTTGGACCCTGAGTTTGCTTCCTGAAGTGGAATGAACACCAAGATGACCTGACTCAAAAGAAGGCCAGATTTCCCTGCAGTGGCTTTAATGTAGGCTCGTCTTTCATCTCACAAGATGAAGGGATGTCTGAATCCCCTGTGGAGGACCTAGAGGAAACCCTATGTCCCCGCCTCATCTCGACAGGAGGCCTCACATCCCTTTGACATCTCGAGAGGCACGCGGAGTTCAATGCTTAGAAGGTAACGATGCCTGACTCCTCTTGAAATGTGATAGGGATCCCAATATCACTGTGGCAACTGGAATTGGACCCAGGGTCTCCCGCCTCACTTCAAGAAGCGTCCCTATTGCCCTGCCAAGCCTCAAAGAGATTCCTGAGGTGTCTCTCATAACTAGACAAGAGTCCTGATGTCGCTTAACAAACAGGAGTTTTGAAAGTCTATCCCCACCTTAACTCGAGAATATGCCCCACGTTCCCACCGCAACTTGAGATAAACCATGAGACTTCCCCCTGGCCGCAAGATGAGGCCTGATTGCTCTGCATTGCAGAGCAATTCCGTGTTCCCCATCAAACACGTAAGGAATCTTGACTTGCTTGATGGCATTCCAGAGAGTCCCCAAGAACACTGTCACAAGTCTAGAGGGACCCTTGTGTCACCGCAACAATGCGAAATAGCTCCATACTGCAAATCAACTTGAGCCGAGGCCCAATTCCCCTGCATTTGCTCCAGAGCCATCCCGTGTTCCCCATCAAACAGGAGTAGTGGCTTTACTTCCTTTAGGCAACTCCAGAGATTCCCCGAGAACACAGTCCCAAGTCTGGAGGAACACCAGTTGCAACACAGCACCTCGAAGAAAGCCCCATGTACCCCAAATCGTCTCGAGATTAGAACTGATTCCCTGGCTTTGACTCAAGTGGTATGCCAACTTTCCACAAGCACCTCTAGAGGAGGCTTCTCTCAGCAATAGGTATGTGAGTTGGACCCTGAGTTTGCTGCGTCAAATGGAATGGACACCGAGATGCCCTGACTCAAAAGAAGGCCTGATTTCCCTGCAGTGGCTTGAATGGAGGCTTGTCTTTCATCTCACCAGACAATGGGATGTCTGAATCCCTTGTGGAGACCCTAGAGAAAGCCCTAGTTCCCCTCCTCCTCTCGACAGGAGGCCTCACATGCCTTTGACACCTAGAGAGGCACCAAGAGTTCATTGCTTCAAGAGGTGACGATGCCTGACTCCTCTTGAAAAGTGATAGGAATCCCAGTATCCCTGTGGCAACTGGAAAGGGACCCTGGGTCTCCCGCCTCACCTCTAGCAGCGTCCCTATTGATGTGTCAACCCTCGAAGAGATTCCTGAGGTGTCCCTCATAACTAGACAGGAGTCCTGACGTCGCTGAACAAACACGACTTTTGAAGGGCCATCCCCGCTGTAACTCGAGAATATACTCCAGGTTCCCAGCGTAACTCGCGAAAAAGCATGAGACATCCCCTCGCCACTATATGAGGCCAGATTCCTCTCCATTGCGTGCAAAGCAATTCCGTTTTCCCCATGAAATGCGTAGGAGCCTTGACTTGCTTGATGGAACTCCAGAGAGTCCCCAAGAACACACTCACAAGCCTAGAGGGACCCTGAGGTCACAGCAGCCAAGCGAAATAATTCCGTGTACACCAAATCAACTGGAGATGAGGCCCGATTCTGCCACATTAGCTCCAGAGAAATTCCGCTTTCCCCATCAAGCAAGACAAGTTGCTTCACTTTCTTTAGGCAACTCCAGAGACTCCCCGAAAACACCGTCCCATGTCTAGAGGAACACCAGGGTCAGCACAGCAACTTGAGGAAAGCTCTATGTACCCCAAATCATCTCGAGATGAGAGCAGATTCCCAGGATTCAACTTAAGAGGTATGCCAACTTTCCACAAGCACCCCAAGAGGAGGCTTCTCTCATCAATAGATATGGGGGAGGGACCCTGAGTTTGCTGCCTCAAGTGGAATGGAGTCCGAATGCCCTGACAAGAAAGAAGGCCGGATTTCCCTGCAGTGGCTTGAATGCAGGTTCGTCTTTCATTGCACAAGATGAAGGGATGTCTGAATCCAATACGGAGACCCTAGAGAAAGTCTTAAGTCCTGGCCTCATCACGCCAGGAGGTCTCACATCCCTTTGACATGGAGGTAGGCGGAATTCAATGTTTCAAAAGGTGATGACGCCTGACTCCTCTTGAAAATTGATAGGAATCCCAGTCTCACTGTGGCAACTGGAAAGGAACCCTGGGTCTCCCGCCTCACATTGAGAAGCGTCCCTATTGCCCTGCCAAGCCTCGAAGAGATTCCTGAGGTGTCCCTCGTAACTAGACAGGAGTCCTGACGTCGCTGAACAAACATGAGTTTTGAAGGGCCATCCCCGCCGTACCTGGAGAATATACCCCAGGTTCGCGCCGCAACTCGAGAGAAAACATGAGACTGCCTTCTCGCCGCGAGATGAGGCTTGATTCCCCTGCATTGCATGCAGAGCAATTCCGTGTTCCCCATCAAATACGTAAGGAGCCATTACTTGCTTGATGGAATTCCAGAGAGTCCCCAAGAACACTGTCTCAAGTCCAGAGGGACCCTGATGTCACTGCAGCAATGGGAAATAGCTTCGTGTATCCCAAATCAACTCGAGATGAGTCCCTATTCCACTGCATTGGCTTCAGAGCCATCCCGTGTTCTGCATCAAACACGACAAGTGGGTTGGCTTCCTTTAGGCAACTGCAGAGATTCCCCGAGAACACTGTCCCAAGTCTAGAAGAACACCAAGTTCAGCACAGCAACTCGAGGAAAGCTCCATGTACCCCAAATCATCTTGAAATGAGAGCTGATTCCCTGGCTTCCACTCAAGAGGTATGCCACCATTCCACAAGCACAACCAGAGGAGGTGTCTCTCAGCAGTAAGTATGTGGGAGGGACCCTGAGTTTGCTGCCTCAAGTGGAATTGACCCTGAGACGCCCTGACTCGAAAGAAGGTCCGATTTCCCTACAGTGGCTTGAATGCAGGCTCATCTTTCATCTCACAGGATGAAGGGATGTGTGAATCCCCTATGGAGAGCATAGAGAAAGTCCTAGGTCCCCGCCTCTTATCGACAGGAGGCCTCACATCCCGTTGACACCTCGAGAGGCATGCAGAATTCAATGATTCCAAAGGTGATGATGCCTGACTCCTCTTGAAAATTGGTAGGAATCCCAATATCCCTATGGCAACTGGAAAGGGACCCTGGGTCTCCCTCCTCACCTCGAGAAGTGTGCTGATTGCCCTGCCAAGCCTCAAGGAGATTCCTGTGTCCCTCATAACTAGACAGGAGTCCTCAAATTGTCCAAGAACACTAGAGCAAACAAGCCCATTCATAACTGGTAAAGATTGAAATAGACACCTGGCCACGGAGGGTATACTGATAGTAAACTCTCCTACAGAAACATACTCAAGATACCGGTGGGATGCATGCACAGCCCCCTTTGGAAGACAGTCTGACAGTTGTTTCAGTAACCACATGGGACAAGCCCTGAATTCCATACATGACAAGTGGTGGAAGCCAGGTATCTTACCATTGGAATGGTAAGTTATGGATAAACAAAAGGAAAGGTTACAAGATTCATGGAGACATCATCACAAATTACCCTCAACTGAATATATAAGCTGGAATACATGTATATATTTCCAAATATTGTCAGCTGAGCATATTTAGCTCCTACATGTATGTTTTAAATATCACTCTATAATGAAAAAGAACAGGAAATGTCCCTGGTGGCCCAGTGGTAAAGGATCTGCCTACCAATGCAGGGAACACTGGTTCAACCCCTGGTCCTAGAGGATTCCACATGCCCAGGGGCAACTAAGCCCCCGTACAACTATTGAAGTACTTGCATGCTCCAGAGCCCAAGTTCTGCAACCAGAGAAAGCGCTGCAATGAGAAGCCATGGCAAGTCAACTAGAGGGTAGCCTCTGCTCACTACAACTAGGCATCTAACTACAAAGACCCAGCATTGTCAAAAATAATTCAGTGTTTAAAAAAAAGGACAGAAATTCTTTGAATAAACGATTGAGACTAGGGGCGAGACAGTAAATATATAAGCTAGGATAATCTTAAAGTATGAGGAAGTAAAGAAAGTAAAGACAACTATCAAGCTGTCCAAGCTGATAAAAATGAATGATTACACAGTTTTATCTGTATACACTAGCAAATAATAATCTGAAAAGGAATTTAAAAAAACAATTTCCTTTTGATAGTGTCAACATTAATAAAATATTTTGCCATGGGTGTAATGAGGATGACAAGACTGGCACATTGGAAATTATACACGATTGCTGAAAAATATCCTGAATACATGCACAGATATTCCATAGCGATGGAAAGACTTAAGATGGCAATACCATGGAATGCATCTTCAATCTGAAATGAAGATTCAATATGAATTACAAAAGACTGAAAGGTCATTGCTGAACCACAAAAGGCGCCAGGATTTTTGGCCTCCAGAGGAGAAGAATTCAATCCAGGGCCAGTTGACAAAGCTTGATCGCTCAGAGCTTTTGTGTCATAAAGTTTTATTAAAGTATAAAAGAGATAGAGAAAGCTGCTGACATAGACATCAGACGGGGGCAGGAAGAGTACCCCCTGCTAGTCTTTAGGCAGATGTTATACAGCCACTAGCAGTCTGCTAATGAAAGAAAGGCAATGTCTCAGAGAATGACACCAGGCCCCTCACCCACAACATGCATTGAGATAATATTGGCAGCAGGTGAGTCATCCCGGGCCATAGAATGATTGACATGAATTTTGAAGAAAGGCAGATTTCCAAGCCAATATATCATTTCATTAACATAGATTAGGAGAACAGGTATGAGTAAAACATATTGGTTTGTCAAGTCGGTTCTGAGCCTTTAGGGGGAACCGACCTGAAGACAGAGTCTAGCAGAAATACGTAGTATATTAACATAGCTTAAGACAAACCTTTCCTTAAGACAAAATGCATTGCTTAGCTGAAGGTTTGAGAAAAGTTAAGTTCAGGTGGAGCCAGGAGTCGTCATAGCAACACAAAGTTTTAAGAGAAACCTCTTAAATTTGTATTGAGAAGGGGAAAAAATGTAGCACTCGTTTCGTTCCTCCAGCTGCTTGAGAGATGAAAAAACGTCTGACACTTGCAGCCTATTCCCTCTGTCTGGAGACCCCTGGCCTTCCTGCTTATTACCCTCTCCAGGCCTTTAGGAAGCAATATACAAGCTGACCCTAACATACACGTGGAATAACAAGGGACTCCAAAGAATCCAAACAATCACATGAGTCTGCAGTTCAAAGGTCCTATGGTATGCTGTGCTAAGTCGCTTCAATCACGTCTGACTGTCAGAGCCCACCAGGCTCCTCTGTCCATGGGAATTTTCCAGGCAAGAATACTGGAGTGGGTTGGGTGCCCTCCTCCAGGGGATCTTCCCAACCCAGGGATAGGATTCCTGCATTGGCAGGTAGGTTCTTTACCACTAGCACCACCTGGGGAAAAAGTGCCTAAAGGAGATCATGGAAACCCATTTAGGAAAAGGGACTCAGAGGAAAGACAGTGAGGGAAGGAAACTCTTAATCACACTCAGAGAAGCCCAGCAGATAGTTCTGCAGGTGGAAGAGGAGGAGGAAGCATGCTGGAGCTGTGTAGAAGATGAAAGAGGGAACTAAAGCAGGGGCCCCCAACCTCTAGGATCTAATGCCTGATGATCTGAGGTGGAGCTGGTGAAATAATAATAGAAATAAGAGTTTGATCACTCAGCCATGTCCAGCCCTTGGTAGCCCACCAGGCTCCTCAGTCCATTGAATTCTTCAGGCAAGAATACTGGAGTGGGCTGTCATTTCCTTCTCCAGGGGATTTCCCTGACCCAGGGATTAAACCCGGGTCTCCCTCATTGCAGGCAGACTCTTTACCAACTGAGCCTCCAGGGAACAGAAACAGAAATAGAGTGCACAATAAATGGACTGCACTTGAAACATCCCAAAACCTTGCCCCACCCCTGTCTGTCAAAAACTTGTCTTCCAAAAAAACTCCCAAGGTCAAGGAAGGAACTTCAAGTGTACTCAGCTGTCCTAGATTGCTGGTTTAGGGAGATGCTGAAGTGGGGATGTCCCAAGAGGTAGACCCTCCCTTGTGTGGAGTCTGCAGTAGACCTCTGATAGCCTTGGTGATGATCAGAGAGATTTGTTTCATTTTTTAAAAATATCCTTGTGGGTACCAACTGGGACCATCACTGTTCTAATATACCTCATAGTGTTGCTGACACTACAGATACAATTGTGTGACATTGAACTTATTCAATAAAAATGATGAAGCATCTGCCCTGTGCCCAGCACTTTCCAAGGGCTGGGAAGTACAATGAAAATACTCCATAAGATGCACAGCTGGTAGGCACATTCTTTCAAAAAGCCTTTTTCATTTCACCAATAGTTTATTCTCAATGTCAACCCTTGCCACTTAATGACCATGCTGGGTAGGAAGCTCATTAAAAACCCAGGAGCCAGTGTTCCTGGAAGGATATCCCATTCTCCCTTGGACAGTCCTCCACCCTCTCCGACTCTCAGTTTCCTCATCTGCGAAATCATGGACAACTGACTATAATTCATCACCGGAACCCAAGCCTATTGAGGGGGAGGGGAAATATTACTCCAAGGCCTGGATGATAGACCAGATTGAAAGAAAAATATGCCATTTCTGGTTTTCAGTCAAACAGACAAATACAATGAAGAAAGGAGTCCCTGGCCCTGTGGGATTTGCCTAGGGGTCTAGTCTGGGAAATTCTTACACATCAGGAGATGGCTCTGAGCTGGATTTCCACAAACAAGAACATCCATGCAAAGGACAAGCCTGCAGAGCTCTGTGCCCATTGGTCACAAGAGACTGCCTCCCGATGGCCAGCAGCATTTACAAGTGACCTCCTAAGACCTTCACCAAACTCCTGGGGCACCTCTGGCTTTTCTGTTTCCCTCACTTTTCTGACCCTTTTCTTTAAAAAAACGCACATTTCTTCATAGAATGCCACAGTGGAAGGAAAATAGGCCTTCAAGTTTGAGGCCTCAATTTGCAGAAAACTTGGAGCTGCTTGTTTTTTTTTTTTTTTTAATTAAAGCACCACATAAATTAAAAATTTTACACGTTCTAATTATTCAGTTCCAAAACACCAAACTTATTGCACAGGGTCCCCATGGAAAGGCCCCCTCTCAGCAGGACAGCCACAGATTCCCCCATGAAAGGGCAGCAAGGTGCCCTCCTCCCTTCTCTCCTGCCTGGGTGGCCACCAGGTTTTTAAATACATGCACCCTACTAAGTTTCTAGGATGCAATTCGTGGACCCTTCCCTTTCCTGTCCCAGCAGGTGGTCAAGGGCCTGCTGGCCTGCAAAGTGCTGGAAGCAGGGCTGGGTCAGCCGGCCAGACTAAGGGTTGTGGAGTCCCAGCTGGTGAAATTACCAGGCAGGATAAATCCCTTGGACTTCCAGCAGGCACTACGCTGCATGGGAAAATAGATAGATATAACCGGCCTGGAGACTCAGGGTGAGACCTAAAGTTCGATTTTGTTTTCTCCAATGTTAAATGATACAAGCAAGGGCCTTTGAGACTGTTGTTTTCTTTTCTAAGCCCAAAGACTCCTTCAGTTACTAATGTAGGTATCCTAGAAACTATGTGACATCCATGAAAATCTGATATGTCCTGGTAAAATGCTGTCAGTTATAATTCTAGTTATCATATTAAAGTGTTTCAAGTCACAGCAGTGACTATTTTGTCACTTTTTTTGTCAATTTTTATTTTGTCAATTTTGTCAATTTTTATTTTGTCAATTTTTATCTAATCAGGTTTTAAACATGCCTTCCATGGTTTCACACTGATGCCTTTGCAAAAATACTGCTACCTCAAGATACATGGAAAAGACTTTCCTGAGCTTACCCATAAACAACGCTTTTTGTTTGTTATCTGGTAAGCTGGTACCAGACTGGAATTTAGTCTACTCTCTAGGTTAAGAGAACACAGCTTTCTTAGAATGCAGCTTTCAATCACAGATGATGAATTTATTTACCTTTCAGTGATTTATATTTGTTTTTATCATCTGTTTTTTTTTTTTTTGTTTGTTTGTTTTTTTTTACTTCCGTAAAATAAATAAGCATTATTTAAGTACGGTACATGGAGGATGGACCAAGATTTCCCCACTCCTGCAAATTCCCTTAAGCCCTCAGATTCTTCTCTTGGGACCAAGGTCTCACTTTCCTCCAGAGGGACAATCCAAGCTTTTTATCAGCTAGCTGATCTGCCCCTGATATCAGAGTCAATTTGAGCATGAGTTGGTCTATAATTTAGGTATGAAACTGTGATTACATAAAAGAAAGATGACTTTTTGATGGAGGATGTCCATGATATTCCTTGAACTTCAGAGAAAATTGGTTAAAATGAAACTTTTTTCCCTTGGAAACTGCAAAGGCAGTTCTTTTAGCATATGCGATTGAAAACATCTAGGTTGTTAGCTCAGTTTTCATTCCAGTCTCAAAGAAAGGCAATGACAAAGAATGTTCAAACTGTCACACAACTGGACTCATCTCACATGCTAGTAAAGTAACACTCAAAATTCTCCAAGCCAGGCTTCAGCAATATGTCAACCATGAAATTCCAAATGTTCAAGATGGATTTAGAAAAGGCAGAGGAACCAGAGATCAAATTGCCAAAATCCACTGGATAATTGAAAAAACAAGAGAGTTCCAGAAAAACACTTATTTCTGCTTTGTTGACTATGCCAAAGCCTTTGACTGTGTGTATCACAATAAACTGGGGAAAATTCTGAAAGAGATAAGAATACCAGATCACCTGACCTGCCTCTTGAAAGACCTATATGCAGGTCAGGAAGAAACAGAACTGGACCTGGACCAACAGACTGGTTCTAAATAGGAAAAGGAATATGTCAAGGCTGTATATTGGCACCCTGCTTATTTAACTTATATCTGCTTATATATAGGGCATCGTGAGAAATGCTGCACTGGATGAAGCACAAACTGGAATCAAGATTGCTGGAGAAATATTAATAACCTCAGATATGCAGATGACACCACCCTGATGGCAGAAAGTGAAGAACTAAAGAGCCTCTTGATGAAAGAGAAAGAGGAGAGTGAAATAGTTAGCTTAATGCTCAGCGTTCAGGCAACTAAGATCATTGCATCCAGTCTCATCACTTCTTGGCAAATAGATGAGAAAACAGTGGAAACAGTGGCAGATTTTATTTTTCGGGGCTCAGAAATCATTGCAGATGGTGACTGCAGCCATGAAATTAAAAGATGCTTACGACTTGGAAGGAAAGTGATAACCAAACTAGACAGCATATTAAAAAGCTGAGACATTGCTTTGCCAACAAAGATCCGTCTAGTCAAGGCTAAGGTTTTTCCATGTAATGTATGGATGTGAAAGATGGACTATAAAGAAAGTTGACAGCCAAAGATTTGATGCTTTTGCACTGTGGTGCTGAAGAAGATGCTTGAAGTTTGCTTAGACTATAAGAGGACCCAACCACTCCATCCTAAAGGAAATCAGGTCTGAATATACATTGGAAAGACTAATATTGAACCTGAAACTCCAATACTTTGGCCACTAGATGTGAAGAGCTGACTCATTTGGAAGTTGCTTTGATTTGCCTGTGAGTGTGGGCGCCCTACCTGGGCACAGGGCCTCAGGGGCCATTGCCACTGAATCATGACTTCCACGCAAGCACATTCCAGCTGTGTGACACTCAGCATGCAGGAGACTGGGAAAGCTATCTTCCTTGGAGGAAGGAAAGTCATACACAGAGTGTGTTTTCAGGCCTCTATTTGCAGCAAGTGTTTTGCTTCTCAGATGTCAGACCTGCAGGCCTGCCCCAAGGACCTCAATTCCAGAGTCAGGGCCATGTGTCTCCCTGCACATTCCGAGCCTTGCAAACACATTCCTGGGTCAGAGAGGTGCTTCCCATGAGGAAGAAGGCTGCGGGAGTGTGTCTGAGGGGGCCAGGTGGCATGCTGGGGTCACCTGGTTGAGGGCACCTTGCACATCCATTGGGCCCCAGGAGAGCAGTTATGGACTCGCCCCTTGCTTGAGATATCCCAAAGCAAGGAGCAATGCTAGCTGTATCAGAAGGAGGAAAACAGCAATGGGATGGATTTTCAAGCAGTTGCTAGGTCACACTGTGTTAGGGTTCCCCAGGAGACATGTGAGAATTTTGGCCCCTAGGCCCGGTATCTAGGGGTGTGCACAGGGTGTTTTCCCCACAGGATCCAAAATGTTCCAGACAGACCTAGGCTCAATAGCTGTTGCTAGGCTGCACCGCTTTAGGCACACCGAGAGAAGCAGGCACACTGTGGCCCGAGGTCCGGTATGCAGGTTCACATATGGGGTGTGTCCCCGTAGGAGCCAAGAATTTTCCTGACAGTCCTAGGCTCCCTAGAGCACTCAGGTCTGCTCAGAGGACCGAAGTTCCAGAGGCAGGGTCGTGTATCTCCCCTTCCCTTTGTGATCCTTGCAAAGACATTCCAAGCTGATAGTGGTACTACCCATGAAGAAGCAAGCAGTGGGAGTATATTTGACATGACTGGGTGCCTTGATGGGCTCAGCTCCTCAAGGGGGCCTTTCCTCTCAAAGTAGGCCCCATGTCCGCTTGAGGACGGGGTTGGGCCCTCTTCCCTCCACACTGCCAAAGGGTGGAACAAAGCTAGGTGTCAGAGGTAAGAAAGGAGCAATTGGATGGATTTTCAAGCTCTCACTAGGCTGTACTGCTTCAAGGCCCACTCGAGCAAAACAGGCGCCCTGTGGCCCCTAGGTCGGGCATGCAGGTTCACACACAGGGTGTGTTCCCGTCAAAGCCAAGAATTTTCTGACAGACCTAGGCTCACTAGAATTGTCCTACAGAGCAAAGGGGATGGAAGAGATGTGTGGAGGTGGGTCTGCCTTCCCCTGTGAGTGTGGGGCTACTCCCTATGGCCCCAAGTTGAGGGATAACTGCAACTAAGAAAGGAACTCCAAGAAGGAACTCCAAGAAGCGCTTTTCCAGGAGGCTGGGACAGGGAGTCCGCAGGATGCAGGGAAAGGGAGCCTTCTTCAGGGAAGAAGAGGCAGCCACTCGGGGTGTGTTTGCAAGCCTCTTTGGAAGGCACAGTTTCGCTGATACCATTGAATTCCAGTTCTGCTCAGAGGACTGAAATTTCAGAGGCAGGGCCATGTATCTCCCCTTCCCTTTTCAATCCTTGCAAAGACATTCCTAGCTGATAGTGATACTGCCCATGAGGAAGTAAGCAGCTGGAGTGTGTTTGACATGACTGGGTGCCTTCCTGGGCTCAGCTCCTCAAGGGGACTTTCTACTCAAAGTAGGCCCATTGCCTACTTGGGGAGAGGGTATGGAAGGTTTGCTTCCAAATGGCGAAAAGGTGGAGCAAATCTAGCTTTGTCAGAGGTACGTAAAGTGCAATTTAATGGATTTTCAAGCTGTTGCCAGGCAACACCGCTTCAGGGTCCACTCTCCCAGAAGAAAACAGGCGCCCTGTGGCCCCTAGGTCTGGTATGCAGATTCACACACAGGATGTGTCCCCACAGGAGCCAAGAGTTTTCCTACCAGGCCTAGGCTTACTAGAGCTCTACTATAGAGCAAAGGGGATGGAACAGAAGTGTGGATGTGACTTTGCCTTTACCTTTGACTGTGAGGTCCCTCCATAAGGTCCCAGGCGAAATTGCCCTCACCCTTGTCCTAACCCTAACCCCAACACGACACCCTAACCCTAACCAACACCGCAACCTTATCCCAGAACCTAACACCAACACGACCCCCAACCCTAACCTGACACACTAACCCTAACGCATCATCCCAACCCTAACCTGACACCTTCACCCCTCAGCCCTCACCCTCACCCACACCCCTAACTTCTAACCCCTAAGCCACAATGTAACCCACACCCTAATCCATACCCTTAACCTAACCCACACCCTCCCCCCCACCCTACTCACACCCTCAACCCTAGACTTAACCTGCATCATCTTCAATTTCAGCACTTCTCATGCATCACAAAAGTCAAGGGATTCATATTTCAAACGTGAATCCAAGACCCATTAACCACATAACAGGAATATAAACACTGTGAACACATCATTTAAATCACTTGCACCACCAAATACCTCTCCACCACATATCATATCAATAACAGTGGAACTCATGTATGCCATACATATTGTAACATAGCAATCTAATGCCCAACAGTAATCTGGGTAATTATATACACAAGATATATTTAAACCAAAAATATTTAAGCAAATTCCAGTTTTTACGATGGTTTTAATCCTCGCAAAAGTAGGATTAACAGCATGTTTTTCCACTAGGATCCAAAGCATTGAGCAAAATTGCCGAGGTCCAGCCCCAGCAGGACCAGGAATACCCAAGGGATGAGTGGCGTCAGCGAGGAAGAAGACAGACAGAAGACACACAGATGTTGCATAGAAGAGGTAGCTTTTTTTTTTAATTTTTAGGATAGCTCAGTTTGTTTTTTTTTTTAATTTTATTTTATTAGTTGGAGGCCAATTACTTCACAACATTTCAGTGGGTTTTGTCATACATTGACACGAATCAGCCATAGAGTTACACGTATTCCCCATCCCGATCCCCCCTCCCACCTCCCTCTCCACCCGACTCCTCTGGGTCCTCCCAGTGCACCAGGCCTGAGCACTCGTCTCATGCATCTCACCTGGGCTAGTGATCTCTTTCACCATAGATAAAATACATGCTGTTCTTTTGAAACATCCCACCCTCACCTTCTCCCACAGAGTCCAAAAGTCTGTTCTGTACTTCTGTGTCTCTTTTTCTGTTTTGCATATAGGGTTATCATTACCATCTTTCTAAATTCCATATATATGTGTTAGTATGCTGTAATGTTCTTTATTTTTCTGGCTTACTTCACTCTGAATAACGGGCTCCAGTTTCATCCATCTCATTAGAACTGATTCAAATGAATTCTTTTTAATGGCTGAGTAATATTCCATGGTGTATATGTACCACAGCTTCCTTATCCATTCATCTGCTGATGGGCATCTAGGCTGCTTCCATGTCCTGGCTATTATAAACAGTGCTGCGATGAACAATGGGGTGCACGTGTCTCTTTCAGATCTGGTTTCCGTGGTGTGTATGCCCAGAAGTGGTATTGCTGGGTCAAATGGCAGTTCTATTTCCAGTTTTTTAAGAAATCTCCACACTGTTTTCCATAGTGGCTGTACTAGTTTGCATTCCCACCAACAGTGGAAGAGGGTTCCCTTTTCTCCACACCCACTCCAGCATTTATTGCTTGTAGACTTTTGGATAGCAGCCATCCTGACTGGCGTGTAATGGTACCTCATTGTGGTTTTGATTTGCATTTCTCTAATAATGAGTGATGTTGAGCATCTTTTCCTGTGTTTGTTAGCCATCTGTATGTCTTCTTTGGAGAAATGTCTGTTCAGTTCTTTGGCCCATTTTTTGATTGGGTCATTTATTTTTCTGGAATTGAGCTTCAGGAGTTTCTTGTATATTTTTGAGATTAATCCTTTGTCTGTTTCTTCATTTGCTATTATTTTCTCCCAATCTGAGGGCTGTCTTTTCACCTTACTTATAGTTTCCTTTGTAGTGCAGAAGCTTTTAAGTTTCATTAGGTCCCATTTGTTTATTTTTGCTTTTATTTCCAATATTCTGGGAGGTGGGTCATAGAGGACCCTGCTGTGATTCATGTCGGAGAGTGTTTTGCCTAAGTTCTCCTCTAGGAGTTTTATAGTTTCTGGTCTTACATTTAGATCTTTAATCCATTTTGAGTTTATTTTTGTGTGTGGTGTTAGAAAGTGTTCTAGTTTCATTCTTTTACAGGTGGTTGACCAGTTTTCCCAGCACCACTTGTTAAAGCAGTTGTCTTTTTTCCGTTGTATATCCTTGCCTCCTTTGTCAAAGATAAGGTGTTCATAGGTTCGTGGATTTATCTCTAGGCTTTCTATTCTGTTCCATTGATCTATATTTCTGTCTTTGTGCCAGTACCATACTGTCTTGATGACTGTGGCTTTGTAGTAGAGACTGAAGTCAGACAGGTTGATTCCTCCAGTTCCATTCTTCTTTCTCAAGATTACTTTGGCTATTCGTGGTTTTCTGTATTTCCATACAAATTGTGAAATTATTTGTTCTAGTTCTGTGAAAAATACCGTTGGTAGTTTGATAGGGATTGCATTGAATCTATAGATTGCTTTGGGTAGAATAGCCATTTTGACAATATTGATTCTTCCAATCCATGAACACGGTATGTTCCTCCATCTGTTTGTGTCCTCTTTGATTTCTTTCATCAGTGTTTTATAGTTTTCTATGTACAGGTCTTTTGTTTCTTTAGGTAGATATACTCCTAAGTATTTTATTCTTTTTGTTGCAATGGAGAATGGTATTGTTTCCTTAATTTCTCTTTCTGTTTTTTCATTGTTAGTATATAGGAATGCAAGGGATTTCTGTGTGTTAATTTTATATCCTGCAACTTTACTATATTCATTGGTTAGCTCTAGTAATTTTCTGGAAGAGTATTTAGGGTTTTCTATGTAGAGGATCATGTCAACTGCAAACAACGAGAGTTTCACTTCTTCTTTTCCTATCTGGATTCCTTTTACTTCTTTTTCTGCTCTGATTGCTGTGGCCAAAACTTCCAAGACTATGTTGAATAATAGTGGTGAGAGTGGGCACCCTTGTCTTGTTCCTGATTTCAGGGGAAATGCTTTCAATTTTTCACCATTGAGGGTGATGCTTGCTGTGGGTTTGTCATATATAGCTTTTTTTTTTTTTTTTGCTTTTTTTTTTTTTTAATTTTATTTTATTAGTTGGAGGCCAATTACTTCACAACATTTCAGTGGGTTTTGTCATACATTGACACGAATCAGCCATTGAGTTACACGTATTCCCCATCCCGATCCCCCGTCCCAACTCCCTCTCCACCCGACTCCTCTGGGTCCTCCCAGTGCACCAGGCCCAAGCACTCGTCTCATGCATCCCACCTGGGCTAGTGATCTGATTCACCATAGATAATATACATGTTGTTCTTTTGAAACATCCCACCCTATAGCTTTTATTATGTTGAGGTATGTTCCCTCTATTCCTGCTTTCTGGAGAGTTTTAATCATAAATGAGTGTTGAATTTTGTCAAAGGCTTTCTCTGCATCTATTGAGATAATCATATGGTTTTTATCTTTCAATTTGTTAATGTGGTGTATTACATTGATTGATTTGCAGATATTGAAGAATCCTTGCATTCCTGGGATAAAGCCCACTTGGTCATGGTGTATGATTTTTTTAAGATGTTGTTGGATTCTATTTGCTAGAATTTTGCTAAGGATTTTTGCATCTATGTTCATCAGTGATATTGGCCTGTAGTTTTCTTTTTTTGTGGCATCTTTGTGTGGTTTTGGAATTAGGGTGATGGTGGCCTCATAGAATGAGTTTGGAAGTTTACCTTCTTCTGCAGTTTTCTGGAAGAGTTTGAGTAAGATAGGTGTTAGCTCTTCTCTAAATTTTTGGTAGAATTCAGCTGTGAAGCCATCTGGTACTGGGCTTTTGTTTCCTGGAAGATTTTTGATTACAGTTTCGATTTCCTTGCTTGTGATGGGTCTGTTAAGATCTTCTATTTCTTCCTGGTTCAGTTTTGGAAAGTTGTACTTTTCTAAAATTTGTCCATTTCATCCAAGTTGTCAATTTTATTGGCATAGAGCTGCTGGTAGTAGTCTCTTATGATCCTTTGTATTTCAGTGTTGTCTGTTGTGATCTCACCCTTTTCATTTCTTATTTTGTTAATTTGGTTCTTCTCTCTTTGTTTCTTAATGAGTCTTGCTAATGGTTTGTCAATTTTGTTTATTTTTTCAAAAAACCAGCTTTTAGCTTTGTTGATTTTTGCTATGGTCTCTTTAGTTTCTTTTGCATTTATTTCTGCCCTAATTTTTAAGATTTCTTTTCTTCTGCTAACCCTGGGGTTTTTCATTTCTTCCTTCTCTAATTGCTTTAGGTGTAGAGTTAGGCTATTTATTTGGCTTTTTTCTTGTTTCTTGATGTAAGCCTGTAATGCTATGAACCTTCCCCTTAGCACTGCTTTTACAGTGTCCCATAGGTTTTGGGTTGTTGTGTTTTCATTTTCATTCATTTCTATACATATTTTGATTTCTTTTTTGATTTCTTCTATGATTTTTTGGTTATTCAGAAGCGTGTTATTTAGCCTCCATATGTTTGAATTTTTAACAATTTTTTTCCTGTAATTGAGATCTAATCTTACTGCACTGTGGTCAGAAAAGATGACTGGGATGATTTCAATTTTTCTGAATTTTCCAAGACCAGATTTATGGCCCAGGATGTGATCTATTCTGGAGAATGTTCCGTGTGGACTTGAGAAAAAGGTGAAATTGATTGTTTTGGGGTGAAATGTCCTATAGATATCAATTAGGTCTAGCTGGTCCATTGTATCATTTAAGGTTTGTGTTTCCTTTTTGATTTTCTGTTTAGTTGATCTATCCATAGTTGTGAGTGGGGTATTAAAGTCTCCCACTATTATTGTGTTACTATTCATTTCCTCTTTCATACTCATTAGCGTTTGCCGTACATATTGCGGTGCTCCTATGTTGGGTGCATATATATTTATAATTGTTATATCTTCTTCTTGGATTGATCCTTTGATCATTATGTAGTGTCCTTCTTTGTCTCTTTTCACATCCTTTATTTGAAAGTCTATTTTATCTGATATGAGTATTGTGACTCCTGCTTTCTTTTGGTCTCCATTTGCGTGAAATATTTTTTTCCAGCCCTTCACTTTTAGTCTGTATGTGTCTCTGGTTTTGAGGTGGGTCTCTTATAGACAGCATATATAAGGGTCTTGTTTTTGTATCCATTCAGCCAATCTTTGTCTTTTGGTTGGGGCATTCAACCCATTTACATTTAAGGTAATTATTGATAGGTGTGGTCCCGTTGCCATTTACTTTGTTGTTTTGGGTTCATGTTTATACAACATTTCTGCATTTCCTGTCTAGAGAAGGTCCTTTAGCATTTGTTGAAGAGCTGGTTTGGTGGTGCTGAATTCTCTCAGCTTTTGCTTGTCTGTAAAGCTTTTGATTTCTCCTTCATATCTGAATGAGATCCTTGCTGGGTACAGTAATCTAGGTTGTAGATTATTTTCTTTCATTACTTTCATTATGTCCTGCCATTCCCTTCTGGCCTGGAAGGTTTCTATTGGTAGATCAGCTGTTATCCTTATGGGAATTCCTTTGTGTGTTATTTGTTGTTTCTCCCTTGCTGCTTTTAGTATTTGTTCTTTGTGTTTGATCTTTGTTAATTTGATTAATATGTGTCTTGGAGTGTTTCGCCTTGGGTTTATCCTGTTTGGCACTCTCTGGGTTTCTTGGACTTGGGTGGCTATTTCCTTCCCCATTTTAGGGAAGTTTTCAGCTATTATCTCCTCGAGTATTTTCTCATGGCCTTTCTTTTTGTCTTCTTCTTCTGGGACTCCTATGATTCGAATGTTGGGGTGTTTCACATTGTCCCAGAGGTCCCTGAGGTTGTCCTCATTTCTTTTGATCATTTTTTCTTTTTTCCTCTCTGCTTCATTTATTTCCACCATTCTATTGTCTACCTCACTTATCCTGTCTCCATTATTCTACTCTTGGTTCCATCCAAAGTGTTTTTGATCTCATTCATTGCATTATTCATTTTTAATTGACAATCTTCTATTTCTTCTAGGTCTTTGTTAAGCATTTCTTGCATCTTTTCAATCTTTGTCTCCAGGCTATTTATCTGTAACTCCATTTTGTTTTCAAGATTTGGATCATTTTTATTATCATTATTCTAAATTGTTTTTCAGATAGATTCCCTATCTCCTCCTCTTTTGTTTGACTTGGTGGGCACTTGTCATATTCCTTTACCTGTTGGGTATTGCACTGTTCTTGCGCTAGTGCACATGGCAAGTATTAGGTTCGGTTTCTAAGTGAGAAAATAATGGCTACAATCACAGCTGGCCACTAAGGTACTTAATGGGAGAGGCGAACCCAGATCTGCCAAGCAGTAGCCAACATGAAATCAGCTATTGTCATTGTAGCCAAGTTCCTTGAATTTGTAGTGTTATTTGCTGTGTTCTTCAAGAAGATGCCTTCGCCCTGCCAGTAAGACATATTTACATAACACATAGCCAGGCACTCAATTGATGTGCATCCTCCAGTAAAGCCCAGCTCCGATGCCTTAGAGGAGCCTCTCTGGCGATTGTCATAAGCCAGTCTAATTTTGTGTGAGACCATGAAAACTCAATGTCTTATTACGCTTGTGCTTCAGACGGGAGGTCTGAGAAGGCACTTCTGAAGGTTTATTCCTACCAGTCATTGTCATTTTTATCGAGTCTTTAGGTTTTTTTGTTGTTGTTGTTTTATTTATTAGTTCTACCAGTTTCTTGTTACCAACCCGTCTCCCTCCACCCTCGTGCACACACGATCAGTCATGGAATCCCGTGGACTTCAGCCCGCCAGACTCCTCTGTCCATGGATTTTTCCAGGCAAGAATACTGGAGTGGGTTGCCATTTCCTTCTCCATGTATGGAGTCTTTAACGATTCCGTCACTGAGGTTTTGCTTCTCCACTTGTACATGCCCTTTCTCCCTAAGTGCAGTAGAAGTCATCCCCACTTCCCAACATGTCTGTCTTCCGACCTCTGCAGAATGTTTTGCTTGAACTCACCACAGCGTCAGGATATTCTAGAAATCCTTCTGATTGCAGTCTCCTCAGGAGGTTACAAGTGTTTCAAACCTCAGGATTTTACAAAGCACTTTTTACAACCTCAGCTGAAAGGGAAGTCAACACTCAGTGAAAGTCACAGGCTTCCATGGCCTGGACTTGATTATGGGTTGTGCTTTCATAATCATCGTGTTTCATATACCAACTAAGATGTCACTGAGAATTTTTTTTTTCTCATCGTTCTATCTTTCATGTTTATTTAGATATATTATGGGTTTTCCTATATACCTTCCGTTAGGGATGAGGGTCTTAAGTCAGTAGAACTTACTGCAACTGACTTCCAGTTAGCTGTGTTAGGACAGGAAAAAGAATGACCAGCTGCTGGATTCTTAAGATTATGTACGAAAACATTAATCGTTTTCCTGTGTGCAGTCATCCAATACTAACTTTGTGAAGTAGGCATTCAGAAAAATCACAAAACCGCCTAACTACTAGGCGGTCGCCCATGCAAGTACTGACCAGGCCCGGCCCTACTCAATTTCCCAGATCAGAGGAGATAGGGCACGTTCAGGGTGCTATGGCCTTAGACCGAGGCGGCTGTCAGGTGCCCCAAGAGCTCCGCGTTGCACCTCCCTTGCGTTCTGACCTGACTTCGGGCCTGGGGCCACAGCTCTCGAGCTGGCGCGCGCTGCACTTGAGCCGGACAACCCCCGACTGGACTCCGACCAACCAGGGCCGGCAGCACGGGGTCCAGCGGAGGGCGCCACAGCCCCGCACACCGCCAGCCCCGGCCAGCACCCGTCTGGCCCGGCCAGGGCCTGGCGTGCCTTCGGGACCTGGGGTGGGGGGAGGGGTGTGGGTAGAGCAGCGAGGACGTCTCGGTGCCCCCTCACCCCCTGCCGCCACCATCCCGTTCACTGCTAAGGGTGACGTGGCTCCGAACGAGCGGGGCTTTGGCCCGGGACCTCGGTCCCAGGAGCCTCCTGTGGGCTTAGAGGCAGCCCAGCCGGGGCCCCAGGCGCACATCCTGCCCGCTGCGCAAACCCCCTGGAGCGCCTCAGCCCCGCCTTTTCGCCCTACCGAGACCCGCCCTGCCCCCACTCTGCCGGCCCAGCACAAGTCTTTCCTGAGAGAGCAGACGAGCGAAAGCCAGGCACACGGACAGGCACTCGTACGCACCCACGCCAGGTGAGACAGAGGCAGAAAGAGACGAGGGTTCAGAGAGAGAGTCAAAGAAAGCTTGTGGCAGGGGGGGACTCGGGCAGCATGCCGGGCAGCTGCAGAGGCCACCCGGCCCTGAGAAGAGAATGCGATGGGGGCAGGGGGAAGCCGCTGAGTAGGGGCGGGCCTGGAGAGGCCCAGGGTGCGAGGGCACCTGAGATTTCCTCGCTCCGTGCCCCGCCCCCGTCCTCCCAACCCCCTGCACGCACGCCACGCCGGGGCGCTCTGACACTAGCTTCTCCGGAGTTTGGTCACCTGAATTTCTATCCTTGTGCTCAACTGAGTGATGACAGTGTATTGAACAGCTAGGTCATTTCCAAATAATTTAAGCTTAGTGTTTCACAGGACACCCGGACATGAATGCAGAGACCAGCACGGATGCATGGAAACCAACCTTGGTAACTGGACAACCAATGGGAAATTACTGTCTGACTCAGGAGAGAGAAAGAAACCCGAACAGATGGAATGAAATGAACAGAAACACAAACTTTGCAACTCACACACTAATTCAATTAAAAAAAAAAAAAAGAAAAAACACTATAACCATTTTAGAAAAACAATAGACCTCTCCATGACCTTTGGTCAGGTGAGGAGTTCTAGCACACGACAAAATAAGCCACCTTTTCCAAATCGTGAATATGTCAGTTCACACATTGACTTTTACATTGAAATGTGTAACAAATAAACTTAAAATCATTCACTCACTACATAAGCATGGAAGTATTTTAAACATAAAATATTTTCTATAGTATTCAGGAAGCATTTGGCACATGTCTCACTGTATGAGAACCAAAACTGGAACTTAGTTGAAGAGTCAGGATAGGCTAAAAATGAATCCCTAACTAAAAGGAACACACAGGATTATTGTAGATAAAAAAGGTTAAAGAAAAGAAACTAGAAATCAGTCAATAAATGTTTTAGGGGTTAGCTTAGAGTGACTAGCCTCTGCGTGACTTTTTAAATTTTTCATGTTTGCATCTTCCAAATTTTCCATCGTGAGAATAATACTTTCATATCAGTTTCGAAATCAGTCTCACACTAAAAACAGTAAGACTGGAATAAGAAATAAAAATGCTTGGGGGAAAAAAAATGCTTGAACTAAACGTGGTACTGAAGAAATTATTTGCATGGCAGCCAAGGAGTCACAGATGTAGAGAACAGACTTATGGACATGGGCAGGGGGGAGGAAGGAGAGGGTGAGATGAATGCAGAGTAACATGAAATTATATTATCATACGTAAAAACAGATGCCAATGAAATTTGCTGTATGACTCAGGGGACTCAAACAGGGGCTCTGCAACAAGCTAGGGGTGGAGTGGTGAGGGAAATGGGAGAGAGGTTCAGGAGGAAGGAAACATATGTATACCTGTGGCTCATTCATGCTGATGTTTGGCAACAAAATTCTGTAAAGCAACTATCCTTCTATTGAAAGAAAAATCATGTTTGGACTTCCCAAACAAGGTCTTGTGTACTTCTAGCATGGCCTTCTGTTTCGTGCTGCCACCCTTAACTCATTCTTCCATATCATTAAACAGACTAGTCAAGTTTTTGCCAAAAATATCCTGAGCTCCTGCATTATGCTGATCCACTGCCTTCTCACGATCCAGTTTAGAATGGAGACCAAAGAAACCTTTTGTCGTGTCTTCAAGTATTTGAGGCCACACTATGCGACTTTTAAAAATAAATGTGGATAAGACGGATATGACCAAAGCAATCTAATGACAATATCTGTGCTTCATTAAAGACTTCTGCAGAGATCTATTAAATTTTATATATAGTATCAGAAGAATTTTTTAAATGCATGCCAACTTTTATTTCTCCTCCGCTAGCCATCTGGACAAGGAAAACTGAGTTTACCAATCAATGTCCATCGTTATGCTCCCTCACCGATTTTTACCCAATATGTGTTACTCAGGCAGGAGACCCTGGTTCAGTTCCTGGGTCAGGAAGATCCGCTGGAGAAGGGATAGGCTACCCACTCCAGTATTAGTGGGCTTTCCTTGTGGCTCAGTTGGTAAAGAATCATTCCTCTTTCACAAGAGAAGCTCAACTCCTCTCAAAGCAAATACGGGATGGTAATAACTATGCAGGACAAACTGATTCTGTATATTTATAGTACTCACTCATGAGCTTGACAGAGGTACTAGATCTATTACCACATTTCTTTTTCTAAGTAATATCCGCATGTGCAGGTGAAAGTGGCTCAGTTCGTGCCTGTCTCTTTGCGGCCCCATGGACTATAGAGTCCGTGGAATTCTCTAGGCCAGAATACTGGAGTGGGTATCCTATCCCTTCTCCAGGGGATCTTCCCAACCCAGGACTGAAAGCGGGGTCTCCTGCGTTGCAGGCAGTTTCTTTACCAAGTGAGCTAGTAGGGCTTCCCTGCTGGCTCAGTTGCTAAAGAATATCTGCATAACTGTCTATCGACTTGGCATTAGCAATCTGTCTGTGAGCAGGGCCGGTCATAAGCAGCTTCTGTGAGAAAACAGAAGCATGTCTGTCTGACTTGCTTCTCCGCGGAGCATTCACTGTTCTTGCGCTAGTGCACATGGCAAGTATTAGGTTCGGTTTCTAAGTGAGAAACTAATGGCTACATTCACAGCTGGCCACTGATGTACTTAATGGGAGAGGCGAACCCAGCTCTGCCAAGCAGTAGCCAACATGAAATCAGCTATTGTCATTGTAGCCAAGTTCCTTGAATTTGTAGTGTTATTTGCTGTGTTCTTCAAGAAGATGCCTCCGCCCTGCCAGTAAGACATATTTCCATAACACATAGCCATGCACTCAATTGATGTGCATCCTCCAGTAAAGCCCAGCCCTGATGTCTTAGAGGATCCTCTCTGCCCATTGTCATAAGCCAGTCTAATTTTGTGTGAGACCGTGAAAACTCAGTGTCTTTATTATGCTTGTGCTTCAGACGGGAGGTCTGAGAAGGCACTTCTGAAGGTTTATTCCTACCAATCGTTGTCATATTTATCGAGTCTTTATTTTATATTTTTTTCTTATTTTTACTTCTACCAGTTTCTTGCTACCAACCCGTCTCCCTCCACCCTCGTGCACACACGATCAGTCATGGAATCCCGTGGACTTCAGCCCGCCAGTCTCCTCTGTCCATGGATTTTTCCAGGCAAGAATACTGGAGTGGGTTGCCATTTCCTTCTCCATGTATGGAGTCTTTAAAGATTCCGTCACTGAGGTGTTGCTTCTCAACCTGTACATGCCCTTTCTCCCTAAGTGCAGTAGAAGTCATCCCCACTTCCCGACATGTCTGTCTTCCGACCTCTAGAGAATGTATTGCTTGAGCTCACCACAGCGTCAGGATATTCTAGAAAGCCTTCTGATTGCAGTCTCTTCAGGAGGTTACAAGTGCTTCAAACCTCAGGTATTTTACAAAGCACTTTTTACAACCTCAGCTGAAAGGGAAGTCAACACTCAGTGAAAGTCACAGGCTTTCATGGCCTGGACTTGATTATGGGTTGTGCTTTCATAATCGTCGTGTTTCATATACCAACTAAGATGTCACTCAGCATTTTTTTTTTCCTCATCGTTCTATCTTTCATGTTTATTTAGATATATTATGGGTTTTCCTATATATCCTCCACTAGGGATGAGGGTCTTAAGTCAGTAGAACTTACTGCAACTGACTTCCAGTTAGCTGTGTTAGGACAGGAAAAAGAATGACCAGCTGCTGGATTCTTAAGATTATGTGTGAAAACATTATTCGTTTTCCTGTGTGCAGTCATCCAATTCTAACTTTCTGAAGTAGGCATTCAGAAAAATCACAAAACTGCCTAACTACAAGGCGGTCTCCCATGCTAGTACTGACCAGGCCCGGCCCTACTCAGTTTCCCAGATCAGAGGAGATAGGGCACGTTCAGGGTGCTATGGCCTTAGACCGAGGCGGCTGTCAGGCGCCCCAAGAGCTCCGCGTTGCGCTTCCCTTGCGTTCTGACCTGCCCTTCGGGCCTGGGGCCACAGCTCTCGAGCTGGCGCGCGCTGCACTTGAGCCGCAAGACCCGCGATTGGACTCCGACCAACCAGGGCCGGCAGCTCGGGGCCAGCGGAGGGCGCCACGGCCCCGCACACCTCCAGCCCAGGCCAGCACCCGTCTGGCCCGGCCAGGGCCTGGCGTGCCTGCGTGACCTGGGGTGGGGGGAGGGGGGGTGGGTAGAGCAGCGAGGACGTCTCGGTGCCCCCTCACCCCCTGCCCCCCACCATCCCGTTCGCTGCTCATGGTGACGTGGCTCCGGACGAGCGAGGCTTCGGCCCGGGGCCGCGGTCCCCGGAGCCTCCTGCGGGCTTAGAGGAAGCCCAGCCAGGGCCCCAGGCGCACATACTGCCCGCTGCGCAAACCCCCTGGAGCACATCAGCCCCGCCTTTTCTCCCTACCAAGACCCGCCCTGCCCCCACGCTGCCGGCCCAGCACAAGTCTTTCCTGAGCGAGCAGGCCAGCGAAAGCGAGGCACACGGACAGGCACTCGCACGCACCCACGCCAGGTGAGACAGAGGCAGAAAGAGACGAGGGTTCAGAGAGAGACTCGAAGACAGCTTGTGGACAGGGGGGGACTCGGACAGCATGTCGGGGAGCTGCAGAGGCCACCTGGCCCTGAGCAGCGAATGCGATGGGGGCAGGGGGAAGCCGCTGAGTAGGGGCGGGCCTGCAGAGGCCCAGGGTGCGAGGGCACCTGAGATCTCCTTGCTCCGCACCCCGCCCCCGTCCTCCCAACCCCATGCACGCACGACACGCAGGGGCGCTCTGACACTAGCTTCTCCGGAGTTTGGTCACCTGAATTTCTATCCTTGTGATCAACTGAGTGATGACAGTGTATTGAACAGCTAGGTCATTTCCAAATAAATTAAGCTAAGTGTTTCACAGGACACCCGGGCATGAATGCAGAGACCAGCCCGGATGCATGGACACCAACCTTGGTAACTGGACAACCAATGGGAAATTACTGTCTGACTCAGGAGAGAGAAAGAAACCCGAACAGATGGAATGAAACGAACAGAAACACAAACTTTGCAACTCACACCCTAATTCAATTAAAAAAAAAAAAAAAAAAAAAAACCAACAACACTATAACCATTTTAGAAAAACAATAGACCTCTCCATGACCTTTGGTCGGGTGAGGAGTTCTAGCACACGAGAAAAAATCCACCTTTTCCAAATCGTGAATATGTCAGTTCACACATTGACTTTTACATTGAAATGTGTAACAAATAAACTTAAAATCATTCACTCACTACATAAGCATGGAAGTATTTTAAACATAAAATATGTTGTATAGTATTCAGGAAGCATTTGGCACATGTCTCACTGTATGAGACCCAAAACTGGAACTTAGTTGAAGAGTCAGGATAGTCTAAAAATGAATCCCTAACTAAAAGGAATACACAGGACTATTGTAGATAAAAAAGGTTAAAGAAGAGAAACTAGAAATCAGTCAATAAATGTTTTAGGGGTTAGCTTAGAGTGACTAGCCTCTATGTGACTTTTAAATTTTTCATGTTTGCATCTTCCAAATTTTCCATGGTGAGTATAACACTTTCATATCAGTTTCAAAATCAGTCTCACACTAAAGACAGTAAGACTGGAATAAGAAAGAAGAAATGCTTGGGGAAAAAAAAAATGCTTGAACTAGAGGTGGTACTGATGAAATTATTTGCAGGGCAGCCAAGGAGTCACAGATGTAGAGAACAGACTTATGGACATGGGCAGGGGGGAGGAAGGAGAGGGTGAGATGAATGCAGAGTAACATGAAAATATATTACCATACGTAAAAACAGATGCCAATGAAATTTGCTGTATGACTCAGGGGACTCAAACAGGGGCTCTGCAACAAGCTAGGGGTGGAATGGGGAGGGAAATGGGAGAGAGGTTCAGGAGGGAGGAGACATATGTATACCTGTGGCTCATTCATGCTGATGTTTGGCAACAAAATTCTGTAAAGCAACTATCCTTCAATTGAAAGAAAAAGTCATGTTTGGACTTACCAAACAAGGTCTTGTGTACTTCTAGCATGGCCTTCTGTTTCATGTTGCCACCCTTAACTCATTTTTCCATATCATTAAACAGACTAGTCAAGTTTTTGCCAAAAATATCTTGAACTCCTGCATTATGCTGATCCACTGCCTTCTCAAGATCCAGTTTAGAATGGAGACCAAAGAAACCTTTTGTCGTGTCTTCAAGTATTTGAGGCCACACTATGTGACTTTTAAAAATAAATGTGGATAAGATGGATATGACCACAGCAATCTAATGACAATATCTGTGCTTCATTAAAGACTTCTGCAGAGAACTAGTAAATTTTATATATAGTATCAGAAGAATTTTTTACATGCATGCCAACGATTATTTCTCCTCCGCTAGCCATCTGGACAAGGAAAACTGAGTTTACCAATTAATGTCCATCGTTATGCTCCCTCACCGATTTTTACCCAATGTGTGTTACTCAGGCAGGAGATCCTGGTTCAGTTCCTGGGTCAGGAAGATCCGCTGGAGAAGGGATAGGCTACCCACTCCAGTAGTAGTGGGCTTTCCTTGTGGCTCAGTTGGTAAAGAATCATTCCTCTTTCACAAGACTAGCTCAACTCCTCTCAAAGCACATACAGGATGGTAATAATTATGCAGGACAAAGCTGATTCTGTATATTTATAGTACTCACTCATGAGCTTGACAGAGGTACTAGATCTGTTACCACATTTCTTTTTCTAAGAAATATTCGCATGTGCAGTTGAAAGTGGCTCAGTTCGTGCCTGAACCTTGCGGCCTCAAGGACTATAGAGTCCGTGGAATTCTCTAGGCCAGAATACTGGAGTGGGTAGCCTATCCCTTCTCCAGGGGATCTTCCCGGCCCAGGACTGAAAGCGGGGTCTCTTGCGTTGCCGGCAGATTCTTTACCAACTGAGCTAGTAGGGCTTCCCTGGTGGCTCAGTTGCTAAAGAATATCTGCATAACTGTCTATCGATTTGGCATTAGCAATCTGTCTGTGAGCAGGGCCGGTCATAAGCAGCTTCTGTGAGAAAACAGAAGCATGTCTGTCTGACTTGCTTCTCCGCGGAGCTTTCACTGTTCTTGGGATAGTGCACATGGCAAGTATTAGGTTCAGTTTCTAAGTGAGAAACTAATGGCAACATTCACAGCTGGCCACTGAGGTACTTAATGGGAGAGGCGAACCCAGCTCTGCCAAGCAGTAGCCAACATGAAATCAGCTATTGTCATTGTAGCCAAGTTCCTTGAATTTGTAGTGTTATTTGCTGTGTTCTTCAAGAAGATGCCTTCGCCCTGCCAGTAAGACGTATTTACATAACACACAGCCATGCACTCAATCGATGTGCATCCTCCAGTAAAGCCCAGCCCCGATGTCTTAGAGGATCGTCTCTGCCCATTGTCATAAGCCAGTCTAATTTTGTGTGAGACCGTGAAAACTCAGTGTCTTTATTACGCTTGTGCTTCAGACAGGAGGTCTGAGAAGACACTTCTGAAGGTTTATTCCTACCAGTCGTTGTCATTTTTATCGAGTCTTTTTTTGTTTGTTTGTTTTATTTATTAGTTCTACAAGTTTCTTGCTACCAACCCGTCTCCCTCCACCCTCGTGCACACACGATCATTCATGGAATCCCGTGGATTTCAGCCCGCCAGACTCCTTTGTCCATGGATTTTTCCAGGCAAGAATACTGGTGTGGGTTGCCATTTCCTTCTCCATGTATGGAGTCTTTAAAGATTCTGTCACTAATGTGTTGCTTCTCCACTTGTACATGCCCTTTCTCCCTAAGTGCAGTAGAAATCATCCCCACTTCCCAACATGTCTGTCTTCCGACCTCTGCAGAATGTATTGCTTGAGCTAACCACAGTGTCAGGATATTCTGGAAAGCCTTCTGAATGCAGTTTCTTCAGGAGATTACAAGTGCTTCAAACCTCAGGATTTTACAAAGCACTTTTTACAACCTCAGCTGAAAGGGAAGTCAACACTCAGTGAAAGTCACAGGCTTCCATGGCCTGGACTTGATTATGGGTTGTGCTTTCATAATCATCGTGTTTCATATACCAACTAAGATGTCACTGAGAATTTTTTTTTTTTTCTCATTGTTCTATCTTTCATGTTTATTTAGATATATTATGTGTTTTCCTATATATCTTCCGTTAGGGATGAGGGTCTTATGTCAGTAGAACTTACTGCAACTGACTTCCAGTTAGCTGTGTTAGGACAGGAAAAAGAATGACCAGCTGCTGGATTCTTTAGATTATGTACGAAAACATTATTCGTTTTCCTGTGTTCAGTCATCCAATTCTAACTTTGTGAAGTAGGCTTTCAGAAAAATCACAAAACCGCCTAACTACTAGGCGGTCTCCCATGCAAGTACTGACCAGGCCCGGACCTACTCAATTTCCCAGATCAGAGGAGATAGGGCACGTTCAGGGTGCTATGGCTTTAGACCGAGGCGGCTGTCAGGCGCCCCAAGAGCTCTGCGTTGCGCCTCCCTTGCGTTCTGACCTGTCCTTCGGGGCTGGGGCTACATCTCTCAAGCTGGCGCGCGCTGCACTTGAGCTGCACGACCCGCGACTGGATTCCGACCAACCAGGGCCGGCAGCTCGGGGGCCAGCGGAGGGCGCCACGGCCCCGCACACCGCCAGCCCCGGCCAGCACCCGACTGGCCCGGCCGGGGCCTGGCGTACCTGCGGAACCTGGGGTGGGGGGAGGGCGGGTGGGTAGAGCAGCGAGGACGTCTCGGTGCCTCCTCAACCCCTGCCCTCCACCATTCGGTTCGCTGCTCAGGGTCACGTGTCTCAGGACGGGCGGGGCTTCGGCCAGGGGTCGGGGTCCACGGAGCCTCCTGTGGGCTTAGAGGCAGCCCAGCCGGGGCCCCAGGCGCACATCCTGCCCACTGCACAAACCCCCTGGAGCACATCAGCCCCGCCTTTTCGCCCTACCGAGAACCGCCCTGCCCCCACTCTGCCGACCCAGCACAAGGCTTTCCTGAGAGAGCAGAGGAGCGAAAGCCAGGCACACGGACAGAAACTCGCACGCACCCACGCCAGGTGAGTCAGAGGCAGAAAGAGACGAGGGTTCAGAGAGAGACTCAAAGACAGCTTGTGGGCAGGGGGGGACTCGGGCAGGATGCCGGGCAGCTGCAGAGGCCACCTGGCCCTGAGCAGCGAATGCAATGGTGGCAGGGGGAATCCGCTGAGTAGGGGCGGGCCTGGAGAGGCCCAGGGTGCGAGGCCACCTGAGATCTCCTCGCTCCGCGACCCGCCCCCGTCCTCCCAACCCCCTGCAGGCACGCCACGCCGGGGCGCTCTGACACTAGCTTCTCTGGAGTTTGGTCACCTGAATTTCTATCCTTGTGCTCATCTGAGTGATGACAGTGTATTGAACAGCTAGGTCATTTCCAAATAAATTAAGCTTAGTGTTTCACAGAACACCCGGACATGAATGCAGAGACCAGCACGGATGCATGGACACCAACCTTGGTAACTGGACAACCAATGGGAAATTACTGTCTGACCCAGGAGAGACAAAGAAACCCGAAAAGATGAAATGAAATGAACAGAAACACAAACTTTGCAACTCACACCCTAATACAATTACAAAAAAAAAAAAAAAAACAACAACAACACTATAACCATTTTACAAAAACAATAGACCTCTCCATGACGTTTGGTCGGATGAGGAGTTCTAGCACACGACAAAAAAAGCCACCTTTTCCAAGTCGTGAATATGTTAGTTCACACATTGACTTTTACATTGAAATGTGTAACAAATAAACTTAAAATCATTGACTCACTACATAAGCATGGAAGTATTTTAAACATAAAATATGTTCTATAGTGTTCAGGAAGCACTTGGCACATCTGTAAGTGTATCAGACCCAAAATTGGAACGTAGTGGAAGAGTCAGGATAGTCTAAAAATGAATCCCTAATTAAAAGGAACACACAGGATTACTGTAGATAAAAAAGGTTAAAGAAGAGAAGCTAGAAATCAGTCGATAAATGTCTTAGGGGTTAGCTTAGAGTGACTAGCCTCTGCGTGACTCTTTAAATTTTTCATGTTTGCAGCTTCCAAATTTTCCATGGTGAGAATTATACTTTCGCCTCCACACCAGAGTGACTTGGGGACACAAAGGTAGAAGTCGATAATTTTCTTTGCCTATGTCTGAATATTTACAGTCAGAGGTAGAAAAGGAGGAGTCTGTCCCTTGCCTAGATGAGGTCAATCACCAGTTGTGGGATGTCTCCAGCCCTGGTTTAGCCATAAATGTTCCACCAGTAAATATTTCTCTGAGACCAAATGCTCCCTAGCCCTGGAAAAGACAATATCCCTTAAAACCAGAAGCTCTTGAGGGTCTTAGACCATTAGTTAACAAATACCGAGATACTGGAACCCGAATCAGCTGTGAGTCCACCTGCAACACCCCAATCTTGCCCGTTCAAAAACCAGATGGATCTTACCGAATCGTCCAGGATCTAAGAGCTGTTAATGAAGCTGTGGTTCCCATCCACCCCATAGTGCCAAAGCTCATATCCCAAGTCCCAGGAAATGCCAAGTACTTCTCAGTCTTGGACCTTCAAGGTGCTTTCTTTTGCATTCCTCTCCATCCTGAATCCCAAAAACTCTTTGCTTTTGAGTGGCGGGACTTGGAAATAATAGAGACCATACAACTCTCGACTGGAGTCGACTACCCCAAGGGTTTAGGGACAGCCCTCATATCTTCGGGACTTCCTCGGGGAGAGAACTAAGGGAATTAACTTTAACAAACAGTAGTCTAATACAGTATGTGGATGACTTGCTCATAGCTAGGCCAGATTTTACCAGCTCTCAAATGGACACTATTTAAAACGCTAACTTTCCTGTATGAAAAGGGTTATCGAGTATCCCCCAAGTAGTCTCAGATTAGCTTAACCCAAGTAAAATACCTTGGATTTATAATTACGGAGAGGAAAAGAATGCCTGACCCCGAGGGGAGATCCCTCATCTTAAATACCCCGTACCCCCAAACAAAACAACAGCTTAGGGGATTTTTAGGAAGGACCAGATTTTGCAGGATCTGGATTCCTAATTATGGCAATCTGGCCAGACCCCTATATGAAAATTTAAGGGGGAAAGAAGAAGAGTCACTCGACTGGCATGAGACCTGCAAGGTGGCCTTTAATGCCCTAAAAGAGTCCATCACTACAGCCCCAGCTTTAGGCCTCCCAAACCTGGAGAAGCCTTTTAGACTCTATATTTCTGAAAGGACAGGAACTGCTCTTGGGTTGTTAGGGCAGATGATGGGGACCGTATAACAGCCTGTGGCTTATCTCTCAAAATAACTAGATGAGGTGGCCAGAGGGTGGCCCACTTGCCTCCGGGCAGTAGCAGCCACCGCTCTTATGGTTAAGGAGGCATCTAAGCTGACCCTGGGTCAGCCCACCACAGTGTATACGCCTCACCGGGTGCAAGCAGTCTTGGAAACGAAATGGGACAGGTGGTTGACAGGGGGAAGGATCACCCAACACCAAGCCCTCCTCCTTGACACTCCAGAAATAAAGTTGAGGGTCTGCCAGACTTTAAATCCAGCAACCTTACAGTCAGATACCCCTACCTCCCCTCTGGATCACCAATGCATACAAATCACAGACGAGTTATACTCGTCTCGCCAGGACCTATCAGAGACACCTTTATCTGACCCAGAGGAAAACTGGCACACAGATGGCAGCAGTTTTGTAGAAAAGGGAGAGAGGAAAGCAGGATATGCTGTAGTGAGCCTGGAAGAAACTAAGGAAAGTGGGTCTCTTCCCCCAGACACCTCAGCCCAGAAAGCTGAACTTTTTGCCCTGACAAGAGCTTTGGAGTTAGGAGAAGGAAAGAGGATTAATGTGTGTATGGACTCTAAGTATGCTTTCCTCATTCTGCATGCCCGTGCAGCAATTTGGAAAGAAAGAGGGATGCTCAGTGCCCGAAGCTCTGCTATTAAACACAAAGAGCTCATTCTCAGGCTCCTGGAGGCAGTCAAACTTCTTGCAAAATTAGCTGTCATCCACTGCAAGAGTCACCAAAAGGGGCAAGAAAAAGTGGCTCAGGGAAATAGGAAAGCTGATCAAGAGGCAGGACGAGCTGCCGGGGAAGCTACCTCTGCCACTGCTATCTGCCCCCTTTTCCCCAAGGAAACCCTGACTCCAGATTTTACCCCAGGGGGACATTCCCGATATGCTGAGCGGGGCTGGGAGATTGGGTCACATGGGTGGTTTCAGCCTGATTAGGCCCAAATAATACTCCCTGATTCTCAGGTTTAAAATATTACTAACTCCTTACATAAGAGCGCCCATTTTGGAAAAGATAATCTAGAAATCTTGCTTAAGCCTATTCTCTCCCATCCCCAGTTAGCTAAGTTTGTTAAACAGGTCACACAAAATTGTGACACCTGTCTAAAAAATAACCCAAAAACCAGACCTCCTCTAATTACACCTGTCCAACATGGGGGATCATACCCTGGAGTGGACTGGCAAGTAGAATTTACAGCCATGCCCAAGACCCAAGGGTTTTCTTACTTGCTAGTCTTTATTGACACATTCACAGGATGGATCGAAGCGTTCCCTACTGAGACTGAGAGAGCTACAGAAGCCTGTAAAGCTCTGCTGAAGGAGATAGTGCCTAGGTTTGGGCTGCCTCGGTCACTTCAGAGTGACAACGGGCCCTCACTTACAGCCACGATACCCCAGAACCTAGCCGCATGCTTAGGCATAAAATACCGGCTCCGCTCATCCTGGAGGCCTCAAGCTTCAGGAAAGGTAGAGAGAGCCAACCAGACTCTTAAAAGGGCTATGGCTAAGCTATGTCAAGAAAGACATAATAAGTGGACACATATGCTGCCCATAGCCCTCATGAGGCTACGGACATCCCCCAAACGGCCACTATTGTTAAGTCCTTATGAAATGATGTAAGGACGTCCATTCTTAACTTCTGATTTGTTTTTTGACGAGGATGCCAATACACTCTTAAAACATGTAATTGACCTGGGAAGGTTTCAGCAAGAACTCCAACGGTATGGAGAACAAACCACAGGAAGACTTGAAAAATCCCCAGGTAAAGCCAGGGGATCAAGTATCAGTAAAGACCTGGCAAGAAAAAGGGAGTCCAAACCAGCTGTCCGAGAAATGGACAGGGCCATATCAGGTTGTTCTAGTGACTTCAACTGCTGTAAAAGTGAAGGGTCTATCTGCCTGGGTCTACAATTCTAGAATAAAACCCTATGGCCTACAGGAGGGGGAGACAGAAACTGAGACTCCAAAGCCAGAGGACAGCTATTCCTGTGAACCTGTTGAAGATCTCAGGCTCTTGTTCAAGCAGAACCCCATTAATCCTGCCTCAGATAAGTAAAATGCATCATATGATGTTCTTCCTCTTTCTAATCATATCTCCCTGTATGGCTATTAATCTCTCCCTAAACGACGCATGTTCACTTGCAAACCACACTGCTTCTCAACTCAACCTAACCAGCCCGGGCTGCATCTGCATTAATGACAAAGGTTGGGGGTATGTACAACCCATCCCAGGGTATCAATATCAAAGGCCCACCCTTCCAGCCGAACTATCGGCTGTTACTCCGCGCCCCCATGTGGTCGTAATATGGCCTTTTGAGAAAAGGGGGAAAAAAAAAACTTCATGTCTTGGTACCAGCAACAACTGTCTCTATTTACCCCCTGGATGACATCTGCAATCCCACCTGAGCCCTTATTTTCTCTCATGACTAACATCCCCCAAGTGACCTTCCCTATCTCTCTAAAAAGCCACTCCCTAACAGGGGTGTCAGTGAGAATTCTAGACGACTCACAATGTGGGGTGACCGTCACTGTTGAAACTGATGGGGAAAACTGGGACTGGCCCTGCAGCTGGGAGACCAGCCGACGCCACCCCCGGCCAACACGTGCCTGGCGCAGCCCGGGGAGCTTCCCGGACCCCGAGCGGCCTGGCGAGGATGCGGGAGCTCTGGCGGGGGTTGGGGAGGGGGGTGGCTTGAGCAGGGAGGACGTCTCGGTGCCCTCCCTCCCTGGGCCTCTTCGGCCCCGCCCCCAGTCTGCGGCTCGACGCACCGCCCCCCACCCTCCGCCCCCCACCAGCTGGTCGCCGTTCAGGGTCACGAGGCTCCGGATGTGGGTGGCTTTGGCCCGGGGCCGCGGTCCCCGGAGCCTCTTGCGGGCTTAGGTGCAGCCCAGCCGGGGCCGCAGGCGCCCATCCTGCCTGCTGAGCAAACCCCCTGGAGCGCCTCAGCCCCGCCTTTTCGCCCTACGGAGGCCCGCTCTGCCCCCACGCCACGGGCGAAGCACAGGACCTTCCTGGGAGAGCAGAGGAGCGACAACCAGGCACACGGACAGGGACTCGCACGCACCCACGCCAGGTGAGACAGAGGCAGAAAGATTCGAGGGTTCAGAGAGAGACTGGAAGACAGCGTGTGGGCAGGGGGGGCCTCGGGCAGGATGCTCTGCAGCTGCAGAGACCACCCGGCCCTGAGCAGCCAAAGCGATGGGGGCGGGGTTAGGCAACCGAGCAGCGGCGGGCCTGGAGAGGCCCAGGGTGGGAGGACACCTGAGATCTCCGTGCTCCGCGCCCCGACCCCCTCCGCCCAACCCCCTGCACGCATGCCACGCCGGGGCACTCTGACACTAGCTTCTCTGGAGTTTTGTCACTTGAATTTCTCTCCCTCTGCTCAACTGAGTGATGACAGTGTATTGAACAGCTAGGTCATTTCCAAATAAATTAAGCTTAGTGTTTCACGGGACACCCGGACATGTATGGAGAGACCAGCACGGATGCATGGACACCAACCTTGGTAATTAGACAACCAATGGGAAATTACTGTCTGACTCAGGAGAGAGAAAGAAACCCAAATAGATGGAAAAAATGAACAGAAACAGAAACTTTGCAACTCACACCGTAACTCAATTACAAAAAAAGAAAAAAAAAAAAAAAAAAAAAACAAAAAAAAACACTATAACCATTTTAGAAAAACAATAGACCTCTCCATGACCTTTGGTTGGGTGAGGAGTTCAAACACACAACAAAAAAAAGCCAACTTTTCCAAGTCGTGAATATGTTAGTTCACACATTGACATTTACATTGAAATGTGTAACAAATAAACTTAAAATCATTCACTCACTACATAAGCATGGAAGTATTTTAAACATAAAATATGTTCTATAGTGTTCAGGAAGCACTTGGCATATCTGTAAGTGTATCAGACCCAAAACTGGAACGTAGTGGAAGAGTCAGGATAGTCTAAAAATGAATCCCTAACTAAAAGGAACACACAGGATTACTGTAGATAAAAAAGGTTAAAGAAGAGAAGCAAGAAATCAGTCAATAAATGTCTTAGGGGTTAGCTTAGAGTGAATAGACTCTGCGTGACTCTTTAAATTTTTCATGTTTGCAGCTTCCAAATTTTCCATGGTGAGAATCATACTTTCGCCTCCAAACCAGAGTGACTTGGGGACACAAAGGTAGAAGTCGATAATTTTCTTTGCCTATGTCTGAATATTTACAGTTAGAGGTAGAAAAGGAGGAGTCTGTCCCTTGTCTAGATGAGGTCAATCCCCAGGTGTGGGATGTCTCCAGCCCTGGTTTAGCCATAAATGCTCCACCAGTAAAGATTTCTCTGAGACCAAATGCTCCCTAGCCCTGGAAAAGACAATATCCCTTAAAAGCAGAAGCTCTTGAGGGTCTTAGACCATTAGTTAACAAATACCGAGATACTGGAACTCGAATCAGCTGTGAGTCCCCCTGCAACACCCCAATCTTGCCCGTTCAAAAACCAGATGGATCTTACCGATTCGTCCAGAATCTAAGAGCTGTTAATGAAGCTGTGGTTCCCATCCACCCCATAGTCCCAAACCCATATACCCTCCTATCCCAAGTCCCAGGAAATGCCAAGTACTTCTCAGTCTTGGACCTTCAAGGTGCTTTCTTTTGCATTCCTCTCCATCCTGAATCCCAAAAACTCTTTGCTTTTGAGTGGCGGGACTTGGAAACAAGAGAGACCATACAACTCTCGACTGGACTCGACTACCCCAAGGGTTTAGGGACAGCGCTCATATCTTCGGGACTTCCTCGGGGAGAGAACTAAGGGAATTAACTTTAACAAACAGTAGTCTAATACAGTATGTGGATGACTTGCTCATAGCTAGGCCAAATTTTACCAGCTCTCAAATGGACACTATTTAAAACGCTAACTTTCCTGTATGAAAAGGGTTATCGAGTATCCCCCAAGTAGGCTCCGATTAGCTTAACCCAAGTAAAATACCTTGGATTTATAATTACGGAGAGGAAAAGAATGCCTGACCCCGAGGGGAGATCCCTCATCTTAAATACCCCGTACCCCCAAACAAAATAACAGCTTAGGGGATTTTTAGGAAGGACCGGGTTTTGCAGGATCTGGATTCCGAATTATGGCAATCTGGCCAGACCCCTATATGAAAATTTAAGGGGGAAAGAGGAAGAGTCACTCGACTGGCATGAGACCTGCAAGGTGGCCTTTAATGCCCTAAAAGAGTCCATCAATACAGCCCCAGCTTTAGGCCTCCCAAACCTGAAGAAGCCTTTTAGACTCTATATTTCTGAAAGGACAGGAACGGCTCTTGGGGTGTTAGGGCAGATGATGGGGCCCGTATTACAACCTGTGTCTTATCTCTCAAAATAACTAGATGAGGTGGCCAGAGGGTGGGCCACTTGCCTCCGGGCAGTAGCAGCCACCGCTCTTATGGTTAAGGAGGCATCTAAGCTGACCCTGGGTCAGGCCACCACAGTGTATACGCCTCACCGGGTGCAAGCAGTCTTGGTAACGAAATGGGACAGGTGGATGACAGGGGGAAGGATCACCCAACACCAATCCCTCCTCCTTGACACTCCAGAAATAAAGTTGAGGGTCTGCCAGACTTTAAATCCAGCAACCTTACAGTCAGATCCCCCTAACTCCCCTCTGGATCACCAATGCATACAAATCACAGACGAGTTATACTCGTCTCGCCAGGACCTATCAGAGACACCTTTATCTGACCCAGAGGAAAACTGGCACACAGATGGCAGCAGTTTTGTAGAAAAGGGAGAGAGGAAAGCAGGATATGCTGTAGTGAGCCTGGAAGAAACTAAGGAAAGTGGGTCTCTTCCCCCAGACACCTCAGCCCAGAAAGCTGAACTTTTTGCCCTGACAAGAGCTTTGGAGTTAGGAGAAGGAAAGAGGATTAATGTGTGTATGGACTCTAAGTATGCTTTCCTCATTCTGCATGCCCGTGCAGCAATTTGGAAAGAAAGAGGGATGCTCAGTGCCCGAAGCTCTGCTATTAAACACAAAGAGCTCATTCTCAGGCTCCTGGAGGCAGTCAAACTTCTTGCAAAATTAGCTGTCATCCACTGCAAGAGTCACCAAAAGGGGCAAGAAAAAGAGGCTCAGGGAAATAGGAAAGCTGATCAAGAGGCAGGACGAGCTGCCGGGGAAGCTACCTCTGCCACTGCTATCTGCCCCCTTTTCCCCAAGGAAACCCTGACTCCAGATTTTACCCCCGGGGGACATTCCCGATATGCATAGCGGGGCTGGGAGATTGGGTCACATGGGTGGTTTCAGCCTGATCAGGCCCAAATAATACTCCCTGATTCTCAGGTTTAAAACATTACTAAATCCTTACATAAGAGCGCCCATTTTGGAAAAGATAATCTAGAAATCTTGCTTAAGCCTATGCTCTCCCATCCCCAGTTAGCTAAGGTTGTTAAACAGGTCACACAAAATTGTGACACCTGTCTAAAAAATAACCCAAAAACCAGACCTCCTCTAATTACACCTGTCCAACATCGGGGATCATACCCAGGAGCGGACTGGCAAGTAGAATTTACAGCCATGCCCAAGACCCAAGGGTTTTCTTACTTGCGAGTCTTTATTGACACATTCACAGGATGGATCGAAGCGTTCCCTAATGAGACTGAGAGAGCTACAGAAGTCTGTAAAGCTCTGCTGAAGGAGAGATTTGGGCTGCCTCGGTCACTTCAGAGTGACAACGGGCCCTCACTTACAGCCACGATACCCCAGAACGTAGCCGCATGCTTAGGCATAAAATACCGGCTCCGCTCATCCTGGAGGCCTCAAGCTTCAGGAAAGGTAGAGAGAGCCAACCAGACTCTTAAAAGGGCTCTGGCTAAGCTATGTCAGAAACACGTAATAAGTGGACACATATGCTGCCCATAGCCCTCATGAGGATACAGACATCCCCCAAACGGCCACTATTGTTAAGTCCTTATTAAATGATGTATGGACGACCATTCTTAACTTCTGATTTGTTTCTTGACGAGGATGCCAATACACTCTTAAAACATATAATTGACCTTGGAAGGTTTCAGCAAGAACTCCAAAGGTATGGAGAACAAACCACAGGAAGACTTGAAAAATCCCCAGGTAAAGCCAGGGGATCAAGTATCAGTAAAGACCTGGCAAGAAAAAGGGAGTCCAAACCAGCTGTCCGAGAAATGGACAGGGCCATATCAGGTTGTTCTAGTGACTTCAACTGCTGTAAAAGTGAAGGATCTATCTGCCTGGGTCCACAATTCTAGAATAAAACCCTATGGCCTACAGGAGGGGGAGACAGAAACTGAGACTCCAAAGCCAGAGGACAGCTATTCCTGTGAACCTGTTGAAGATCTCAGGCTCTTGTTCAAGCAGAACCCAATCAATCCTGTCTCAGATAAGTAAAATGCATCATATGATGTTCTTCCTCTTTCTAATCATATCTCCATGTATGGCTATTGATCTCTCCCTAAACGAGGCATGTTCACTTGCAAACCACACTGCTTCTCAACTGAACCTAAGCAGCCCGGGCTGCATCGGCATTAATGACAAAGGTTGGGGGTATGTCAAACCCATCCCAGGGTATCAATATCAAAGGCCCACCCTTCCAGCCGAGCTATGGGCTCTTACTCAGTGCCCCCATGTGGTCGTAATATGGCCTTTTGGGGAAAGGGGGAAAAAAAACTTCATGTCTTGGTACCAGCAACAACTGTCTCTATTTACCCCCTGGATGACATCTGCAATCCCACCTGAGCCCTTATTTTCTCTCATGACTAACATCCCCCAAGTGACCTTCCCTATCTCTCTAAACAGCCACTCCCTAACAGGGGTGTCAGTGAGAAATCTAGACGACTCACAATGTGGGGTGACCGTCACTGTTGAAACTGATGGGAAAAACCGGGACAGGCCCTGCAGCTGGGAGACCAGCCGACGCCACCCCCAGCCAGCACGCGCCTGGCCCGGCCCGGGGCGCTTCCCGGACCCCGAGCGGGCTAGCGAGGCTGCGGGAGCTCTGGCGGGGGTTGGGGAGGGGGGTGGCTTGAGCGGGGAGGACGTCTCGGTGACCCCCCACCCCCCGCCCCCCACCATCCCGTTCGCTGCTCAGGGTCACGTGGCTCCGGACGATCGGGGCGTCGGCCCGGGGCCGCGGTCCCCGGAGCCTCCTGCGGGCTTAGGGGCAGCCCAGCCGGGGCCCCAGGCGCCCATCCTGCCGGCTGTGCAAACCCCCTGGAGTGCCTCTGCCCCGCCCAGTCCCCAAACCGAGGCCCGCCCTGCCCCCACGCCACGGGCCCAGCACAGGACCTTCCTGAGAGAGCGGACGAGCGACAGCCAGGCACACGGACAGGCACTCGCACGCACCCACGCCAGGTGAGACATAGGCAGAAAGAGTTGAGGGTTCAGAGAGAGACTGGAAGACAGCGTGTGGGCAGGGGTATCCTCGGGCAAGATGCCGGGTGGCTGCAGAGTCCACCCGGCCCTGAGCAGCCAAAGTGATGGGGGCACGGGGAGGCCACTGAGCAGCGGCGGGCCTGGAGAGGCCCAGGGTGGGAGGACACCTGAGATCTCCGCGCTCCGCGCCCCGCCACCCTCCCCCCAACCCCCTGCACGCATGCCACGCCGGGGCGCTCTGACACTAGCTTCTCTGGAGTTTTGTCACTTGAATTTCTCTCCCTCTGCTCAACTGAGTGATGACAGTGTATTGAACAGCTAGGTCATTTCCAAATAAATTAAGCTTAGTGTTTCACAGGACACCCGGACATGTATGGAGAGACCAGCACGGATGCATGGACACCAACCTTGGTAACTGGACAACCAATGGGAAATTACTGTCTGACTCAGGAGAGAGAAAGAATCCCGAACAGATGGAATGAAATGAACAGAAACACAAGCTTTGCAACTCACACCCTAATTCAATTACCAGAAAATAAACAACACTATAACCATTTTAGAAAAACAATAGACCTCTCCATGACCTTTGGTCGGGTGAGGAGTTCAAACACACAGCAAAAAAAAGCCAACTTTTCCAAGTCGTGAATATGTTAGTTCACACATTGACTTTTACATTGAAATGTGTAACAAATAAACTTAAAATCATTGACTCACTACATAAGCATGGAAGTATTTTAAATATAAAATATGTTCTATAGTATTCAGGAAGCACTTGGCACATCTCTAAGTGTATCAGACACAAAACTGGAACGTAGTGGAAGAGTCAGGATAGTCTAAAAATGAATCCATAACTAAAAGGAACACACAGGATTACTGTAGATAAAAAAGGTTAAAGAAGAGAAGCTAGAAATCAGTCAATAAATGTCTTAGGGGTTAGCTTAGAGTGACTAGCCTCTGCGTGACTCTTTAAATTTTTCATGTTTGCAGCTTCCAAATTTTCCATTTTGAGAATAATCCTTTCGCCTCCAAACCAGAGTGACTTGGGGACACAAAGGTAGAAGTCGATAATTTTCTTTGCCTATGTCTGAATATTTACAGTCAGAGGTAGAAAAGGAGGAGTATGTCCCTTGTCTAGATGATGTCAATCCCTAGGTGTGGGATGTCTCCAGCCCTGGTTTAGCCATAAATGTTCCACCAGTAAAGATTTCTCGGAGACCAAATGCTGCCTAGCCCTGGAAAAGACAATATCCCTTAAAACCAGTAGCTCTTGAGGGTCTTAAATCATTAGTTAACAAATACCAAGATACTGGAACTCGAATCAGCTGTGAGTCCCCCTGCAACACCCCAATCTTGCCCGTTCAAAAACCAGATGGATCTTACCGATTCGTCCAGGATCTAAGATTTGTTAATGAAGCTGTGGTTCCAATCCACCCCATAGTCCCAAACCCATATACCCTCCTATCCGAAGTCCCAGGAAATGCCAAGTACTTCTCAGTCTTGGACCTTCAAGGTGCTTTCTTTTGCATTCCTCTCCATCCTGAATCCCAAAAACTCTTTGCTTTTGAGTGGCGGGACTTGGAAACAAGAGAGACCATACAACTCTCGACTGGACTCGACTACCCCAAGGGTTTAGGGACAGCCCTCATATCTTCGGGACTTCCTTGGGGAGAGAAGTAAGGGAATTAACTTTAACAAACAGTAGTCTAATACAGTATGTGGATGACTTGCTCATAGCTAGGCCAGATTTTACCAGCTCTCAAATGGACACTATTTAAAACGCTAACTTTCCTGTATGAAAAGGGTTATCGAGTATCCCCCAAGTAGGCTCAGATTAGCTTAACCCAAGTAAAATACCTTGGATTTATAATTACGGAGAGAAAAAGAATGCCTGACCCCGAGGGGAGATCCCTCATCTTAAATACCCCGTACCCCCAAACAAAACAACAGCTTAGGGGATTTTTAGGAAGGACCGGGTTTTGAAGGATCTGGGTTCCTAATTATAGCAATCTGGCCAGACACCTATATGAAAATTTAAGGGGGAAAGAGGAAGAGCCACTCGACTGTCATGAGACCTGCAAGGTGGCCTTTAATGCCCTAAAAGAATCCATCACTACAGCCCCAGCTTTAGGCCTCCCCAACCTGGAGAAGCCTTTTAGACTCTATGTTTCTGGAAGGACAGGAACTGCTCTTGGGGTGTTAGAGCAGATGATGGGGCCCGTATTACAACCTGTGGCTTATCTCTCAAAATAACTAGATGAGGTGGCCAGAGGGTGGCCCACTTGCCTCCGGGCAGTAGCAGTCACCGCTCTTATGGTTAAGGAGGCATCTAAGCTGAACCTGGGTCAGCCCACCACAGTGTATACGCCTCACCGTGTGCAAGCAGTCTTGGAAACGAAAGGGGACAGGTGGATGACAGGGGGAAGGATCACCCAATACCAAGCCCTCCTCCTTGACACTCCAGAAATAAAGTTGAGGGTCTGCCAGACTTTAAATCCAGCATCCTTACTGCCAGATCCCCCTACCTCCCCTCTGGATCACCAATGCATACAAATCACAGACGAGTTATACTCTTCTCGCCGGGACCTATCAGAGACACCTTTATCTGACCCAGAGGAAAACTGGCACACAGATGGCAGCAGTTTTGCAGAAAAGGGAGAGAGGAAAGCAGGATATGCTGTAGTGAGCCTGGAAGAAACTAAGGAAAGTGGGTCTCTTCCCCCAGACACCTCAGCCCAGAAAGCTGAACTTTTTGCCCTGACAAGAGCTTTGGAGTTAGGAGAAGGAAAGAGGATTAATGTGTGTATGGACTCTAAGTATGCTTTCCTCATTCTGCATGCCCGTGCAGCAATTTGGAAAGAAAGAGGGATGCTCAGTGCCCGAAGCTCTGCTATTAAACACAAAGAGCTCATTCTCAGGCTCCTGGAGGCAGTCAAACTTCCTGCAAAATTAGCTGTCATCCACTGCAAGAGTCACCAAAAGGGGCAAGAAAAAGAGGCTCAGGGAAATAGGAAAGCTGATCAAGAGGCAGGATGAGCTGCCGGGGAAGCTACCTCTGCCACTGCTATCTGCCCCCTTTTCCCCAAGGAAACCCTGACTCCAGATTTTACCCCAGGGGGACATTCCCGATATGCTGAGCGGGGTTGGGAGATTGGGTCACAAGGGTGGTATCAGCCTGATCAGGCCCAAATAATACTCCCTGATTCTCAGGTTTAAAACATTACTAAATCCTTACATAAGAGCACCCATTTTGGAAAAGATAATCTAGAAATCTTGCTTAAGCCTATTCTCTCCCATCCCCAGTTAGCTAAGGTTGTTAAACAAGTCACACAAAATTGTGACACCTGTCTAAAAAATAACCCAAAAACCAGACCTCCTCTAATTACACCTGTCCAACATCGGGGATCATACCCATGAGTGGACTGGCAATGCCGCTCCGCATTTAGAATTTACAGCCATGCCCAAGACCCAAGGGTTTTCTTACTTGCTAGTCTTTATTGACACATTCACAGGATGGATCGAAGCGTTCCCTACTGAGACTGAGAGAGCTACAGAAGTCTGTAAAGCTCTGCTGAAGGAGATAGTGCCTAGGTTTGGGCTGCCTCGGTCACTTCAGAGTGACAACGGGCCCTCACTTACAGCCACGATACCCCAGAACCTAGCCGCATGCTTAGGCATAAAACACCAGCTCCGCTCATCCTGGAGGCCTCAAGCTTCAGGAAAGGTAGAGAGAGCCAACCAGACTCTTAAAAGGGCTCTGGCTAAGCTATGTCAGAAACACATAATAAGTGGACACATATGCTGCCCATAGCTCTCATGAGACTACGGACATCCCCAAACGGCCACTATTGTTAATTCCTTATGAAATGATGTATGGACGACCATTCTGAACTTCTGATTTGTTTCTTGACGAGGATGCCAATACACTCTTAAAACATATAATTGACCTGGGAAGGTTTCCGCAAGAACTCCAACGGTATGGAGAACAAACTACAGGAAGACTTGAAAAATCCCCAGGTAAAGCCAGGGGATCAAGTATCAGTAAAGACCTGGCAAGAAAAAGGGAGTCCAAACCAGCTGTCCGAGAAATGGACAGGGCCATATCAGGTTGTTCTAGTGACTTCAACTGCTGTAAAAGTGAAGGGTCTATCTGCCTGGGTCCACAATTCTAGAATAAAACCCTATGGCCTACAGGAGGGGGAGACAGAAACTGAGACTCCAAAGCCAGAGGACAGCTATTCCTGTGAACCTGTTGAAGATCTCAGGCTCTTGTTCAAGCAGAACCCCATCAATCCTGCCTCAGATAAGTAAAATGCATCATATGATGTTCTTCCTCTTTCTAATCATATCTCCCTGTATGGCTATTGATCTCTCCCTAAACGAGGCATGTTCACTTGCAAACCACACTGCTTCTCAACTGAACCTAAGCAGCCCGGGCTGCATCTGCATTAATGACAAAGGTTGGGGGTATGTCCAACCCATCCCAGGGTATCACTATCAAAGACCCACCCTTCCTACCGAGCTAAGGGCTGTTACTCAGCGCCCCCATGTGGTCGTAATATGGCCTTTTGGGGAAAGGGGGAAAAAAAACTTCATGTCTTGGTACCAGCAACAACTGTCTCTATTTACCCCCTGGATGACATCTGCAATCCCACCTGAGCCCTTATTTTCTCTCATGACTAACATCCCCCAAGTGACCTTCCCTATCTCTCTAAAAAGCCACTCCCTAACAGGGGTGTCCGTGAGAAATCTAGACGACTCACAATGTGGGGTGACCGTCACTGTTGAACCTGATGGGAAAAACCGGGACAGGCCCTGCAGCTGGGAGACCAGCCGACGCCACCCCCGGCCAGCACGCGCCTGGCCCGGCCCGGGGCGTTTCCCGGACCCCGAGCGGCCTGGCGAGGCTGCGGGAGCTCTGGCGGGGGTTGGGGAGGGGGGTGGCTTGACCGGAGAGGACGTCTCCGTGCCCCCACACCCCCCGCACCCCACCATCCCGTTCGCTGCTCAGGGTCACGTGGCTCCAGACGAGCGGGGCGTGGGCCCGGGGCCGCGGTCCCCAGAGCCTCCTGCGGGCTTAGGGGCAGCCCAGCCGGGGCCCCAGGCGCCCATCCTGCCGGCTGTGCAAACCCCCTGGAGTGCCTCAGCCACGCCCTGTCCCCAAACCGAGGCCCGCCCTGCCCCCACGCCACGGGCCCAGCACAGGACCTTCCTGAGAGAGCGGACGAGCGACAGCCAGGCACACGGACAGGCACTCGCACGCACCCACGCCAGGTGAGACAGAGGCAGAAAGAGTCGAGGGTTCAGAGAGAGACTGGAAGACAGCGTGTGGGCAGGGGGGGCCTCGGGCAGGATGCCGGGCAGCTGCAGAGACCACCCGGCCCTGAGCAGCCAAAGCGATGGGGGCGGGGGGAGGCCCCTGAGCAGCGGCGGGCCTGGAGAGGCCCAGGGTGGGAGGACACCTGTGATCTCCGCGCTCCGCGCCCCGCCCCCCTCCCCCCAACCCCCTGCACGCATGCCACGCCGGGGCGCTCTGACACTAGCTTCTCTGGAGTTTTGTCACTTGAATTTCTCTCCCTCTGCTCAACTGAGTGATGACAGTGTATTGAACAGCTAGGTCATTTCCAAATAAATTAAGCTTAGTGTTTCACAGGACACCCGGACATGTATGGAGAGACCAGCACGGATGCATGGACACCAACCTTGGTAACTGGACAACCAATGGGAAATTACTGTCTGACTCAGGAGAGAGAAAGAATCCCGAACAGATGGAATGAAATGAACAGAAACACAGGCTTTGCAACTCACACCCTAATTCAATTACCAGAAAATAAACAACATTATAACCATTTTAGAAAAGCAATAGACCTCTCCATGACCTTTGGTCGGGTGAGGAGTTCAAACACACAGCAAAAAAAAGCCAACTTTTCCAAGTCGTGAATATGTTAGTTCACACATTGACTTTTACATTGAAATGTGTAACAAATAAACTTAAAATCATTGACTCACTACATAAGCATGGAAGTATTTTAAATATAAAATATGTTCTATAGTATTCAGGAAGCACTTGGCACATCTCTAAGTGTATCAGACTCAAAACTGGAACGTAGTGGAAGAGTCAGGATAGTCTAAAAATGAATCCCTAACTAAAAGGAACACACAGGATTACTGTAGATGAAAAAGGTTAAAGAAGAGAAGCTAGAAATCAGTCAATAAATGTCTTAGGGGTTAGCTTAGATTGACTAGCCTCTGCGTGACTCTTTAAATTTTTCATGTATGCAGCTTCCAAATTTTCCATTTTGAGAATAATACTTTCGCCTCCAAACCAGAGTGACTTGGGGACACAAAGGTAGAAGTCGATAATTTTCTTTGCCTATGTCTGAATATTTACAGTCAGAGGTAGAAAAGGAGGAGTCTGTCCCTTGTCTAGATGAGGTCAATCCCCAGGTATGGGATGTCTCCAGCCCTGGTTTAGCCATAAATGTTCCACCAGTAAAGATTTCTCTGAGACCAAATGCTGCCTAGCCCTGGAAAAGACAATATCCCTTAAAACCAGTAGCTCTTGAGGGTCTTAAACCATTAGTTAACAAATACCGAGATACTGGAACTCGAATCAGCTGTGAGTCCCCCTGAAACACCCCAATCTTGCCCGTTCAAAAACTAGATGTATCTTACCGATTCGTCCAGGATCTAAGAGCTGTTAATGAAGCTGTGGTTCCCATCCACCCCATAGTCCCAAACCCATATACCCTCCTATACCAAGTCCCTGGAAATGCCAAGTACTTCTCAGTCTTGGACCTTCAAGGTGCTTTCTTTTGCATGCCTCTCCATCCTGATTCCCAAAAACTCTTTGCTTTTGAGTGGCAGGACTTGGAAACAAGAGAGACCATATAACTCTCGACTGGACTCGACTACCCCAAGGGTTTAGGGACAGCCCTCATATCTTCGGGACTTCCTCGGGGAGAGAACTAAGGGAATTAACTTTAATAAACAGTAGTCTAATACAGTATGTGGATGACTTGCTCATAGCTAGGCCAGATTTTACCAGCTCTCAAATGGACATTATTTAAAACGCTAACTTTCCTGTATGAAAAGGGTTATCGAGTATCCCCCAAGTAGGCTCCGATTAGCTTAACCCAAGTAAAATACCTTGGATTTATAATTACGTAGAGAAAAAGAATGCCTGACCCCGAGGGGAGATCCCTCATGTTAAATACCCCGTACCCCCAAACAAAACAACAGCTTAGGGGATTTTTAGGAAGGACCGGGTTTTGCAGGATCTGGGTTCCTAATTATGGCAATCTGGCCAGACCCCTATATGAAAATTTAAGGGGGAAAGAGGAAGAGACACTCGACTGGCATGAGACCTGCAAGGTGGCCTTTAATGCCCTAAAAGAGTCCATCACTACAGCCCCAGCTTTAGGCCTCCCCAACCTGGAGAAGCCTTTTAGACTCTATGTTTCTGGAAGGACAGGAACTGCTCTTGCGGTGTTAGAGCAGATGATGGGGCCCGTATTACAACCTGTGGCTTATCTCTCAAAATAACTAGATGAGGTGGCCAGAGGGTGGCCCACTTGCCTCCGGGCAGTAGCAGCCACTGCTCTTATGGTTAAGGAGGCATCTAAGCTGACCCTGGGTCAGCCCACCACAGTGTATACGCCTCACCGGGTGCAAGCAGTCTTGGAAACGAAAGGGGACAGGTTGATGACAGGGGGAAGGATCACCCAATACCAAGCCCTCCTCCTTGACACTCCAGAAATAAAGTTGAGGGTCTGCCAGACTTTAAATCCAGCAACCTTACTGCCAGATCCCCCTACCTCCCCTCTGGATCACCAATGCATACAAATCACAGACGAGTTATACTCTTCTCGCCGGGACCTATCAGAGACACCTTTATCTGACCCAGAGGAAAACTGGCACACAGATGGCAGCAGTTTTGCAGAAAAGGGAGAGAGGAAAGCAGGATATGCTGTAGTGAGCCTGGAAGAAACTAAGGAAAGTGGGTCTCTTCCCCCAGACACCTCAGCCCAGAAAGCTGAACTTTTTGCCCTGACAAGAGCTTTGGAGTTAGGAGAAGGAAAGAGGATTAATGTGTGTATGGACTCTAAGTATGCTTTCCTCATTCTGCATGCCCGTGCAGCAATTTGGAAAGAAAGAGGGATGCTCAGTGCCCGAATCTCTGCTATTAAACACAAAGAGCTCATTCTCAGGCTCCTGGAGGCAGTCAAACTTCCTGCAAAATTAGCTGTCATCCACTGCAAGAGTCACCAAAAGGGGCAAGAAAAAGAGGCTCAGGGAAATAGGAAAGCTGATCAAGAGGCAGGATGAGCTGACGGGGAAGCTACCTCTGCCACTGCTATCTGCCCCCTTTTCCCCAAGGAAACCCTGACTCCAGATTTTACCCCAGGGGGACATTCCCGATATGCTGAGCGGGGTTGGGAGATTGGGTCACATGGGTGGTATCAGCCTGATCAGGCCCAAATAATACTCCCTGATTCTCAGTTTTAAAACATTACTAAATCCTTACATAAGAGCACCCATTTTGGAAAAGATAATCTAGAAATCTTGCTTAAGCCTATTCTCTCCCATCCCCAGTTAGCTAAGGTTGTTAAACAAGTCACACAAAATTGTGACACCTGTCTAAAAAATAACCCAAAACCAGACCTCCTCTAATTACACCTGTCCAACATCGGGGATCATACCCATGAGTGGACTGGCAATGCCGCTCCGCATTTAGAATTTACAGCCATGCCCAAGACCCAAGGGTTTTCTTACTTGCTAGTCTTTATTGACACATTCACAGGATGGATCGAAGCGTTCCCTACTGAGACTGAGAGAGCTACAGAAGTCTGTAAAGCTCTGCTGAAGGAGATAGTGCCTAGGTTTGGGCTGCCTCGGTCACTTCAGAGTGACAACGGGCCCTCACTTACAGCCACGATACCCCAGAACCTAGCCGCATGCTTAGGCATAAAACACCAGCTCCGCTCATCCTGGAGGCCTCAAGCTTCAGGAAAGGTAGAGAGAGCCAACCAGACTCTTAAAAGGGCTCTGGCTAAGCTATGTCAGAAACACATTATAAGTGGACACATATGCTGCCCATAGCTCTCATGAGGCTACGGACATCCCCCAAATGGCCACTATTGTTAAGTCCTTATGAAATGATGTATGGACGACCATTCTGAACTTCTGATTTGTTTCTTGACAAGGATGCCAATACACTCTTAAAACATATAATTGACCTGGGAAGGTTTCCGCAAGAACTCCAACGGTATGGAGAAGAAACCACAGGAAGACTTGAAAAATCCCCAGGTAAAGCCAGGGGATCAAGTATCAGTAAAGACCTGGCAAGAAAAAGGGAGTCCAAACCAGCTGTCTGAGAAATGGACAGGGCCATATCAGGTTGTTCTAGTGACTTCAACTGCTGTAAAAGTGAAGGGTCTATCTGCCTGGGTCCACAAATCTAGAATAAAACCCTATGGCCTACAGGAGGGGGAGACAGAAACTGAGACTCCAAAGCCAGAGGACAGCTATTCCTGTGAACCTGTTGAAGATCTCAGGCTCTTGTTCAAGCAGAACCCCATCAATCCTGCCTCAGATAAGTAAAATGCATCATATGATGTTCTTCCTCTTTCTAATCATATCTCCCTGTATGGCTATTGATCTCTCCCTAAACGAGGCATGTTCACTTGCAAACCACACTGCTTCTCAACTCAACCTAAGCAGCCCGGGCTGCATCTGCATAAATGACAAAGTTTGGGGGTATGGCCAACCCATCCCAGGGTATCACTATCAAAGGCCCACCCTTCCAGCCGAGCTATGGGCTGTTACTCAGCGCCCCCATATGGTCGTAATATGGCCTTTTTGGGAAAGTGGGGAAAAAATCTTCATGTCTTGGTACCAGCAACAACTGTCTCTATTTACCCCATGGATGACATCTGCAATCCCACCTGAGCCCTTATTTTCTCTCATGACTAACATCCCCCAAGTGACCTTCCCTATCTCTCTAAAAAGCCAATCCCTAACAGGGGTGTCAGTGAGAAATCTAGACGACTCACAATGTGGGGTGACCGTCACTGTTGAAACTGATGGGAAAAACCGGGACAGGCCCTGCAGCTGGGAGACCAGCCGACGCCACCCCCGGCCAGCACGCGCCTGGCCCGGCCCGGGGCGTTTCCCGGACCCCGAGCGGCCTGGCGAGGCTGCGGGAGCTCTGGCGGGGGTTGGGGAGGGGGGTGGCTTGACCGGGGAGGACGTCTCCGTGCCCCCACACCCCACGCCCCCCACCATCCCGTTCGCTGCTCAGTGTCACGTGGCTCCAGACGAGCGGGGCGTGGGCCCGGGGCCGCGGTCCCCAGAGCCTCCTGCGGGCTTAGGGGCAGCCAAGCTGGGGCCCCAGGCGCCCATCCTGCCGGCTGTGCAAACCCCCTGGAGTGCCTCAGCCCCGCCCTGTCCCCAAACCGAGGCCCGCCCTGCCCCCACGCCACGGGCCCAGCACAGGACCTTCCTGAGAGAGCGGACGAGCTACAGCCAGGCACACGGACAGGCACTCGCACGCACCCACGCCAGGTGAGACAGAGGCAGAAAGAGTCGAGGGTTCTGAGAGAGACTGGAAGACAGCGTGTGGGCAGGGGGGGCATCGGGCAGGATGCCGGGCAGCTGCAGAGACCACCCGGCCCTGAGCAGCCAAAGCGATGGGGGCGGGGGGAGGCCCCTGAGCAGCGGCGGGCCTGGAGAGGCCCAGGGTGGGAGGACACCTGAGATCTCCGCGCTCCGCGCCCCGCCCCCCTCCCCCCAACCCCCTGCACGCATGCCACGCCGGGGCGCTCTGACACTAGCTTCTCTGGAGTTTTGTCACTTGAATTTCTCTCCCTCTGCTCAACTGAGTGATGACAGTGTATTGAACAGCTAGGTCATTTCCAAATAAATTAAGCTTAGTGTTTCACAGGACACCCGGACATGTATGGAGAGACCAGCACGGATGCATGGACACCAACCTTGGTAACTGGACAACCAATGGGAAATTACTGTCTGACTCAGGAGAGAGAAAGAAACCCGAACAGATGGAATGAAATGAACAGAAACACAGGCTTTGCAACTCACACCCTAATTCAATTACCAGAAAATAAACAACACTATAACCATTTTAGAAAAACAATAGACCTCTCCATGACCTTTGGTCGGGTGAGGAGTTCAAACCCACAGCAAAAAAAAGCCAACTTTTCCAAGTCGTGAATATGTTAGTTCACACATTGACTTTTACATTGAAATGTGTAACAAATAAACTTAAAATCATTGACTCACTACATAAGCATGGAAGTATTTTAAATATAAAATATGTTCTATAGTATTCAGGAAGCACTTGGCACATCTCTAAGTGTATCAGACCCAAAACTGGAACGTAGTGGAAGAGTCAGGATAGTCTAAAAATGAATCCATAACTAAAAGGAACACACAGGATTACTGTAGATAAAAAAGGTTAAAGAAGAGAAGCTAGAAATCAGTCAATAAATGTCTTAGGGGTTAGCTTAGATTGACTAGCCTCTGCGTGACTCTTTAAATTTTTCATGTATGCAGCTTCCAAATTTTCCATTTTGAGAATAATACTTTCGCCTCCAAACCAGAGTGACTTCGGGACACAAAGGTAGAAGTCGATAATTTTCTTTGCCTATGTCTGAATATTTACAGTCAGAGGTAGAAAAGGAGGAGTCTGTCCCTTGTCTAGATGAGGTCAATCCCCAGGTGTGGGATGTCTCCAGCCCTGGTTTAGCCATAAATGTTCCACCAGTAAAGATTTCTCTGAGACCAAATGCTCCCTAGCAGTGGAAAAGACAATATCCCTTAAAACCAGTAGCTCTTGAGGGTCTTAAACCATTAGTTAACAAATACCGAGATACTGGAACTCGAATCAGCTGTGAGTCCCCCTGAAACACCCCAATCTTGCCCGTTCAAAAACCAGATGGATCTTACCGATTCGTCCAGGATCTAAGAGCTGTTAATGAAGCTGTGGTTCCCATCCACCCCATAGTCCCAAACCCATATACCCTCCTATACCAAGTCCCAGGAAATGCCAAGTACTTCTCAGTCTTGGACCTTCAAGGTGCTTTCTTTTGCATGCCTCTCCATCCTGATTCCCAAAAACTCTTTGCTTTTGAGTGGCGGGACTTGGAAACAAGAGAGACCATACAACTCTCGACTGGACTCGACTACCCCAAGGGTTTAGGGACAGCCCTCATATCTTCGGGACTTCCTCGGGGAGAGAACTAAGGGAATTAACTTTAATAAACAGTAGTCTAATACAGTATGTGGATGACTTGCTCATAGCTAGGCCAGATTTTACCAGCTCTCAAATGGACATTATTTAAAACGCTAACTTTCCTGTATGAAAAGGGTTATCGAGTATCCCCCAAGTAGGCTCCGATTAGCTTAACCCAAGTAAAATACCTTGGATTTATAATTACGGAGAGAAAAAGAATGCCTGACCCCGAGGGGAGATCCCTCATGTTAAATACCCCGTACCCCCAAACAAAACAACAGCTTAGGGGATTTTTAGGAAGGACCGGGTTTTGCAGGATCTGGGTTCCTAATTATGGCAATCTGGCCAGACCCCTATATGAAAATTTAAGGGGGAAAGAGGAAGAGACACTCGACTGGCATGAGACCTGCAAGGTGGCCTTTAATGCCCTAAAAGAGTCCATCACTACAGCCCCAGCTTTAGGCCTCCCCAACCTGGAGAAGCCTTTTAGACTCTATGTTTCTGGAAGGACAGGAACTGCTCTTGGGGTGTTAGAGCAGATGATGGGGCCCGTATTACAACCTGTGGCTTATCTCTCAAAATAACTAGATGAGGTGGCCAGAGGGTGGCCCACTTGCCTCCGGGCAGTAGCAGCCACTGCTCTTATGGTTAAGGAGGCATCTAAGCTGACCCTGGGTCAGCCCACCACAGTGTATACGCCTCACCGTGTGCAAGCAGTCTTGGAAACGAAAGGGGACAGGTGGATGACAGGGGGAAGGATCACCCAATACCAAGCCCTCCTCCTTGACACTCCAGAAATAAAGTTGAGGGTCTGCCAGACTTTAAATCCAGCATCCTTACTGCCAGATCCCCCTACCTCCCCTCTGGATCACCAATGCATACAAATCACAGACGAGTTATACTCTTCTCGCCGGGACCTATCAGAGACACCTTTATCTGACCCAGAGGAAAACTGGCACACAGATGGCAGCAGTTTTGCAGAAAAGGGAGAGAGGAAAGCAGGATATGCTGTAGTGAGCCTGGAAGAAACTAAGGAAAGTGGGTCTCTTCCCCCAGACACCTCAGCCCAGAAAGCTGAACTTTTTGCCCTGACAAGAGCTTTGGAGTTAGGAGAAGGAAAGAGGATTAATGTGTGTATGGACTCTAAGTATGCTTTCCTCATTCTGCATGCCCGTGCAGCAATTTGGAAAGAAAGAGGGATGCTCAGTGCCCGAAGCTCTGCTATTAAACACAAAGAGCTCATTCTCAGGCTCCTGGAGGCAGTCAAACTTCCTGCAAAATTAGCTGTCATCCACTGCAAGAGTCACCAAAAGGGGCAAGAAAAAGAGGCTCAGGGAAATAGGAAAGCTGATCAAGAGGCAGGATGAGCTGCCGGGGAAGCTACCTCTGCCACTGCTATCTGCCCCCTTTTCCCCAAGGAAACCCTGACTCCAGATTTTACCCCAGGGGGACATTCCCGATATGCTGAGCGGGGTTGGGAGATTGGGTCACAAGGGTGGTATCAGCCTGATCAGGCCCAAATAATACTCCCTGATTCTCAGGTTTAAAACATTACTAAATCCTTACATAAGAGCACCCATTTTGGAAAAGATAATCTAGAAATCTTGCTTAAGCCTATTCTCTCCCATCCCCAGTTAGCTAAGGTTGTTAAACAAGTCACACAAAATTGTGACACCTGTCTAAAAAATAACCCAAAAACCAGACCTCCTCTAATTACACCTGTCCAACATCGGGGATCATACCCATGAGTGGACTGGCAATGCCGCTCCGCATTTAGAATTTACAGCCATGCCCAAGACCCAAGGGTTTTCTTACTTGCTAGTCTTTATTGACACATTCACAGGATGGATCGAAGCGTTCCCTACTGAGACTGAGAGAGCTACAGAAGTCTGTAAAGCTCTGCTGAAGGAGATAGTGCCTAGGTTTGGGCTGCCTCGGTCACTTCAGAGTGACAACGGGCCCTCACTTACAGCCACGATACCCCAGAACCTAGCCGCATGCTTAGGCATAAAACACCAGCTCCGCTCATCCTGGAGGCCTCAAGCTTCAGGAAAGGTAGAGAGAGCCAACCAGACTCTTAAAAGGGCTCTGGCTAAGCTATGTCAGAAACACATAATAAGTGGACACATATGCTGCCCATAGCTCTCATGAGACTACGGACATCCCCAAACGGCCACTATTGTTAATTCCTTATGAAATGATGTATGGACGACCATTCTGAACTTCTGATTTGTTTCTTGACGAGGATGCCAATACACTCTTAAAACATATAATTGACCTGGGAAGGTTTCCGCAAGAACTCCAACGGTATGGAGAACAAACTACAGGAAGACTTGAAAAATCCCCAGGTAAAGCCAGGGGATCAAGTATCAGTAAAGACCTGGCAAGAAAAAGGGAGTCCAAACCAGCTGTCCGAGAAATGGACAGGGCCATATCAGGTGGTTCTAGTGACTTCAACTGCTGTAAAAGTGAAGGGTCTATCTGCCTGGGTCCACAAATCTAGAATAAAACCCTATGGCCTACAGGAGGGGGAGACAGAAACTGAGACTCCAAAGCCAGAGGACAGCTATTCCTGTGAACCTGTTGAAGATCTCAGGCTCTTGTTCAAGCAGAACCCCATCAATCCTGCCTCAGATAAGTAAAATGCATCATATGATGTTCTTCCTCTTTCTAATCATATCTCCCTGTATGGCTATTGATCTCTCCCTAAACGAGGCATGTTCACTTGCAAACCACACTGCTTCTCAACTCAACCTAAGCAGCCCGGGCTGCATCTGCATAAATGACAAAGTTTGGGGGTATGTCCAACCCATCCCAGGGTATCACTATCAAAGGCCCACCCTTCCAGCCGAGCTATGGGCTGTTACTCAGCGCCCCCATATGGTCGTAATATGGCCTTTTCGGGAAAGGGGGGAAAAAATCTTCATGTCTTGGTACCAGCAACAACTGTCTCTATTTACCCCCTGGATGACATCTGCAATCCCACCTGAGCCCTTATTTTCTCTCATGACTAACATCCCCCAAGTGACCTTCCCTATCTCTCTAAAAAGCCACTCCCTAACAGGGGTGTCAGTGAGAAATCTAGACGACTCACAATGTGGGGTGACCGTCACTGTTGAAACTGATGGGAAAAACCGGGACAGGCCCTGCAGCTGGGAGACCAGCCGACGCCACCCCCGGCCAGCAGCCGCCTGGCCAGGCCCGGGCCGCTTCCCGCACCCCGAGCGGCCTGGCGAGTCTGCGGGAGCTCTGGCGGGGGTTGGGGAGGGGGGTGGCTTGAGCGGGGAGGACGTCTCGGTGCCCCCCCACCCCCCAACCCCACCATCCCGTTCTCTGCTCAGGGTCACGTGGCTCCGGACGAGCGGGGCGTCGGCCCGGGGCCGAGGTCCCCGGAGCCTCCTGCGGGCTTAGGGGCAGCCCAGCCGGGGCCCCAGGCGCCCATCCTGCCGGCTGTGCAAACCCCCTGGAGTGCCTCAGCCCCGCCCTGTCCCCAAACCGAGGCCGGCCTTGCCCCCATGCCACGGGCCCAGCACAGGACCTTCCTGAGAGAGCGGACGAGCGACAGCCAGGCACACGGACAGGCACTCGCACGCACCCACGTCAGGTGAGACAGAGGCAGAAAGAGAGGAGGGTTCAGAGAGACACCGGAAGACAGCGTGTGGGCAGGGGGGGCTTCGGGCATGATGCCGGGTAGCTTCAGAGACCAACCGGCCCTGAGCAGCAAACGCGATGGGGGCGGGGGGAGGCTGCCGAGCAGAGGCAGGCCTGCAGAGGCCCAGGTAGGGAGGGCACCTGAGATATCCGTGGTCCGCGCCCCTCCCAACCCAACCCCCTGAAAGCACGCCCCTCTCCGACGAAACCTTCTCCGGAGTTTGATCACCCGAATTTCTAACCTTGTGCTCAACTGAGTGATGACAGTATATTGCACAGCTAGTTCATTTCCAAATAAATTAAGCTTAGTGTTTCACAGGACACCCGGACATGAATGCAGAGACCAGCACGGATGCATGGACACCAACCTTGGTAACTGGACAACCAATGGGAAATTACTCTCTGACTCAGGAGAGAGAAAGAAACCCGAACAGATGGAAAAATTGAACAGAAACACAAACTTTGCAACTCACACCCCAATTCAATTACCGAAAAAACAACAACACTATAACCATTTTAGAAAAACAATAGACCTCTCCATGACCTTTGGTCCCATGAGGAGTTCTTACACACAACAAAAAAAGCCACCTTTTCCAAATCGAGAATATGTTAGTTCACACATTGATTTTACATTGAAATGTGTAACAAATAAACTTAAAATCATTGACTCACTACATACCCATGGAAGTATTTTAAACATAAAATATGTTCTATAGTATTCAGGAAGCAGTTGGCACATCTGTAAGTGTATCAGACCCCAAACTGGAACTTAATGGAAGAGTCAGGATAGTCTAAAAATGAATCCCTAACTAAAAGGAATACACAGGATTACGTAGATCAAAAAGGTTAAAGAAGAGAAACTAGAAATCAGTCAATAAATGTTTGAGGGGTTAGCCTAGAGTGACTAGCCTCTGCGTTACTTTTTAAATTTTTCATGTTTGCATCTTCCAAATTTTCCATGCTGAGAATAATACTTTGATATCAGTTTCGAGATCAGTCTCACACTAAAGACAGTAAGAGTGGAATAAGAAATAAGAAATGCTTGGGGGGGGGGAAGAAATGCTTGAACTAAAGGTGGTACTGATGAAATTATTTGCAGGGCAGCCAAGGAGTCACAGATGTAGAGAACAGACTTATGGACATGGGCAGGGGGGAGGAAGGAGAGGGTGAGATGAATGCAGAGGAACATGGAAACATAGTACCATACGTTAAAAGAGATGCCAATGCAATTTGCTGTATGACTCAGGGGACTCAAACAGGGGCTCTGCAACAAGCTAGAGGGGTGGAATGGGGAGGAGGAGACGGGAGAGAGGTTCAGGAGGGAGGAGACCTATGTAAACCTGTGGCTCATTCACGTTGATGTTTGGCAACAAAATTCTGTAAAGCAACTATCCTTCAATTGAAAGAAAAAGTCATGTTTGGACTTACCAAACAAGGTCTTGTGTACTTCTAGCATGGCCTTCTGTTTCGTGCTGCCATCCTTAATTCATTCTTCCATATCATTAAACAGACTAGTCAAGTTTTTCCCAAAAACATCTTGAGCTCCTGCATCATGCTGATCAACTGCCTTCTCTCGATCCAGTATAGAATGGAGACCAAAGAAACCTTTTGTCGTTTCTTCAAGTGATTGAAGCCACTCTATGTGATTTTAAAAAATAAATGTGGATAAGACGGATATGACCAAAGCAATCTAATGACAATATCTGTGCTTCATTAAAGACTTCTGCAGAGAACTAGTAAATTTATTGTATAGTATCAGAAGAATTTTTTAAATCCACACCAACATTTCTTTCGCCTCCGCTAGCCATCTAGACAAGGAAAACTGATTTTACCAATCAATGTCCCTAGTTCTGCTCCCTCACCGATTTTTACGCAATATGTGTTACTCAGGCAGGAGACCCTGGTTCAATTCCTGGGTCAGGAAGATCTGCTGGAGAAGGGATAGTCTACCCACTCCAGGATTAGTGGGCTTCCCTTTTGGCTCAGTTGGTAAAGAATCATTCCTCTGTACCAAGAGTAGCTCAACTCCTCTCAAAGCAAATACAGGACAGTAGTAACTATGCAGGACAAAGCTGATTCTGTACATTTATACTACTCGCTCATGAGCTTGACAGAGGTTCTAGATCTGTTACCACATTCTTTTTTTTTTAAGTGATATCCGAATGTGCAGGTGAAAGTGGCTCAGGTCGTGCCGGACTCTTTGCGGCCCCAAGGACTACACAGTCCATGGAATTCTCTAGGCCAGAATACTGGAGTGGGTAGCCTATCCCTTCTCCAGGGGATCTTCCCGACCCAGGACTCAAAGCGGGGTCTCCTGCGTTGCAGGCAGATTCTTTAGCAACTGAGCTAGTAGGGCTTCCCTGGTGGCTCAGTTGCGAAAGAATATCTGCATAACTGTCTATCGATTTGGAATTAGCAATCTGTCTGTGAGCAGGGCCGGTCATAAGCAGCTTCTGTGAGAAAACAGAAGCATGTCTGCCTGACTTGCTTCTCTGGGGAGCTTTCACTGTTCTTGCGCTAGTGCACATGGCAAGTTTCTAAGTGAGAAAGTAATGGCTATTATCACAGCTGGCCACTGAGGTACTTAATGGCAGAGGCAATCCCAGCTCTGCCAAGCAGTAGCCATCACGAAATCAGCTATTGTCATTGTAGCCAAGTTCCGTGAATTTGTGGTGTTATTTGCTGTGTTCTTCAAGAAGATGCCTTCGCCCTGCCAGTAAGACATATTTCCATAACACACAGCCATGCACTCAATCGATGTGCATCCTCCAGTAAATTCCAGCCCCGATGTCCTAGAGGAGCCTCTCTGCCCATTGTCATAAGCCAGTCTAATTTTGTGTGAGACCGTGAAAACTCAGTGTCTTTATTACGCTTGTGCTTCTGACGGGAGGTCTGAGAAGGCACTTCTGAAGGTTTATTCCTACCAGTCGTTGTCATATTTATCGAGTCTTTATTTTATATTTTTTCTTATTTTTTACTTCTACAAGTTTCTTGCTACCAACCCGTCTCCCTCCACCCTCGTGCACACACGGTCAGTCATGGAATCCCATGGACTTCAGCCCGCCAGACTACTCTGCCCATGGATTTTTCCAGGCAAGAATACTGGAGTGGGTTGCCATTTCCTTCTCCATGTATGGAGTCTTTAAAGATTCCATCACTGAGGTGTTGCTTCTCCACTTGTACATGCCCTTCCTCCCTAAGTGCAGTAGAAGTCATCCCCACTTCCCAACATGTCTGTCTTCCGTCCTCTGGAGTATATATTGCTTGAGCTCACCACAGCGTCATGATATTCTAGAAACCCTTCTGATTGCAGTCTCTTCAGGAGGTTACAAGTGCTTCAAACCTCAGAATTTTACAAAGCACTTTTTACGACCTCAGCTGAAAGGGAAGTCAACACTCAGTGAAAGTCACAGGCTTCAATGGCCTGGACTTGATTATGGGATGTGCTTTCATAATCATCGTGTTTCCGATACCAACTAAGATGTCACTGAGAAATTTTTTTCTTTCTCATCATTGTATCTTTAATGTTTATTTAGATATATTATGGGTATTCCTACATATCTTCCCTTAGGGATGAGGGTCTGAAGTCAGTAGAACTTACTACAACTGATTTCCAGTTAGCTGTGTTAGGACAGGAAAAAGAATGACCAGCTGCTGGATTCTTAAGATTATGTATGAAAATATGATTCGTTTTACTGTGTGAAGTCATCCAATTCTAACTTTCTGAAATAGGAATTCAGAAAAATCAAAAAAAAAATCGCCTAACTACTAGGTGGACTCCCATACAAGTACTGACCAGGCCCGACCCTGCTCAGTTTCCCAAATCACAGGAGAGAGGGCACGTTCAGGGTGGTATGGCCTTAGACCGAGGCGGCTGCCAGGCGCCCCAGGAGCCCCGCCTTGCGCCTCCCTTGCGATCTGACCTGCCGGTGGGGCCTGGGGCTACAGTTCTCCAGCGGGCGCGCGCTGCACTTGAGCCGCACGACCCGCGACTGGACTCCGGCCGGCCAGAGCCTGCAGCTCGGCGGCCAGCGGAGGGCGTCCCTGCTCCGCACACCGCGAGCCCAGGCCAGCACCCGTCTGGCACGGCCGGCCGGGGCCTGGCGTGCCTGCGGAACCTGGGGTGGGGGGAGGGGGGGTGGGCAGAGCAGCGAGGACATCTCGGTGCCCCCTCACCCCCTGTCACCCACCATGCCGTTCGCTGCTCAGGGTCAGGTGGCTCCGGACGAGCGGGGCTTCGGTCCGGGTCCGCGGTCCCCGGAGCCTCCTGGGGCTTAGGGGCAGCCCAGCCGGGGCCCCAGGCGCCCGTCCTGCCGGCTGTGCAAACCCCCTGGAGCACCTCAGCCCCGTCTTTTCGCCCTACCGAGGCCCGCCCTGCCGCCACGCCGCGGGCCCAGCACAGGACCTTCCTGGGAGAGCAGGCGAGCGACAGCCAGGGACACGGACAGGCACTCGCATGCACCCACGCCAGGTGAGACAGAGGCAGAAAGAGTCGAGGGTTCAGAGAGAGACTGGAAGACAGCGTGTGGGCAGGGGGGGCCTCGGGCACGATGCCGGGCAGCTACAGAGACCACCCGGCCCTGAGCAGCCAAAGCGATGGGGGCGGGGGGAGGCCACTGAGCAGCAGCTGACCTGGAGAGGCCCAGGGTGGGAGGACACCTGAGACCTCCGCGCTCCGCGCACCGCCCCCTCCCCCCAACCCCCTGCACGCATGCCACGCCGGGGCGCTCTGACACTAGCTTCTCTGGAGTTTTGTTACTTGAATTTCTCTCCCTCTGCTCAACTGAGTGATGACAGTGTATTGAACAGCTAGGTCATTTCCAAGTAAATTAAGCTTAGTGTTTCACAGGACACCCGGACATGTATGGAGAGACCAGCACGGATGCATGGACACCAACCTTGGTAACTGGACAACCAATGGGATATTACTGTCTGACTCAGGAGAGAGAAAGAAACCCGAACAGATGGAATGAAATGAACAGAAACACAAGCTTTGCAACTCACACCCTAATTCAATTACCAGAAAAAAAACAACACTATAACCATTTTAGAAAAACAATAGACCTCTCCATGACCTTTGGTCGGGTGAGGAGTTCAAACACACAGCAAAAAAAAGCCAACTTTTCCAAGTCGTGAATATGTTAGTTCACACATTGACTTTTACATTGAAATGTGTAACAAATAAACTTAAAATCATTGACTCACTACATAAGCATGGAATTATTTTAAACATAAAATATGTTCTATAGTGTTCAGGAAGCACTTGGCACATCTCTAAGTTTATCAGACTCAAAACTGGAACGTAGTGGAAGAGTCAGGATAGTCTAAAAATGAATCCCTAACTAAAAGGAACACACAGGATTACTGTAGATAAAAAAGGTTAAAGAAGAGAAGCTAGATATAAGTCAATAAATGTCTTAGGGGTTAGCTTAGAGTGACTAGCCTCTGCGTGACTCTTTAAATTTTTCATGTTTGCAGCTTCCAAATTTTCCATGGTGAGAATAAGACTTTCGCCTCCAAACCAGAGTGACTTGGGGACACAAAGGTAGAAGTCGATAATTTTCTTTGCCTATGTCTGAATATTTACAGTCAGAGGTAGAAAAGGAGGAGTCTGTCCCTTGTCTAGATGATGTCAATCCCCAGGTGTGGGATGTCTCCAGCCCTGGTTTAGCCATAAATGTTCCACCAGTAAAGATTTCTCTGAGACCAAATGCTCCCTAGCCATGGAAAAGACAATATCCCTTAAAACCAGAAGCTCTTGAGGGTCTTAGACCATTAGTTAACAAATACCGAGATACTGGAACTCGAATCAGCTGTGAGTCCCCCTGAAACACCCCAATCTTGCCCGTTCAAAAACCAGATGGATCTTACCGATTCGTCCAGGATCTAAGAGCTGTTAATGAAGCTGTGGTTCCCATCCACCCCATAGTCCCAAACCCATATACCCTCCTATCCCAAGTCCCAGGAAATGCCAAGTACTTCTCAGTCTTGGACCTTCAAGGTGCTTTCTTTTGCATTCCTCTCCATCCTGAATCCCAAAAACTCTTTGCTTTTGAGTGGCGGGACTTGGAAACAAGAGAGACCATACAACTCTCGACTGGACTCGACTACCCCAAGGGTTTAGGGACAGCCCTCATATCTTCGGGACTTCCTCGGGGAGAGAACTAAGGGAATTAACTTTAACAAACAGTAGTCTAATACAGTATGTGGATGACTTGCTCATAGCTAGGCCAGATTTTACCAGCTCTCAAATGGACACTATTTAAAACGTTAACTTTCCTGTATGAAAAGGGTTATCGAGTATCCCCCAAGTAGGCTCAGATTAGCTTAACCCAAGTAAAATACCTTGGATTTATAATTACGGAGAGAAAAGGAATGCCTGACCCCGAGGGGAGATCCCTCATCTTAAATACCCCGTACCCCCAAACAAAACAACAGCTTAGGGGATTTTTAGGAAGGACCGGGTTTTGCAGGATCTGGGTTCCTAATTATGGCAATCTGGCCAGACCCCTATATGAAAATTTAAGGGGGAAAGAGGAAGAGCCACTCGACTGGCATGAGACCTGCAAGGTGGCCTTTAATGCCTAAAAGAGTCCATCACTACAGCCCCAGCTTTAGGCCTCCCCAACCTGGGGAAGCCTTTTAGACTCTATGTTTCTGGAAGGACAGGAACTGCTCTTGGGGTGTTAGGGCAGATGATGGGGCCCGTATGACAGCCTGTGGCTTATCTCTCAAAATAACTAGATGAGGTGGCCAGAGGGTGGCCCACTTGCCTCCGGTCAGTAGCAGCCACCGCTCTTATGGTTAAGGAGGCATCTAAGCTGACCCTGGGTCAGCCCACCACAGTGTATATGCCTCACCGGGTGCAAGCAGTCTTGGAAACGAAAGGGGACAGGTGGATGACAGGGGGAAGGATCAACCAATACCAAGCCCTCCTCCTTGACACTCCAGAAATAAAGTTGAGGGTCTGCCAGACTTTCAATCCAGCAACCTTACTGCCAGATCCCCCACTTTCCCTCTGGATCACCAATGCATACAAATCACAGACGAGTTATACTCTTCTCACCGGGACCTATCAGAGACACCTTTATCTGACCCAGAGCAAAACTGGTACACATAGCGCAGCAGTTTTGTAGAAAAGGGAGAGAGGAAAGCAGGATATGGTGTAGCGAGCCTGGAAGAAACTAAGGAAAGTGGGTCTCTTCCCCCAGACACCTCAGCCCAGAAAGCTGAACTTTTTCCCTGACAAGAGCTTTGGAGTTAGGCGAAGGAAAGAAGATTAATGTGTATATGGACTCTAAGTATGCTTTCCTCATTCTGCATGCCCATGCAGCAATTTGGAAAGAAAGAGAGATGCTCAGTGCCCGAAGGTCTCCTATTGAACACAAAGAGCTCATTCTCAGGCTCCTGGAGGCAGTCAAACTTCCTGCAAAATTAGCTGTCATCCACTGCAAGAGTCACCAAAAGGGGCAAGAAAAAGAAGCTCAAGGAAATAGGAAAGCTGATCAAGAGGCAGGACGAGCTGCCGGGGAAGCTACCTCTGCCACTGCTATCTGCCCCCTTTTCCCCAAGGAAACCCTGACTCCAGATTTTACCCCAGGGGGACATTCCCGATATGCTGAGCAGAGCTGGGAGATTGGGTCACATGGGTGGTTTCAGCCTGATCAGGCCCAAATAATACTCCCTGATTCTCAGGTTTAAAAAATTACTAACACCTTACATAAGAGCACCCATTTTGGAAGAGATAATCTAGAAATCTTGCTTAAGTCTATTCTCTCCCATCCCCAGTTAGCTAAGGTTGTTAAACAGGTCACACAAAATTGTGACACCTGTCTAAAAAATAATCCAAAAACCAGACCTCCTCTAATTACACCTGTCCAACATCGGGGATCATACCCAGGAGCGGACTGGCAAGTAGAATTTACAGCTATGCCAAAGACCCAAGGGTTTTCTTATTTGCTAGTCTTTATTGACACATTTACAGGATGGATCGAAGCGTTCCCTACTGAGACAGAGAGAGCTACAGAAGTCTGTAAAGCTCAGCTGAAGGAGATATTGCCTAGGTGTGTGCTCTCTCGGTCACTTCAGAGTGACAATGCGCCCTCATTTACAACCACGATATCCCGGAACCTAGCCGCATGCTTAGGCATAAAATACCAGCTCCGCTCATCCTGGAGGCCTCAAGCTTCAGGAAATGTAGAGAGAGCCAACCAGACTCTTAAAAGGGCTCTGACTAAGCTATATCAAGAAACACATAATAAGTGGACACATAGGCTACCCATAGCCCTCATGAGGGTATGGACATCCCCCCAACGGCCACTATTGTTAATTCCTTATGAAATGATGTATGGAGGTCCATTCTGAACTTCTGGTTTGTGTTTTGACGAGGATGCCAATACACTCTTAAAACATATAATTCACCTGGGAACTTTTCAACAAGAACTCCAACGGTATGGAGAACAAATCCTCCCTAAACCACAGGAAGACTTGAAAAATCCCCAGGTAAAGCCAGGGGATCAAGTATCAGTAAAGACCTGGCAAGAAAAAGGGAGTCCAAACCAGCTGTCCGAGAAATGGACAGGGCCATATCAGGTTGTTCTAGTGACTTCAACTGCTGTAAAAGTGAAGTATCTATCTGCCTGGGTCCACAATTCTAGAATAAAACCCTATGGCCTAAAGGAGCGGGAGACAGAAACTGAGACTCCAAAGCCAGAGGACAGCTATTCCTGTGAACCTGTTGAAGATCTCAGGCTCTTGTTCAAGCAGAACCCCATCAATCCTGCCTCAGATAAGTAAAATGCATCATATGACGTTCTTCTTTCTAATCATATCTCCCTGTATGGCTATTGATCTCTCCCTAAACGAGGCATGTTCACTTGCAAACCACACTGCTTCTCAACTCAACCTAACCAGCCCGTGCTGGATTTGCATTAATAGCAAATGTTGGGGGTATGGCTTCTTCCCTCAAGCCTCATGAATCAGTCTCTGCTACCTTCAAACTCTTCTGCAGCTTCCTCACCTCTCTCAGCCTTCAGAGAACTGAAGAGACTTACGAGAGTTTTAAGGCTTCCCTTGTAGCTCAGTCGGTAAATCTGCCCTCAATGCGGGAGACCCGGGTTCAGTCCCTGTGTCATGAAGATCCACTGGAGAAGGAAATGCCAACCACTCCCAGTACTCTTGTCTGGAGAATCCCACAGACATAGGAGCCTGGCAGGCCACTGTCCATGGGGTTGCAGAGAGTCAGATGCCACTTAATGACTAAATCATCATCAGGGTTTGCTCAAGATTTGGCTTTGGCTTAAGGGTCATTCAAACTTTTTCCGCATCATCAATAAGGTTGTTTCACTTTCTTATTATTCCTGTGTTCACGAAATAGCCCTTTTACTTTCAAGAACTTTTCTTTTGCACTCACAACTTGACTAACCAGCACAGAATTCTAGTTGTCAGCCTATCTTGGCTGTCAACACACTTTCCTCACTAAGCTCATAATCATTTCTAGCTTTTGGTTTCAAGTAAGAGATACGCAACTCTTCCTTTCACTTGAACACCTGGTGCCTCAGATGGTAAAGAATCTGACCCAATGCAGTAGGCTGGGGTTTGATCCCTTGGTCAGGAGGATCCCCCAGAGAGGGAAATGGCAACCCACTCCAGTATTCTTACCTGCAGAACTCCATGGACAGAGAAGCCTGGCGAGCTACAATCCAGGGGTCACAAAGAGTTGGATACAACTGAGTGACAAACACACATACACTCAGAGGCCACTGCAGGGTTATTAACTGCCCTAATTTCAATACTGCTGAGTCTCAGGGAATAGGGAGACTTGAGGAGAAGGAGAGAGATAGGGAATGGCTGGCTGGTGGGGCAGTCAGAACACACATATTTTACTAAGATCACTGCACTATCTCCTGTGGGCACGGTTCATGGTTACAATTAATTACAAACTCCGAAACAATGACAACAGTATTATCAAAAGTCACCGATCACAGCTCACTCTAAGAAATAACAATGAAAAAGTGTGAAATACTGCGAGAATCACCAAACTGACACAGAGACCCAGAGTGTGCAAATGCTACTGGAAAGATGACGGACACCCTCAGTGCAGGGCTGCCACAGAACTTCAGTTTCCAAAAACTGAATTTGCAGGTACAATAAAACACGGTCTACTTGTATGCTAAAGTATCGACAATGGGCATTTTGTCAAACAGTTTAAGAAAAGAGAAGTTCTTTGTACTGCAATTGTAATTTTTCTCCAAGTCTGAGATTGTTTCAAAACAAAAGTAAACAAAAATACAAACAGAGACACACAAACATACATATATACAGGGAGTCTTCACTTTTGCAACTAGTGTTAACTGAAATTTGCGTACATCAGAATCCTGACTTCATAAGTGCACAACTCCAGAACAGGCATGGCAGTTTGCTACAGTGTGGAAATTGAGAGATTTTTAAAAATATAAAAAATTTTAACAAGATTTTGTACACTTAATTTCTACACTGAAGTATTTTCTACCTAATTTTATACAGAAATGTCACACACATAAAACTGTTAATAAAATCAGAGGTTTCAAAAACAAAGAAAAATGTTCTATTTCTTAAACTAGAGTAATGTTTTATTATTATTCTTCAGAATTTAGTTAAAAAGTAGTCTTTTCAAACCATTCAAAATTTTATAAATGACAATTAAAATTAACCTTAAAACCTTGCACTGGCTCTGGAAAAGACACTTCCATTTGGGAATGATATCTCTGTCCAAAGATTCCTTTTCCCTTTTAACTACTATTTCCATCATTAATGGCAAGATCATACAATTCTTCCTTCAGTGTTTGGAAGAAATGATCATGAAGATACTAAATGAAAACTGCAAGGTCCAAATCAGAGTATGTTGTGTCTATAAAAGGAGAAGCCAAAAGAATATATATATAATCATTTGTGAAGACACAGAAGTTATCCAAAAGAATACATTTAGAAACTAAGGAAGGGACATGGATGGCTGGCAGACAGAGACTGGACGGACACTTTTACTGTTATCCTTCTGTTCTTCTACACTGTCCTGTGGGACTTTCCTAGTGGTCCAGTGGTCCAGAATATGCCACCCAGTAGGGGATACAGGTTCAATCCCTGGTCTGGGGAGGTTCCACAGGGCAGCTAAGCCTGTGTGCCAGAACTAACGAAGCCCTCGAGCCCATGCTCTGCAACAAGAGGAGCCGCCGCAGAGAGGGGCCCACGTCCCACAGCTGAAGAGCAGCCCCAGATAGTAATCCCCACTTGCTGCAACTGGAGAAAGCCTGTACATGGTGAAGACCTCATACTGCCGTATATACATAAGTAAATTCTTAAATGTGTTAAGTAGGTAAGTAAATAAAGTATACTTTGTGAAGAAAATCTACTCAGAAAAAAAAAGGTCCGATTAAAAAAAAAAAAAAAAAAACAACACTTCAGACTAAGCAGATAGAACAAACTAAGCAAAGTCACGCCATTGACTAGTAACTTTTCCAAATGAAATAATAATAAAAAATCAATTTTTACACTAAGGCTGTCAAAAACTACATATATTTCAAATAATTTCATGTGATAAGGCCAACTTAAAGGCAAATTTTATCGAAAATAGAACTGGAATCTTCATTTAACTTCAAAAGCTAAGAAAGAAACTTTCAGATTTTTCCTAATTTATGTCTTAACATTTCAAAGACAGCATCCTTGAAGTTTAATACATGTTCTTGCCAATGTACACTCAGAAATATAACCAATCACATTTTCACGACATCTGCGTCTTTACACAGATGACGTGATTCAGAAAAATTAAAATTGTCAGAGAGAGATTATTGGAGTTGTTCAAGTTATCAAACTAGACACTTAACAAGTCTCTGTCTGGAATCTGGGGCCCACTGATCAATCCCCATACCACGCTTTCCCCAATCCATGCATGAGGTAGTTTAAAAACATCAGAAACAAGCTTACAGAACACTTACTGACACTAAACCCAACCCTTCAAATCCAGCAGTGTGCAAGGCTTCACTCTCTGCATGTACTATGGATTAAGATAAAATGCCAGATATTAAATATGCAGGTTGGTTACCCAACTCCTTAGTTTTCATTGTTTCTAATCCACTATTTTTTGAAAGCCAATATATGAACATAGTTAGGCACTAGGTGATACCGAGAAGAAAGTGTCCCTGGCATGACCCAAGTATTGTGATCACAGTCAAACAAAACCATGAGAGAAATGTGTTAAATGTCTACAAAAGGTGTAGCCCTAAGATACAGGAAGAATGTAAAGAGTATTCTGGAAAAGAATGAAAGAAGTCGTCAATAGATCAGCTGAATAAAATCAATTGGTACAGCAATAAAACAGATTCAGGTTCTAGAGACGACCCTGTTGAGAACACTTACAAAGGTTATCTTTTGTTTGGAAAGGCTATGGCCGAGCAATTACGAGTTACAAGGAAAGAAGTTCCCAAGGACTTCAGTGCCCCAACCAAACCTTATGAATCATTAAAAAAAAAAAAAAAATGCTAGCACAGAACACAACCTCGGAATGTGCAAGAAAGGTTCCAACCAACATTATTTGGAATGACACAACTACAATTCTACTGGGCAAGTACCTTTCAATGCAAGAAAAGAAACTGAAGAAATAAATAAAAGAAATTAACTAATATATAAATATCTTACAGACTCAAATCCTTAGTACCAGTATTTATGATGCTTTACATATTTATATATTTGTAACGTAAAACAATTCTGACTATTAGCGTAAAATATCAGCCCTATAATTTCAATTTAAAACAGAATTAACAGCTAACCTAGACTTGTAATTTTAATTTGAATTTCACTATAAATAGTACTGAAACTTAAGATATTAATATGTACCATGCTTGTAAGTTTATTAAATGTTTTAAGATTTACCATAACATTTGTGAAGGTTTGTCTGAAAACTGAACTACTTCCCAAATAGTGAATATATTAAGTTATTTAAACAGTTTTTTAAAGTTTTAAATATGTATGTAAAAGGGATGCAATATAGTTTAAGTCTCCTTTTAAAATGATTCCCTAAACTTACTATATGTATCTAAAAAGATTTGTTAAGTTGAACTTTAAAATTTAAGGGAAATTTGGGGTTTAAAATGTAACTTTGATAAACTACATACTAATTCTTTAAAACCAAAGGAGCTTCCAAATAATTATTTCTGTTTAGAAAAACCCACCTTCAAGGATACAAAATCCTACTTAACTCTTATTAATCCTTCAGTATCTACGTAAAATTCTTCCTTTTCCATGAAGTCTTTCCTCTTTTTCCTTTTACCCTATACTAGGCAAAAAGAAAATAAATGTGTCTCTATCATTCAAACTGCTAATTTATTCTATTCTAGTGGCATAACTTTATGAAAACTCTTCTTTCAGGAATCCACATCGCCTATCCAAGGGTCACACGCACTTTCAGAACAGGGTCTGTGCTTTATACTGCTCTCAACCTCTAGAAACATCTTACACAAGGCAACGCTAGCACACAGTAACTATTGGCGGTGGATGAACTGAATTCTAACAATCTTCCATGCCTTTCCAAATGGACCATTACCTCTGTTATGTCCCAATGGTGTGAAAACTGATCCAAGTCAGTGAGGTAAAGTAGCACGGGAGAAAGCTGCGTCTGGATGACATGGGGCACTCCTCAAAGGCTCTGAAGCCAAGTCAGTTCCTCTTTTGAAAACCCTAATTTGAATATAAAGAAATCCAATTTAAAATAAATCACAAAGCAAGTAACATTCTTAAGTAATTTTTAAAAAATAGACATGTATCTTCAAGTTAAATTCTTCAAGCTAACAAGCTATTTTCTCTGAATTTCTGTACTTTATGTATTATTTTAAAAAATGAAATGCCAGCGATGTAGTAAAATTCATATAATTATGTACACAAAGATTTGACCTGAATCAAATGTGTAATACATCAAGAAACAATATTATATCCCTTAAACTGAGGGCTTTGCCACCTTTATACTTAAATAAGTGTGAAAGACATAATCATTCTAATTAATGTCAGGTTTAAAAAAGCAAATGAACAAGAAAAACAATATGCTCCTTCATACATATACCAAAGTCTGTATTCTTACATAATAGCCTTTCAAGTGTCTTAAAACTATTCCATCCCCCCTAAGTCTATTTCTTCAACAATTACTGTGTACTTCCTTCTACCTATTCCATATAATAAGATTTCTGATTCTCTTACCACCTCTATTACACCTAGTCTGACCTATACAAACAACTTGCCCAAGTCCCTCCTGAAAGACAGCTCTTAGAATGATCAGAATACGAGCACAATGTGGTCTGACCCTAGCTACCTGCTTTGATGTTTTCAGATCACTGTACTTCCATGAACATGCCCTAAAGAGCCATCATCTAGTTGGGAAGCCATATCACACTCCTGGCTGATTCCTAATGAGTTTCCTAAAACCACTAAACCCTTTGACAGGCACTACTAATTAAAACATAAAGCCCTCACATCCATCTCAAACGCATACATCCAAAACTATCAAACAAACATGGACAAGTCTACTTGTTACTTGTTTCTTTTATATAATATTTATCTTGCTACATTCAGCTCCTTATCAGAACTTTTCAAGCTATTTTTGGATTCTGACAACATATTTCAATAAGTCTCTTAATTTTAAGTCTTCAGAAAATTTCAAACACTGTCATCTTTATCATCCAGTTACAAAACAAAACTACCAAAGACAGTATGATCATTTAAAACAACAGTAATAATACTTACTAATCTAACACATCAAGACTCATTTTACTAATTTTTCTCTGACATCAATGGAAAGCAAAATATGGCTAATTAAAATGTGATGTTTTTCCTAACACACCGAACATGTTAAACATGCTTAAAATGGATATTCTGTTCCCCATCTTATTAAGCTATGCAGTGAGGTCCAAAACTTAGACCCAAACAGGTAAGACAGTAAATCTCAGGAGAATTTTCATACTAGGTTCTTTTCCTTTCCTTAACTTGGTGGATCAGGGCAGTTACCTGTAAGTGTTGAAAATAAGAAGCTGAAATAGTCCTCATTACTGATGTTTAACTGATCACTTCCATTCCATTCTTTCACTGAAGACTTCCATCCAGAAAATGATGATCTACAATAAACAATGGAGACCTAGTACTAGAAGTGACCAAATTGAAGACTCAGGAATAAAGCACAGAATATATGACTATTCTTTATGGAATACAAGTATAATTTAAGAGCTCAGTCAAAAATCCGTAGCATGTATCATCTTTACATGTAAGGGGGTTCAAGTATCGTAATATGGAAAATATAATTTCTAACATATGTTTATGTAAAGTTTCCTTGAAAAGCATAACCAGCCCACTTATATGGTACAACTGGAAAATTTTTCCACACCACTCATAACTCAGTTTCAAGGAGCCAAGGTGAAGTTCTGCTTTTCAGTAGTAGGTTCAGCTGCTATGTATTTACTACCTCATCTTCATTAAAAAAAAAAAAAAAAGTCTTACCTTGTTTATATGAATGAGCTAAGTTTAAACAAGCTCCTGCTTCCTACCTAAACCAAAGCATCTTAACTAGGTAAAGAATACTTCAATTTAAAGCCACTCTGCAATAACTATGCACTCCTATACTTTGCGAGGCTTTATAACTAGTCTACGTCACAATACTGCAGCTAAAGTATTGGTAGTGGACTTAAGGGAATAGCTAAACATAAAGCAGCTTCTCATTAAATGAAGATTATCTGGTTCCTGCTATGAGATCAGTTTCCAGTGATACCTTTAAAAACTCTCCTCAAGGTAAGACTAAGAAGGAATACAGCAAATGTCAGCCATGAATACAGCAAAAAAACAAAAAGCTGAGAATAATCAGATCCAAAAAGCTATCTTTTTGGATAGCTTTTTGTGACAAATTTTTTTTTTGGGACAAACTTTTATAATAGAAATCTGAATAAATGTCAAGACAAAATAAGGAGTTTCTAATTCAATGAGAAGCACTTTTTTTTTTTAACCACTGAAACAACTGTATTTATTAACATTCTTAAAAGTTGGGGAGTTAAAAATAATGGCAACATTTTTCTGAATCACTTCTACTTAAAGGACTTCTCTTTGCTTAAAGGGCTATGGGAGAGAATATCACAAGCTAAGAGGTTATAAAAAGTCAGAGATGCTCAATGGAAATGAGTACAAAATGGGTGATTAGAAAAGAAGCTAATATCCTCTTATACCCAGTGAACACTGTGCTGTCCAGTGGCTAAAAAGAGTAGCAAATCCATTTAAAAATCTAGTTTGGACAAAAGACAAGCAATGTATCACTCTGTCCTTAAAACTACAATGACCACACATACTGGCCACACCAGAACAGTTCTGAGACTAGAAGGGATGCTATATCAATTATGCTTGGAAAACAGAAGCAAACCAGACCTGCTCCTGGCAGGCCAGCTCACATATTCACCCTGCTTCAAAACCAGGCTGAATTTCTCAGTAATTTCTCCCTTCTCTGGTATTTTTATCTAACAGCATAGACTACGTTTCCACATGCATGTCTCATGTTCCCCAAACCAGCTGTAAATGAACTAGGGGCAGAGAGGGCAAGAAGAGTAACGGTCAGCAGAACACCACAGGTAGATGGAGAGGAAAAACTCAAAAAACCTCTAAGTGAATAGTGAAAAAGGCAGGAACAGCAATTCTAAGTACAGTTTTTAAGACAAAGTAAACACCAACAACTCTAAGTTGATGGGTTTTTCACACACTGAACAAACGGAGATGGTCTGGTGGTGACCTGCTCTCCGATGAACTTCCCCTGCTGGAGACAACAGTGTCAGAACACTAACACCCAGAGTGAACTAGACCGCAGAGCCCAATTAATATAGCAGATGAGAATCAGAAATTATTGAAGGAATATTTCAGGAAAAGGAGCCTGCCAACAGTCCTTGGCACAGACGGAGCTGAGGAGTGGGATGCCTCAGGTGAACGGTGCAGGTGGGAGACAGTGAGAAAGCTAGCTGGTTTACCGTCACCATCAAGGACGGAGGGGAAAACCAAAGACGTGAAATAACCCAGGTGATGTCTAAGGAACGGTATTCCTTAGAAGAACATCATTCCTTAAGAATAACCGAACATTATTCTTCAATTCTAAATCTAGGAAAAGTGATGCAATGATAATACCACTGGCCTGGGAAAGTTGAAAAGGCCCCATCTTGTTTTAATTTTTAAAGAGATTAGTTTGAATAGGGACAATACATCTACAGAAAGAGAAGTCTACTAAGACTCTGTGCAAATGCTAAAAGGCAAAGTTTAACTTGGTACACTTTTAACTACATGACAACTTGCTTTTGATGATTATAAACTTCTATTACCATTACTTGTAAATTAATATTTTCTCAGTACTCACCACAAACCCACAAAAAAATGTAAAAAAAGACTTGTGAAAAAATCCTTGACCAAAGTTATTGAGCACAAGTCAATCGTAATTAATGCCAAAAAAGATACTAAATACAAGTTCTAAAGAGAATTAATTTTAAGAGGTGTTCAAAAGTCACATTTAAATGAATGCCAAAACAGATCCTCCACAAGTTCTATCATGGGAAATGAGTGCCCTCTACTGGAAGTTAACAGTCATAAAACCACTTAAGTTAAATTGTATTTCTTAAAGACCTGGCATTTAGTACTGAACTAGACAAAGAGGGGTTTCATATATAGACAACATATTGCAAACAGCTCTCTTTTGCTAAAAGGAAAAAGTAATTATCAGTTATGAAGCACAATTTGGGCGACAACATTCAAACATACGTCTTATCCTGGTACGAAGAGACTGGCAAACAAAGCTAAAGAAAGTCTACTAATAAAGCGAGCCACTCCTGTTTAATTGGGGCAGAGGGTCTGCACAAGAAGCCACAAAGAAGCTAGTTTTTAAATTTTTCAGCTACAGCCCAGATTCAACTCCTGCCTAAAACTGTATCAGACCCTGGCCTTGAGCCACAATCAGTAACAAATGGCTGAATATGAAAGTACTATGCCTGATACAAACATTACATTTTAAAGGATACTTTGAACACTAGCAACATGAAACATTATTAGTTTTAAGACCTTTGAGAGTAAAACACCACAGTCACATTCTGGAAAGTAGCTCCTTGAAAAATTAAACAGAAAATTAACATATGATTCAGCAATTCTACTTCTGGGTATACAGCCAAAAGAATTAAAAGGATTCAAACAGGTGTCTGCACACCAATGTTTATAGCTGCATTATTTGTAACAGCCAAAAGGCAGAACAACCGAGTATCCATTAACAGATGAATATATCAAAATCATGAAGACAAAATAGTGGTAAACAAGGGCTGGGAGAAGGGGAAATAATCAGTACAGAGTTTCAGTCTGCAACGATGACAGTGCTGGAGATGAATAGTGGTAGCAGTCGCACAACAGTGTGAATGTACTTAATGCCCCAAACAATTCTCACTGTATACCTAAAACTGGTTAAAATGGGAAGTTTTAGGTTATGTATATTTTGCCACACACACACACACCCACCTACCCACCCACAGATATTTTAATGATTCCCTGTCTGAGTCCGCAAGCTTTTATTTCACCACCTACATTGAACTGAGCTCCCTTCCAAAAAGAAAGACCTGTATTACAATTTCATAACACCAGAAGTTTTAAAACACAGCACTCTCATCCGTCACTGAATCCTTACTATGGCTACACACTTCTGATAATCTTAACCCTTGTTTCAATGCACCTACACAAATCACTGTATGTTTCTACCTGATGGTTCAGCGGTAAAGAATCCACCTGTGGTGTAGCAGAACAAGATTCAATCCCTGGGTCAGGAGGATTCCCTGGAAAAAGAAACAGCAACCCACTCCAGTATCCTTGCCTGGAAAATCCCATGGGCAGAGGCGCCTGGTGGACTACAGCCCATGGACTTAGTGACTGCAACCATGACAATGCAAACCGCCAAGCAAACCACCTGGAACAGTCTTGCCCCAGTGACCTTCCTCCTTCCCAGTATCATCAACAGTTTTAACTGCTGTTTTAAGAGCAAATGAAGGGAGGGGCGGCATTTTAAAAAGTCAGTTCATAAACTGCCAGTGACAGGGGAAGGGTGAGGGAGAAGATTATACACTTGAAATACAGCTCACTTTAGCATGCTACCTCATGTGCAGTATCCCGATAAGCATGGCAGCCAAATTTGCACTGAGTCTTCCCATAATACAGCAGCAGCTTAACCGAGAAAGCAAGTCAGCAGGCAGACTGGGTAGAAAATACACAAGCTGGACCAAAAGCTGCTGAGACTCTGCTGACAGAACCACCACTGTGCCTTCTTGTGGATCTAGTGAGGCAGGAAGACAAGTTAAATTTTAAAAGATATACAAACAAGAATTAATAAAGCAGACTGACCATTTTCACTGTGCTATGTTGAATTCTAACATATCAACTACATGAAAAAAAAATATATATGTATGGCTTAAGGTACTGCCTAGAGTAATACTAAATACAATCATTATTTAAAGATAACATTTAACACTCGATTTCATAATATTCAAATGTGTTATTTGAAATAATAACTGATGGAGTTAAAGGTATTAGAAACAAAGCAAAACAGTTAAAAAAAAAAAAAAAAAAAAAAAAAAAACAAGCACTTTTGCCAAACAGGGACAATTATAATATCAACCTAATCCGGCCCCATCACTTCATGGCTAATAGATGGGGAAACAGTGGAAACAGTGGCTGACTTTATTTTTCTGGGCTCCAAAGTCACTGCAGATGGTGACTGCAGCCATGAAATTAAAAGATGCTTACTCCTTGGAAGGAAAGTTAGGACCAACTCAGATAGCATATTAAAAAGCAGAGACATTACTTTGTCAACAAAGGTCTGTCTAGTCAAGGCTATGGTTTTTCCAGTGGTCATGTATGGATGTGAGAGTTAGACTGTGAAGAAAGCTGAACGCAGAACAATTGATGCTTTTGAACTGTGGTGTTGGAGAAGACTCTTAAGAGTCCCTTGGACTGCAAGGAGATCCAACCTGTCCACCCTAAAGGAGATCAGTCCTGGGTGTTCATTGGAAGGACTGATGCTGAAGCTGAAACTCCAATACTTTGGCCACCTGATGCAAAGAGTTGACTCGTTGGAAAAGATCCCGATGCTGGGAAAGATTGAAGGCAGGAGCAGAAGGGGACAACAGAGGATGAGATGCTTGGATGGCATCACCGACTTCATGGACATGGGTTTAGTTGGGCTCCAGGAGTTGGTGATGGACAGGGAGGTCTGGCATGCTGCAGTTCATGGGGTTGCAAAGAGTTGGACACGACTGAGCAACTAAACTGAACTGAATTTAAAACCAAAGACTTATCTGAGTATACACACACACTCCTATATATAAGCAATACTGAAAAATACAGATTTTTAAATACCACACACAAAAGGTAGACACAAACCAACGTTTGTCATTTAATAAATGGGTAAATATAAAGTGGTGTATATTCAACAGTGGAATGTTACTCAGCATTAAAAAGAAATACAGTACTCGTATATGCTCGTAAATCCTAAGAACAGTATGCCAAGTGACGGAAGCCATACTGAGAAGATCCACATCAAACAATGTCATCTGTGAGAAATGATGAAAACAGGCAAATACAGAGAGACAGAAATGGTGAGCAGTGGTTGTCAGGAGCTGAGGTAGGAAGAAATGAGGAAATAGGGATGGACTACTAATGGTAGAGTTTCTTTTTGAGGTGATAAAAATATTCTGGAATAAGATAATAGTGACTATCGCACAATCTTGGGAATATGATAAAAATTAATGAATTGCACAGTGTAAAATGGCCAATTTTATGGTATATAAACTGTGTCCTAATAATAAATACTAATTATACATATGCATATATGTATATTTTTATTGATATTTTTGCTAAAAGAATGAAAAGGTTTCAGGGGTGAGTGAAACGTTAATATATGAAAGCCGTACAAGATCTCAATAACGATTAAATAAGTAAAATTTGCCATCAAAGTTTCAAAAGAATTCTATAAAAATACCTGATCAGTTTTGAATTTGTGAATTTCGTGGCTTAAAAGATAATTTAAGATCTGAAGAGACATCTGCAACCTTTAGTTTTCTTAAACTATTGTATTAAGTAATACTATTGAAAATGAATTTACTGTTTGATATTTTATTCATTTTACCATGGTACAATTAATGTATAATTTGAAGGAAAAGTAAAACCTAAAGATCTCCCCTTTGAAACATTGTTCTTAAGTCGGGGTAGACCGATTATTACATACACAGGTAAACAACACTCTTACCATAGATTCGGAGAGCAGTAACTTGTAAACTTTTGAGTAGCTCTTTATTTGCTCGGGCTGCAGCAGTATGGATAATGTCAACAAACTGTGTTGAAAGCTCAGGATTTCGGGAGCCGAGATGTGCAAGCTGCAGTGGTAAACCAGCCAACCAACGTGATAACACTTTACTACGGTATCTAAGGCCATCAAAGAAAAGGGAAATACACCACATTTATTTAAACATTTGAGAGCCTATAAGATGACTGGCATACTATATTCATCTATAGTATTCTCTAAGGTTTTACCCACTGTATTTTAAAAGTTTATGTAGTTTGGGGCACTATGTACATTGTAATTTTATCTTAAAGGACACAGGCTCTACTTAGCTTGTGAACTATTTACACTAATTTGTAATGACCGTTTTACTATATTAAGTCATTTATGCATTCAGTATAGGGTGCCCCCACATTAAGTGGCTTCAAACTTGGGTTATTTCCATTCTTGCACATACTTGCTCACTCTCTAATGTCTCATCTTGGACACGGCAATCACTTTTGCTGTCCCCCAAGAGTTCAGTGATTTACACACAACCTTTGGAGTCTACCAGACTTGAACTTAAGTCTCAGTCTGGCTGCCCTTTAACAGCATGACACTCACCAACTTATTTAACCTAAGCTTCCTTCTATAAGGCAGAAACCAACAGTACCTACATAAAAGTATGAGAATTACTGAAAAATTAAGAAAAGCACCTGACTCACAGTAAAGACTTGAATATGTTCTAACAACTACCTATGTATGCTGAGGTACCACAAATCCCGTTATCTTTCACCCAAACATCTCTTCCAGACTATCCCAAGTAAACCTCAAACTCACCACATCTAAGACTGATTCCTGAGTTCTACTCTTCGTGTTGTCTGCATCACCAGACAGCACCAAACCAAGCTGGACACTTTTGCTCTTTAAGATACCGCCATTTAAAAATTTACTGAAACATTTTTGACACCCAGTATTATGTTAGTTTCAGGTATGTATCACATAATAGTCTGACATCTGTACACATTGCAAATGGTCACCATACGTCTAGTAACCACCTGTCCTAATAAAAGTTACTGGTCATATTCTTTATGCTGTATATTATATCCCCATGACTTATTTACTTTATAACTCAGTTTGCACCTTTTAATCTCTTTCACCTATTGTACACCTCTCCTCTTCTACTGCCCTCATTCTTATACCATGTGTCCCAATATGTCACTAAGGGCCGGAGGTTAAACCTCCATAATTTTTATGGGAAGCAAAACAAAATTCTGAGGCTGCTACAGGTGGTTCCAATAATTGTCCTTTAGCTGTTAAGCAGACAAGTGGAAATATATGCTCAAAGAGACTTTTACCTTCTCAGTTATGTGTATAAAGGTTACTGAAACTATTATGTATGCCTTTTTATTTAAAAAAAATAATAATAAAACCAAAAAGGATAAAAAGAAGATTTTCTCCAAAGATTTAATCACCCTATCATCTTATTCATACAGATTACAAAGTAACCTGGTAAGAAAAAGAAAAGCAAAATAACAAAGGAACTGTACCGGATTCTGTAAGATCTCAGTTCTTCTTTTTGATAGCTTTTACTGAAAAACTTCAGTAACAAAGTCGGAACTGGAAGGAGAAGGCCTCTCTGCTGATACAATGTATAAACTGCCTTTATGAGAGACTCTGTAGCCTCTAAGAAACAAGAGAAAACAGCTGCATGTGAGTCAAAATGTTTCTTCACCAGCACCATAATTCTTCTAAAAAGCACAGAAGCACCTTGTTCCTATGAGGAAGCAGATTTTAGCCACAAACTGATGACTACCATCAAAATCCTACATCAATGGCCTAATAAAAAAGTCAAACCAATCGGAGATTACAGTACAAATTTTCCTAAGAGACAACAAACCTAGGAAAGGACAACAAATACCACAATACTAGAAAGGTGGATAAGCCAGGAACCAAACAGCAAAGTTCTGCTTGAATGAAAAGAATTAGTAAGTCACACTAAAAACTGACCTAATGCAACATAACTTCAAGTTACAAGAAAGGTAAAGAGATAAGGATCCACCAATTTCTAGTCAAACTAGATCAGAAAAGTATTTCTTTATCCTTAGGCTCAATGTCATTTCCTATTAATAAAACTTACCTTCTTTCACTCCAACTATGTAATCTAGTAGAAAACCTACCCATCAGCTTCAGAGTGGACCTACCCACCGAAAAGGGGGTGTTCTCAGCCATCAGGGTTCAAGCAGACATTCCTTCATGATTATGCTGGCTACCTTTTATGGCTCGAACGTAAATGACTATGAAATGTTTGACAGGTATGAACTCAAAATTAGATGCTCAACATTAACAGTATGCGTAAGAGCCCCTCTCTTAAGTAAGGACAGAGCATTGACACCCACCTCTGTCTGACTGCATCTGCATTAACCTCCAGGAGACACCAAGCAATCTGTTCAGCTGCTTACTGTTTAGCCTAGACCCATCTTCAAGGGCTTCTGTTACAAATTTCCTTATCCTTTCTATCCAACTGGAATCCTTCTGCAAAGTTGAGGCATTTGCCAGGGAGACCATGATATCAGACAGTGTTAAATTCAGTAAAAGGTGATCTACATTATTCGAGAGAATCGTGCAATGCTTGATGCTAAAAACAAAGACACACATAACTGTTAAGTGTTGTATCTACCATGCCTGTTTCACTTAAACACTTAACTATTCCTCCCAGAATGAACTGTCAAGAAGGTAAGTATATTAAAGCGACTGTAAGCAAACCATTCATTACAGAATCAGAGTTGTTAAGGCATAAATTAAGAATGCATACTGCTCAGTTCATTACCCAAGTTGCTATTCACACAAGAACTACAGGCCCTTGAAACATGGTGTGGTAATCCTAGATGTACTACAGGGATAAGAACACTTGAAAACTTCAACACACTTGAAGATTTTCGTTAAGCAGATATTTATATTAGGATGAAACTCACGACAGACCTTGATTCTGCTTCTAACTAATTTTGACTTGACAGAATCACTAATTTCTCCTGGCCACAATTTCCTTATATGTGAAACAGGAGACTGGTCTAGATAAGCCCAATTCTGAAACAATTTAATTTTATGACTCACATATTACAATCACTTTTTCTAACAGATTATCTTAAGAAAAACAAAATTTGCAACTTAGGATAAAAACCACTAGATATATAAACACTATATAAACACAGTGTAGATTTCAGGCTACACTGCATTCAACAGCAGAGCCTATTTATTCTCATGTTCAGAAACATGTAAAGTTGATTAAACTAAAAAAATACCTGAAACTAATTTATTTTAAAAGAAAGTTAACCCTGGATTAGGCATGAGAAAGGACACAGTCGTAAGGAACCACAAATACAAGGGGAGGGAAATTTTTAATATTTGGTGTTATTAGGGTATCAAATGTAGGGTTAGGAATGACAAATGGGACCAGATCACAAAGAGTTGAAAACTAAGGACACTAAAATCAATTCTGCAAGCACAGGAGTAACATAGTTGAAAAGTTCTTTCATTTCTGCTGATGAAAAAGAAAATATCAGTTACAAGACTCTAAACAAAGAAGTAGTTGTATGTCTACTTGAGCAATACAGGCAAGACGTGACAAGCTCAAGAAACAATGCTGGTACAGACTAGGAGAAAGGGGGATGTATAGCAAGAATAAAAATTAGCTGGATTTGAAGTCTGCTTAAATGCATACATGTATGTGAGCTTTTAGCTGAGCTGGTAAAGAATCCGCCTGCAATGCTGGAGACCCCAGTTCGATTCCTGGGTTGGAAAGATCCTCTGGAGAAGGGGTAGGCCACCCACTTCAGTATTCTTGGGTTTCCCTGGTGCCTCAGTTGGTAAAGAATATGGCCGCATTGTGAGAGCCCTGGGTTCCATCCCTGGGTTGGGAAGATCCCCTGGAGAAGGGCATGGCAACTCACTCCAGTATTCTTGCCTGGAGAATCCCCATAGACAGAGGAGCCTGGTGGCCTACAGTCATGGTGTCGCAGAGAGTCGGGACCTGGCTGAGTGAGTGAGTAAGCACAGCACAGCCCAGCAAAAAACTGGGAATTCTATCACGGAGAGAGAATGAATGAAAACTGGGACAGATGAGTAGCAATCTATACTACAAACCCAAAACTACTGGTAGGTTCTTTGCCCAACTGTTCAGTGCCCAAAACCAAGGCACATTTTATACTAACCAGACCACACAAAAACTCAACTGCATCATTTATTCACCACAGGTAGAGCTTTTGAAGATCTACTTACCTATTACTGTCTGGAAGGTGTCAACAGACATTCAAAAGTTGGGAGAATTCATCCCGCTCCTCCAAGAATTTACACAAAATTTTAAAGTCTAAATACACTGACCACCAATTCTATGAGGGAGACAGGAAACCGGGGAAACTCATTTTCAGCAATGATAGAGGAGGAAATTAGAACTGATTCCCGTCCTGAAAATAACTTTAAAAGCTGGATGAAATAGTTTTTAACAACTCAAAAGCTTTCAAGAGGTAACAAGGTGATGAACAATTGCTGGGTCCCCAAAATAAAGCAAGATCACAGTACTCAGGTTCCAAGGGCTGTGGAACCAAATACCCAATTCCAACGAAAAGCCTGGAAAACGGAACTAACCTTTCAGAGGCCTCACAGGGAAAAGTCAAACTCCAGAGCCAGACAAACATGGGGACTCTGGTATATTATCCCTACTTCAAGCTGAACCTGTAAGGGCTCCCTGCCAGAGTAACGGTGAACTGGAAGTAAAAAGAGCTCTTACATAAAACAATCCCAGTTATACATCATCTCAGTAGTTAACGCAACAATTTTTCCCAACTAGATCTATAGATTCAACACAATTCCAATCAAAACCCCAGCCAGTTACTTTATAGTTATCAACAAAATGATTTCTGAAGTTTACACACAAAGGCAAGCACTAGACTACCCAACACAAGACCAAAGCGGAACAATGTTGGAGGACTCAGACCACTCGATGTCAAGGCTTACTGTACTACAGTAATCAAGACAGCACAGAACTGGTGAACGAACAGACAAACATAGGTCAGTGGAAGAGCCCCAAGACAGGCCTACAAGTACAGTCAACTGATGATTTCAGACAAAGGAGCCGAAGCAATCCAAAAGAGAAACAAGAGTCTTTTTCTGCAAACAGTGCTGGAATAACTGGACAGAAACTCTAGAACTGAAAAATAAAAATAAAACAAATTCAACAAATGTATGTTTGAATGAGACAAAGAGAAACAAAAAATTCAGTAAGTGGGTCTTATATACAATCAATTAGTCTTTAAAGGGAAGGAGAAAAATGGCATTAATATTTTAAAGATGAGAATTTTTCAGATGTGTTTAGACACTTCACTCAAGATCTCAGATTTAAGAAGCTCACTGAATTCCAAGGAAAATCAATAAAAAAGAAAACCACACCTGGATACATCATTGTCAAACAGCAGAAAATAAAAGACAAGGAGCAAAGTCTTATGGGGGAGGTGGGGGGGGGTGGGGAGGGAAGTAACTTTTATAAAGTAGCAACAGTTCAGACTCATAGCGGACTTCCTAACAGCAGTGGGAACCAACAGAGCGAAGCGTTGCAGTCAGTACGGTCAGTACGCTCAAACAAGAAAACTGCCAAGCTCAAGCACTGTGCTCTGTTAAAACAGTCCTTGGAAATAAAGGAGAATACATATATTCTCCTTCATTTTATATTATATATATATATATATATATATATATATATATATATATGTATGTATTTGTGTGTGTGTGTGTAAATCCTCTAGCAGCTTCTAAATAAGCCTAATGAAGAGAGATGAAAAAATGAAGAGCAAAAAAATAGAATATACAGATAAAATTCAGATGGTGGATACAAGTTCTCCAAAAATATTAATTTTTGCTTGAAAGTTCAAATTTTATCTCTAGCACAGACACTATTTTCCTGAAACTGATAGGCTTATTTTTTTCATTTCTGAGAAAATATCTACAAATACCCAAGTCTGAATAAGCATAGTTAGTCATTTAAATTAAAATCATGTCCATTGCAGAAAATACAAACAGAATGACAAGTGCATTTCCTCGAGACAACCATCATTCTTTGGCATGCAGCCAAAATACTTCAGACACACTTTCCATTTCACCACACAGAATATTAAAATTACGTGTTTTCAAGGATTGTGACTTAATAAGATTAGTAATTTTTTACTTAATTAAGAACAATTTTAAGTGAAACTGGCATGTTCTTTTAAACTGTGAATGCATAGTGGTGAAGAATACTGTTAACCCTCCATACCGTTCTGCCTCCACATATTCAACCAACTGCAGATGGTGTATCATGTGTATGGATTGTGGCTTTCTGAATCCATAGATGCAGAATGTGTATTTGGAGGGCAACTTGCTTCTGGATCAGTGAAAATACCACGTATGACACTATGTCTTTACACAAAACTCAGACTGTACAACAAGAAGAGTGACCCCTCACATAAACCAAGGACTCCAGTGTAAATGATGTATCACTGAGGTTTGTATTTTACAACAGATACACAACTCTGGTGTGGGACGCTGACGTGAGGGAGGCTGTGCATCCATGGGGGTAGGAGTAGTGTATGAGGACTCCGTACTTTCTGTTCAATTTTAATACGAATCTAAAATTGCTCTAAAAAATGAACTCCATTTAAAAAAAAAAAAAAGGAATGAAATGCTAGTAGTGCCACAACATGAATAAACCTTAAAGATATCATGCTAAGTGAAGTTAAGCCAGACATAAAACAGTGTTTTCAGTTTCTACTGATACATGGTACCAGAACAGTCAAATTAATAAAGGGGAAAAATGCAATAGCGGTTCCCAGTACCTGGAGGGAGAAGAGCATAGGAAGCTGTTATTTAATGTGTACCGAGTTTCAGACTGGTAACATGAAAAATGTGAAATGTACTTAATGCCACCAATCAGTACACTTTAAAAATGGTTAAAATGCTAATTTTTATGCTATGGACATCTTACCACAATGAAAATAATATCTTTTGTAACTCCACAGTTCAACCCAAGATTAAAAAAAATCTAGACATCAGGTCAAAATTGAAGACCACCAGCTTAGGCCACATTGGCTCCTCTAACTTGAATCTGTGAATTTAATAGATAGCCTCCAAAGGCTATCTGAGAAATATTCAACACGCTTCCTTATGGAAGTTCAAGAGCAGCCTGCGGACCCTCAAAACAAATCACTAGGGAAATTTATGGTAATACTGTCAATCCACTTTTGTTAAAAATGCCACAATTTCACCACCTCAGTGTCTTCATCATTAACTCCTTTTTCACCTTCTATATCTTAGCACAAATCACTACCTAGGCAGGCAGCCCTCCCTAGGACCTATGCCCCCCATGAAAGAGCAGGACCAGCTCCCTACTATACTGATATACTTTTATTACCCTACATTCTTTTTCCTAAGTGCCTTCAACATATTAAGTGCCCAATAAAGTGAATAATGACAGTACACCCATATGCTCTTGAGTAGTTTACTTACATTTAATGGTCTACCAAATTCCAAACATCCTTTTATTTAATCTCATTTTGATGAAAATTACACCTGAAACCTCTTCCTTGACAACATAAAAATCACATGTAATTATATTCACACATTGAAGGATATTCTCAACCTTATCCATGGACCTGATTAAAAACTTCTGTGTTAATAAGAAAACTGTATTTGGAGCAAGTAACAACTTACTTGCTCAAGAAAGTATCTCCATATTTGATTCTCTGTCACCTCCAACTCCAGAAACTCTAAATTAATGGTCCTAAAACATGGTTTTGATCCAACCAATAATAGTCTTCAATGCCTAAAGGATCAAGGATGAAAGAGAAATGAGAGTCAGAGACAAAAAATGACTTTCAGCATTAAAGTTAGTCATCAGTAGAAACCAATTTGATCCAGGTCTGTCCCATGTCCTCCATTATGCAATTTTATAGCTTTCTCATACCCTATAATATCTCCTTCCATTACTGCAATCATCCCTCACTTCACTTCTGCCTGCTAAAATCACATTCACATTAAAACACTACTCTCCAACACTGCCTTGTCTGTTTATCCTAACAAGGATCTGTCTTCTCCTATTAATTCCTATAGCATTTCTTGACTATAAAGTTTTAATGACACTTAAATATGCCTTGTGTGAAAGATGTAGATTCATTTTTCTTCCTGCAAGTTATTGAGCTTTTGTTTCTCAGCCTTAAAACTACCCTTCCACGCTCTTACTTTGTGATCCTGGGGGTGAGTCACATTTTCTCCTTTACAGTTTGCTTCTTGTTAGGCTCTGCCAATAAAGTGCTTGTTTTTGTTTAGTCACTAAGCTGTGTCAGACTCTTCAGCAACCCCGTGGACTACAGCCCTCCAGGCTTCTCTTTCCATGGGATATTCTAGGCAAGAATACTGGAATGGGTAGTCATTTCCTTCTCCAGCAGATCTTACCAACCCAGGGATTGAAATCTGTCCCTGCACTGGCAGGAGGGCTCTCCACCACTGAGCCACCTGGAAGTCAAGGGGTACTTGAGACCAGAAAGCTGGAGGAGGAAAATGCGGCACTTTCTGTTTGCTTCCTAGTCCTATTTTTTGCTTCCTTTTGCCACCAGTGCAACCCAACCACTCTTCAGGCCAGCAGCAGTTCATTCTAGCAGCCAGAGTTGGTTCCAGTCTGTATCTTCCTGACACAGAACCAGTATCACCGTGCCCCTAGAACACCAGCGCCAGCCAGCAGAACCCTCTTCGCTGAGCCCTGTACCCTTACCCCACTGGGCCCCTCTCCTGATCCCAAAGACATTAGTCCCAGCTGAGTGCAAACCCCTTCCTCGAGGCCTGAGTTTGGGCTGCAGCCTTTCTTTCCAGCCACTTGCCCTCTTCTCTTTGCTCTCCAGTCAGGAGGCAGTGGTGGCTTCCGACAAGACCTTGCTGTTCCCTTTTGTCTTTCCACTATTAAGTGGAAATGCCTAGTTAACAACCGGTTGTATTAAATTCTCTGTGAAAATCACTGGTATGATTTCCATCTCATGACTAGAGTCTGACACACATTTTTATCAATTTTAAGATTTGGTATTGATTTTTGCAATTTATGAATCACTTAAGAGATCAAAGAATATACCTTAGGGCATCTAATTATCTGTCATAATACTTTACTTACAGTGAGAGACCAAAAAACTTCAGTGAATGAAGTTTCTCTGCCTACAACATACTTATCACTTCTGAGCATATCCTCTGAACTCTGCCCAAAGAGCCTCACTGATTCTCCAAGTAGTTTCTTCCTTTTGATAAGTTTAAGAACCTTCTGACAAAGACTTTAAAATCTGTTCAAGCGTTTGCTCATTTGGGGAATTGCACCTTGAGTATCTGTATCTGCTTGTCAAGTTTTATTTGGTAATTTGTTTTTACGTTTATCTGCTCTTACTTCAGGTAAACATTTCAAATAACTTCCAGGCTTACACTTTTCCAGTGAAACTTCATCCATAATTTGTTCTTTTCACTTATTTTAAAAAAGAGAACTGCTTTTCTTCAATTATCCCTCTTCCATCAGGATACTGATAACAGTTACATTACGCTTCCTTGTGTATATAAATGACAGCAGAAACTAGTGATGTTATGCTCTCAAAGATTCAGTAATTACACAGTGCCTCTCACAAACAAACTATCCACTCTAAGCAAATTTTTATTAAATTCTTATCTATACAATTTGATAACTGACACTCATTTAGCACAAAACATTCACTTCACAGATTAAAAATAAAAATAAAAACTAAGTAAAATTGGAAGTCCAGGGCTTAAAGTGACTTGTTTAAGATCAGATACTACAGCTTTTATCTTTACTTCACAGCCTAGATAACAACTACTTGCAGTGTACAAAGTTCAGTGTGAGACTGTTTTCTGACTTTAAGCAGAAACTAAACAACTTGTCAATATTCACTTACAAATTTACCCTTATAACACACCTTTTGCTAATGATATAATATGTAAATAAATCTTAAAATCTGAATAAACTGTTAGGCCATCCAACTTTCACCCACAGTTCTTTTTGGTGCTTTCATTTTTACATGCATTTCATCTACTTAAAATGAGAAAAAAGGGAGAAAGTAAAATTTAATAAAATTCTGATTTTGAACTACTAATGCAATATTTATAAAGTATACAAGAAAATCTTCTACTTAGTGTTCCATTTAAGACTAACTATATTCTCTAGAAATTCTATTGCTCATTAAAGACATTTAATACCTTCACAAATCAATGTGTTTGTCTAAATTCTTCAGCAGTATTCTTCAATGTATCATGTTCTCCTACCTGAAACACTGATTCCCTACTATCCAGAGGACCAATCATTCCAGTCTGCCAGTGGCTGAGGGGTTGCTTGGGATATGGGACATGAGACACTACAATAGCTAGCTCCAGCTCTAGCAAACCTGGAGGCCAAACTCAGACCATAAATCAACAGTTAGCTATTGCAGCATATCTCCTTAGTTACCTTCACTGGGTTTTCCTCTTTTTCTTAACCTAAAAATGTGTCCTTGACAACCTCTGGACTTCTACTAGGTATCTTAAACTTAACATGAATAAACTGAACTCTCCTATGGGCAGTCACATCATCATCTGGACCACAGTACAGGCATCACCCCTGCTCCTCTTTCCTTAACTACATACACCAGCATTCCTGCTGGTTTCACCAGAATCTGGCTGCTTCTCATCACTTCAACCACCACCTGCCGTTCGACTCCAAGCCACCATCACCTCTCACTTAAGACTGCTGTCTCAGGCTCCCAAAGGCCCTCATGCTTTTCCTCTTGCCCCCCTAAACTTAACTCTCTACACGGCAGCCAGGGTGATCTTTTAAAACACAAATCCTACTTCACAATATTACAGGGAAGGATAAAGGAGATAATATATATAAAGGAAGGACAGGTCATCCATGGGATCAATGATCTCAGTTGGGCCCATTTTGCTAGAGTTGGAGAAGGAGGGCATGGGGGTTTTTAACTGTTTTATTTGTAAATCTGGCATATTAAAGTTAAATAAACATAATTTAGATCATGCCACTCCTCTGCTCAAAACCCTCCAATGTCTTTTCACCACACTCAGGTTAAAATTCTAAGTCTTTACCACAGACCACAAGGTACCACATGATGTGGCTACTGTCTGTCATGTCCCCCCTCATCACCCACCATTCTCCCAGGACCTCACTTGCACATGCCTTGCTGCCATTCCTCAAGTATGTCCAATCTGTTCTCACTTCAGGGTTTTGCACTTGCTGTTCCCTGTGTCTAGAAGGGTCTTCCTACAGGTCTTCACAAGACTTGCTCCTTCTCTTCATTCACTGACATGCAAATATTAAGAAGGCATTTCCTGACCACCTAGTTAACAGGTACCTCCCTGCACACTGTTTCATTACATCTTCTCTCTTACCCACTTTCATCTTTCTTCCTAATGATGACATGATGGACATCAGCTATTTGTTTGCCATCTCTCAACCCCACCAGGAGCTAAGTGTTTGCCTTGTCAGTCATGTTTATCTCTGTATTCCCAGAGTCTAGACAGAACCTAACTCACTGCAAAGCAGCACTATTCAAAAGACCTTTCTGCAGTGACAGAGCCATTTTGTTCTTGTATTTGTGCTGTCCAATACAGTAGCCACTGCCACCTGAAGCTACTAAGCATCTAAAATGTGACTACTGTTTACTGAGGAACTGAATTTTAATTAAACAGCCAAATTTATAGGTGCTCAATTAACCTTTGCATCTAACTCTTTCTCACAAATTCTGATCTTCATGGTAAAAACAAAACAATAAGGAAACATTTACACTGAACGCAGCAAGCATTAAAATACAAAGCTAGGACACAACAAAATCTCCATAGTGTATAAAATTATACTACTGACCTAAAGTTAATAATACAGGACTCCAAAAACTGAAGTTAATTAAAAAGTTAACATTACATTGTATTTTAAAACACTGTGTGTTTTAAAAATATTAAATACAGTATACTTTAAATTAAGGATCCTAAGGATACAAAGAGTGTATTACAAATAAACCACCTCAGTCAGGATCTGAGTACTCAACCACTGAAAATAAGATTTAATATTAACTTGAGATTTCTTTCCAAAGATGAAAGATTTCAAATTCCTAAAAAGCTTTAAAATAAAAAATACTTGGGCAAAAATGAAACTTCTCAATTATGCAGCAAATACAAACACACTATATGCGTTTAACAAAACTTAAAAAGTAAGCAGTCAGTTACCCTAAGGTTGCACCCTAATACAGATGCCAATTTATCAACAGAAAACCTACACATTTTGAGAGAAAAGAGCTACAATTCAGCCTGTGGTGCATAATTAGAATTTAAGACCAAGAAATGCCATTTCATTCCTCCTAAAGTTTGAACTTTGACCACTCAATACTTTAAGTACTAAGCTATAACTAAGGTGAATGAGAAAGTGGAACTGACAGCAGGAATGGTAATGAAAAATAAACTAACAGACATTTTAATGTAATCTGGTGTAACATACATATTTATACTTTGTCTGCAAAGTAATAGATTTACCTTATTCAGTTATTATAGTTCAAATCTGCCGTGGTAAATTAGAGAACTCTGCCAATGGATGCTTTTAAATACTATTTCAGTTTGAATTTGCACCATACCTGCAACTACAGCTTACCTACAGTAAAGGTTAACTTTAAGAAATATTTTCCGATTTATATCCTTTATCAAGAAAATAGAGAGAGACTGAGTAACTCTCTTAGTAAATGTCACATTGCACTTGAAAAGATGTGGGTTATTTTCAAATATCTTTTTATGTTGGTTTCTAACGTAATTCCACTGTGATAAGAGAACAGACCCTGTGTGATTTCAATACCTTTAAGACCATGAAATTTTTGCACGTTGTTTTATGTCCTTGGATAAGTTCCAGAGTCTCCCAATTTACAGTCTATGGGAACTTGAATAGAATTTGTGTCCTACTGTTGTGTAAAAATTGTATAAATCTTAATTATATTGAATTGGTTCATAGTGTTTTTCAGGTCTAGTATATCATTCTATTTCTCTACATATTCATTCTATTAATTTTTGAGAGTTTGATACTAAAACTCCAACTAAAAATCTTAATTGATCTCCTTAAAAAATAATTGTAATATACAGTGTATTTTCCAAGTCTCCTGTAAATGTGTTATCATACTTTCAGAATTTAAAAAATTGAAATTAAAAAACTACTATGTATGAAGTAAATAAACCCCAAGGATGTATTGTACAGCACAGAAAATATAGTCATTATTTCATAATAAAATGGAGTATAATCTGTAAAAATACTGATTCACTGTATTGTATAACTGAAACAAATGTAACATTATAAATCGGCTATGTGCTCATGCATACTCAGTCTCTTCCATCGCGTCTGACTCTTTGCCACCCTATGGACTACAGAACACCAGCTCTTCTTTCCATGGGACTCTCCAGGCAAGAATACTGGAGTGGGTTGCCCTGCCCTCCTCCAAGGGATCTTCCCGACCCAGGGATTGAACCCAAGCCTCCCGTGTCTCCTGCATTGTAGGCGGATTCTTTACTGCTGAACCACCAGGGGAGTAAATCAACTATATTTCAATATAAATACCCTCCTCAAAAGAGAGACTGAGTAGGAAGATAAAGATCAGAGAATCTTAAGTGATACATCAGCCAAGAACCCTGATTTAAACAAAGAAGCTCAATTATATATTATGGCAATCAAGGAAATATGAACACTAGATCTTTGATAATATTAAGGAATCGTGGATAATGATAAAGGAATTTAAATTATTTTTTTAAAAGACTCACTGCCTTTTAAGAAAACATGCTGAAACATTTATGGATGAAATGATGGTATAAGATGATTTGCTTTGCTTTGCTTTAGGATTTGCTTCAACCATCTGTATGAAGGGTTGGGGGGTGAGGTGGGTCGAGCAGAAATAGAAAAAGCTTGTCCTTGAGCTGAAAACTTGGAGCTGGAGGATAAGAGAATATGGAGATTTGTGTTCTATTTTTTGCGTGTGAAATTTTCTACACTATAATCTTTAAAAAAAGAAAAAAAGAAAAAACTAGTAGAGCCATTTTTTTTTTAAATGCAAGTAGGTCATAAGAGAGTAAGATTTCCAATAATGAATTAACAACCTGCAAATAGATATATATTATGGTTACCCTACTGGAAATTTTAATATAAATAAATTCACTTATTTGGGAAAGTTTCTTTCAGGTTATATGTTGTATTTGGAAAATATAACAGCCATACCCAGGGGCAAGTGACAAGACTCATCTGCACCCCTGGGTCTTCACTGCCAGTGCCTGTGACACTTGACTATTTTACCATTTCCACGTTACCATTCTCAGAATATAAGGCAAATCTTGCCTGAATCACTGTCACTGACCCGAGAGGGTCCTAGCCCAGAGTCTTAAAGAAGGTCTTCCTCCAGAAATTAGACACGGTCCTTGTGTAGTTCTGTCCTCTAGAATCTTTCTCCCAAGTAACATAAGAACAAGAGGAGAAAGGCAGAGATGATCTGGATTTCTTGAGCCATCTGGGTGGATCAAGTTTTTTATTTCTTTCCTCTGCACAAAGTCCCTCACCTGTGACAAGCTTCAGCATTAGGTCCTGGTGACACAGTCCCCTGCGGGGGGAGATAGAGAAGTAAGGAGACAGGTAGTAGTAAGTAGCTTCTTAATCTGACTAAGATCAATTTAATTTGAAAGAGGAAGTAGCTTTACAGCAATCCTTTTTCTCATCATTGCCAGATTACCTCATTGCTTTAAAAGAAAATGAATTCCTCCATCTCAAGTGTTTGGCAAACAATAGTCAGCAGATTTGTGTAAAAAAAAAGTATACTTAGTCAATTAGGGGTTGATTACAAATTTCTATTTGGGGAGTCTCCAAATTGGGAACCTGAGAGTAGAGTAGAAAAAAGATTTTTCCCTTTGAATACTTCATGCTTTTAAAATTTTGAGCCATGTGAATGTATTGCTTTATGTAATTAATTAGTTAACTTATTAAAAATAAAGATTAAATAAATAAATAAAAATAAAGATAAAAATGGAGATCATAATGCCTAAAAAGAGATTAAGATCACAGGGCCATTTGCTTCTAATGTAAAAACTAATACAAATCACTCTGTTAAGAATCAAAAGGCTATTATAATTAAATGACACATAATATCAGATTTTCTTTTGCAAAATAGGCCCTTATGGGCAAAGTTGGTGAATTCTGAATAAAATCTCTAAGTTAGATAACAGTATTGTATCAATATTAATTTCCTGACTTTAATAATAGTACTGTGGTCATATAAAAGTTTTTTTAAGAAACACACTTCAAAACATTAGGGGTAAAGTGGTGTCATATCTGCAACTTTCTCTGAAAGAGTGGGGATGAGATATATAGAGAAAGACAGAGAGAAAATAATAATAATAAAGTAGACTCGATAAAATGTTGATATTTACTGGCAAAGAGGGGGAGCGCCTGGAACTCTCATACACTAATGGCAGAAGTAAAAAAATTATGACTATTTTTGAAACCAGGCAATGCTTTAATAATGTTAAACATAGACTTATCATATGGCCTAGCAATTACAGTCCTAGGTATTTACCCTAGAGAAATTAAAACATAGAGATCCAAAACATGTGTCTAAGAATGTTCATATCAACTTTATTCATAATAGCCCAAAGTGCAAACAATCTCCATGTTCATCAATAGGAGAGTGAATCACATTCATCAATAGGAGATGAATAAACAAATATTTATCAACAGGAGAGTGAATAAACAAATGTATTCTCACACAAATGTTTGACAAACATTATTTTCACAAACAAATGTATCCACCTGCAAAGTGGGAGACCTGGGTTCCATCTGATCCCTGGGTTGGGAAGATTCCCTCGAGAAGGGGAAGGCTACTCACTCCAGCATTCTGGCCTGAAGAATTCCACAGGCTGTATACACATGAGGTGACAAAGGGTCAGATATGACTGAGTAAGTTTCACTTCACTTCATTCACACACCAGACACTGGGACATGATTCCCATGGGTCCCTTGTGTTTCCACATGTCTTATGAATAGAGGTGCTGACAGTTTTGCTCCAGACAATCTTCTTTAAAAAAAAAAAAAAACACTTGCACAGTAGATACCCTTGGAAAATATAATTTCTCCATCTGGAGCAGAAGGCACATTTTTTGGAGTCCAGTATGATGAAGATAATGTCTCCTTCCAGGAACAAAGGTTGGGCAGATTTTCTTGAAGTCTCTTATTAAAGATTGAGGTTTTCTAAGCTTAGGGTTCCTCAGCTATGACTCAAGATTTACTATGTGTGGACATTTAGGTTGTTTTTACCTGTATAAGTTTATTGAGGCATAACTTACATGCAAAAAAATCATATTTGATCTGGTACAAGCATGAATCCGAGGCAGCCTAACTTTTTAGCTTGCAAACAGGATAAAATCTCAGATTCTTCACAGTCCTTGCCAGTGGAATGCTGCCCAGCAACAAAAAGGAAAGAATCACTGAGACACACAGCAGTACAGATGAGTCTTGCAAACATTATGCTGCGTGAAAAAGCTGAGCCCGAATCAAGTATGATACTGTCTAATTTTATTTACTGAAAATTCTCCATCGAGCAGAATAAATCTGTATTAATAGAAATCACAATGGCAGTTGCCTGAGACAGGGAGTTTGGGGCATGTTGACAGAGGTAAAGGATGAAGGATTTTCCCAAGAGTCCAGTGGTTAAGAATTATCCTTGCAGTGCATGGGACACAGGTTCCGGGAACCAAGGTTCTGCGTGCTGCAGCACAGCTAAGGCCACGCGCTGAGGATACTAGGTGAGGAGGAGCCCCACAATGCGACTAAGGCCCGGTGCAGGCAAATAACCAAGTCTTTAAAAGGAGGTGAGGGGGAAGCTTTCTAGCGTGGTGGGAGTGGTGGAACTATTTTGTATCTTTGTTGTGTTTGCATGGATATATACATCTTTCAAAGTGCAACAAACAGTGTGCCCTAAAATGTATAATTTTGTTATATGTGAATTACGCCTCAGTAAAATTACATAGAAATAGTCTAAATATTTATCAACATGTGAACAGATATGCAAAATATGGTATATACATAAAATGGAATATTATTCAGCCTTGAAAAGGAATGAAATTCTGAAACATGCTAGAACATGGGTGTTCCTTGAAATCATTACACTACGTGAGAGAAGTCAGACATGAGAAGACAGTTACTGTGTGATTCCACTTCTTTGAGCTGCCTGGAATAGACAAATTCATAGACAGAAAGTAGAGCAGTGGTTATCCAGGGCTGTGGAGTTGTGGTCTAGTGGGTACAAGGTTTCAGTTTGGAAGGATGAAATAATTCTGGAGATGGAGGTGATGGTGTTGTACAACAGTGTGAACACACTTAATGCCACTTAACTGGACACTCAAAATGTTTAAAATGATAAATGTTATATCTAGTACATTTATATGTATTACAGTAGTGGTGTGAAAAAAAAATAATCTCTCTCTCCAGTGGTGTGCTGCAAAATGTATAACAACCAGCTATGAGAGGGAAGCATATTGGTAGTATTCACTTTGATAGAAACACTCCCACAGTGATCCAGTTCAAGCAACAGTGTGATATCACTGAATGTAGAGTTTGGAAAAGATACAAACAACTGACTTTACAAAGTCAATAGGAGTTGGCTCAAAGACACTACTGTCTCTATCCAACCAACCGATTGTTAGTACACAGCAAATCCAGTAAAGAAAACACAACATAAAAGTTATAAAGAAAAAGGGAAAAAAATCACCCCACCACTACTTATAGGCAGTTGTCTGTATGCCAGCCAGGGAGGTCGATGGTTATTTGTGGGCTGATAACATACAGGAACAACAAAGTGCCAGTTCACTGATCCTGCAGGCTGGAAGGCATCAATTCTGGTTGGTTGGTACCCATTGCCACATCAGTTATTAAATCTTGTGGCTCTTATTCCTGGTGGTGACATCCAGAAAAGGAAAACTGTGGGACCTTCTTGAATCATGTAAGTTTAGCTACCAGTAGGTAACCCTTTAAAATTTTTATCGATCTTTACTGTCATCATATTCCCTTTGTTTTGGCACAAAATGCCTGCAAAAGTACAGGAGATACAAAATTTTGAAGCCATTTCCAGAAGATTTAGGCTGATTCTCGGTGCCAGTGACTCTCAGATAGGGTGTGCATGTAATTACTTGGAGTAATCTTCATTTTGAAAGAACTACAGGTGATTCTAATGCAGTTGGTTCACAGAACACATTTGGCAACATGGTTCGATGAGGTAGCTCTTTCCCTTCTCCCCTTTCATAATTTCACACCACAACCACATTGCTCTAAGATGTAAATTAGGGTAACTGATGTTATAAAACATGTCCCATTGTGTGTATAACAATGTCTGAAATGATTTTAAGAATATTCAGTATAGAAAAGGTGACATAAAATTGTGCTAATTCATTTTACTGTCATTGGTGAAACAAGTGTTATTCAAGCCTTTTGATGTGGCAGAAATATTTTAAGACAAACCCTTCTATTCTTTGAGCAGGAAATAAAATCTAGCAAACTGTGTAGCCAGTAACCTTAGGGATGGTACTTGAGGCTTGATCTCTAAAAGATGTTGAGTCCAAAAGTTGAACCTAAATCTGCCTGTATTCTGCCTTGAGTGAATCTTTCATGCAGGCTGTGATCAGTGCATTTAAAAGAGCAGAGATCTGAATTTTATTGAGATTTACCTTATGTTTTATTATTGTGGGCTTGCCAGGTGGCACTAGTGGTAAAGAACCCACCTGCCAATGCAGGTGATGTAAGAGGTGCTGATTGGATTTCTGGGTCAGGAAGATCGAGGAGGGTGTGGCAACCCACTCCAGTATTCTTGCCTGGAGAATCCTATAAACAGATGAACCTGGTGGGCTACAGTCCGTAGTCGCAGAGTCGGACACAACTGAAGCAACTTAGCATGCATGCATGTTTTATTAATAATGAATTTCTGTTTAGTAAATGTTTCATAGTTATGTGCCAGACTTGCTTTCCTTATAACATGGTGGCAAGGTTAAGAAGGCATCGTTAGTCTTCATCCACTCTAATTAATAAATGCTACATGAATCTACCAAAAAGAACCTTATAACTGTGCTTGAAAAGTTGGCTTAGGGTAGCTCTTTATAGGGTGTTTGGGGGAACACTAAACCCCAAGATGCTCATTTGAAGATAGAAGACCTGCAAAAAAAAAAAAAAAAAAAGAGAGAGAGAAAGAGAAGAGAAAGAAGACTTGCATGATAAAATAAACATAGGAAATGCTGCATAGGCGAATATTTTATTTTTTTTAATTTAGTCCACCATTTACCAAAGTTATTGATTAAAGATTTTAAAATTTCATAAGAATAACATTTTGTGGAATATATATTTAGCAAAGAATTCTCCAGTGCTCTGGTGAAAATTTTAGCTGTGAAGGGGAACACAGGGATAGAGAGGCAAATTAATTTGGCATTCTTGACTTCAAACTTACATTAACCACATTTGTTTCCACTATTAAATGTAAAGAATTTGATGGATTTAACAACAGTCATCAAGGATAGTCAAAAGGTAACTTCCTCAGTGGTCTGGTGCAGCCAAAAATCAAATGGAGAATATACCTCAGGTGCCCGCTGCAACTCGAGAAAAACCATGAGGCTTCCCCCTCGCTACGAGATGAACACCAATTCCCCAGCATTGCGTGAAGACCAATTCCGTGTTCCCCATCAAACAAGAAAGGAGCCTTGATTTCCTTGATGGAACTCCAGAGAGGCCCCAAGAACACTGTCACAAGTCTAGAGGGACCTGAGGTCACCACAATCACACAAAAGAGCTCCATGTACCACAAATCAACTCGAGATGAGGCCTGATTCCCCTGCAATGGCTCCAGAGCTAGCAGGCGTTCCCCTGCAAACACAGCAAGTGGCTTGCCTTCCTTTAGGCAACTTCAGAGATTCCGCGAGAACACCATCCCAAGTCTAGAGGAACACGAGTTCAGCACAGCAACTAGAGAGAAGCTCCGTGTACAGCAAATCATCTCGAGATGAGAGCTGATTCTCTGGCTTTGACTCAAGAGGAATGCCAACTTTCCACAAGCACCTCAAGAGGAGGCTTCACTCAGCTATAGGTATGTGAGAGGGACCCTGAGTTTGCTGCCTCAAGTGGAATGGACACCGAGATGCCGTGACTCGAGATAAGGCCGGATTTCCCTGCAGTGACCTGAATGCAAGCTCGTCTTTCATCTCACGAGATGAAGGGATGTCTGAATCCCCTGTGGAGACCCTAGAGAAAGCCCTAGTTCCACGTATCATCTCAACAGGAGGCCTCACACTCCTTTCAAAACTCGAGAGTCACGCGGAGGTCAATGCCTGAAAAGGAGACGATTCCTGACTCCTCTTGAAAATTGATAGGAATCCCAATATCCCTGTGGCAACTCGACAGGAACCCTGGGTCTCTCGCCTCACCTTGAGAGGGGTCCCTATTGCCCTATCAAGCCTCGATGAGAATACCGAGGTGTCCCTAACATCTAGGCAGGAGTCCTGATGTCACTGAACAACATGAGTTTTGAAGGGTCATTCCCGCCGTAACTCGAGAAGATACCCCAGGTCCCCACCACAACTCAAGAAAACCCAGGAGAATTCACCCTCGCCGTGAGATGAGGCCCAATTCCACTGCATCGCATGTAAAGCAATTCCGTGTTCCCCATAAAACAGGATATGAGCCTTGACTTCCGTGATGGAACTCCAGAGAGTCCCCAAGAACACTGTCGCAAGTGTAGAGGGACACTGAGGTCCCCGCAGCAACACGAAAGTGCTCCGAGTACCCAGATCAACTCGAGATGAGACCCGATTACCCTGCACTGGCTCCAGAGCAATCCCGCTTTCCTCATCAAACTAGACAAGTGGCTTGACTTCCCTTAGGCAACTCCAGAGATTCCCCGAGAGCACCGTCCCAAGTCTAGAGGAACACCAAGTTCAGCACAGCAACTCGAGAAAAGCTCCGTGTGCCCCAAAACATTCGAGATGAGAGCTGATTCCCTGGCTTCGACTCAAGAGGAATGCCAACTTTCCACAAGCAGCTCAAGTGGAGGCTTTTCTCAGCTCTAGGTATGTGAGAGGGACCCTGAGTTTGCTGCCTCAAGTGGAATGGACACCGAGATGCCCTGACTCGAAATAAGGCTGGATTTCCCTGCAGTGACTTGAATGCAGGCTCGTCTTTCATCTCACAAGATGAAGAGATGTCTGAATCCCCTGTGGAGACCCTAAAGAAAGCCCTAGTTCCCCACCTCATCTCGACAGGAGGCCTTACATCCCTTTGACAACTCGAGAGGAACATGGAGTTCAATGCTTCAAAAGGAGACGATGCCTAACACCTCTTGAAAATTGATAGGAATAGCAATATCCCTGTGGCAACTGCAAAGGGAAGCTGGGTCAACACCTCACCTCGAGAGGCATCCCTATTGCCCTGCCAAGCCTCGAGGAGAATCCCGAGGTGTCCTTCAAAACTAGACAGGAGGCCTGTCGCCGCTCAACCAACACGGGTTTTGAAGGGCCATCCTCGCCGTAACCCAAGAACATACCCTAGGTCCCAGCCGCAACTCAACATAAACCATGAGACTTCCCCCTGGCCGCGAGGTGAGGCCCGATTCCCCTGCACTGAGTGCAGAGCAAATCCGTGTTCCCCATCAAACATGAAAGGAGGCTTCACTTCCTAGATGAAACTCCACATAGTCCCCAAGAACACTGCCAGAGGTCGAGAGGGACCCTGAGGTCACCGCAGCAAAACAAAAGAATTCGTGTAAATGAAATCAACTCGAGATGAGGCGCGATTGCCCTGCATTGGCTCCAGAGCCATCTCGCATTCCCCATCAAACATGACAAGTGGCTTGACTTCCTTTAGGCAACTCCAGAGATTCACCAAGAGTACCGTCCAATATCTAAAGGAACACAAAGTTCAGCACTGCAACTCGAGAAAACCTCCCTGTACCCCCAAATCATCTCGAGTTGAGAGCTGCTTCCCTGGATTCAACTCAAGAGGAATGCCAACTGTCCACAAGTACCTCAAGAGGAGGCTTCTCTCAGTTACATGTATGTGAGATGGGCCCTGAGTTTGTGGCCTCAAGTGAAATGGACACCGAGATGTCCTGACTCGAAATAAGGCTGGATTTCCCTGCAGTGACTTGAATGCAGGCTCGTCTTTCATCTCACGAGATGAAGGGATGTCTGAATCCCCTGTGGTGACCCTAGAGAAAGCCCTAGTTCCTGGCCTCATCCCAACATGAGACCTCACATCCCTGTGAAAACTCGAGAGGCACACGGAGTTAAATGCTTCAAAAGGAGACGATGGCTGACTCTTCTTGAAAAATGATAGGAATCCCAAAATTCCTGTGGCCACTGCAAATGGAACCTGGGTTTCCCCTCTCACCTTGAGAGGCGTCCCTATTGCCCTCCCAAGCCCCGAGGAGAATCCCGAGGTGTCCCTCGCAACTAGACAGGAGTCCTGACATCACTGATCCAACCCGAGTTTTGAAGGGCCATCCTCGTCATAACACGAGAACATAATCCAGGTTCCCACCGCAACTCGAGAAAAACAATGACACTTTCCCCTCGCCACGAGATGAGGCCCGATTCCCCTGCACTGCATGCAGAGCAAGTCCGTGTTCCCCATCAAACAGGAAAGGAGCCTTGACTTCCTTGATGGCACTCCAGAGAGTCCCCAGGAACACTTTCACAAGTCTAGAGGGACCCTGAGGTCCCCGAAACAACATGAAAGCGCTCCATGTACTCCAAATCAACTCGAGATGAGGCCTGATTCCCCTGCACTGCATGCAGAGCAAGTCCATGTTCCCCATCAAACATGAAAAGAGCCTTGACTTCCTAGATGAAACTCCACATAGTCCCCAAGAACACTGTCACAGTTCTGCAGGGACCCTGAAGTGACAGCAGCAGCACGAAAGAACTCGTTTAACTCAAATCAACTCTAGATGAGACCCGATTCCCCTGCATTGACTCCAGAGACATCCCTCATTCCCCATTAAACAGGGCAAATAGCCTGACTTCCTTTAGGCAACCCCAGAGATTCACCGAGAGCACCGTCCCATATCTAGAGGAACACCAAGTTCAGCACAGCAACTCGACAAAAGCTCCGTGTACCCCAAAACATTTCGAGATGAGAGTTATGACACAGGAGGAATGGAAACTTTCCACAAGCACCTCAAGAGGAGGCTACTCTGAGCTATAGGTATGTGAGAGGGATCCTGAGTTTGCTGCCTCGTGTGGAATGGACACCGAAATGCCCTTACTCGAAATAAGGCCGGATTTCCCTGCAGTGACTTGAATGCAGTCTCGTCTATCATCTCACAAGAAGAAGGGATGTCTAAATCCCCTGTGGATACCCTAGAGAAAGCCCAAGTTCCCTGCCTCATCTCGACAGGAGGCCTCACATCCCTTTGAAACTTTGAGAGGCACGTGGAGTTCAATGCCTCAAAAGTAGATGATGCCTGCCTCCTCTTGAAAATTGATAGGAATCTCAATATCTCTGTGGCAACTGGAAAGGGACCCTGGGTCTCCACTTTACCTCGAGAGACTTCCCTATTGCCCTCCTAAGCCCCGAGGAGAATCCCGAGGTGTCCCTCGCAACTAGACAGGTGTCCTGACGTCACTGACCCAACACAAGTTTTGAAGGTCCATCCCCACCGCAACTCAAGAACATACCCCAGGTTACCACCGCAACTCGAGAAAAACCATGAGACATCCCCCTCGCCGTGAGATGAGGTCTGATTCCCCTGCATTGCATGCAGAGCATGTGTGTGTTCCCCATCATACTTGAAAAGAGTTTTGACTTCCTTGATGGAACTCCAGAGAGTCCCCAAGAACACTGTTACAAAGCTAGAGGGACCCTGCGGACTACGCAGCAACATGAAAGAGCTCGTGTACCCCAAATCAACTCGAGATGAGGCCCAATTCACCTGAATTGGGTCCAGAGCCATCACACGTTCCCCATCAAATAGAACATGTGGCTTGACCTCCTTTACGCAACTCCAGAGATTCCATGAGAACATCATTCCAAGTCCAGAGGAACACCAAGTTCTGCAGAGCAACTCGAGAAAAGCTCCATGTACCCCAAATCATCTCGAGATGAGAGCTGATTCGCTGAACTCGACTCAAAGGGAATTCCAACTTTCCACAAGCACCTCAAGAGGAGGCTTCTCTCAGCTATAAGTATCATAGTGGGACCCTGAGCTTGCTGCCTCAAGTGGAATGTACAATGAGATTCCCAGACTCGAAAAAAGGCCGGATTTCCCTGCAGTGACGTGAATGCAGGCTCGTCTTTCATCTCACAAGATGAAGGGATATCTGAATCCCCCATGGAGACCCTAAAGAAAGCCCTTGTTCCCCGACTCATCTCGACAGGAGGCCACACATCCCTTTGACAACTCGAGAGGAGTGCAGAGTTCAAGGCGTCAAAAGGAGACGACGCCTGACTCACCTTGAAAATTGATAGGGATCCCAATATCCCTCTGGCAACTGCGAAGGAAGTCTGGGTCTCCTGTCTCACCTCGAGAGGCGTCCCTATTGCCCTGCCAAGCCTCAAGGAGAATCCCGAGGTATCCCTGGCAATTAGACATGAGTCCTGAAGTCGCTGAACCAACATGAGTTTTGAAAGGCCATCCCCGCCGTAATACGAGAACATACCCCAGATTCCCGCTGAAACTCAAGAAAAACCATGAGACTTCCCCATCGCTGCGAGATGAAGCCCGATTGCAATGCTGCGTGCAGAGCAAGTCTGTGTTCCTCATTAAACACAAAAGGAGCCTTGACTTCCTTGATGGACCTCCAGAAAGTCCCCAAGAACACTATCACAAGTCTAGCGGGACCCTGAGGTCCCCGCAGCAACACAAAAGAGCATCGTGTACCCCAAATCGACTCGAGATGAGGTGTGATTCCCCTGCATTACATGCAGACCACATCTGAGTTCCCCATCAAACACTAAAGGAGCCTTGACTTCCTAGATGAAATTCCACATAGTCCCCAAGAAGACTGGGGACTTCAGCACCTCACAAGTCTAGAGGTGCTGAGGCCACCACAGTAACACATAAGAGCTTCGTGTACTACAAATCAACTTGACATGAGGCCGGATTCCCCTCCATTGGCTCCAGAGCCATCGTGCATTCCCCATCAAACAGATCAAGTAGCTTGACTTCTTTTAGCAACCCCAGAGATTAACCGAGAGCACCGTCCCATATCTAGAGGAACACCAAGTTCAGCACAGCAACTCGACAAAAGCTCCGTGTACCACAAATCATCTCAAGATGAGAGCTGATTCCCTGGATTGGACTCAAGAGGAATGCCAACGTTCCACAAGCAACTCAAGAGGAGGCTTCTCTCAGCTATATGTATGTGAAAGGGAACCTGATTTTGCTGCTTCAAGTGGAATGGACATCGAGATACCCTGATTCAAAATAAGGCCGGATTTCCCTGCATTGACTTGAATGCAGGCTCATCTTTCATCTCACATAAAGAAGGGATGTCTGAATCCCTTGTGGAGACCCTAGAGAAAGCACTAGTTCCCTGCCTTATCTCGACATGAGGCCTGACTTCCCTTTGAAAACTCGAGAGGCATTCGAAGTTCAATGCTTCAAAAGGAGACGAAGCCTGACTCCTTTTCAAAATTGATAGGAATCACGATATCCCTGTGGCAACTGGACAGGAACCCTGGGTCTCTCGCCTCACTTCGAGAGGCATCCCTATTGCCCATGCAAGCCTCGAGGAGAATTCCGAGGTGTCCCTCGCAACTAGAGAGGAATCTTGACGTTGCTGATCCAACACAAGTTTTGAAGGTCCATCCTCGTCGTAACTAGAAAACATAACCCAGGTTCTTGCCGCAACTCGAGAAAAACCATGAGGCTTTCACCTGGCCGTGAGATGAGGCCTGAATCCCCTGCACTGCAGGCAGAGCAATTCCCTGTTCCCCATGAACACGAAAGGAGCCTTGACTTCCTTGATGGAACTCCAAAGAGTCCCCAGGAACACTGTCACTGGTATAGAGGGACACTGAGTTCCCCACAACAACACGAAAGCGCTCCGTGTACTTCAAATCAACACGAGGTGAGGCCTGATTCCCCTGCATGGTCTCCAGAGCCATCCAGCATTCCCCATCAAACACGACAAGTGGCTTGTCTTCCTTTAGGCAACTCCAGAGTTTACCCGTGAACACCGTCCTAAGTATAGAGGAACACCACGTTCAGCACAGCAACTAGAAAACATCTCTGTGTACCTCAAATCATCTCGAGATGAGCGCTGATTCCCTGGCTTTGACTCAAGAGGAATGCCAGCTTTAAACAACACCTAAAGAGGAGGCTTCTCTCAGCTATAGGTATGTGAGAGGGACCCTGAGTTTGCTGCCTCAAGTGACATGGACACTGAGAAGCCCTGACTCAAAATAAGGCCAGGTGTCCCTGCAGTGACTTGAATGCAGGCTCATCTCTCATCTCACAAGATGAAGGGATGTCTGAATCCCCTGTGGAGACCCTAGAGAATACCCTAGTTCCCAGCCTCATCTTAAAAGGAGGCCTCACATCCCTTTGACAACTCGAGAGGAACACAGAGCAACATGTAAAGGCTCTGTGTACTCCAAAACAACTCGAGATGAGGCCCGATTCCCCTGCACTGCGTTCAGAGCAAGTCTGTATTCCCCATCAAACACGAAAGGAGCTTTGACTTCCCTGATGGAAATCCAGAGAGTCCCCAGGAACACTGTCACAAGTTTCGAGGGTCCCTGAGGTCCCCACAGCAACATGAAAATGCACGGTGTACTTGAAATCAACTCGAGATGAGGCCTGCTTCCCATGCACTGCATGCAAAGCAAGGCTGTGTTCCCCATAAAACACGAAAGGAGCCTTGACTTCCTTGATGGAAATCCAGAGAGTCCCCAGGAACACTTTTAAAAGTCTAGAGGGACCCTGAGAACCCCACAGCAACATGAAAGTGCACTGTGTGCTTCAAATCAACTTGAGATGAGGCCCGATTCCCCTGCATTAGCTCCAGAGCCATCACTCATTCCCCATCAAACACAACAAGTGGCTTGACTTCCTTTAGGCAACTCCAGAGATTACCTGAGAATACCGTCTCAAGACAAGAGGAATACCAAGTTCAGCACAGCAACTCGAGAAAATTCTGTGTACACCAAATCATCTCGAGATGAGAGCTGATTCCCTGGCTTCGACTCAAGAGGAATGCCAACTTTCCACAAGCCCCTCAAGAGGAGGCTTCTTTCAGCTCTAGGTATGTGAGAGGGACCCTGAGTTTGCTGCATCAAGTGGAATGGTTACCCAGATGCCATGACTCGAAATAAGGTTGGATTTCCCTGCAGTGACTTTAATGCAGGCTCGTCTTTCATCACACATGATGAAGTGATGTCTGAATCCCCTGTGGAGACCCTAGAGAAAACCCTAGTTCCCCGGCTCATCTCGACAGGAGGACTCACAGTCTTTAGAAACCTCCACAGGCACATGGATTTAAATGCTTCAAAAGGAGAGCATGGCTGCCTCCTCTTGAAAATTGATAGGAATCCCCAAATTACTGTGGCAACTGGAATGGACCCTGGGTCTCCCCCCTCACCTCGAGAGGCATCCTTATTTTCCTACCAAGCCTCGAATAGAATCCCGAGTTGTCCCTTGCAGCTAGACAGGAGTCCTAATGTCACTGAATCAACACGAATTTGAAGGGCCATCCCAACCATAACTTGAGAACATAACTCAGGTTCCCGCCACAGCTCAAGAAAACCGTGAGAATTCCCCCTTGCCATGAGATGAGGCCCGATTCCCCTGCATTGCATGCAGAGCAAGTCCATGTTCCCCATCAAAAACGAAAGGAGCCTTGACTTCCTAGATGAAACTCCACATAGTCCCCAAGAACTGTGTCAGAAGTCTAGAGGGACCCTGAGGTCAGTGCAACAATAGGAAAGAGCACCGTGTACCACAAATCAACTCGAGATGAGGCCCGATTCCCCTGCACTGGCTCCAGAGCAATCCTGCATTCCTCATCAAAGAGCACAAGTGGCTTGACTTCTTTTGGGCAACTTCAAGATTCCCCGAGAACACCATCCCAAGTCTAGAGCAACACCAAGTTCAGCACAGCAACTCGAGAAAAGCTCCGTGTAGCCCAAATCATTTCGAAATGAGAGCAGATTCCCTGGCTTTGAAACAAGAGCAATGCCAACTTTCCACAAGCAGCTCAAGTGGAGGCTTTTCTCAGCTCTTGGTATGTGAGAGGCACCCTGAGTTTGCTGCTTCAAGTGGAATGGACACCGAGATGCCCTGACTCGAAATAAGGCCGGAATTCCCTGCAGTGACTTGAATGCCGGCTCATCCTTCATCTCAAAAGATGAAGGGATATCTGAATCCCCTATGAAGACCCTAGAGAAAGCCCTAGTTCCCCGCCTCATCTCGACAGGAGGCCTCACATCCCTTTGACAACACGAGTAGAACACGGAGTTCAGTGCTTCAAAAGTAGACAATGATTGAGTCCTCTTGAAAATTGACAGAAGTCCCAGTATCCGTGTGGCAACTTGAAAGGACACTGGGTCTCCCGCCTCACCTCGAGAGGCATCCCTATTGCCCTGCCAAGACTCGAGGACAATCCCGAGTTGTCCATCGCAACTAGACAGGAGTCCTGACGTAGCTGAAAAAACACGAGTTTTGACGGGCCATCCCCATCGTCACTTGAGAATATAACCCAGGTTCCCTCCACAACTCGAGAAAATCCATGAGACTTCCCGCTCAATGAGAGATGAGATCAGATTCCCCTGCACTGAGTGAAGAGCAATTCCGTGTTCCCCATCAAGCATGAAAGGAACCTTGACTTCCTTGATGGAACTCCAGAGAGTCCCCAAGAACACTGATAAATGTCTAGAGGAACCCTGAGGTCACCGCAGCAACATGAAATAGTTCGGTGTACCCCAAATCAACTCGAGATGAGTCCAGATTCCCCTTCATTGGCTCCAGAGCCATCCGGCTTTCCCCATCAAACATGACAAGTGACTTGACTTCCTTTAAGCAACTCCAGAGATTCCCCGAGAACAACGTCCTGAGTATAGAGGAACACCACGTTCAGCACAGCAACTAGAAAACAGCTCCGTGTACCTCAAATCATCTCGAGATGAGACTTGATTCCCTGGCTTTGACTCAAGAGGAATGCCAGGTTTAAACAACACCTAAAGAGGAGGCTTCTGTCAGCTATAGGTACGTGAGTGGGACCCTGAGTTTGCTGCCTCAAGTGGAATGGACACCGAGATGCCCTGACTTGAAATAAGGCCGGATGTCCCTGCAGTGATTTGAATGCAGGATTGTCTTTCATCTCACAGATGAAGGGATGTTTGAATCCCCTGTGGAGACCCTAGAGAATACGCTAGTTCCCAGCCTCATCTCGACAGGAGGCCTCACATCCCTTTGACAACATGAGAGGCAAGCGGAGTTCAATGCTTCAAAAGGAGACGAAGCCTGACTCCTCTTGAAAACTGACAGGAGTCACAGTATGGCTCTGGCAACTGCAAAGGGAAACCTGGTGTCCCGCCTCACTTCGAGAGGCATCCCAATTGTCCTGCCAAGCCTCGAGAAGAATCCTAAGGTGTCCCTCGGAACTAGACAGGAGTCCTTACGTCGCTGAACAAACACGAGTTTTGAAGGGCCAACTCTGCCGTAACTCGAGAATATAACCCAGGTTCCACACCACAGCTCCAGAAAAACAATGAGACTTTCCCCTCACCGTGAGATGAGGCCCGATTCCCCTGCATTGCATGCAGAGCAAGTCCGTGTTCCCCATCAAACACGAAAGGAGCCTTGACTTCCTAGATGAAACTCTCCATAGTCCCCAAGAACTCTGTCAGAAGTCTAGAGGGACCCTCAGATCAATGCAGCAACACGACAGAGCCCCGTGTACCACAAATCAACTCGAGATGAAGCCTGATTTCCCTGCATTGGCTCCAGAACAATCCTGCATTCCTCATCAAAGAGCACAAGTCGCTTGACTTCTTTTAGGCAACTCCAGAGACTCTATGAGAATACCGCCACCAGTCTAGAGGAACACCAAGTTCAGCACAGCAACTCGAGAAAAGCTCCGTGTACCCCAAAACATTTCGAGATGAGAGCTGATTCCCTGGCTTCGACTCAAGAGGAATGCCAACTTTCCACAAGCAGCTCAAGCGGATGCTTTTCTCAACTATAGGCATGTGAGAGGGACCCTGAATTTGCTGCCACAAGTGGAATGGACACCGAGATTCCCTGACTCGACATAAGGCTGGATTTCCCTGCAGTGACTTGAATGCAGGCTTGTCTTTCATCTCAAAAGATGAAGTGATGTCTGAATCCCCTGTGGAGACCCTAGACAAAGCCCTATTTCCCCACCTCATCTCGACAGGTGACCTAACATCCCTTTGACAACACGAGTCGAATGCGGAATTCAATGCTTCATAAGGAGACGATGACTGAGTCCTCTTGAAAATTGACAGGAATCCCAGTATGTCTGTTGCAACTTGAAAGGACACTGGGTCTCCCCCGTCACCTCGAGAGGCGTCACTATTGTCCTGCCAAGCCTTGAGGAGAATCTCAAGGTGTCCCTCGCAACTAGACAGGAGTTCACACATCGCTGAACAAACATGAGTTTTGAAGGGCCATCCCCGCCGTAACTCTAGAACATAACCAGGTTCCCTCCACAACTCCAGAAAAACAATGAGACTTTCTCCTCACCGCGAGATGAGGCCCAGTTCCCATGCAATGTATGCAGGTTAAGTCCGTGTTCCCAATCAAAAGGAAAGGAGACTTGACTTCTTTGAAGGACCTCCAGAGAGACCCCAAGAACACTGTCAGAAGTCTACAGGGACCCTGAGGTCCCCGCAGCAACATGAAAGGGCTCCGTGTACTCCAAATCAACTCAAGATGAGGCCCGATTCCCCTGGACTGCATTCAGAGCAAGTCCGTGTTCCCCATCAAACACGAAAGGAGCCTTGACTTCCTTGATGGAACTCCAGAGAGTCCCCAGGAACACTGTCACAAGTCTAGAGAGACCCTGAGGTCCCCTGCAGCAACATGAAAGTGCACCGTGTACTTCAAATCAACTCGAGATGAGACCCGATTCCCCTGCATTGTCTCCAGAGACATCACTCGTTCCCCATCAGACACACAAAGTGGCTTGATTTCCGTTAGGCTACTCCAGAGATTACCCGAGACTACCATCTCAAGACTAGAGGAACACCAAGTTCAGCACAGAAACTCGAGAAAAGCTCTGTGTACCCCAAATCATCTCGAGATGAGAGCTGATTCCCTGGCTTTGACTCAAGAGGGATGTCAACTTTACACAAGCACCTGACGAGGAGGCTTCTGTCAGGTATATGTATGTGAGAGGGACCCTGAGTTTGCTGCCTCAAGTGGAATGAACACCGAGATGCCCTGACTCATAATAAGGCCGGAATTCCCTGGAGTGACTTGAATGCAGGCTCGTCTTTCATCAAACAAGATGAAGGGATGTCTGAATCCCCTGTGGAGACCCTAGAGACAGCCCTAGTTCCCCGGCTCATCTCAACAGGAGGCCTCACATCCTTTTGAAACTCGAGAGGCACGTGGATTTAAATGCTTCAAAAGGGGAGTATCGCTCCCTCCTCTTGAAAATTGATAGGAATCCCAAAATTCCTGTGGCAACTGGAAAGGACCTTGGGTTGCCCCTCTCACATTGAGAGGCGTCCCTATTGCCCTGCCAAGCTTCGAGGAGAATCTCGATGTGTCCCTCACAACTAGACAGGAGTCCTGATATCACTGAACCAACACAAGTTTTGAAGGGCCATCCCAGCTGTAACTCGAGAATATAACCCAGTTTCCCGCCACAACTCGAGAAAACCATGAGAATTCCCCCTCGCCGTGAGACGAGGCCTGATTCCCCTGCATTGCATGCAAAGCAAGTCGGTGTTCCCCATCAAACACGAAAGGAGCCTTGACTTCCTAGATGAAACTCCACATAGTCCCCAATAACTCTGTCACATGTCTAGTGGGACCCTGAGGTCAACGCAGCAACACGAAATATCCCCGTTTACCTCAAATCAACTTGAGGTGAGGCCTGATTTCCCTGCATTGGCTCTAGAGCAATCCAGCATTCCTCATCAAGCAGGACAAGTGGCTTGACTTCTTTTAGGCAACTCCAGAGATTCCCTGAGAACACCGTCCCAAGTATAGAAGAACACCAAGTTCAGTACAACAACTCGAGAAAAGCTCCGTGTACCCCAAATCATTTCGAGATGAGAGCTGATTTCCTGGCTTCGAATCAAGAGGAATGCCCACTATCCACAGCAGCTCAAGCGGAGGCTTTTCTCAGCTCTAGGTATGTGAGAGGGACCCTCAGTTTGCTGCCTCAAGTGAACTGGACACCGAGATGCCCTGACTCGAAATAAGGCCGGAATTCCCTGCAGTGACTTGAGTGCAGGCTCGTCTTTCATCTCATCAGATGAAGGGATTCCTGAATCCCCTTGAAGACCCTATAGAAAGCCCTATTTCCCCACCTCATCTTGACATGTGGCCTCACATCCCTTTGACAACACGAATGGAAAGTGGAATTCAATGCTTCAAAAGTAGACGATGACTGAGTCCTCTTGAAAATTGACAGGAATCCCAGTATCCCTGTGGCAACTTGAAAGGACACTGGGTCTCCCGCCTCACCTCGAAAGGTGTCCTCCTTATTGACTTGCCAAGTCTCGAAGTGAATCTCGAGTTGTCCCTCGCAACGAGACTGGAGGCCTGATGTCGCTGAACAAACACGCATTATGAGGGGCCATCCCCTTCATCACTCGAGAATATAACCCAGGTTCCTTCCGCAACGCGAGAAAGTCCATGAGACTTTCCACTCGAAGATAGATGAGATCAAATTCCCCTGCATTGCGTGCAGAGCAATTCCATGTGCACCATCAAACATGAAAGGAGCCTTGACTTCCTTGATGGAACTCCAGAGAGTCCCCAAGAACACTGATACAAGTCTAGAGTGACCCTTAGGTCACCGCAGCAACACGAAAGTGTTCAGTGTACTGCAAATCAACGTGAGATGAGGCCAGATTACACTACATTGGCTCCAGAGCCATCCGGCGTTCCCCATCAAACACGACAAGTGGCTTGACTTCCTTTAGGCAACTCCAGAGATTCCCTGAAAACACTGTCCTAAGTATAGAGGAACACCACGTTCAGCACAGCAATTAGAAAACAGCTCCATGTACCTCAAATCATCTCGAGATGAGAGTTGATTCCCTGGCTTCGAATCAAGAGGAATGCCAACTTTCCAGAACCCCCTCATGGGGAAGCTTCTCTCAGCTATAGGTACGTGAGAGGGACCCTGAGTTTGCTGCCTCAAGTGGAATGGACACCGAGATGCCATGACTCGACATAAGGCCGGATTTCCCTGCAGTGACATGAATGCAGGCTTGTCTTTCATCTCAAAAGATGAAGGGATGTCTGAATCCCCTGTGGAGACCCTAGAGAAAGCCCTAGTTCCCCACCTCATTTCCACAGGAGGTCTCACATCCCTTTGACAACTCGAGAGGAACACGGAGTTCAATGCTTCAAAAGTAGACGATGACTGACTCCTCTTGAAAATTGACAGGAATCCCAGTATTCCTGTAACAACTTGAAAGTGACAGTGGGTTTCCCTACTCATCTCGAGAGGCATCCCTATTGTCCAACCAAGTTTCGAGGAGAATCCCGCGGTGACCCTCACAACTAGACAGGCGTCCTGACATCATTGAACAAACAGGAGTTTTAAGAGTCCATCCCTGTCGTCACTCGAGAATATACCCCAGGTTCCCTCCGCAACTCGAGAAAAACCATGAGACTTCCCACTCAATGAGAGATGAGATCAGATTCCCCTGCATTGAGTGCAGAGCAAGTCCGTGTTCCCCATCAAACATGAAAGGAGCCTTGACGTCCTTGATGGAACTCTAGAGAGTCCCCAAGAACACTGATACAAGTCTAGAGGGACCCTGAGGTCCCCGCAGCAACATGAAAGCACTCCGTGTACTCCAAATCAACTCAAGATGAGGCCAGATTCCCCTTCATTGGCTCCAGAGCCATCTGGCGTTCCCCATCAAACACGACATGTGGCTTGACTTCCTTTAGGCAACTCCAGAGATTCCCCGAAAACACTGTCCTAAGTATAGAGGAACACCCTGTTCAGCACAGCAACTAGAAAACAGCTCCGTGTACCTCAAATCATCTCGAGATGAGACCTGATTTCCTGGCTTTGACTCAAGAGGAATGCCAGGTTTAAACAACACCTAAAGAGGAGGCTTCTCTCAGCTATAGATATGTGAGAGGGACCCTGAGTTTGCTGCCTCACGTGGAATGGACACCAAGATGCCCTGGTTTGAAATAAGGCCGGATTTCCCTGCAGTGACTTGAATGCAGGTTCGTCTTTCATCTCATAAGAGGAAGGGACGTCTGAATCCCCTGTGGAGACCCTAGAGAATGCCCTAGTTCCCCACCTCATTTTGACAGGAGGCCTCACATCCCTTTGACAACACGAGAGGCACGTGGAGTTCAATGCTTCAAAAGGAGATGAAACCTGTCTCCTCTTGAAAACTGACAGGAGTCACAGTATTGCTCTGGCAACTGCAAAGGCAAACTTGGTCTCCCCCCTCACCTTGAGAGGCGTCCGTATTGCATTGCAACATCTCGAGGAGAATCCTGATGTGTCTCTCCCAACAAGACAAGAGTCCTGACGTCACTGAACCTCACCCCAGACCCTGCACCTGGGGTCACTCCTCCAGTTTCCAAGGTGACTCCACCTGAAATATCCTGTGTCTGTAATCACATGTGCACATCTCCAGGATGACGCCACTTCCCAGACCCAGTACCTGTGGTCACGCTTCCACAATCTCCAGGGTGATCACAACACACTGGACCATGCACCTGGGGTCACATGTCCACAGTCTGCAGGGTGACATTCTCCCAAACCCTATATCTAGGATCACATATCTACAGTCCCCTGGGTGATCCCTCCCAGACACTGTATCTGGAGTCACACATCCACAGTCTCCACGGTGACCCCTTCCCAAGCCTTGCAACTGGGCTCACAATTCCACAGTCTCCAGGGTGAATTCCTTCTGACCATTCCCCTGGGGTCACATATCCACATTCTTCAGGGTGACCAACCCAGTCCCTGTCCATGGGGTCACATATCAACAGTCTCCAGGGTGACACTCCTCCCCTGAATGCACATTTCAAGGGGAGCACAAAAAGCACACCCAAAATATGCACATTTGACAAAAGGGTTATTTTGGACTGATTAATTAAAAAAAACAAAACAAAACAAAAGAAAAAAACAAACAGCCGCCCCAGGAGGATCTTTGAAAACCAAGTCGAAATTCCATTTTATGAAGTAGATTTACATTTGTTAAGGATATCTCCATCTTTAAGGACGTGTCTCTGTCTGGACCAGGAAATAGAGGATGGCTAAATATCAAGAGTGGACTAAGTATCAAGACTGACTTGATATCACTAAATGACTTGACTAAATATCAAGAAGGTCTATGGAATGGACCTGGAAGTTAATCTGCATACCACCATGTCTTTGTTTACTGTGCTTCACCTAATAATCTCCCTTAAATAGCTTCTTCCATTCCTTGACCTCCTTCTTTCATTCTTAGCTGATGATAGCATTTAAGGTAAAGTCTTGGACCATTTCAGAAAGTGAGAGTTTTCCCAGGTATCTTTCAACTATATAGGAGGTATGCATGTCATATATTAAACTTCTGATTGTATTTCTCCAATCCATCTTCCTTTCATTATGAACATCTCAGTGAAGAACATTGAGGCTAGGGGGAAAATTATCTTTCCTCTCATCTAATGCAATAAAATAACATTCAGAGATATAGAGGAATGAACCACAGACCAATTTAAAATAAAAATAAAGGAAAGCATGAATCTAACACTTACATTACTGAGTGAGGGAATCCAGCCTCAAGTGCTACACACTGTATGATCGTATAAGACATTCTAGCAAAGGTAAAACAGACATGATAAAGAGTTTATGGAATATATGGTTGAAATATTTCACATGGTACTTTAGTGAGGAATACCTGCCACTATGCATTTGTCTAAGCACATAGATTTCTGTTTTCAGAATACAAGTAATTTATTACCTATTCACATTTATTTATTTATGGTATGGAGTGCTAAAGACTGGAATGCAGAATTTAACAAAGAATATAACAGATTGAGAAATAAATGAAAAGCTTCAGACTTCCCTAGGGGCCCAGTGGTTAAGACTCCACGTTGCCAGTGCAGGAAATATGGGTTCAATTCCTGGTCAGGGACCTAAAACCCCACATGACGCAGCACAGCCAAAAGATTTAAAAGGAAGAAGAAAAATTTTAAAAGGCCACTCTCACTCTTAGGACAAAATTATCTGACCTAAGTTCACTGTGTAAATGAATGGAATCTGCAGGCCAAAGGCAAATGTACCATACATAAACAATGGGCTCTGTAAGTTCTTTCCACGGGGGTTTGTAGCTAACAGGACTGAAACTACCATATCAGTTATTGAAGGAGCAAGCCCTGAATTTGGTAAGTGATGAGTAGTGGAAGCCAGGTTTCTTACCATTGGAGTGGGAAGTTACAGGCAGACAAAAGGAGAAGGTTATAATACCTGTGTCATAAGAGATCAGGTTGGAGACATCATTATAAACTATCTTTAGCCTAATGCAGAAACATATAACTCCATGTGAAAATCTTCATAACCGTCTGTATGCATAGTCTGGATACATGCATGTGTATTTCCATGCATTGTCTGCTGAGATTATTAAGTTCCCACATACAAGTTTTTATTAATATGCTCTAACAAAAAGGGACAAGGACTCTTTAAATATGTGTCTGATACTAGGACTGAGACAATAAATATGTAAAGCAGCATAATCTTAAAATGTGAGAAAGAAGGACCAAAAAGCCCCATAAAAGCTGAATTATGTAAAATAAAAGCAGGAGAGTATGGAAAAAGCTCTCAATAGCCAAAGCTAGAATGAACTAAGCAGTCTAATTGGCTGGATTATAGCCAAAAGAAAGTGAAAGTGAAGTTGCTCAGTCGTGTCTGACTCTTTGCAACCCCATGGACTGTAAGCTATGAGGCGCCTCCATTCATGAAATTTTCCAGGCAAGAGTACTGGAGTGGGTTGCCATTTCCTTCTCCAGGGGATCTTCCCCACCCAGGGATTGAACCCAGGTATCCTGCATTGCAAGCATATGCTTTTACAGGCTGAGCCACCAGGGAAGCTCCCAAAAGTTTAAAATAATTTTCAGGTGTCCAAACTGGTAAAAAGTAAAAATTAGGTTTTATGAGTAATGTTGAATAAAAATCTCACACAGAAAGATTCTAAATAATTGATACAGACTCAGCTGTCCATCAAGTATATGAAGCTAACTCTCCTCTCCTCAAATGTGGGTCCTGCATTATGACTTCCTCCTTAATAAGGCACTCAGGATGGACGTGAGGAAAATCAACAATAAAGACAAATAACAAATGTTGGCGAAAATGTACGAAATTGAAACTCAAAACTTTACTTGTGGAGAGGTAAAATGGTGCAATCAATGTGTCCAAAACAAGCATTTTCTCGAAAACATAAAAATGTAATTATATCACTCAGTAGTGGCCACAGGACTGGAAAAGGTCAGTTTTCATTCCAATCCCAAAGAAAGGCAAAGCCAAAGAATGTTCCAACTGCCACACAGTTGCACTCATCTCACATGTTAACAAAGTAATGATCAAATTTCTCCAAGCCAGGCTTCAACAGTAAGTGAACCATGAATTTCTAGATGTTCAAGCTGGATTTAGAAAAGACAGAGGGACCAGAGATCAAATTGCCAACACCCGTTGCATCACTGAAAGAGCAAGAGAGAAAAACATCCAGAAAAATATTTACTTCTGCTTTGTTAACAATGCCAAAGCCTTTGACTCTGCAGATCACCACAAACTGTGGAAAATTCTGAAAGGTATGGGAATACCAGACTGCCTTACCTGCCTCCTGAGAAATCTGTATGCAGGTGAAGAAGCAACAATTAGAACTAGACATGGAACAATGGACTGGTTCCAAATCAGGAAAGGAGTACAGCACCCTGCTTATTTAACTTATATGCAGAGTATATCATGTGAAATCCCGGGTCTGGACGAGGCACAAGCTGGAATCAAAATTGCCAGGAGAAATATCAATAATTTCAGATACACAGAGGACACCACTCTTATGGCAGAAAGCAAAGAAGAACTAAAGAGTCTCTTGATGAAAGTGAAAGAGGAGAGTGAAAAAGTTGGCTTAAAAATCAGTATTCAGAAAACTAAGATCATGGCATCTGGCCCCATCACTTCATGGCAAATAGATAGGAAAACAATGGAAATGGTGACAGAATTTATTGTGGGGGGGGGGCTCAAAAATCACTGAAGATGGTGACTGCAGCCATGAAATTAAAAGACACCTGCTCCTTGGAATAAAAGTTATGACCAACCTAGACAGCATATTAAAAAGCAGAGACATTACCAACAAAGGTCCATGTACTCAAAGCTATGGTTGTTCCAATAGTCATGTATAGACGTTACAGCTGGACTACAAAGAAAACTGAGCACCGAAGAAGTGATGCTTTGGAACTGTGGTGTTGGAGAAGACTCTTGAGCATCACTTGGACTGCAAGGAGATCCAACAAGTCAATCCTAAGGGAAATCAACCCTGACTATTCATTGGAAGGACTGATGCTGAAGCTGAAACTGCAATACTTTGGCCACCTAATGTGAAGAACTGACTCATTGGAAAAGACCCTGATGCTGGGAAAGATTGAAGGCAGGAGCAGAAGGGGATAACAGAGGATGAGATGGTTGATGGCATCACCAACTCGATAGACATGAGTTTGAGCAAGCTCTGGGAGTTGGTGATGGATAGGGAAGCCTGGTGTGCTGCAGTCCACGGGGTCACAAAGAGTCGGACATGAGTGAGTGACTGAACTGAAATATCATATGTTTTGGTAACTCCACTCCTAGATATACATCCAAAGAATTTAAAAGAGGTGCTCAAATATATACTTGTACACCAATATTTACAGCAGCAGTGTTCTTGATAATCCAAGTTAAAAACAATGAAAATGTCCACCAACAAGTGAATGGAAGAGCAAATAGGGCAGTTCCATCCATGAGATGCATTACTCTGCCATATAAAGGAATATAGTAAAATAATGCCACAGCTTCAGAAAATAGTAGGGGGCTTTACAAAAACTTAAACACAGAGTTAACATAGAATCCATCAATTCCGGTCCAGGTTATACACTCAAGATATTTAAAACCAAATACTGAAACAGATATTCAAACCCCATATTCATAGCAGCATTATTCATAGTAACCAAAAGGTGGCAGCAGCACAAGTGTTCAACAGATGACTGGATAAGCACGATGTAGTATATACACAGTGGGATCTGATTCAACCTTTAAAAACAAGATAACTCATACATGCTATAATGTAGATGAAACTTCAAGTCATTAGGTGAAGTGAAACAAGCCTGACACAAAAGGAAAAATGTTCTATGATTCCACTAGTATGAGATATCCATATAAGACAAATTCCAAGTAGAGTAAGATGGCCAGGGATTGGGGGTTATGAGTATTTAATGGTTACAGTGTCACTTCAGGAAAAGGGAAAGATTCTGGAGATGAATGGTGGGGAAATTTTTACAATGAGAGTGCAGTTAATGCTATAGAAGTTCATCCTTAAAATGACTCAAATAATAAATGTTGTTGTATGTTTGTAAGCACAGTGAAAAAAATGACACATGGCACAACATGGAAAAGCACTAAAAACATTCTCAGTGAAAGAAACCACACTGAAAAGCCACCCAGATCATAGTCATCTTGTCACTTTAAATCCATGAAGGTTTTTAACATGAGGGAATGCCCCAGTGATGGCTCCAGAAAAAGAAAACTGCATTAGAATGAAGAAAGACAGTTGCACAAAGCTTGGGCAGCTGATGAAAGTTGAACTGGTCCTATGGATAGGATTGTAATGTGGAAACCATAATTATCCCCCATTTTGGGGTTGTGGGCTGGTTCCCTGGGAAAGTGACCATGTTTTGGGTAAAACACATTGCGGTATTTGGTGTGAATGTAGTAAACTTTGTACCACTATTTAAAGTAGACACGTTTGAAATTTTACTAGAAAGTAAGTTACTTTTCAATACAGCCATGTAAGTCACATGCCAGAAAATCAGAGATGACATCGAACATTGCAATAGAGGCCAAGAGTTAACCTAACTAAATTCAGCTAAAGTAGTTTGATGCTAATTGCCTTGTACTAGTCCACATGGTATTAAAAGGCACCATAGGAAGAGTATATTAGTAGACACCATGCCCTGGGTGCTGTGGATGACCAGATGGAACTGAAACTATTAGATGTCTTAATTCTAGTTTTCCACATAACACTACACCAAAGCAACTGTCAGAACTAAAAAGCGAATTCACAGACTTGCCTGGCAGTCCAGTAGTTAAGACTGCACTTCCACTGCAGGGGGTACAGGTTTGATCCTCGGTCAGAGAACTAAGATCCAACATGTCGAGCTGTGGGGCCAAAAAAAAGAAAAAAGAAAGTCAGCAGAACTGCAAGATCATTTGTGATTCTCTACACTAATAATGAACTATCAGAAAGAGAAATTAAGAAAATAATTCCTTTTACAATTGCATCCCCTCCCCCACATAACTAGAAATCTAACCAAGGACTTGAAAGACCTGAAAGCTAAAAACTACAAGACGATGATCAAAGAAACTAAATGGATACAAGTAAAAAGATATCCCATGCTTATGGGTGAAAATACCATTAAAATATCCATTCTAAACAAAGCAACGTACACATTCATGCAATCACTGCCAACATTTCAATGACATTTTTCACAGAAACAAAAGCAATCTTTACATCTGTGTGGAGCCACAAAGGAACCAGAAGAGCCAAAGGGATCCTGAGAAAGCAGAACAGGCTGGTGGCATGTCTATCCCTGACTTCAATCTAGAGTATGTACCTAAAGTCACCAGAAGACGTGTGGAATTGGCACAGAAATAGTCAAGAGAGCTCAGAAGTAAACCTACAGGTGCATGGTAATTAATTTACAAGAAAGGAACTAAAAATATATACGCGGGAAAGGACAGTCCCCCCCACCCCCCTCAATAAACCGTGCTGGGAAAAATGGAAACCACACACCAAGGAACAATATAGGACACCATCTTATACTACAGACAAAAACTGACTAAAATCCCACAACTTTCCACATCAAGCCCTAACAGTCTTGGGTCCTCTTAAGACAGACTTTCAGCAACAGCCACACACAGAAGCTTCTTCCCAATTTTCCTCACTTTTTCTTTCAGCAGCACATCGTTGCAGGAATCTTGAGGAAACCAGACTCCCGTCAGACTCAACTGAACTCCACAATGTCCCAAAGCTGAAGCACCAATGGGTTCTGAGGAGATCATGGGTCCTGAGGAGATCATGGGTCCTGAGGAAACTAGATTCCATCAGCCAAAACTAAACCCCATAATGCCCCAAAGCCAAAATACAATGGATCCTGTGGTGACCCATCTCCTGTCAGCCTGAACTGAACCCCACAACGTCACAAAGCTGAACCCCCATAAGGTCCTGAGGAGATCAAATTCTATCAGCCTGAATTGAACCCCACAATGCCCCAAAGCTGAAACCACATGGGTCTTGTGGTGACCCATCTCCTGTCAGCCTGAACTGAACCCCACAATGTCCCAAAGCTGAACACCCAGCAGGTCCTGAGGAGACCAGATTCCATCAACCTGAACTAAACCCCACAATGCCCCCAAACCGAAGCCCCAGTGGGTTCTGAGAAGACCAGATTCCATCTGCCTGACCTGAACCTCAGAGTATCCTGAAGCTGGGTCCTGAGGAGACCAGAGTGCTGTCAGTGGCCACCAACAGCCAGGTGCTCCAGCAGAGTGGGGAGTTCCCCCTGGGGTGAGGAGAGTGTCAGGGGGGCGGGCTCTTCATTATCATGAATAGGCATGATCAAGAAGGTTTGCAGGGGCCAGGGCAAGGACAAGGGAGATAAGCTCCAGCTCCGAGTATTCTAAGTCCCCACTTTCTGAGATTGCGTGACCTACATGATCCAGACTTTGCAAGGAGCAAGCTGAGTTACAGAGGCAGAAGGAGCAGGAGGTGATGTAAAATTTTAACGTTTCCTCTTCAGGTTCAGAAAGATGAAGCCCTCCCAGGTTCCCAGGTCCTTGTGCCCCAGTGACTGTGAGCTCTTCCTTCTGGGTGTATGACCAACCCCCACACTAAGTCCCCTCTATACCCATGGCCCTGGCCCAAGCCTAACCTCCCCCTCAGGCCCTGATGAAGCTCCCCGCCCCCATTGTGCATCTCACATCCCACCCCAACGTGGTCTTTTTGAAGCCTAAACAAGACCATCCTCCTCTCCTCCCTGTGATTCCCCTCACCTGATGAAGCCAGGTCTTCATCCGTTCCAGGTGACTCCAAGGGCCTCATTCTCTCCATGTGTGTGGCCACTCTCTGTGCCCGTCTTTATGGGCATGTGGTGATCTCCTAAAATGAGGGTTATTTGACAGAGAGAGAGAATGGGGTAAATGGTGGCCACCAAAGACGTGTCCCCCCAGAACAGGGCCGTATCTGGGAAAAGAGTCTTTGTAGATGTAGTTAAGGATAGCAAGGTAAGGTCATCTAGGGTTAGGGTGACCTTCAATCCAACTGACAGACTCCTTCAAAGAGACGAAAGAGGACACAAAGGGGAAGCCTCTTAAAGGCAGAGGCAGAGATGGGAGGGAGGGGGCCACAAGCCCAGGGACCCCTGGAGCCCCTGAAGTTGGAAAAGGCAGGAATGATCCTGTCCTGGAGCCTCTGGAGGGACCTCAGCCCTGTGCCACCTTGATTTCCGGTGTCTGGTCTCCAGGACTGAGAGAGGATGAACTCCTGTTGTTTTAAACCACCCAGCATGTGATCATGTTAGAGAAGCCACAGAGCAGCCACACAGACCCTGCTCTGTAGGATCCTAGAAATGTGGGTCTCATTAAAGCAGATGAAGGGTGGATTACAGAACCCTTAAAATCAGCTCTGGACCCTCAGAAATGCTAAAGCAGTGGCTGGGCTCCAGAATGTTGAGGGGTCAAGTCTGAAGCCTGTGCCTAGGGGTACTGGGTGCACACGCCTCCCCGGGTTCTTACACCAGTACATGTGGTGTAACATCTCAGTCTTGATGGAGGACATTTAATATCAATGGCCACATTGCTAATTAAGAAGTCACGAGTTGCACAGGTGAAAGCCCAATTAGGGCACTTGCTTCAGGGATGAGCAATTCTGAAGATGGTCAGGGATGGGGACTTACTCATGTGTAGCCAGCCAGCAGCCCTTGCACATACCCCACCCCCTCCCCTCCCAAGGAGGGACCTCAGTGGGAAGCTGGGAGACTACACGGAGTCATCTCTAAGTAAATGCTGGCTGACCCCCAGGCTAGCCATTCCTGAACCTCATCCACTCTTCATAGATAAAACACTTGAATATGTGCAAAGACCTCACAGGCTGGAGAAAAGTGGAGCCACTCCAGCGACAGCATGCTTACTGACGTGGCTCCTGTAGGTCAGGCAGAATGGTCCCGGCCTGGGTGATCTGGAAGCTTTGCACTTTCCTACCTGAGTTACTCCTCCTGTGCTGCTCCCATTGCCTGCTTTCTTGCTTCCTCACTTCTGCCTGAGAAGATTTCCAACAGCAGGAACAGGTGACACAGCCCATCCTTAGGAAGTGACAGCTTAGCACCTCCTGCAGAAGGTCCAGCAGAGCCCAACACAGACCCAATCCCCCGAAACACTATGGGCCCTCACTCTCTCTTATCAAGCCAACCCTGCAAGATCTAAGCAGAAAGACAGCATCAGGTACAGCTGCAGGCACTTGAGGGGGTTTATATAGACCTCAACCCAGGCACACATCCAAAGGGCAGGCCAGTCAGGTCAGCCAATCTGCCCACCTGGGCTTGTGGTTTCAGAAAATGGGCCTCGTTGTCCTGGCCAGGGTTCCAGGAACAGGTGTGGGTCCTTTGGGTCAGGATGGATATGGGGCTGCTGCTCTGACTTGTTTTCTCATCTTCTTATCTGACCTATAAGTGGGAGAGGATTTCAGGAAGGCCTTCTTCTAATGAGAGGGACCCAGGGGTCAGGGAGAGGATGGGTGGTGGGTGGAGACAGACTCAGTGCCCAGGTGCTATGGGACCCTCTGGAAAACCTGCTGGAAGGAGGCTGCAACCAGTGAAGCCCAAGGTCACAAAACTATCCTGAAGCTGCTGTATGTTACCTCAGGTCCTCCTCTGAGGGTCTCAAGGTCAGATCTGTCCAACAGAGGAGCTGGGGGCTCTTTGCAGTGAGGGCTCTGTGAACAGCTCCTGGGTGCTGAGCCCTGCAGGATACCTGCCCAGGTGAGCCCCATATCCTGGGAGGCACCTGCCCATAAGAACCATGTATCCTGGGAGGGGCGAGTGAACAAGTATTCTCTCTGTGCAGTTATCACAGATTAGCTTAGTGACTCTCACGTGGGCAGTGCTGGAATTAGATGAGAAGAAGGACATGTTGGGGGACGTTCCCTGAAACACCCCCAGGCCCATCCAGAGTGAAGAGTTCAGTAGGTGGGTACTGGTTGCTGTGCTGGGGTGGGAGGTTTCATGGGTGCCTCTTGTTTCTTCACCTGACACCACAGAGGCCTCTGCAGGACACAGAAGACAGCCTGCCCAGGGACGGTGTGAGCCCCTGGCGACCAGGCACGGGAAGTGAGAGGGAAGGACCAGGCTGAGGGGGCCTTTCTGCTCTGAGTTGGGAGTGGACAAGCAAGTGGTGAGTGTGATCTAGGAAAGTGGCTCTGGTGATGGGAGGCTTGTTGAGGCCGTCTGAGTACGAGTTGGAAAAGAATGTTCAGACATAGAGCATTTCAGAAGGGAGTGAGTTTGTATTAAGAACAAAGAGCAGAGATAAAGTGGGCACTGTGGGCTCAGGGGGCCAACCACCTGACAGACTAGGGAAAGTTGACTGATTTCCTGGGTTAAGAGCCAATTTTTACAGTTTCAAGGCAAAGAAAATTCCTACTGGAAGGTTGATATTAGGTGATTGGGTGCGGTACCATAGGGTGTTTACTGGAGTGGGCATCCTTGCCTGGTAGGGAGTCAGGAAGCTCATTAGCGATGATCAGGTGCTTTTGGCAACAGTTGCAAAGGGGGCCCAGTCCGATTCACAGGTGACCTTGGTTCTGGGGCCCACTTCTATGGCCTTGGTGTGAGGACTCCCAGTTGTGGCCTTGGGGAAGGAGTCACCTCAACAAGACTGACCCTGCTTCAGAGTAAAAGTTCCATCAAGTTTTCTCTGCAGGAGAGATCTAGTGATCCTAGATCTGTTTGGAAAAGTCTTGGACACTGCAGGGACACATACTGAGTGTGAAACTGGATATTGAACCTTGTTGGCAAAACTCACCTTTTCTCTCTGTTGGCATTAAAAGGGTGTGGGCTGACAGCTACCTGAGAATCCATCCAATTGACAATTTCCTATTTACAACATAAATGAGTTTGGTCAAATTATTTCTATTTCTATGCAAACAGGCAGCTTGCAACACCTTGTGGCAGGATCATTTCCAATAGATTGTCAACTAATCAAGGTAACAACATTATGACACTCAACACATTTAGATATAATTTCCTAAGCCTTTTTCTTGAGGGACAGACCCAATATGAGCTAGGAATGTGTTCAAAAGGCTCAGAAAGTGCAGGAAAATACACTGGCTATGACTGGAAATTAGGGTCTCTGTGCAAACCTGGAGTTCTGACATCTTACAATCTAGACAGTTCCTGATAGACAGATGCATGAAAAACACTCTACTTTTATGTTTTTCTTTCATCAAAGGAACATGGAGTTCCTAGCATTCTGTGTGCTGAGAGTAACTCACTGCTCTAAAATGCTTGCTTGGACTTCATTTTTCAATAAGAACTTCCCCTGACTGTGTTACAGTCAGGACGGTCCCACACTCACAGGGAAAAAGCAAACTAGCATCCAAACGTTTGTTCCATCAGGTTTTCTCTGTAGGAGAGATCCAGTGATCCTAGGTCTGTCTGGAAAATGCTTGGGTAGTGCATGGACACATACTGAGTGTGAAGCTGGATCCTGGACCTTGTTGGCTAAATCAGCATTTTCTTTCAGGTGGTCCTAAAATGGTGCAGAGTAGCAACTGCCTGAAGATCCATCCAATTGCTGTTTTCTTACTTGTGACAGCAATATCTTTGGTCAGACCTCTTGGATTTCTGCAGCAAACATGGGACTTTCAATTCCTTGCCACTGGATCATTTCCAATGGCAGGTAAACTCATTAGGTAACCAGACTCGATGGCATTCAGCACTCTCAGACACACTCCTACAGCCTGTTTCTTCATAGACAGTCCCAGGATGACCTAGGAATGGGTTCGCTAGTATCAGAAATGTGAGCAAACATACTGGCTGTGACTCTGAAAATTAGGTGTTCTGTGCAAATCTGGAGTTTTAACATTTTAGAATCTAGACAGTTTCTGATAGATGTCTGAAATACACTCCTTTTTATTTTTTGCCTTTCATTCCTCAAAGAAACACAGATTTCACAGCATTATGTTTGCTGAGAGTGACAGACTGCTTGGAAATTCTTGCCTGGAAGTCATTTTGAAGTAACAATTTCCCCTCCCCTGTGTTACCATGGGAAATGCCCCCATACTGACAGAGAAAAGTAAACAAATGTCAAAACATCTGTTCCATGAAGTCCCCTGTAGGAGGGATCCAGTGATCCTAAGTCTGTCTGGAAAATTCTTGGATAGTGCTTGGACACATGCTCAGTGTGAACCTGGATTCTGGACCTTGTTGGCAAATTAGAATTTTCTCTGTGTTGGCCACAGTAGGCTGGGGTTTAGCAACTCCTTGAAAATCAGTACACTTGCTCTTTTCCCACTAACGACAGCAATAGCTTTGGTCAAAACACTGGAATTGCTGAAGCAAGCAGGCAGCGTGCAACTCCTTGTGGCAAGATCATTTCCATTGGAATGCCAATTAAACTACTTAGAAACAGTATGGCACTCAGCTGTGTCAGACACACTCCTCCAGACTCTCTCCTCATGGTGTGTCCCAGTAAGATAGAGTACTGTGCTCATGAACCATGGAAAGTTCAGGGAAACTTACTGGCTGTGTCTCTGGAATTGAGGGCATCTGTGGAAGCGTGGTCTTCTCACATCTTAGAATCCAGACAGCAGTCATGGATAGAGAGATGCCTGAAAAGCACCCTATTCATTGCCGCTCATTCCACGAGTGAACACAGGTGTCCCAGCATTCTGTTTGCTGAGAGTAACCCGCTAAGTGGAAACCCTTGCCTGGAAGTCATTTTTAAGTAAAAATTTCCCCTCACGTGTGTTACACTAGGGAAGGCTCCCACACTCACAGGGAAAAGCAAGCAAACATCAAAATGTCTCTTCCATCAATTTTTCTCTGTCAGAAGGATCCAATGGCCCCAGGTCTCTCTGGAAATTTCTTGGATACTGCAAGGGAAACATACTGACTGTGAACCTGAATATTTGACCTTCTTGGCAAAATTAGCATTGTCTCTCTTTTGGCACTAACAGGATGTGCGCTGGCAGCTGCCTGAAAATCCATCCAATTGATATTTTCCTACTTCTGACATCAATAGGTTTGGTCAAATCTTTCAGGTTTCTGACACAAGCAGGTGGCTTGCAACCCCATCGAGCTGGATCATTTCCATTAAAATGTCAAATAATCTAGGTAACAACAGTATGGCTCTCAGCAATCTTAGATAATTTCACAGCCAGTTTCCTCTGAATCAGACCCAATAGGAGCCAGGAATGTCTTCATGAGGCTCTGAAAGTGCAATGAAATATACTGGCTATGACTTTGGAAATTAGGCCCTGTGTGCAAACCTGGAGTTCTCACATCTTAGACTTTAGATAGTTCCTGACAGATAGATGCCTGAAAAACACCCACTTTTATGTCTTTCATGCATTTAAGTAACATAGTTATCCCAGATTTCTGTGTGATGAGAGTAACACACTGGTTGAAAATCCTTGCTTGAAGGTGATTTTTCAGTAACAATTTCCCATGACTGTGTTACTGTAGGGAAGACCCCCAAACTCACAGGAAAAAGAAAACAACCAACCAAATGTCTATTCTATAAAGTTTTCTCTTTAGGAGAGATCCAATGATCCTCTGCCTGTCTGGAAAATTCTTGGATACTACAGGGGCACATACTGAGTGTGAATCTGCATCCTTGAATCTGTTGGCAAAATTAGCAAATTTTGTCGGTTGGATCTAAAAGAGTGCGGCCTTAGCAACTGCCTGAAGATTCATCCAATTGGTCTCTTCCTAATAATGACAGTGATAACATTGGTCAAACCTTTGAGGTTTCTAAAGCAAGCAGGCGGCTCACTACTCCAATCTGCTGGCCCATTTCCAGTGTAATGTCACCTCATCTAGTTAAGCACTGTATGGCACCCAGCCCTCTCAGACATACTCCTGCATCCTGTTTCCTCATGGGCAGGCCCAGTTTGAATAAGGAATGTGTTTAAAGCCTTGGAAGGTGCAGGGAAACACAGTACCCTAACTCTGGAAGTTAGGACCCTGGGAAAGCCTTGAAGTCTCATGCCTTGAGTTCTAGACAGTTCCTGATAGATAGAGGCCTAAAAATACACTCCGTATGGATGCCTTTCCGTCCTCGAAGGAACATAGCTTTCCCAACATTCTGTGTGCTGAGAGTCACACGGTGCTTGAAAACACTTGCTTGTAGGCCATTGGTCAGTAGAAAATTCCCCTGAAGGTGCAATGGTAGGGAAGGCTCCCACACTCACTGGGAAAGGCAAACCAACATCCAAACGTGTACTCCATAACATTTTGTCTTTAGGTGCCATCAAGTGAGCCTAGGTCTGTCTGGAGAATTCGTGGGTATTGTGGGGACACATCATGAGTGTGAACTTGTATATATGAACTTGGTGGCAAAATTCTCATTTTCATCTCCCACACTCATTTTGGGACCACATTGGTTCTAAAATGGTGCAGTGTAGCAAATCCTTGAAAATCCATCCAATTGCTGTTTTCTTACTTTTGACAGTGATAGATTTGTCCACCCTTTGGAATTTCTGAAGCAAGCAGGTTGCTCACCACTCCAGCCACTAACTGATTTCCATTGTACTGGCACCTCATGCATGTAAGCACAGTATGCTGCCCAACACACTCGGATACACTCGTGCAGCCTGTTTCTTCAGGAGCAGTCCCAGTATATACTTGGAAAGTGTTTACAAGGCTTGAAAAGTTCATGGAAACACACTGCCCTGACTCTGGGTGTTAGGATCCCTAGGAAAGACTGAAGGTCTCACGACTTAGAATGTAGACAGCTCCTGATAGATAGAGGGCTGAAAGCACTCTCTGTTGATGCATTTCTTTTCTTGATGGAACATAACTTTCCAAACATTTTGTGTGCAGAGAGACACACACGGCTTGAATATGCTGGCATGGAGGTCATTTTTCAGTAGCACTTTCCCCTGATGGTGTGACCATGGGGATGCCACACTCTCCATTTTTAGAGAAAGACAAATTAGCATTCAAACGTCTGTTCCATCACATTTTCTCAGTAGGATCGATCCACTGAGGCTAGTTCTGTCTGGAAACTTTGTGGATACTGCATGGAGACATCCTGAGTCTGGACATGGATACCGGATTTTTGGGGCAAAAATAATATTTTTTCTCTTGATTTGGGAAAATGCTACGGCCTTGCAACTGCTTGGAAATCCATCCAATTGCTGTTTTCTTCCTTCTGACAATGATAGCTTTGGTCCATCCTTTGGGATTTCTGAATCAAGCAGGCGACTCACCACTCCTACCCTCTGGCCCATTCCCAGAGGAATGTCATCTCATCTAGGTAAGCACAGTATTGGTACCATACAATCTCAGACACTCTCCTACAGTCTGTTTCCTCATGGGCCATCCCTATATGAGCTAGGATGTCTTTGGGAGGCTTGGAAGGTGTAGGAAAAATAGTGCCTTGACTCTGGTAGTTAGGTCCCCTGGACAAGCCTGGAGGTCAATGTTAGATTCTAGACAGTTCCTAATAGATATAGGCCTAATAACACACTCTCTGTTGATGCCTTTTCTTCCTTGAAGAAACATACTTTTCCCTGCATTCTCTGTGCTGGGGATCACACACTGCTTGAGAACGCTCTTTGGAGGTCATTTTTCAGTAGAAACTTCCTCTGACAGTGTAACCTTAGGGAAGGCCCCCACACTCACTGGAAAAGGCAAACCAACATCCAAACTTCTGTTGCATCACATTTTGTCTCTAGGAGTGATCCAGAGAGCCTAGGTCTGTCTGGAAAATCGTGTATACTGCAGGACCACATCCTAAGTGTGAACCTGGATACTGGAACTGGTGGCACAATTCACATTTCTCTTTTGGTTTGTCCTAAAACTGTGTGGCCTGGCACCTGCTTGAAAATCCATCTAATTGCTGTTTTCTTACTTTGAAGAGCAATAACTTTGGTTCACCCTTTGGGATTTCTGAAGCAAGCAAGGAGATCACCACTCCTAGTCATGGGCCTATTTCCAGTGGAATGTCACTTTATCTAAGTAAGCACATAATGGCCCTTCTGTATACTCAGACACACGCCCACAGTCTGTGTCCTCATGGACAGTCCCAGTGTGACCTAGGAATATGTTTACAAAGCATTAAAAGGGCAAGGAAGACACTGCCCTGACTCTGGAAGTTCCATTCTCTGGGAAGGCTGGAGGGCTCTTGTTAGAATCAAGACAGTTCTTCATAGATAGAGGCCTGAAAACACACTCTCTGTTGATACCCTTCCTTCCTCGAAGAAACAGTACTTTCCCAGTGTTCTGTGAATTGAGAGTCACACATTGCTTGAAACCGTTTGCTTGCAGGTCATTTTTCAGTAGCAATTTCTTGTGATGTTGTGACAGTAAGGATGTCCTCTACACTCACAGGGTAAGGCAATCCAAGATCCAAACATCTGTTCCATCACATTTTCTCTATCAGAGCAGCCAGTGAGCCTAGGTCTTTGTGAAATATGGGTAGATACAGCAGAGACACCTCCTGAGTCTGACAGTGGATACCGGAACTTGATGGTCAAATTTGCAACTGCTAGAAAATCCATACAATTGCTTTTTTTTTTTTAATTTCTAACAGTGCTCACTTTTGACCCACCTTTGGGATTTCAGAAGCAAGACGGCAGCTCGCAAGTGCTGCTGATGGCCTATTTACAATGGAATGTCACCTCACCTGGGTAACAACAGCATGGCACCCTGCAGTCTGAACACATTCCTGCAGCCTGTTTCCTCATGGGCAGTTCTGGGATGATGTAGGAAGGTGGTTAAAAGCCTGGGTTAGTGCAGGGAAACACACTGCCCTGACTCTGCAAGTTAGGTCCTCAGGGTAAGACTGGAGGTCTCACATCTTAGAAATCTAGACAATTCTTGATAGATAAAGGACTGAAAATTCATTCTCTGCTGATGCCTGTCTTTCCTTGAAGGAACATTGTTTTCCCAACATTCTGCTTCCTGAGTGTCACACACTTGCTTGGAGGTCATTTATCACTAAGAATTTCCCCTGAAGATGTGACTGGAGGGAAAGCCCCACAAACACAGTAAAAGGGAACCACATTCAAATGTCTGTTCCATCACGTTTGCTCTGTAGGTGAGATATAGTGAGCCTAGTCCTATCTGGAAAATTCTTGGATACTGCAGGGACACATCATGAATGTGAATCTTGATAGCAGATCTTGGTGGCAAAATTTGCATTATCCTCTCCATTGGGCTTAAAACGTTGTGGCCTAACAACTGCTTGAAAGTTCATTTAATATCTGTTTTCTTACTTCTGACAATGATAGCTTTGTTCCAGCTTTCTGGATTTCTGAAGCAACAGGCGGTTCATAACTCCTAGTCCCTGGCCCATTTCCAGTGGAATGTCAGTTCATTTGGTAAGGGCAGAATGACACACAGCACACACGGACACTCTTCCATCGCCTGTTTCATCATGGACATTCCTGAGTGATCTTGGAATGTGCTTACAAGGCTCAAAATTTGCAGGGAAACACTGCCCAGACTCTGGAAGATGGGTCCTCTGGACAAGCCTGGAGATCTCACATCTTAGAATATAGACAGATCCTGATAGATAGAGGCCTGAAAACACACTCTCTATTGATGCCTTTCCTTCCTCAAATGAACGTAACTTTCCCAGCATTCTGTGTGCTGAGAGTCACATACTGCTTGAAAATGCTTGCCTGGAAGTTGTTTTTCAGTAGCAATTTCCCTTGATGGTTTGACCATAGGGAAGTCCACCACACTCACAGGAAAAGGCAAAACTTCATCCAAACGTCTGTTCCATCATGTTTCTCTGTAGGAGAGATCCTAGGGTTAGGGTTAGGGTTAGGGTTAGCCTAGGTCTGTCTTGAAAATTCTTCAGTGCTGTGGGGACACATCCTGCGTGTGAACCTGGGTAATGGACCTTGGTGGCAAATTTCGCATTTTCCTCTAGGTTGGCCCTAAAATGTTGGGAAAGCAATGGCCCTTTGAGTAAGGAAAGGCGTCACCAGAGAGTGTGTTTCCAGGCCTCTATCTATTAGGAACTGTCTAGATTGTAAGACGTGAGACCTCCAGTCTTGCCCAGATGACCTAACATCCCGAGTCAGGGGATATGTTTCCATACAATCTCTGAGCCTTGTAAATACATTCCTAGGTCATACCAGGACTGCCAAGGAGGAAACAGGCTGTCAGAGTGTGTCTGAGAGAGCTGGGTGCCATGTGGTGCTACCTATATTATGTGACATTTCACAGGAAAGGGACCACCAGATAGAAGTGGCAAGCAGACTGCTTGCTTCAGAAATTACATGGGTGAACCATATCTGTCACTGTCAGAAATAAGAAAACAAGTACTGGATGGATATTTAAGCAGTGGCTATGCCAAACCATTTTAGTGCCAACTGAGAGAAAAAGGTGAATTTTGTCCTGTATTCAGGTTCACACTCAGGATGTGACCCCACAGGATCCAAACTTTTCCAGATAGACCTGGGTTCACTGGACCTCTCTAACAGAGAAAACGTGATGGAACAGGTATTTGGATGCTTGCTTGTCTTGTGATTGTGGGCGCTTCCCTACTGTCACAGTCTCAGGGGAAATTGCCACTGAAAAATGAACTCCAAGCAAATGTTTTCAAGCAGTGTGTGACTCTCAGCACACAGTACATTGGGAAAGTTATGTTCCTTCAATGAAGGAAAGGCATCAACAGAGAGTGTGTTTTTTATAGCAGGAACTCTTCAGCTTCTAAGATGTGAGAGCTCAGGCCTGATTAAAGAACCTAAGTTCCAGAGTCAGGACAGTGTGTCTTGCTGCACTTTCTGAGACTTCTAAATGCATTCCTAGGGCATACCAGGTCTGCTCCTAAGGAAGGATGCTGAGGGAGTGTATCAGACTGTGCTGGGTGAAATACTGTGGTCACATAGATGAGGTGTCATTCCACTGGAAATGGGCCTGCAGCTAGTCATTCACATGCTTCAAAAATCCCAAAGGGTGAACCAAAGCTAGCATTATCAGAAGGAAGAAAACAACATTCAGATGGAATTTCAAGCAGTTGCTCGGCGGCACTCTTTTAGGGCCAAGTGAGAGAAAAATACATATTTTAACACCAATGTCTGGTATCCAGATTCAAACATAGGTGTTTCCCCGCAGTGTCCACGGATTTTCTAAATAGACTTACATTGATGAATGGCCCCACCAAGAAAACGTGATTGAACAGATGTTTGGAAGTGCTTTTGAACTTACCTGTGAGTGTGGCGCCTTCCCTACAGTCACACCTCCAGGGGAAATTGCTAATGAAAAATGACCTCCAACAAGCGTTTTCAAGGAGTGTGTGACACTCAGCACACAGAATGTTGAGAAAGCTATATTCCTTTGAGGAAGGAAAGGCATCTCGAGAGAATATGTTATCAGGCCTCTACCTGTCATGAACTGTCTAGATTCAAACATGTGAGTCCTCCAAGTTTCCCGAGGACCTAAATACCAGAGTCAGGGCAGTGTGTTTCCCACCACTTTCTGAGATTTGTAAACACATTCCTAGGTCAAACCAGATCTGACCATAAAATTCATGCTGCAAGAGTGTGTCTCAGAGTGCTGGGTGACATATTGTGCTAACCTAGATGAGATGACATCTCCCTGGAAAGGGGCCAGTGGCTTGGAGTGGAGAGCCTCCTGCTTGATTCATAAATCCCAAAGGGTGCACCAACACTATCACTGTCAGAAGTAAGAAAACAGCAAGTAGATGCATTTTCAGGCAGTAACTAGGTTTAACCGTTTTAGGGCCAACTGAGAAAACAATGGAAATTTTGCTGCCAAGGTCCAGTATCCAGGTTCAAACATAGGGTGTGTAGGAACAGTATCCATGAGCATTCTAGACAGTTAGGTTGAATGGATTGCTCCTATCAAGAAAACGTGATTGAGCAGACGTCTGGATGATCCTTTGCCTTTTCCTGTGGGTGTGGCGGTCTTCCCTAAGGTCACAACATCAGGGGAAGTTGCTACTGAAAAATTACTTCTAGCAAGCCTTTTCAAGCAGTTTGTGACTCTGAGCACACAAAAAGCTGGGAAAATTATGTTCCATCCAGGAAGGTAAGGCATCAACAGAGAGTGTTTTATCAGGCCTCTGTGTATCACAAACTGTATAGACTCAAAGATGTGAGACTTCCAGGTTTGCCCTGAGGACCCAAATTCCAGAGTCAGAGCATTGTATTTCCCTACACTTTCTGAGATTGCATCCAAGTACCATATTTTGGACTCGATTGTTGACCATGATGGCTACTCCATTTCTTTTAAGCGGTTCCTGCCCACAGTAGTAGATATAATGGTCATCTGAGTTAAATTCACCCATTCCTGTCCATTATAATTTGCTGATTCCTAGAATGTCGACATTCACTCTTGCCACATCCTGTTTGACCACTTCCAATTTGCCTTGATTCAAGGACCTAACATTCCAGGTTCCTATGCGATATTGCTCTTTACAGCATTGGACCTTGCTTCTATCACCAGTCACATCCACAACTGGGTACTGTTTTTGCTTTGGCTCCATCCCTTCATTCTTTCTGGAGTTATTTCTCCACTGAGCTCCAGTAGGATATTGGACACCTACCGACCTGGGGAGTTCCTCTTTCAGTATCCTATCATTTTGCCTTTCCATACTGTTCATGGGGTCCTCAAGGCAAGAATACTGAAGTGGTTTGCCATTCCCTTCTCCAGTGGACTACATTCTGTCAGACCTGTCCACCATGACCCGTCCGTCTTGGGTGGCTCCACACGTCATGGCTTAGTTTCATTGAGTTAGACAAGGTTATGGTCCATGTGATCAGATTGGCTAGTTTTCTGTGATTATGATTTCAGTGTCTGCCCTTTGATGCCCTCTCACAACACCTACCATCTTATTTGAGTTTCTCTTACCTTGGACGTGGGGTATCTCTTTACAGCTGCTCCAGCAAAGCACAGCCACTCCTCCTTACCTTGGACAATGGGTATCTCCTCAGGCCGCCCCTCCTGACCTTGAATGTGGAGTAGCTCCTCTCGGTCCTCCTGCACCCGTGCAGCTGCTGCTCTGTGGACGTGGGATTGCTCCTCTTGGCCACAGCCCCTGACCTTGGGCATGGGGTAGCTCATCTCAGCCACCTCCCCTGACCTCAGGCATGAGGTAGCTCCTCTCGGCCGCTGCCCCTGGTCTCGGACATGGGGTGGCTCCCCTCAGCGACTACCTCTGACCTTGGGCGAGAGATAGCTCCTCATGGCCATGCTTCTGCATGGTCCGTCACAGCCTGCACCATTTGAATGCCGAGTTCCAAAGAATAGCAAGGAGAGATAAGAAAGCCTTACTGTGATCAATGCAAAGAAATGGAGAATAACGACAGAATGGGAAAGACTAGAGATCTCTTCAAGAAAATTAGAGATACCAAAGGAACATTCCATGCGAAGATTGGGTTCAATAAAGGACAGAAATGCTATGCATCTAACAGAAGCAGAAGCTGTTAAGAAGAGGTGGCAAGAATACACAGAACAACTGTACAAAAAAAGATCTCCATGACCCAGATAATTATGATGGCGTGATCAGTCACCTAGAGCCAGACATCCTGGAATGTGAGGTCAAGTGGGCCTTAAAAAGCATCACTACAAACAAAACTAGTGGAGGTGATGGAATTCCAGTTAAGCTATTTCAAATCCAAAAGATGATGCTGTGAAAGTGCTGTACTCAATAGGTCAGCAAATTTGGAAAACTCAGCAGTGGCCACATGACTGGAAAAGATCAGTTTTCATTCCAATTCCAAAGAAAGGCAATAACAAAGAATGCTCAAACTACTGCACAATTGCACTCATCTCACACGCTAGTAAAGTAATGCTCAAAATTCTCCAAGCCAGGCTTCAGCAATACATGAGCCGTGAACTTCCAGATGTTCAAGCTGGTTTTAGAAAAGGCAGAGGAACCAGAGATCAAACTGCCAACATCTGCTGGATCATTGAAAAAGCAAGAGAGTCCCAGAAAACATATATTTCTGCTATATTGACTACGCCAAAGCCTTTGATTGTGTGTATCACAATAAACTGTGGAAAATTCTGAAAGAGATGGGACTACCAGACCACCTGACCTGTCTCTTGAGAAACCTATGTGCAAGTCAGGAAGCAACAGTTAGAACTGGACATGGAACAACAGATTGGTTCCAAATAGGAAAAGGAGTATGTCAAGGCTGTATATTGTCTCCCTGCTTATTTAACTTATATGCCGAGTACATCATGAGAAACACTGGGTTGGAAGAAGCACAAGCTGGAATCAAGACTGCCAGGAAAAACATCAGTAACCTCAGATATGCATATGATACCACCCTTATGGCAGAAAGTGAAGAGGAACTAAAAAACCTCTTGATGAAAGTGAAAGAGGAGAGTGAAAAAGTTGGCTTACAGCTCAATATTCAGAAAACTAAGATCATGGCATCTGGTCCCATCACTTCATGAGAAAGAGATTGGGAAACAGTAGAAACAGTGTCATACTTTATTTTTGGGGGCTCCAAAATCACTGCCGATGGTGATTGCAGCCATGAAATTAGAAGATGCTTACTTCTTGGAAGGGTTAAGACCAACCTAGATAGCATATTAAAAAGTGGAGACATTTCTTTGCCAACAAAGCTCCATCTGGTCAAGGCTATGGTTTATCCAGTGGTCATGTATGGATGTACGAGTTGGACTGTGAAGAAAGCTGAGCACTGAAGAATTGATGCTTTTGAACTGTGGTGTTGGAGAAGACTCTTGAGAGTCCCTTGGACTGCAAGGACATCCAACCAGTCCATCCTAAAGGAGATCAGTCCTGGGTGTTCATTGGAAAGACTGATGCTGAAACTGAAACTCCAGTACTTTGGCCACCTGATGTGAAGAGTTGACTCATTGGAAAAGACCCTGATGCTGGGAGGGCTTGGGGGCAGGAGGAGAAGAGGATGACAGAGGATGAGATGGCTGGATGTCATCACCAACTCGATGGTCATGAGTTTGTGTAAGCTCCGGGAGTTGGTGATGGACAGGGAGGCCTGGTGTGCTTCGATTCATGGGGTCCCAAAGAGTCGAATACAGCTGAGCGTCTGAACGGAACTGAACTCTTTCTGAGCATTGTAAACACATTCCTAGGTCATACCAGAAGTGCCCTTAAGAAAAAACAGGCTGCAGGAAGATTTCTGAGATTGCTGGGTGCCATGCTGCACTTACCAAGATGATGTAGCATTCCACTGTATTTGGGCGAGCGGCTACGAGTTGCTAGCTGCTTACTTGCTTCTGAAATCCCAAAGGGTGTACCAAGTGATCACTGCCAGAAGTAAGAAACCAGCAGCTAAATGCATTTCCAGGTAGTTGTTATGCTCTACTGTTTTTGGCCAACTGAGAGAGAAAGGTGAATTTTGCCACCAAGGTCCACTGTCCATGTTCACACCTAGGATGTGTCCACTCAGGATCCAAGAATTTCCCAGACAGACCTAGGCACACTGAATCTCCACTACAGAGAAAACATGATGGAACTGACCTTTGGTTGTTGCTTTTCCTTTTCCTGTGAGTTTGGTGGCCTTCCCTATGGTCACACTATCAGGAGCAATTGCTAATGAAAAAGGACTTCCAACAAGTGTTTTCAAGCAGTATGTGACTCTATGGACATGGAATACTGGAAACCTACGTTCCATTGAGGAAGGAAATGTATTTATAGACAGTGTGTTTTCAAGAATCTGTCTATTAGGAACTGTCTAGCTTCAAAGATGTGAATTCTCCATATTTGCCCAGAGGACCTCAATTCCAAAGTCAGGGCAATGTGTTTTCCTGCACTTTTTGAGCTTTGTAAATACATTTCTTGGTCATACCAGGACTGCCCATGAGGAAACAGGCTCTCTATATGAGGAACTGTCTAGATACTAAGATATGAGACCTCTAGGTTGGTACAGAGGACCTAAATTTCAGAGCAAGGGCAGTGTGTTTTTGAGCATTTTCTGAGCTTTGTAAACACATTTCTGAGTAACGCCAGGTCTGCTCATGAGAAAACAGGCTTCAGGTGTGTGTCTGAGGGTGCTGAGTACCATACTGTGCTTACCTAGATGAGGTAACTTTCCATGGCAAATCGGCACGTGACCAGGAGTTGTGAGCCATCAACTTGCTTCAGAAATCTTGAATGGTGGACTAAAGTTTGCACTGTCAGAAGTAAGAAAAAAGTAATTGGGTGGATTTTCAAGCAATTGCTAGCCACACCTCTTTATGGCTCCAGAGAGATAAATACAAATTGTGCACCCTAGGCCCTTTATTCAGGTTCACACACGGGATGTGTTCCCTCGTGATTCAAGAAATTTCCAGACAGACCTTTGCTCCCCAGAGTTCTTCTACAGAGAAAACTGGTTGGAACAGCCATTTGGATGTTGCTTTGCCTTTCCCTGTGAGTGTGGGGCCGCTACTTATGGTCACAGCCTCAAGGAGATATTGCCACTGAAAATAGACTCGCAAGCAAGCACTTTTCAAGCAGAGTGTGACTCTCAGGTCGCAGAATGTGAAGAAAGCTATCTTCCTTTGAGGAAGGAAAGACGTCCACAGAGAGTGTGTTTTCAAACCTCTATCTTGCAGGAAATTTTGAGCTTCTAAAACATGAGACCAGCAGGTCTGCTGAGAGGACCTATATTCCTGAGTCAGGGCCGTGTGTCTCCCTGTAATTTCCGAGTCTGACAAACACATTCCTAGATCATAACGGTACTGACCATGAGAAAGCTGGCAGCAGGAGTGTGTCTGAAAGGGCTGAGTGCCTTACTGTGGTCAACTGTGTGAGGTGACATTCCAGTGACAGGCTCAAAGCTCCAAGGTGTGAGCCACCCGCTTGCTTCAGAAACCCCAAAAGGTAGAGCAAAGCTAGCTCTGTCAGAGGTAAGAAAAGAGCAATTGGACGGATTTTCAAGCTGTTGCTAGGCCGAACCACTTTAGGGCCCCCTGAGAGAAAAATGTGAATTGTGCCCTGTAGGTCAGGTATCCAGGTTCAAACACAGGGTGTGTCCCAGCAGGATCCAAGAATTTTCCACAGAACTAGGCTCACTAGACCTCTCCTGCTGGGAAAATGGGATGGAACAGACATTGGAAGTTGGTTTGCCCCTCCCTATTGTCACAGACTCAAGGAGAAAGTGCCCCTGAAAGATGACCTCCAAGCAAGCACTTTTCAAGCAGTGTGTGACTCTCAGTTCACAGAATGCAGGGAAAGATATCTTCCCTCAAGGAAAGAAAGGCATCAAAAGAGAGTGTATTCTCAACCCTCTATCTTGCAGGAACTGTTTAGCTTCCCAGATGGGAGGCCTCCAGTAGTGCTCAGAGGAACTAAATTCCAGAGTCAAGGCCATGTTTCTCCCTGCACTTTCCAAGCCTTGCAAAGCCATTCCTAGGTTATACCAGTACTGCACATGAGGAAGCAGTCTGCGAGAGTGTGTACAAGAGGGCTAGGTTCCTCACTATACTCACTTCAGCGAGGTGGCATTCCACTGTAAAAAGGCCCACAGCTGGGAGTTGAAATTCACCCACTTGCTTCAGAAATCAAAAAGGAAGGAGCAAATCTAGCTCTCTCAGAATCAAGAAAAGAGCAAGTGGATGGATTTTCAAGCTGTTGCTAGGCTACATTGCTTTAAGGTCCACAGAGAGAAACACAAATTGTGCCCCCTCATTCTGGTATCCTGGTTCACAAACAGGGTGTGTCCCCAAAGGATCCAAGAATTTTCCAGACAGACTTACGTTCACTAGAGTTCTCCTACAGAGAAAACGGGATGGAACAGACATTTAGATATTGCCTTGTCTTTCCCAGTGAGTGTGGAACCCCTCTGTTTGACTACAGCCCCAAGTGGAAATTACCATTGAAAACTCATGTCTAAGCGAGCACTTTTCAAGCACTGTGTGACTCTCAGTTTGCAGGATACTGGCAAACCTATATTTCTTCAAGGAAGGAAAGGCACCCACAGAGAGTGTGTTTTCAAACCTGTCCCTTGCAGGAACTCTTTAGCTCCTAAGACATGAACCCTCTAGTTCTGCTCAGAGGACCTAAATTCGAGAGCCTGTGCCCTGTGTCTTGGTGCATTTCCCCACCTTTCAAACACATATCTAGGTGATACTGGTACTGCCCTTGAGGAAGCAGACTGTGGGAATATGTCTCAGAGTGCTGGGTCCCTTACTGTGGTCACCTCTGTAAGGTGACACTCCAGTGTAAATAGGCCCAAAGATAGGAGTTGCGAGCCGCCCATGTGCTTCAGAAACCCCAGGGGTGGAACAAAGTTAGCTCTGTCAAAAGTAAGAAAATGGCAATTGGACGGATTTTCAAGATGTGGATAGGTTACACCACTTTAGGGCCACCCGAGAAAAATATGCAAATTTGAACCTGGGTGTCCAGATTAACGCACAGGGTGTTTCCCCACATGATCCAAGAATTTTTCAGACAGACCTAGGTTCACTGGAGCTCTCCTGCAGAGGAAACATACATCCAGAGTCTCCAGTGTGAACCCTCCAAAATCTATACCTGGTGTCACGAATCCACAGTCTCCAGGATGACCCTACCCTCAAGATCCTGTACCTGGGGTCACAAGTCCACTATTTCCATGTCGAGTCCACCTCCAAGAACTTGAACTTGTGGTCACATGTCCAGAGTCTTCAGGGTGACCCCACCTCCCCGAAGCTACTGGTGTGAAGCATCCACAGTTTTAAGGATGGACCCAATTCCCAGAACCTGTAGCTGGGGTCACACTTCCAAATTCTAAGGGTTACCCCACCTCCCACACATTGAACCTGGTTTCCCATGTCCCTGTTAGCCAAGGTTACCCTCTCCATGACCCTGTAATGGGGATCACATGTCCACAGTCTGCTGTGTGTCGTCACTTCCCAGACCCTTCACCTAGAGTCACAATCACAGTTTCCAGGTTACTCCTTTGCAGACCCTGTATCTGGAGTCACTTATCCACAGTCTCCAGGGTGACTCATTCAAAACCCCACACTAGGGCTCACATGACCACAGTCTCCAGGGTGACCCAAGCACCCAGATCCTGCACCTAGGGTCACATATCCACAGGCTCCAGGGTGTACCTCTTGCAGACCCTGCACCTGGGGTCACATATCTACAGCCTCCAGTGTGATCCCCATCCCCAGACCTGATTTGGGTGAGAAATATCCATAGTCTCCAGACTCACACCTTGGATCACATATCCACAGTCTCCAGATTCACACCTTGGGTCACATAGCCATAGTCAGCAGGGTGAACTCACCTCCCAGAGCCTGTACATGGTGTCAAATGTGCACATTCTCCACGGTTACCACCCTTCCAACATGCTGTACCTGGGTCAAAAGCCCACAATCTCAAGGGTGACCCCCTCTCAGATCCTGTTCCTGGGGTCACATGTCCAGAATCTCCAGAATGATCTACCTCCAAGATGAAGCACCTGATGTCACATGTCAACAGTCTCCAAGGTGACCCCGTCCTCAGAATCTGCACCTGTGGTTACATTTCTCCAGTCTGCAGGATGACCCCCAATCTCAGTATTTGTATTATGTGTCACATGTACATAGTCACCAGGGTAACCACTGCAGGCCCTTTTTCTGACATAACATTTCCACAGACTCCTGAAGAACTCCCTTCCCAGACTCTGAACCTGGGCTCCTACCTCCAGGGTCTCGAGGGTGATGCCCTTCCCTGTCCCTTCACCTGGTGTCAAACATCCACAGTCTTCATGGTAACATCCACACCAAAGTCTGATATTGGGGACACAGATCCATAGTCTTCTGGGTCGCAACCCTTCCCAGATCATGCACCTGGTCTCACATGTCCTCAGTCTCCAGGTTGACACCCCTCCCAGACACTGCAGCTGGGGTTACACATCCACAGTCTCCAAGGTGAACCCACCTCACTGACTATTGTACCTCTGGCCACATGGCCTCAGTCTCCAGGGTGACCCTATATCTCAGACACTGTACTTGAGGTTACATATCAACGGTGTCCAGGATGACACCTCTCCCCAGACCCTGTACCTGGGGTCGCATTTGCACAGTCTCCAGGGCGATGCTATATTCCCAACCCTGTACCTGGGGTCACAGGTCGCAGTCACCAGGCTTTCCCCACCCTCAAGAGCCTTTACCTGGGGTCATACGTCCACAGACTCCAGGGTGACTCCCTCCCAGACCCTTCACCTGGCATCCTATGTCCACAGTCTCCTGTGTGATATCACTTCCCAGACCCTATACCTGTGGTCACAGATCCACAGTCTCCATGGTGATCCCCTTCCCAGACCCTGTAATTTGGATCCCATGTCCTCAGTCTCCAGTGTGACACCACCTCTCATACCTTGTACTTTGGTGACTTGTCCACAGTTTCCAGGATGACCCAAACGGTGCATGTGGAGTCACATGTCCACATTCTGCAAAGTGACCCCAGTCCCTAACCCTGAACCTTAGTCACACAGCCACAGTTTCCAGAATGACCTCACTCCAGACCCTGCACATAGGGTCACACCTCCACCTTCTCCATATTGACCCCCTCCTTGAACTTCTATCAGGTTTCACACATGCACCAGCTCCACAGTGACCACCACCAGATCCTGTACCTGTGGTCAGGGTCCGCAGTCTGCAGGGTGAGACCATTTTGTACCTTAAACCTTGGTTCACCTAGCCAGTCTCCAGGGTCATCCCTGCCAAACCTGCACCTGGGGTCACATGTCCATACTCTCCATGGTGACATCCCCCAGGCCCTGTACTGCTGCTGCTGTTGCTGCTGCTGCTAAGTCATGCCAGTCGTGTCCAACTCTGCGACCCCATAGATGGCAGCCCACCAGGCTCCCCCATCCCTGAGATTCTCCAGGCAAGAACACTGGAGTGGGTTGCCATTTCCTTCTCCAAAGCATGAGAGTGAAAAGGGAAAATGAAGTCACTCAGTCATGTCTGACTCTTAGGGACCCCATAGACTGCAGCCTACCAGGCTCCTCCATCCATGGGATTTTCCAAGCAAGAGTACTGGAGTGGGTTGCCCACTCCAGTACCTAGTGTCATATATCTGCGCAGACCCTATACGTAGTGTCATATATCCACAGTTTCCCGGGTTACCCCACTTCCCATATCATGCACCTGGGATCACATGCTCAGTCTGCAAGGTGACCCCGATCCCATTCCTGTACCTTGTGTCACAAGTCCACAGCCACCAGGATGGCCCCACCCTCAAGATCCCATACCTGGGGTCACACTCCTGTCTCCAGTGTGATCTCACCTCCCAGAAACTTTACCTGGGGATAAACGTCTACTGTTTTCAGGATGGTCCCAACTCCCTGAAACGGTACCTGGAGTCACTCTTCCATAGACATTGAGGCTGTTCCATGCCCCTGGTCCACAGGGTTACACCCTCCAAGACCCTGTAATGTGGTTTACATGTCCACAGTCTCCTGTATGTCATCACTTCCCAGAACCTTCACCTGCAGGCACACAAACAGAGGTTCCAGGATGACTCCCTCATAGACCCTGCACTTGGAGCCACATATCCACAGTCTCACAGGTGACTCATCCAAATCACTGTACCAGGGCTCACATAACCACAGTCTTCCAGATGCTGGACTATTGACCCCAGCACCCAGTGTCACATGTCCACAGATTCTAGCATGGCCTCACACTCCAGACACTGTACCTTGGGACACATACCCACAGTCTCTAGGGTGAACACCCTCCTAGACACTGTACATGGTGTCACATGGGCACATTCACCAACTCCCAAACCCTGTACCTAGGGTCACACGTAGATAGTCTCAGGGTGACCCCACTTGCCAGAACTTGCACCTGGGTTCATATGTCCGCAGCGCCCAGGGTAACACCACCTGTCAAACAAATGTACTCGGTTCAAACACCCACTGGTTCTAGGGTGACACCAATTCCAAGCCCGTGAACCTAGCTAGGGTCACACATCCATGGTCTCCTGGGTGGCAACCCCTCCCAGATCATGCACCAGGTCTCACACCTCCGCAGTCTCCAGGGTGACTACACCTCACAGAATATTGTAATTCTGGTCACATTGCCCCAGTCTCCAGGGTGACCCCGTATCTCTAACCCTCTACCTGGGGTTACATGTACATGTTGGCCAGGAATACACGCCTCCCCAGACTCTGTACATGTGATTACATTGGCACAGTCGCCAGGGTGACTCCAACTTCCCCACCCTATACCTGGGGTCACATGTCCAGAGTCTCCTGGATTTACCCACATTCAAGGGCTAGTAACTGGGATCACATGTCCACAGTCTCGAGGCTTTCCCCACCCACAAGTGCCTGTACCCAGGGTCACACGTCAACTGACTCCAGGGTGACTCCCTCCCAGACCGTTCACCTGGCATCCCATGTCCCTAGACTTTTGTGTGATGTCATTTCCCAGACTCTGCACATGTACTAACAGATTCACAGGCTCCGTGGTGACCCCCTTCCTGGTCTCTGTAACTTGGGTCACATGTTCTCAGTATCCGGTGTGACCCGACCTCTCATGCCCTATACCTTTGGTGACTTGGCCACAGATTCCAGGGTAACCCTCCCCTGCCAGACCCTGTGCTTATTTACACACATCCACAATCTCCAGGATGTTCGCCCTCCCATACCCTGCACCTGGAGTCACATGTCAACAGTTTCCAGCGTGAACCCCACTTTGCCCACTGCACCTGGGCTCACATATCCACATCATGCAGGGTGACACCCCTTCCAGACCATTTCCCTGCCATTAAATGCCTGCAGTCCCCAGAGTGACCCCGTACCTCCCAGACACTGTACCTGAGGTCACATATACAGAGTTTCCTGGATCACCCCCATCCTAGACCCTGTACCTGGGTTCAGATATCCTAGTGTCTTGGGGGACCCAGGTCAGACCTTGCATCTAGGGTCGAATGCCCACTATCCAGGATGACTTGCCTCCCCAATCAGTGCATCTGGGGTCATATGTCCACAATCTTCAAAGTGACCCCATCCCCTAACCCTGCACCTTACTCACACATCCACAGTCTCCAGAGTGATGTCCACTGTCTCACGGGTGACCTCTTCCCTGAACTTGTTCCAGATTTCACACGATCACCATTGCCACAGTGACCACCAGCAGATCCTGAACTTGTGGTCACAGTTCAACAGTCTGCCTGATGAGACCCATTTTGTACCCTGAACCTTGTGAACCTGCACCTGGGATCACAAGTCCATATTCTCCATGGTGTCATCCCCCAGACCCTGTACCTAGTGTCATATATACAGTCTCCTGGACTTCCCCACTTCCAATACCATGCACCTGTGATCACACATCCACAGTATCCAGGGTGATCCCCCTCCTAAACCTGTACCTGGTGTCACAAGTCGACAGACTCCAGGATGACTCTACCGTTAAGACCCTGTACCTAGGGTCACAAGTCCACTGTTTCCAGGGTGAGACCCCTCCCAGACTCTGCACTTGGGGTCACTTGTCGAGAGTCTCCAGGGTGACCCCACCTCCCAGAAACTGTACCTAGGGTGAAACATCCACAGTCACTCAGGTTGGCCCCAATTCCCAGAACCTGTACCTGGGGTCCCACTTCCATAGTCTCGGTTACCACACGCCAAGACATTTAACATGGTGTCCCATGATCTTGGATGCCAGGGTTACCCCCTCCAAGACCCTGTAATGGGGTCACATGTTCACAGTCTCCAGAGTGTCGTCACTTCCCAGACCCTCCACCTGGAGTCACACAAACACAGGTTCCAAGGTGACTCCCTCGCAGGCCCTGCACCTGGAGTCACATATTCACAATCTCACCTTGGGGAATCCCATTCAGACCCTGGATCTACGGTCACGTATCCAGTCTCCAAGATGATTTGCCTCCCAAATGGTGCATTTGAGGTCACATGACCACAATCTTCAAAGTAAACGCGTCCCCTAACCCTGCATCTAAGTCACACGGCAAATAGTTTCCAGAGTGACCTCAACCCAGACCCTGAAACGAGGGTCACATGTACACAGTCTTGGAGGGTGACCCCCTCCGTGAACTTGTACTAGGTTTCATACGTCCATCATCGCCACAGTGACTACCACCAGATCCTGTACCTGTGGTCATAGATCCACAGTCTACAGGGTGAAACCCTTTTCCTACCCTGAACTTTGGGTCACACGACCACAGTCTCCAGGGTGACCCCACCCAAACCTGCACCTGGGGTCACATGTCCACACTTTCCATGGGGACATACCTGAGACCCTGTACCTACTGTCATATATCCACAATCTCCTAGGTTACCAAACTTCCCATACCATACACCTGTGATCACATGTCCACAGTCTCGAAGGTGGCCCCCTGTATAACCTGTACTTGGTGTCACAAGTCCACAGCCTCCAGGTGACCCCACCCTCAAGATCCTGTATCTGGGGTCACAAGTCCACTTTTTCCATGGTGAGTCTACCTCCCAGACCCTGCATTTGGGGTCACATGTCCAGAGTCTTCAGGGTGACCCCACCTCCCAGAAACCATACCTCGGGTGAAATGTCCACCATTTTCAGGATGGCACCAACTCCCAGAACCTGTACCTGGGGTCACACTTCCATACTCTCAGGGTATCCCCACCTCCCAGACATATAACCTTGCATCCCATGACCCTGGCCACAAAGGTTCCCCCCTCCAAGACCCTGTAATAGGGGTCACATGTCCACAGTCTCCTGTTTGTCAAAACTTTGTAGACCTCACCTGGAGTCACACAAACACAGGTTCCATGGTGACTCCCTTGCAGACTCTGCACCTGGAATCACATATTCACAGGCTCCAGGGTGACCCCCTCGGAAATCCTGTACCTGAGATCACATATCTACAGTCTCCAGGGTGAATCCCATCCCCACACACTGTCTGAGCGGAATCATCCAGTCTCCCATGAGACCCCAATGTCAAGAACTCATCCCTTGTGCTAGAAGTCTACATTCTCCAGGGTGACATTATTTCCCACACCCTGCACCTTGGGTAGCATATTCACAGTCTCCAAGGTGACCTTACCTCCCAGACCCTTTACCTGGGGTCACATGGGCAAATTATCCAGGATTCCCGCCACTCCAACACCCTGCACCTGGGTCAAAAGCCCACAGTCTCAAGGGTGACCTCCTATCTGACCATGTTCCTGAGGTACATGGCCAGAATCTCCAGGATGATCTTGAAAGGTATTGCTGAACCACGCAAAGACACTGGAATTCTTGGCCTCCAGAGGAGATGAATTCAATTCAGGTCCAGAGACGAGGCTTGATTGCTTAGAGCTTTTGTGTAATAAAGTTGTATTAACGTATAAAGGAGATAGAGAAATCTTCTGACATAGGCATCAGAAGAGGGCAGAAAGAGTAGCCCCTTGCACGTGTTAGCAATGGAATTATATGGCTCAAATGGTAAAGCATCTGTCTGCAATGCTGGAGACCCAGGTTAGATCCCTGGGTCAGGAAGATCTCCTGGAGAAGGAAATGGCCACCCACTCCAGTACATTTGCCTGGAAAAACCCATGGACAGAGGAGCCTGGTAGGCTACAGTCCATGGGGCCACAAAGAGTTGGACATGACTGAGCAACTTTACTTTACTTTTAATTAGTTATTCATATCAGTTCAGTTCCGTTCAGTCGCTCAGTCATGTCTGACTCTTTGGGACCCCATGAATCACAGCACGCCAAGCCTCCCTGTCAGTCACCAACTCCCGGAGATTTCTCGAACTCATGTACATCGAGTCGGTGATGCCATGCAGCCATTCTCATCCTCTGTCATCCCCTTTTCCTCCTGTCCCCAATCCCTTACAGCATCAGGGTATTTTCCAATGAGTCAGCTCTTCGCACCAGGTGGCCAAATTATGGGAGTTTCAGCTTCAGAATCAGTCATTCCAATGAACACCCTGGACTGATCTCCTTTAGGATGTACTAGTTGGATGCCCTTGCAGTTCAAGGAACTCTCAAGAGTCCTCTCCAACACCACAGTTCAAAAGCATAAACTCTTCGGTGCTCAACTTTCTTCACAGTCCAATTCTCACATCTGTACATGACCACTGGAAAAACCATAGCCTTGAACAGAGGGACCTTTGTTGGCAAAGTAGTGTCTCTGCTTTTTATTATGCTATCTAGGTTGGTCATAACTTTCCTTCCAAGGAGTAATTTTCTTTTAATTTCATGGCTGCAATCACCATCTGCAGTGATTTTGGAGCCCAAAAAGATAAAATCTTACACTGCTTCCACTGTTTCCCCATCGATTTCCCATGGAGTGATGGGACCTGTTGCCATGATCTTAGTTTTCTGAATGTTGAGCTGTAAGCCAACTTTTTCACTCTCCTCTTTCACTTTCATCAAGAGGCTTTTTAGTTCTTCTTCACTTTCTGCCATAAGGGTGGTGTCATCTGCATGTCTGAGATTATTGATATTTCTCTTGGCAATCTTAATTCCAGCTTGTGCTTCTTCCAGCCCAGCATTTCTCATGATGTACTCGGCATATAAGTTAAATAAGCAGGGTGACAACGTACAGTCTTGACGTACTCCTTTTCCTATTTGGAACCAGTCTGTTGTTCCATGTCCAGTTCTAACTGTTGCTTCCTGACCTGCATACAGGTTTCTCAAGAGGCAGGTCAGGTGGTCTGGTAGTCCCATCTCTTTCAGAATTTTCCACAGTTAATTGTGATCCACACAGTCAAAGGCTTTGGTGTAGTCAATAAATCAGAAATAGATTTTTTTTTCTGGGACTCTCTTGCTTTTTCAATGATCCAGCAGATGTTGGCAGTTTGATCTCTGGTTCCTCTGCCTTTTCTAAAGCCAGCTTGAACATCTGGAAGTTCACAGTTCACGTATTGCTGAAGCCTGGCTTGGAGAATTTTGAGCATTACTTTACTAGCGTGTGAGATGAGCATAATTGTGTGGTGTTTTGAGCATTCTTTGGGATTACCTTTCTTTCTATTTGGAATGAAAACTGACCTTTTCCAGTCCTGTGGCCACTGCTGAGATTTCCAAATTTGCAGGCATTATGAGTGCAGCACTTTCACAGCATCATCTTTCAGTATTTGAAATACTTCAACTGGAATTCCATCAACTCCACTAGCTTTGTTCTTACGATGCTTTCTAATTGCCACTTGACTTCACACTCCAGGATGTCTCGCTCTAGGTGAGTGATCACACCGTTGTGATTATCTGGGTCATGAAGATATTTTCTACAGTACTTCTGTGTATTCTTGCCACATCTTCTTAATAGCTTATGCTTCTGCTAGGTCCATAGCATTTCTATCTTTTATCAAACCCAGTTTTGCATGAAGTGTTCCCTTGGTATCTCTAATTTTCTTGAAGAGATCTCTAGTCTATCCCATTCAGTTCTTTTCCTGATTCACACGTGATGCACACAAGGTGCACATGAGGTGCACACGTGATGCCCACGTGATGAACACGTGATGCACACGTGATGCTCATGTGATGAACATGTGGTGCACAAGTGAGGCACACGTGATGAACACGTGATTCACACGTGATGCACATGTAATGAACAGGTCATGCACACGTGATTCACACGTGATACACATGTGATGAACACGTGATGCACACATAACACACACGTGATGAATACGTGATGAACAAGTGATTCACAGGTGACGCACACGTGGCGCACACGTGACGAACACGTGTTGCACAAGTGATGCACATGTGATGGACATATGATTCACACGTGAAGAACACGTGACTCACATGTGATGAACACGTGCCTCACACATGATGAACACGTGATGCACACGTGATGAAAACATGATGCACATGTCACACAGATGTTGTGAACAAGTGAACAACACGTGAGCCACATGTGATGAACACGTCATGAACACGTGATGCACACGTGATGCACACGTGATTCACGCGTGATACACATGTGACTCACACATGATGAACACGTGATGCACACATAACCCATATGTGATGAATACGTGATGCACACATGACACACACATGACGCACACGTGACGAACACGTGATGCACACGAGATGCACACGTGACGCACATGTGATGCACACATGATGGACACGTGATCAACATGTGACACACACGTGATGAACACATGATTCACACATGACGCAAACTTGATGCACACGTGATGCGCACGTGACGAACACGTGACGTACACGTGTCGCACATGTGATGCACATGTGATGCACACGTAACACATATGTGATGAATACGTGATGCAGACGTGACACACACGTGACGAACACGTGACGCACACATGACGAACATGTGATGCACACGAGACGCACATGTAACTCACACATGATGTACACATGATGGACACGTGATGAACACGTGACACACACGTGACGAACACGTGATTCACACGTGACGCAAACTTGATGCACCCGTGAGGCACACGTGATGAACACGTGACGAACACATGTCGCACACATGATGAACTCGTGACGCACACGTAACGCACACGTGATGGACACGTGATGCACCAGTGACGCACACGTGATGGACACGTGATGCACACATGACGCACCCGTGACGCACACGTGACTCCCACGTGCACACACGTGATGCACACGTGACACACAAGTGACGCACATGTGATGAACACGTGATTCACCCGTCATGGACACGTGACACACACCTGATGAACACGTGACTCACACGTGATGGACATGTCACGCACACGTGATGCACACGTGACACACACGTGACACACACATGATGGACACGTGATTCACACTTGATGCACACGTGATTCACACGTGATTCACTCATTTCAACTCGAGATGAGGCCCGATTCCCCTTCATTGGCTCCAGAGCCATCCAACTTTCCCCATCAAACACGACAAGGCGCTTGACTTCCTTTAGGCAACTCCAGGGAATCCCCGAGAACACTGTCATAAGTCTAGAGGAACACCAAGCGTAACACAGCAACTCGAGGAAAGCGCCATGTACCCCAAATCGTCTCGAGATTAGAGTTGATTTCCTGGCTTCAACTCAAGAGGTATGCCAACTTTCCACAAGCACCTCTAGAGGAGGCTTCTCTCAGCAATAGGTATGTAAGTTGGACCCTGAGTTAGCTGCCTGAAGTGGAATGGGCCCCGAGATGCCCTGACTCAAAAGAAGGCCCGATTTCTCTGCAGTGGCTTTAATGCAGGCTCGTCTTTCATCTCACCAGATGAAAGGATGTCTGAATCCCCTGTGGAGACCCTAGAGAAAGCCCTAGTTCCCCATCTCATCTCGACAGGAGGCCTCACATGACTTTGATACCTAGAGAGGCACCAAGAGTTCATTGCTTCAAGAGGTGACGATGCCTGACTCCTCTTGAAAAGTGATAGGAATCCCAATATCCATGTCACAAGTGGAAAGGGATTTTGGGTCTCCCGCCTCATCTCCAAAAGCGTCCCTATTGCCTGCCAAGCCTCGAAGAGATTCCCGAGGTGTCCCTCTTAACTAGACAGGAGTGCTGACATAGCTGAACAAATCCGAGTTTTGAAGGGCCATCCCCACCGTAACTCGAGAATATACCCCAGGATCCCACCGCAACTCGAGAAAAACCATGATACTTCTCCCTGGCCACGAGATGAGCCCCGGTTCCTCTGCATTGCGTGCAGAGCAATTCTGTGTTCCCCATCAAACATGTAAGGAGCCTTGACTTGCTTGATGGGACACCAGAGAGTACCCAAGAACACTGTAACAAGTCTAGAGTGACCGTGAGGTTAGTGCAGAAATGGGAAATAGATCCGTCTACCCCAAATCAACTCGAGATGCTGCCCCATTCCCCTGCATTGGCTCCAGAGTCATTCTGCGATCCCCATCAAACACAAGTGGCATGACTTCATTAAGCAACTCCAGAGATTCCCCGAGAACACTGTCGTTAGAGCTGATTTCCCTGCTTCGACTCAAGAGGTATGCCAACTTTCTGCAAGCACCTCAAGAGGAGGCTTCTCTCAGCAATATGTATGTGAGTTGGACCCTGAGTTTGCTTCCTGAAGTGGAATGAACACCAAGATGACCTGACTCAAAAGAAGGCCAGATTTCCCTGCAGTGGCTTTAATGTAGGCTCGTCTTTCATCTCACAAGATGAAGGGATGTCTGAATCCCCTGTGGAGGACCTAGAGGAAACCCTATGTCCCCGCCTCATCTCGACAGGAGGCCTCACATCCCTTTGACACCTCGAGAGGCACGCGGAGTTCAATGCTTAGAAGGTAACGATGCCTGACTCCTCTTGAAATGTGATAGGGATCCCAATATCACTGTGGCAACTGGAATTGGACCCAGGGTCTCCCGCCTCACTTCAAGAAGCGTCCCTATTGCCCTGCCAAGCCTCAAAGAGATTCCTGAGGTGTCTCTCATAACTAGACAAGAGTCCTGATGTCGCTTAACAAACAGGAGTTTTGAAAGTCTATCCCCACCTTAACTCGAGAATATGCCCCACGTTCCCACCGCAACTTGAGATAAACCATGAGACTTCCCCCTGGCCGCAAGATGAGGCCTGATTGCTCTGCATTGCAGAGCAATTCCGTGTTCCCCATCAAACACGTAAGGAATCTTGACTTGCTTGATGGCATTCCAGAGAGTCCCCAAGAACACTGTCACAAGTCTAGAGGGACCCTTGTGTCACCGCAACAATGCGAAATAGCTCCATACTGCAAATCAACTTGAGCCGAGGCCCAATTCCCCTGCATTTGCTCCAGAGCCATCCCGTGTTCCCCATCAAACAGGAGTAGTGGCTTTACTTCCTTTAGGCAACTCCAGAGATTCCCCGAGAACACCGTCCCAAGTGTGGAGGAACACCAGTTGCAACACAGCACCTCGAAGAAAGCCCCATGTACCCCAAATCGTCTCGAGATTAGAGCTGATTCCCTGGCTTTGACTCAAGTGGTATGCCAACTTTCCACAAGCACCTCTAGAGGAGGCTTCTCTCAGCAATAGGTATGTGAGTTGGACCCTGAGTTTGCTGCGTCAAATGGAATGGACACCGAGATGCCCTGACTCAAAAGAAGGCCTGATTTCCCTGCAGTGGCTTGAATGGAGGGTTGTCTTTCATCTCACCAGTCAATGGGATGTCTGAATCCCTTGTGGAGACCCTAGAGAAAGCCCTAGTTCCCCTCCTCCTCTCGACAGGAGGCCTCACATGCCTTTGACACCTAGAGAGGCACCAAGAGTTCATTGCTTCAAGAGGTGACGATGCCTGACTCCTCTTGAAAAGGGATAGGAATCCCAGTATCCCTGTGGCAACTGGAAAGGGACCCTGGGTCTCCCGCCTCACCTCTAGCAGCGTCCCTATTGATGTGTCAACCCTCGAAGAGATTCCTGAGGTGTCCCTCATAACTAGACAGGAGTCCTGATGTCGCTGAACAAACACGACTTTTGAAGGGCCATCCCCGCTGTAACTCGAGAATATACTCCAGGTTCCCAGCGCAACTCGCGAAAAAGCATGAGACATCCCCTCGCCACAATATGAGGCCAGATTCCTCTGCATTGCATGCAAAGCAATTCCGTTTTCCCCATGAAATACGTAGGAGCCTTGACTTGCTTGATGGAACTCCAGAGAGTCCCCAAGAACACACTCACAAGCCTAGAGGGACCCTGAGGTCACCGCAGCAACGCGAAATAATTCCGTGTACACCAAATCAACTGGAGATGAGGCCCGATTCTGCCACATTAGCTCCAGAGAAATTCCGCTTTCCCCATCAAGCAAGACAAGTTGCTTCACTTTCTTTAGGCAACTCCAGAGACTCCCCGAAAACACCGTCCCATGTCTAGAGGAACACCAGGTTCAGCACAGCAACTTGAGGAAAGCTCTATGTACCCCAAATCATCTCGAGATGAGAGCAGATTCCCAGGATTCAACTTAAGAGGTATGCCAACTTTCCACAAGCACCCCAAGAGGAGGCTTCTCTCATCAATAGATATGGGGAGGGACCCTGAGTTTGCTGCCTCAAGTGGAATGGAGTCCGAATGCCCTGACAAGAAAGAAGGCCGGATTTCCCTGCAGTGGCTTGAATGCAGGTTCGTCTTTCATTGCACAAGATGAAGGGATGTCTGAATCCAATACGGAGACCCTAGAGAAAGCCTTAAGTCCTGACCTCATCACGCCAGGAGGTCTCACATCCCTTTGACATGGAGGTAGGCGGAATTCAATGTTTCAAAAGGTGATGACGCCTGACTCCTCTTGAAAATTGATAGAAATCCCAGTCTCACTGTGGCAACTGGAAAGGAATCCTGGGTCTCCCGCCTCACATTGAGAAGCGTCCCTATTGCCCTGCCAAGCCTCGAAGAGATTCCTGAGGTGTCCCTCGTAACTAGACAGGAGTCCTGACGTCGCTGAACAAACATGAGTTTTGAAGGGCCATCCCCGCCGTACCTGGAGAATATACCCCAGGTTCGCGCCGCAACTCGAGAGAAACCATGAGACTGCCTTCTCGCCGCGAGATGAGGCTTGATTCCCCTGCATTGCATGCAGAGCAATTCCGTGTTCCCCATCAAATACGTAAGGAGCCATTACTTGCTTGATGGAATTCCAGAGAGTCCCCAAGAACACTGTCTCAAGTCCAGAGGGACCCTGATGTCATTGCAGCAATGGGAAATAGCTTCGTGTATCCCAAATCAACTCGAGATGAGTCCCTATTCCACTGCATTGGCTTCAGAGCCATCCCGTGTTCCGCATCAAACACGACAAGTGGGTTGGCTTCCTTTAGGCAACTGCAGAGATTCCCCGAGAACACTGTCCCAAGTCTAGAAGAACACCAAGTTCAGCACAGCAACTCGAGGAAAGCTCCATGTACCCCAAATCATCTTGAAATGAGAGCTGATTCCCTGGCTTCCACTCAAGAGGTATGCCACCATTCCACAAGCACAACCAGAGGAGGTGTCTCTCAGCAGTAAGTATGTGGGAGGGACCCTGAGTTTGCTGCCTCAAGTGGAATTGACCCTGAGACGCCCTGACTCGAAAGAAGGTCCGATTTCCCTACAGTGGCTTGAATGCAGGCTCATCTTTCATCTCACAGGATGAAGGGATGTGTGAATCCCCTATGGAGAGCATAGAGAAAGTCCTAGGTCCCCGCCTCTTATCGACAGGAGGCCTCACATCCCGTTGACACCTCGAGAGGCATGCAGAATTCAATGATTCCAAAGGTGATGATGCCTGACTCCTCTTGAAAATTGGTAGGAATCCCAATATCCCTGTGGCAACTGGAAAGGGACCCTGGGTCTCCCTCCTCACCTCGAGAAGTGTGCTGATTGCCCTGCCAAGCCTCAAGGAGATTCCTGTGTCCCTCATAACTAGACAGGAGTCCTCAAATTGTCCAAGAACACTAGAGCAAACAAGCCCATTCATAACTGGTAAAGATTGAAATAGACACCTGGCCACGGAGGGTATACTGATAGTAAACTCTGCTACAGAAACATACTCAAGATACTGGTGGAATGCATGCACAGCCCCCTTTGGAAGACAGTCTGACAGTTGTTTCAGTAACCACATGGGACAAGCACTGAATTCCATACATGACAAGTGGTGGAAGCCAGGTATCTTACCATTGGAATGGTAAGTTATGGATAAACAAAAGGAAAGGTTACAAGATTCATGGAGACATCATCACAAATTACCTTCAACTGAATATATAAGCTGGAATACATGTATATTTCCAAATATTGTCAGCTGAGCATATTTAGCTCCTACATGTATGTTTTAAATATCACTCTATAATGAAAAAGAACAGGAAATGTCCCTGGTGGTCCAGTGGTAAAGGATCTGCCTACCAATGCAGGGAACACTGGTTCAACCCCTGGTCCTAGAGGATTCCACATGCCCAGGGGCAACTAAGCCCCCGTACAACTATTGAAGTACTTGCATGCTCCAGAGCCCAAGTTCTGCAACCAGAGAAAGCTCTGCAATGAGAAGCCATGGCAAGTCAACTAGAGGGTAGCCTCTGCTCACTACAACTAGGCATCTAGCTACAAAGACCCAGCATTGTCAAAAATAATTCAGTGTTTAAAAAAAAGGACAGAAATTCTTTGAATAAACGATTGAGACTAGGGGCGAGACAGTAAATATATAAGCTAGGATAATCTTAAAGTATGAGGAAGTAAAGAAAGTAAAGACAACTATCAAGCTGTCCAAGCTGATAAAAATGAATGATTACACAGTTTTATCTGTATACACTAGCAAATAATAATCTGAAAAGGAATTTAAAAAAACAATTTCCTTTTGATAGTGTCAACATTAATAAAATATTTTGCCATGGGTGTAATGAGGATGACAAGACTGGCACATTGGAAATTATACACGATTGCTGAAAAATATCCTGAATACATGCACAGATATTCCATAGCGATGGAAAGATTTAAGATGGCAATACCATGGAATGCATCTTCAATCTGAAATGAAGATTCAATATGAATTACAAAAGACTGAAAGGTCATTGCTGAACCACAAAAGGCGCCAGGATTTTTGGCCTCCAGAGGAGAAGAATTCAATCCAGGGCCAGTTGACAAAGCTTGATCGCTCAGAGCTTTTGTGTCATAAAGTTTTATTAAAGTATAAAAGAGATAGAGAAAGCTGCTGACATAGACATCAGACGGGGGCAGGAAGAGTACCCCCTGCTAGTCTTTAGGCAGATGTTATACAGCCACTAGCAGTCTGCTAATGAAAGAAAGGCAATGTCTCAGAGAATGACACCAGGCCCCTCACCCACAACATGCATTGAGATAATATTGGCAGCAGGTGAGTCATCCCGGGCCATAGAATGATTGACATGAATTTTGAAGAAAGGCAGATTTCCAAGCCAATATATCATTTCATTAACATAGATTAGGAGAACAGGTATGAGTAAAACATATTGGTTTGTCAAGTCGGTTCTGAGCCTTTAGGGGGAACCGACCTGAAGACAGAGTCTAGCAGAAATACGTAGTATATTAACATAGCTTAAGACAAACCTTTCCTTAAGACAAAATGCATTGCTTAGCTGAAGGTTTGAGAAAAGTTAAGTTCAGGTGGAGCCAGGAGTCGTCATAGCAACACAAAATTTTAAGAGAAACCTCTTAAATTTGTATTGAGAAGGGGAAAAAATGTAGCACTCGTTTCGTTCCTCCAGCTGCTTGAGAGATGAAAAAACGTCTGACACTTGCAGCCTATTCCCTCTGTCTGGAGACCCCTGGCCTTCCTGCCTATTACCCTCTCCAGGCCTTTAGGAAGCAATATACAAGCTGACCCTAACATACACGTGGAATAACAAGGGACTCCAAAGAATCCAAACAATCACATGAGTCTGCAGTTCAAAGGTCCTATGGTATGCTGTGCTAAGTCGCTTCAATCACGTCTGACTGTCAGAGCCCACCAGGCTCCTCTGTCCATGGGAATTTTCCAGGCAAGAATACTGGAGTGGGTTGGGTGCCCTCCTCCAGGGGATCTTCCCAACCCAGGGATAGGATTCCTGCATTGGCAGGTAGGTTCTTTACCACTAGCACCACCTGGGGAAAAAGTGCCTAAAGGAGATCATGGAAACCCATTTAGGAAAAGGGACTCAGAGGAAAGACAGTGAGGGAAGGAAACTCTTAATCACACTCAGAGAAGCCCAGCAGATAGTTCTGCAGGTGGAAGAGGAGGAGGAAGCATGCTGGAGCTGTGTAGAAGATGAAAGAGGGAACTAAAGCAGGGGCCCCCAACCTCTAGGATCTAATGCCTGATGATCTGAGGTGGAGCTGGTGAAATAATAATAGAAATAAGAGTTTGATCACTCAGCCATGTCCAGCCCTTGGTAGCCCACCAGGCTCCTCAGTCCATTGAATTCTTCAGGCAAGAATACTGGAGTGGGCTGTCATTTCCTTCTCCAGGGGATTTCCCTGACCCAGGGATTAAACCCGGGTCTCCCTCATTGCAGGCAGACTCTTTACCAACTGAGCCTCCAGGGAACAGAAACAGAAATAGAGTGCACAATAAATGGACTGCACTTGAAACATCCCAAAACCTTGCCCCACCCCTGTCTGTCAAAAAATTGTCTTCCAAAAAAACTCCCAAGGTCAAGGAAGGAACTTCAAGTGTACTCAGCTGTCCTAGATTGCTGGTTTAGGGAGATGCTGAAGTGGGGATGTCCCAAGAGGTAGACCCTCCCTTGTGTGGAGTCTGCAATAGACCTCTGATAGCCTTGGTGATGATCAGAGAGATTTGTTTCATTTTTTAAAAATATCCTTGTGGGTACCAACTGGGACCATCACTGTTCTAATATACCTCATAGTGTTGCTGACACTACAGATACAATTGTGTGACATTGAACTTATTCAATAAAAATGATGAAGCATCTGCCCTGTGCCCAGCACTTTCCAAGGGCTGGGAAGTACAATGAAAATACTCCATAAGATGCACAGCTGGTAGGCACATTCTTTCAAAAAGCCTTTTTCATTTCCACCAATAGTTTATTCTCAATGTCAACCCTTGCCACTTAATGACCATGCTGGGTAGGAAGATCATTAAAAACCCAGGAGCCAGTGTTCCTGGAAGGATATCCCATTCTCCCTTGGACAGTCCTCCACCCTCTCCGACTCTTAGTTTCCTCATCTGCAAAATCATGGACAACTGACTATAATTCATCACCGGAACCCAAGCCTATTGAGGGGGAGGGGAAATATTACTCCAAGGCCTGGATGATAGACCAGATTGAAAGAAAAATATGCCATTTCTGGTTTTCAGTCAAACAGACAAATACAATGAAGAAAGGAGTCCCTGGCCCTGTGGGATTTGCCTAGGGGTCTAGTCTGGGAAATTCTTACACATCAGGAGATGGCTCTGAGCTGGATTTCCACAAACAAGAACATCCATGCAAAGGACAAGCCTGCAGAGCTCTGTGCCCATTGGTCACAAGAGACTGCCTCCCGATGGCCAGCAGCATTTACAAGTGACCTCCTAAGACCTTCACCAAACTCCTGGGGCACCTCTGGCTTTTCTGTTTCCCTCACTTTTCTGACCCTTTTCTTTAAAAAACGCACATTTCTTCATAGAATGCCACAGTGGAAGGAAAATAGGCCTTCAAGTTTGAGGCCTCAATTTGCAGAAAACATGGAGCTGCTTGTTTTTTTTTTTTTTTTTAATTAAAGCACCACATAAATTAAAAATTTTACACGTTCTAATTATTCAGTTCCAAAACACCAAACTTATTGCACAGGGTCCCCATGGAAAGGCCCCCTCTCAGCAGGACAGCCACAGATTCCCCCATGAAAGGGCAGCAAGGTGCCCTCCTCCCTTCTCTCCTGCCTGGGTGGCCACCAGGTTTTTAAATACATGCACCCTACTAAGTTTCTAGGATGCAATTCGTGGACCCTTCCCTTTCCTGTCCCAGCAGGTGGTCAAGGGCCTGCTGGCCTGCAAAGTGCTGGAAGCAGGGCTGGGTCAGCCGGCCAGACTAAGGGTTGTGGAGTCCCAGCTGGTGAAATTACCAGGCAGGATAAATCCCTTGGACTTCCAGCAGGCACTACGCTGCATGGGAAAATAGATAGATATAACCGGCCTGGAGCCTCAGGGTGGGACCTAAAGTTCGATTCATTTTTCTCCAATGTTAAATGATACAAGCAAGGGCCTTTGAGACTGTTGTTTTCTTTTCTAAGCCCAAAGACTCCTTCAGTTACTAATGTAGGTATCCTAGAAACTATGTGACATCCATGAAAATCTGATATGTCCTGGTAAAATGCTGTCAGTTATAATTCTAGTTATCATATTAAAGTGTTTCAAGTCACAGCAGTGACTATTTTGTCACTTTTTTTGTCAATTTTTATTTTGTCAATTTTGTCAATTTTTATTTTGTCAATTTTTATCTAATCAGGTTTTAAACATGCCTTCCATGGTTTCACACTGATGCCTTTGCAAAAATACTGCTACCTCAAGATACATGGAAAAGACTTTCCTGAGCTTACCCATAAACAACACTTTTTGTTTGTTATCTGGTAAGCTGGTACCAGACTGGAATTTAGTCTACTCTCTAGGTTAAGAGAACACAGCTTTGTTAGAATGCAGCTTTCAATCACAGATGATGAATTTATTTACCTTTCAGTGATTTATATTTGTTTTTATCATCTGTTTTTTTTTTTTTTTTTTTTACTTCCGTAAAATAAATAAGCATTATTTAAGTACGGTACATGTAGGATGGACCAAGATTTCCCCACTCCTGCAAATTCCCTTAAGCCCTCAGATTCTTCTCTTGGGACCAAGGTCTCACTTTCCTCCAGAGGGACAATCCAAGCTTTTTATCAGCTAGCTGATCTGCCCCTGATATCAGAGTCAATTTGAGCATGAGTTGGTCTATAATTTAGGCATGAAACTGTGATTACATAAAAGAAAGATGACTTTTTGATGGAGGATGTCCATGATATTCCTTGAACTTCAGAGAAAATTGGTTAAAATGAAACTTTTTTCCCTTGGAAACTGCAAAGGCAGTTCTTTTAGCATATGCGATTGAAAACATCTAGGTTGTTAGCTCAGTTTTCATTCCAGTCTCAAAGAAAGGCAATGACAAAGAATGCTCAAACTGTCACACAACTGGACTCATCTCACATGCTAGTAAAGTAACACTCAAAATTCTCTAAGCCAGGCTTCAGCAATATGTCAACCGTGAAATTCCAAATGTTCAAGATGGATTTAGAAAAGGCAGAGGAACCAGAGATCAAATTGCCAAAATCCACTGGATAATTGAAAAAGCAAGAGAGTTCCAGAAAAACACTTATTTCTGCTTTGTTGACTATGCCAAAGCCTTTGACTGTGTGTATCACAATAAACTGGGGAAAATTCTGAAAGAGATAGGAATACCAGATCACCTGACCTGCCTCTTGAAAGACCTATATGCAGGTCAGGAAGAAACAGAACTGGACCTGGACCAACAGACTGGTTCTAAATAGGAAAAGGAATATGTCAAGGCTGTATATTGGCACCCTGCTTATTTAACTTATATCTGCTTATATATAGGGCATTGTGAGAAATGCTGCACTGGATGAAGCACAAACTGGAATCAAGATTGCTGGGAGAAATATCAATAACCTCAGATATGCAGATGACACCACCCTGATGGCAGAAAGTGAAGAACTAAAGAGCCTCTTGATGAAAGAGAAAGAGGAGAGTGAAATAGTTAGCTTAATGCTCAGCGTTCAGACAACTAAGATCATTGCATGCAGTCTCATCACTTCTTGGCAAATAGATGGGAAAACAGTGGAAACAGTGGCAGATTTATTTTTCGGGGCTCGGAAATCATTGCAGATGGTGACTGCAGCCATGAAATTAAAAGATGCTTACGACTTGGAAGGAAAGTGATAACCAAACTAGACAGCATATTAAAAAGCTGAGACATTGCTTTGCCAACAAAGATCCGTCTAGTCAAGGCTAAGGTTTTTCCATGTAATGTATGGATGTGAAAGATGGACTATAAAGAAAGTTGACAGCCAAAGATTTGATGCTTTTGCACTGTGGTGCTGAAGAAGATGCTTGAAGTTTGCTTAGACTATAAGAGGACCCAACCACTCCATCCTAAAGGAAATCAGGTCTGAATATACATTGGAAAGACTAATATTGAACCTGAAACTCCAATACTTTGGCCACTAGATGTGAAGAGCTGACTCATTTGGAAGTTGCTTTGATTTGCCTGTGAGTGTGGGCGCCCTACCTGGGCACAGGGCCTCAGGGGCCATTGCCACTGAATCATGACCTCCACGCAAGCACATTCCAGCTGTGTGACACTCAGCATGCAGGAGACTGGGAAAGCTATCTTCCTTGGAGGAAGGAAAGTCATACACAGAGTGTGTTTTCAGGCCTCTATTTGCACCAAGTGTTTTGCTTCTCAGATGTCAGACCTGCAGGCCTGCCCCAAGGACCTCAATTCCAGAGTCAGGGCCATGTGTCTCCCTGCACATTCTGAGCCTTGCAAACACATTCCTGGGTCAGAGAGGTGCTTCCCATGAGGAAGAAGGCTGCGGGAGTGTGTCTGAGGGGGCCAGGTGGCATGCTGGGGTCACCTGGTTGAGGGCACCTTGCACATCCATTGGGCCCCAGGAGAGCAGTTATGGACTCGCCCCTTGCTTGAGATATCCCAAAGCAAGGAGCAATGCTAGCTGTATCAGAAGGAGGAAAACAGCAATGGGATGGATTTTCAAGCAGTTGCTAGGTCACACTGTGTTAGGGTTCCCCAGGAGACATGTGAGAATTTTGGCCCCTAGGCCCGGTATCTAGGGGTGTGCACAGGGTGTTTTCCCCACAGGATCCAAAATGTTCCAGACAGACCTAGGCTCAATAGCTGTTGCTAGGCTGCACCGCTTTAGGCACACCGAGAGAAGCAGGCACACTGTGGCCCGAGGTCCGGTATGCAGGTTCACATATGGGGTGTGTCCCCGTAGGAGCCAAGAATTTTCCTGACAGTCCTAGGCTCCCTAGAGCACTCAGGTCTGCTCAGAGGACCGAAGTTCCAGAGGCAGGGTCGTGTATCTCCCCTTCCCTTTGTGATCCTTGCAAAGACATTCCAAGCTGATAGTGGTACTACCCATGAAGAAGCAAGCAGTGGGAGTATATTTGACATGACTGGGTGCCTTGATGGGCTCAGCTCCTCAAGGGGGCCTTTCCTCTCAAAGTAGGCCCCATGTCCGCTTGAGGACGGGGTTGGGCCCTCTTCCCTCCACACTGCCAAAGGGTGGAACAAAGCTAGGTGTCAGAGGTAAGAAAGGAGCAATTGGATGGATTTTCAAGCTCTCACTAGGCTGTACTGCTTCAAGGCCCACTCGAGCAAAACAGGCGCCCTGTGGCCCCTAGGTCGGGTATGCAGGTTCACACACAGGGTGTGTTCCCGTCAAAGTCAAGAATTTTCTGACAGACCTAGGCTCACTAGAATTGTCCTACAGAGCAAAGGGGATGGAAGAGATGTGTGGAGGTGGGTCTGCCTTCCCCTGTGAGTGTGGGGCTACTCCCTATGGCCCCAAGTTGAGGGATAACTGCAACTAAGAAAGGAACTCCAAGAAGGAACTCCAAGAAGCGCTTTTCCAGGAGGCTGGGACAGGGAGTCCGCAGGATGCAGGGAAAGGGAGCCTTCTTCAGGGAAGAAGAGGCAGCCACTCGGGGTGTGTTTGCAAGCCTCTTTGGAAGGCACAGTTTCGCTGATACAATTGAATTCCAGTTCTGCTCAGAGGACTGAAATTTCAGAGGCAGGGCCATGTATCTCCCCTTCCCTTTTCAATCCTTGCAAAGACATTCCTAGCTGATAGTGATACTGCCCATGAGGAAGTAAGCAGCTGGAGTGTGTTTGACATGACTGGGTGCCTTCCTGGGCTCAGCTCCTCAAGGGGACTTTCTACTCAAAGTAGGCCCATTGCCTACTTGGGGAGAGGGTATGGAAGGTTTGCTTCCAAATGGCGAAAAGGTGGAGCAAATCTAGCTTTGTCAGAGGTACGTAAAGTGCAATTTAATGGATTTTCAAGCTGTTGCCAGGCAACACCGCTTCAGGGTCCCCTCTCCCAGAAGAAAACAGGCGCCCTGTGGCCCCTAGGTCTGGTATGCAGATTCACACACAGGATGTGTCCCCACAGGAGCCAAGAGTTTTCCTACCAGGCCTAGGCTTACTAGAGCTCTACTATAGAGCAAAGGGGATGGAACAGAAGTGTGGATGTGACTTTGCCTTTACCTTTGACTGTGAGGCCCCTCCATAAGGTCCCAGGCGAAATTGCCCTCGCCCTTGCCCTAACCCTAACCCCAACACGACACCCTAACCCTAACCAACACCGTAACCCTATCCCAGAACCTAACACCAACCCGACCCCCTAACCCTAACCTGACACACTAACCCTAACGCATCATCCCAACCCTAACCTGACACCTTCACCCCTCAGCCCTCACCCTCACCCACACCCCTAACTTCTAACCCCTAAGCCACAATGTAACCCACACCCTAATCCACACCCTTAACCTAACCCACACCCTCCCCCCCACCCTACTCACACCCTCAACCCTAGACTTAACCTGCATCATCTTCAATTTCAGCACTTCTCATGCATCACAAAAGACAAGGGAGTCATATTTCAAACGTGAATCCAAGACCCATTAACCACATAACAGGAATATAAACACTGTGAACACATCATTTAAATCACTTGCACCACCAAATACCTCTCCACCACATATCATATCAATAACAGTGGAACTCATGTATGCCATACATATTGTAACATAGCAATCTAATACCCAACAGTAATTTGGGTAATTATATACACAAGATATATTTAAACCAAAAATATTTAAACAAATTCCAGTTTTTACGATGGTTTTAATCCTCGCAAAAGTAGGATTAACAGCATGTTTTTCCACTAGGATCCAAAGCATTGAGCAAAATTGCCGAGGTCCAGCCCCAGCAGGACCAGGAATACCCAAGGGATGAGTGGCGTCAGCGAGGAAGAAGACAGACAGAAGACACACAGATGTTGCATAGAAGAGGGAGCTTTTTTTTTAATTTTTAGGATAGCTCAGTTTTTTTTTTTTTAATTTTATTTTATTAGTTGGAGGCCAATTACTTCACAACATTTCAGTGGGTTTTGTCATACATTGACACGAATCAGCCATAGAGTTACACGTATTCCCCATCCCGATCCCCCCTCCCACCTCCCTCTCCACCCGACTCCTCTGGGTCCTCCCAGTGCACCAGGCCCGAGCACTCGTCTCATGCATCTCACCTGGGCTAGTGATCTCTTTCACCATAGATAAAATACATGCTGTTCTTTTGAAACATCCCACCCTCACCTTCTCCCACAGAGTCCAAAAGTCTGTTCTGTACTTCTGTCTCTTTTTCTGTTTTGCATATAGGGTTATCATTACCATCTTTCTAAATTCCATATATATGTGTTAGTATGCTGTAATGTTCTTTATTTTTCTGGCTTACTTCACTCTGAATAATGGGCTCCAGTTTCATCCATCTCATTAGAACTGATTCAAATGAATTCTTTTTAATGGCTGAGTAATATTCCATGGTGTATATGTACCACAGCTTCCTTATCCATTCATCTGCTGATGGGCATCTAGGCTGCTTCCATGTCCTGGCTATTATAAACAGTGCTGCGATGAACAATGGGGTGCACGTGTCTCTTTCAGATCTGGTTTCCGTGGTGTGTATGCCCAGAAGTGGTATTGCTGGGTCAAATGGCAGTTCTATTTCCAGTTTTTTAAGAAATCTCCACACTGTTTTCCATAGTGGCTGTACTAGTTTGCATTCCCACCAACAGTGTAAGAGGGTTCCCTTTTCTCCACACCCACTCCAGCATTTATTGCTTGTACTTTTGGATAGCAGCCATCCTGACTGGCGTGTAATGGTACCTCATTGTGGTTTTGATTTGCATTTCTCTAATAATGAGTGATGTTGAGCATCTTTTCATGTGTTTGTTAGCCATCTGTATGTCTTCTTTGGAGAAATGTCTGTTTAGTTCTTTGGCCCATTTTTTGATTGGGTCATTTATTTTTCTGGAATTGAGCTTCAGGAGTTTCTTGTATATTTTTGAGATTAATCCTTTGTCTGTTTCTTCATTTGCTATTATTTTCTCCCAATCTGAGGGCTGTCTTTTCACCTTACTTATAGTTTCCTTTGTAGTGCAGAAGCTTTTAAGTTTCATTAGGTCCCATTTGTTTAGTTTTGCTTTTATTTCCAATATTCTGGGAGGTGGGTCATAGAGGACCCTGCTGTGATTCATGTCGGAGAGTGTTTTGCCTAAGTTCTCCTCTAGGAGTTTTATAGTTTCTGGTCTTACATTTAGATCTTTAATCCATTTTGAGTTTATTTTTGTGTGTGGTGTTAGAAAGTGTTCTAGTTTCATTCTTTTACAGGTGGTTGACCAGTTTTCCCAGCACCACTTGTTAAAGCAGTTGTCTTTTTTCCATTGTATATCCTTGCCTCCTTTGTCAAAGATAAGGTGTTCATAGGTTCGTGGATTTATCTCTAGGCTTTCTATTCTGTTCCATTGATCTATATTTCTGTCTTTGTGCCAGTACCATACTGTCTTGATGACTGTGGCTTTGTAGTAGAGACTGAAGTCAGACAGGTTGATTCCTCCAGTTCCATTCTTCTTTCTCAAGATTACTTTGGCTATTCGTGGTTTTCTGTATTTCCATACAAATTGTGAAATTATTTGTTCTAGTTCTGTGAAAAATACCGTTGGTAGTTTGATAGGGATTGCATTGAATCTATAGATTGCTTTGGGTAGAATAGCCATTTTGACAATATTGATTCTTCCAATCCATGAACACGGTATGTTCCTCCATCTGTTTGTGTCCTCTTTGATTTCTTTCATCAGTGTTTTATAGTTTTCTATGTACAGGTCTTTTGTTTCTTTAGGTAGATATACTCCTAAGTATTTTATTCTTTTTGTTGCAATGGAGAATGGTATTGTTTCCTTAATTTCTCTTTCTGCTTTTTCATTGTTAGTATATAGGAATGCAAGGGATTTCTGTGTGTTAATTTTATATCCTGCAACTTTACTATATTCATTGGTTAGCTCTAGTAATTTTCTGGAAGAGTATTTAGGGTTTTCTATGTAGAGGATCATGTCAACTGCAAACAACGAGAGTTTCACTTCTTCTTTTCCTATCTGGATTCCTTTTACTTCTTTTTCTGCTCTGATTGCTGTGGCCAAAACTTCCAAGACTATGTTGAATAATAGTGGTGAGAGTGGGCACCCTTGTCTTGTTCCTGATTTCAGGGGAAATGCTTTCAATTTTTCACCATTGAGGGTGATGCTTGCTGTGGGTTTGTCATATATAGCTTTTATTATGTTGAGGTATGTTCCCTCTATTCCTGCTTTCTGGAGAGTTTTAATCATAAATGAGTGTTGAATTTTGTCAAAGGCTTTCTCTGCATCTATTGAGATAATCATATGGTTTTTATCTTTCAATTTGTTAATGTGGTGTATTACATTGATTGATTTGCAGATATTGAAGAATCCTTGCATTCCTGGGATAAAGCCCACTTGGTCATGGTGTATGATTTTTTTAAGATGTTGTTGGATTCTATTTGCTAGAATTTTGCTAAGGATTTTTGCATCTATGTTTATCAGTGATATTGGCCTGTAGTTTTCTTTTTTTGTGGCATCTTTGTGTGGTTTTGGAATTAGGGTGATGGTGGCCTCATAGAATGAGTTTGGAAGTTTACCTTCTTCTGCAATTTTCTGGAAGAGTTTGAGTAAGATAGGTGTTAGCTCTTCTCTAAATTTTTGGTAGAATTCAGCTGTGAAGCCATCTGGTACTGGGCTTTTGTTTCCTGGAAGATTTTTGATTACAGTTTCGATTTCCTTGCTTGTGATGGGTCTGTTAAGATCTTCTATTTCTTCCTGGTTCAGTTTTGGAAAGTTATACTTTTCTAAAATTTGTCCATTTCATCCAAGTTGTCAATTTTATTGGCATAGAGCTGCTGGTAGTAGTCTCTTATGATCCTTTGTATTTCAGTGTTGTCTGTTGTGATCTCACCCTTTTCATTTCTTATTTTGTTAATTTGGTTCTTCTCTCTTTGTTTCTTAATGAGTCTTGCTAATGGTTTGTCAATTTTGTTTATTTTTTCAAAAAACCAGCTTTTAGCTTTGTTGATTTTTGCTATGGTCTCTTTAGTTTCTTTTGCATTTATTTCTGCCCTAATTTTTAAGATTTCTTTTCTTCTGCTAACCCTGGGGTTTTTCATTTCTTCCTTCTCTAATTGCTTTAGGTGTAGAGTTAGGTTATTTATTTGGCTTTTTTCTTGTTTCTTGATGTAAGCCTGTAATGCTATGAACCTTCCCCTTAGCACTGCTTTTACAGTGTCCCATAGGTTTTGGGTTGTTGTGTTTTCATTTTCATTCATTTCTATACATATTTTGATTTCTTTTTTGATTTCTTCTATGATTTTTTGGTTATTCAGAAGCGTGTTATTTAGCCTCCATATGTTTGAATTTTTAACAATTTTTTTCCTGTAATTGAGATCTAATCTTACTGCACTGTGGTCAGAAAAGATGACTGGGATGATTTCAATTTTTCTGAATTTTCCAAGACCAGATTTATGGCCCAGGATGTGATCTATTCTGGAGAATGTTCCGTGTGGACTTGAGAAAAAGGTGAAATTGATTGTTTGGGGGTGAAATGTCCTATAGATATCAATTAGGTCTAGCTGGTCCATTGTATCATTTAAGGTTTGTGTTTCCTTTTTGATTTTCTGTTTAGTTGATCTATCCATAGTTGTGAGTGGGGTATTAAAGTCTCCCACTATTATTGTGTTACTATTCATTTCCTCTTTCATACTCATTAGCGTTTGCCGTACATATTGCGGTGCTCCTATGTTGGGTGCATATATATTTATAATTGCTATATCTTCTTCTTGGATTGATCCTTTGATCATTATGTAGTGTCCTTCTTTGTCTCTTTTCACATCCTTTATTTGAAAGTCTATTTTATCTGATATGATTATTGTGACTCCTGCTTTCTTTTGGTCTCCATTTGCGTGAAATATTTTTTTCCAGCCCTTCACTTTTAGTCTGTATGTGTCTCTGGTTTTGAGGTGGGTCTCTTGTAGACAGCATATATAAGGGTCTTGTTTTTGTATCCATTCAGGCAATCTTTGTCTTTTGGTTGGGGCATTCAACCCATTTACATTTAAGGTAATTATTGATAGGTGTGGTCCCGTTGCCATTTACTTTGTTGTTTTGGGTTCATGTTTATACAACATTTCTGCATTTCCTGTCTAGAGAAGGTCCTTTAGCATTTGTTGAAGAGCTGGTTTGGTGGTGCTGAATTCTCTCAGCTTTTGCTTGTCTGTAAAGCTTTTGATTTCTCCTTCATATCTGAATGAGATCCTTGCTGGGTACAGTAATCTAGGTTGTAGATTATTTTCTTTCATTACTTTCATTATGTCCTGCCATTCCCTTCTGGCCTGGAAGGTTTCTATTGGTAGGTCAGCTGTTATCCTTATGGGAATTCCTTTGTGTGTTATTTGTTGTTTCTCCCTTGCTGCTTTTAGTATTTGTTCTTTGTGTTTGATCTTTGTTAATTTGATTAATATGTGTCTTGGAGTGTTTCGCCTTGGGTTTATCCTGTTTGGCACTCTCTGGGTTTCTTGGACTTGGGTGGCTATTTCCTTCCCCATTTTAGGGAAGTTTTCAGCTATTATCTCCTCGAGTATTTTCTCATGGCCTTTCTTTTTGTCTTCTTCTTCTGGGACTCCTATGATTCGAATGTGGGGCGTTTCACATTGTCCCAGAGGTCCCTGAGGTTGTCCTCATTTCTTTTGATCATTTTTTTCTTTTTTCCTCTCTGCTTCATTTATTTCCACTATTCTATTGTCTACCTCAGTTATCCTATCTTCTGTCTCCGTTATTCTACTCTTGGTTCGCTCCAAAGTGTTTTTGATCTCATTCATTGCATTATTCATTTTTAATTGACTCTCTTTTATTTCTTCTAGGTCTTTGTTAAGCATTTCCTGCATCTTTTCAATCTTTGTCTCCAGGCTATTTATCTGTAACTCCATTTTGTTTTCAAGATTTGGATCATTTTTATTATCATTATTCTAAATTGTTTTTCAGATAGATTCCCTATCTCCTCCTCTTTTCTTTGACTTGGTGGGCACTTGTCATATTCCTTTACCTGTTGGGTATTGCACTGTTCTTGCACTAGTGCACATGGCAAGTATTAGGTTCGGTTTCTAAGTGAGAAACTAATGGTTACATTCACAGCTGGCCACTGAGGTACTTAATGGGAGAGGCGAACCCAGCTCTGCCAAGCAGTAGCCAACATGAAATCAGCTATTGTCATTGTAGCCAAGTTCCTTGAATTTGTAGTGTTATTTGCTGTGTTCTTCAAGAAGATGCCTTCGCCCTTCCATTAAGACATATTTCCATAACACATAGCCATGCACTCAATCGATGTGCATCCTCCAGTAAAGCCCAGCCCCGATGTCTTAGAGGAGCCTCTCTGCCCATTGTCATAAGCCAGTCTAATTTTGTCTGAGACCATGAAAACTCAATGTCTTTATTACGCTTGTGCTTCAGACGGGAGGTCTGAGAAGGCACTTCTGAAGGTTTATTCCTACCAGTCATTGTCATTTTTATCGAGTCTTTAGTTTTTTCTTTTGTTGTTGTTGTTTTATTTATTAGTTCTACCAGGTTCTTGCTACCAACCCGTCTCCCTCCACCCTCGTGCACACACGATCAGTCATGGAATCCCGTGGACTTCAGCCCGCCAGACTCCTCTGTCCATGGATTTTTCCAGCCAAGAATACTGGAGTGGGTTGCCATTTCCTTCTCCATGTATGGAGTCTTTAAAGATTCCGTCACTGTGGTGTTGCTTCTCCACTTGTACATGCCCTTTCTCCCTAAGTGCAGTAGAAGTCATCCACACTTCCCAACATGTCTGTCTTCCGACCTCTGCAGAATGTATTGCATGAGCTCACCACAGCGTCAGGATATTCTAGAAAGCCTTCTGATTGCAGTCTCTTCAGGAGGTTACAAGTGCTTCAAACCTCAGGATTTTACAAAGCACTTTTTACAACCTCAGCTGAAAGGGAAGTCAACACTCAGTGAAAGTCACAGGCTTCCATGGCCTGGACTTGATTAAGGGTTGTACTTTCATAATCATCGTGTTTCATGTACCAACTAAGATGTCACTGAGAATTTTTTTTTTTCTCATCGTTCTATTTTTCATGTTTATTTTGATATACTATGGGTTTTCCTATATAACTTCCGTTAGGGATGAGGGTCTTAAGTCAGTAGAACTTACTGCAACTGACTTCCAGGTAGCTGTGTTAGGACAGGAAAAAGAAAGACCAGCTGCTGGATTCTTAAGTTTATGTACGAAAACATTATTCGTTTTCCTGTGTGCAGTCATCCAATTCTAACTTTCTGAATTACGCATTCAGAAAAATCACAAAACCGCCTAACTACTAGGCGGTCTCCCATGCAAGTACTGACCAGGCCCGGCCCTACTCATTTTCCCAGATCAGAGGACATAGGGCACATTCAGGGTGCTATGGCCTTAGACCGAGGCGGCTGTCAGGCCCCCCAAGAGCTCCGGGCGGCGCCTCCCATGCATTCTGACATGCCCTTCGGGCCTGGGGCTACAGCTCTCGACCTGGCGCGTGCTGCACTTGAGCCGCACGACCCGGACTGGACTCCGACCAACCAGGGCCGGCAGCTCGGGGGCCAGCCGAGGGCGCCACGGCCCCGCACACCGCCAACCCCGGCCAGCACCTGTCTGGCCCGGCCGGGGCCTGGCATGCCTGCGGAACCTGGGGTGGGGGGAGGGGGGGTGGGTAGAGCAGTGAGGACGTCTCGGTGCCCCCTCAACCCCTGCCCCCCACCATCCCTTTCGCTGCTCAGGGTCACGTGGCTCCGGACGGGTGGGGCTTCGGCCTGGGACCGCGGTCCCCGGAGCCTCCTGCGGGCTTAGAGGCAGCCCAGCCGGGGCCCCAGGCGCATGTCCTGCCGGCTGTGCAAACCCCCTGGAGCGCCTCAGCCCCGCCTTCTCGCCCTACCGAGCCCGCCCTGCCCCCACGCACGGGCCCAGCACAGGACCTTCCTGGGAGAGCAGACGAGCGACAGCCCGTGACACGCACGTGCACTCGCACGCACCCACGCTAGGTGAGACAGAGGCAGAAAGAGTCGAGGGTTCAGAGAGAGACTGGAAGACAGCGTGTGGGCAGGGGGGGCTTCGGGCAGGATGACGGGCAGCTGCAGAAACCACCCGGCCCTGAGCAGCCAAAGCGATGGGGGCGGGGGGAGGACACTGAGCAGCGGCGGACCTGGAGAGGCCCAGGGTGTGAGGACACCTGAGACCTCCGCACTCCGCGCACCGCCCCCTCCCCACAATCCCCTGCATGCATGCCACGCCGGGGCGCTCTGACACTACCTTCTCTGGAGTTTTGTCACTTGAATTTCTCTCCCTCTGCTCAACTGAGTGATGACAGTGTATTGAACAGCTAGGTCATTTCCAAATAAATTAAGCTTAGTGTTTCACAGGACACCCGGACATGTATGGAGAGACCAGCACGGATGCATGGACACCAACCTTGGTAACTGGACAACCAATGGGAAATTACTGTCTGACTCAGGAGAAAGAAAGAAACCCGAACAGATGGAATGAAATGAACAGAAACACAGGCTTTGCAACTCACACCCTAATTCAATTACCAGAAAATAAACAACACTATAACCATTTTAGAAAAACAATAGACCTCTCCATGACCTTTGGTCGGGTGAGGAGTTCAAACATACAACAAAAAAAAGCCAACTTTTCCAAGTCGTGAATATGTTAGTTCACACATTGACTTTTACATTGAAATGTGTAACAAATAAACTTAAAATCATTGACTCACTACATAAGCATGGAAGTATTTTAAACAGAAAATATGTTCTATAGTATTCAGGAAGCACTTGGCACATCTGTAAGTGTATCAGACCCAAAACTGGAACGTAATGGAAGAGTCAGGATAGTTTAAAAATGAATCCCTAACTAAAAGGAACACACAGGATTACTGTAGATAAAAAAGGTTAAAGAAGAGAAGCTAGAAATCAGTCAATAAATGTCTTAGGGGTTAGCTTAGAGTGACTAGCCGCTGCGTGACTCTTTAAATTTTTCATGTTTGCAGCTTCCAAATTTTCCATGGTGAGAATAATACTTTCGCCTCCAAACCAGAGTGACTTGGGGACACAAAGGTAGAAGTCGATAATTTTCTTTGCCTATGTCTGAATATTTACAGTCAGAGGTAGAAGAGGAGGAGTCTGTCCCTTGTCTAGATGAGGTCAATCCCCAGGTGTGGGATGTCTCCAGCCCTGGTTTAGCCATAAATGTTCCACCAGTAAAGATTTCTCTGAGACCAAATGCTCCCTAGCCCTGGAAAAGACAATATCCCTTAAAACCAGTAGCTCTTGAGGGTCTTAAACCATTAGTTAACAAATACCGAGATACTGGAACTCGAATCAGCTGTGAGTCCCCCTGCAACACCCCAATCTTGCCCGTTCAAAAACCAGATGGATCTTACCGATTCGTCCAGGATCTAAGAGCTGTTAATGAAGCTGTGGTTCCCATCCACCCCATAGTCCCAAACCCATATACCCCCCTATCCCAAGTCCCAGGAAATGCCAAGTACTTCTCAGTCTTGGACCTTCAAGGTTATTTCTTTTGCATTCCTCTCCATCCTGAATCCCAAAAACTCTTTGCTTTTGAGTGGCGGAACTTGGAAACAAGAGAGACCATACAACTCTCGACTGGACTCGACTACCCCAAGGGTTTAGGGACAGCCCTCATATCTTCGGGACTTCCTCGGGGAGAGAACTAAGGGAATTAACTTTAACAAACAGTAGTCTAATACAGTATGTGGATGACTTGCTCATAGCTAGGCCAGATTTTACCAGCTCTCAAATGGACACTATTTAAAACGCTAACTTTCCTGTATGAAAAGGGTTATCGAGTATCCCCCATGTAGGCTCAGATTAGCTTAACCCAAGTAAAATACCTTGGATTTATAATTACGGAGAGAAAAAGAATGCCTGACCCCGAGGGGCGATCCCTCATCTTAAATAACCCGTACCCCCAAACAAAACAACAGCTTAGGCGATTTTTAGGAAGGACCGGGTTTTGCAGGATCTGGATTCCTAATTAAGGCAATCTGGCCAGACCCCTATATGAAAATTTAAGGGGGAAAGAGGAAGAGCCACTCGACTGGCATGAGACCTGCAAGGTGGCCTTTAATGCCCTAAAAGAGTCCATCACTACAGCCCCAGCTTTAGGCCTCCCCAACCTGGAGAAGCCTTTTAGACTCTATGTTTCTGGAAGGACAGGAACTGCTCTTGGGGTGTTAGAGCAGATGATGGGGCCCGTATTACAACCTGTGGCTTATCTCTCAAAATAACTAGATGAGGTGGCCAGAGGGTGGCCCACTTGCCTCCGGGCAGTAGCAGTCACCGCTCTTATGGTTAAGGAGGCATCTAAGCTGACCCTGGGTCAGCCCACCACAGTGTATACGCCTCACCGGGTGCAAGCAGTCTTGGAAACGAAAGGGGACAGGTGGATGACAGGGGGAAGGATCACCCAATACCAAGCCCTCCTCCTTGACACTCCAGAAATAAAGTTGAGGGTCTGCCAGACTTTAAATCCAGCAACCTTACTGCCAGATCCCCCTACCTCCCCTCTGGATCACCAATGCATACAAATCACAGACGAGTTATACTCTTCTCGCCGGGACCTATCAGAGACACCTTTATCTGACCCAGAGGAAAACTGGCACACAGATGGCAGCAGTTTTGTAGAAAATGGAGAGAGGAAAGCAGGATATGCTGTAGTGAGCCTGGCAGAAACTTAGGAAAGTGGGTCTCTTCCCTCAGACACCTCAGCCCAGAAAGCTGAACTTTTTGCCCTGACAAGAGCTTTGGAGTTAGGAGAAGGAAAGAGGATTAATGTGTGTATGGACTCTAAGTATGCTTTCCTCATTCTGCATGCCCGTGCAGCAATTTGGAAAGAAAGAGGGATGCTCAGTGCCCGAAGCTCTGCTATTAAACACAAAGAGCTCATTCTCAGGCTCCTGGAGGCAATCAAACTTCCTGCAAAATTAGCTGTCATCCACTGCAAGAGTCACCAAAAGGGGCAAGAAAAAGAGGCTCAGGGAAATAGGAAAGCTGATCAAGAGGCAGGACGAGCTGCCGGGGAAGCTACCTCTGCCACTGCTATCTGCCCCCTTTTCCCCAAGGAAACCCTGACTCCAGATTTTACCCCAGGGGGACATTCCCGATATGCTGAGCGGGGCTGGGAGATTGGGTCAAATGGGTGGTTTCAGCCTGATCAGTCCCAAATAATACTCCCTGATTCTCAGGTTTAAAACATTACTAACTCCTTACATAAGAGCGCCCATTTTGGAAAAGATAATCTAGAAATCTTGCTTAAGCCTATTCTCTCCCATCCCCAGTTAGCTAAGGTTGTTAAACAGGTCACACAAAATTGTGACACCTGTCTAAAACATAACCCAAAAACCAGACCTCCTCTAATTACACCTGTCCATCATTGGGGATCATACCCAGGAATGGACTGGCAAGTAGAATTTACAGCCATGCCCAAGACCCAAGGGTTTTCTTACTTGCTAGTCTTTATTGACACATTCACAGGATGGATCGAAGCGTTCCCTACTGAGACTGAGAGAGCTACAGAAGTCTGTAAAGCTCTGCTGAAGGAGATAGTGCCTAGGTTTGGGCTGCCTCGGTCACTTCAGAGTGACAACGGGCCCTCACTTACAGCCACGATACCCCAGAACCTAGCCGCAAGCTTAGGCATAAAATGCCGGCTCCGCTCATCATGGAGGCCTCAAGCTTCAGGAAAGGTAGAGAGAGCCAACCAGACTCTTAAAAGGGCTCTGGCTAAGCTATGTCATAAACACATAATAAGTGGACACATATGCTGCCCATAGCCCTCATGAGGCTACGGACATCCCCCAAACGGCCACTATTGTTAAGTCCTTATGAAATGATGTATGGACGACCATTCTTAACTTCTGATTTGTTTCTTGAGGAGGATGCCAATACACTCTTAAAACATATAATTGACCTGGGAAGGTTTCAGCAAGAACTCCAACGGTATGGAGAACAAACCACAGGAAGACTTGAAAAATCCCCAGGTAAAGCCAGGGGATCAAGTATCAGTAAAGACCTGGCAAGAAAAAGGGAGTCCAAACCAGCTGTCCGAGAAATGGACAGGGCCATATCAGCTTGTTCTAGTGACTTCAACTGCTGTAAAAGTGAAGGGTCTATCTGCCTGGGTCCACAATTCTAGAATAAAACCCTATGGCCTACAGGAGGGGGAGACAGAAACTGAGACTCCAAAGCCAGAGGACAGCTATTCCTGTGAACCTGTTGAAGATCTCAGGCTCTTGTTCAAGCAGAACCCCATCAATCCTGCCTCAGATAAGTAAAATGCATCATATGATGTTCTTCCTCTTTCTAATCATATCTCCCTGTATGGCTATTGATCTCTCCCTAAACGAGGCATGTTCACTTGCAAACCACACTGCTTGTCAACTCAACCTAAGCAGCCCGGGCTGCATCTGCATTAATGACAAAGGTTGGGGGTATGTCCAACCCATCCCAGGGTATCACTATCAAAGGCCCACCCTTCCAGCCGAGCTATGGGCTGTTACTCAGCGCCCCCATGTGGTCGTAATATGGCCTTTTGGGGAAAGGGGGAAAAAAAACTTCATGTCTTGGTACCAGCAACAACTGTCTCTATTTACCCCCTGGATGACATCTGCAATCCCACCTGAGCGCTTATTTTCTCTCATGACTAACATCCCCCAAGTGACCTTCCCTATCTCTCTAAAAAGCCACTCCCTAACAGGGGTGTCAGTGAGAAATCTAGACGACTCACAATGTGGGGTGACCGTCACTGTTGAAACTGATGGGAAAAACCGGGACAGGCCCTGCAGCTGGGAGACCAGCCGACGCCACCCCCGGCCAGCACGCGCCTGGCCCGGCCCGGGGCGCTTCCCCGACCCCGAGCGGCCTGGCGAGGCTGCGGGAGCTCTGGCGGGGGTTGGGGAGGGGGGTGGCTTGAGCGGAGAGGACGTCTCTGTGCCCCCCCTCCCCCCGCCCCCCACCATCCCGTTCGCTGCTCAGGGTCACGTGTCTCGGGAGGAGCGGGGCGTCGGCCCGGGGCCGCGGTCCCCGGAGCCTCCTGCGGGCTTAAGGGCAGCCCAGCCAGGGCCCCAGGCGCCCATCCTGCCGCCTGTGCAAACCCCCTGGAGTGCCTCAGCCCCGCCCTGTCCCCAAACTGAGGCCCGCCCTGCCCCCACGTCACGGGCAAAGCACAGGACCTTCCTGAGAGAGCGGACGAGCGACAGCTAAGCACACGGACAGGCACTCGCACGCACGCACGCCAGGTGAGACAGACGCAGAAAGAGTCCAGGGTTCAGAGAGAGACTGGAAGACAGCGTGTGGGCAGGGGGGGCCTCGGGCAGGATGCCGAGCAGCTGCAGAGACCACCAGGCCCTGAGCAGCCAAAGCGATGGGGGCAGGGGGAGGCCACTGAGCAGCGGCGGGCCTGGAGAGGCCCAGGGTGGGAGGACACCTGAGATCTCCGCGCTCCGCGCCCCGCCCCCCTCCCCCCAACCCCCTGCACGCATGCCACACCGGGGAGCTCTGACACTAGCTTCTCTGGAGTTTTGTCACTTGAATTTCTCTCTCTCTGCTCAACTGAGTGATGACAGTGTATTGAACAGCTAGGTCATTTCCAAATAAATTAAGCTTAGTGTTTCACAGGACACCCGGACATGTATGGAGAGACCAGCACGGATGCATGGACACCAACCTTGGTAACTGGACAACCAATGGGAAATTATTGTCTGACTCAGGAGAAAGAAAGAAACCCGAACAGATGGAATAAAATGAACAGAAACACAGGCTTTGCAACTCACACCCTAATTCAATTACCAGAAAATAAACAACACTATAACCATTTTAGAAAAACAATAGACCTATCCATGACCTTTGGTCGGGTGAGGATTTCAAACACACAGCAAAAAAAAGCCAACTTTTCCAAGTCGTGAATATGTTAGTTCACACATTGACTTTTACATTGAACTGTGTAACAAATAAACTTAAAATCATTGACTCACTACATAAGCATGGAAGTATTTTAAATATAAAATATGTTCTATAGTATTCAGGAAGCACTTGGCACATCTCTAAGTGTATCAGACCCAAAACTGGAACGTAGTGGAAGAGTCAGGATAGTCTAAAAATGAATCCCTAACTAAAATGAACACACAGGATTACTGTAGATAAAAAAGGTTAAAGAAGAGAAGCTAGAAATCAGTCAATAAATGTCTTAGGGGTTAGCTTAGAGTGACTAGCCTCTGCGTGACTCTTTAAATTTTTCATGTTTGCAGCTTCCAAATTTTCCATGGTGAGAATAATACTTTCGCCTCCAAACCAGAGTGACTTGGGGACACAAAGGTAGAAGTCGATAATTTTCTTTGCCTATGTCTGAATATTTACAGTCAGAGGTAGAAAAGGAGGAGTCTGTCCCTTGACTAGATGATGTCAATCCCCAGGTGTGGGATGTCTCCAGCCCTGGTTTAGACATAAATGTTCCACCAGTAAAGATTTCTCTGAGACCAAATGCTCCCTAGCCCTGGAAAAGACAATATCCCTTAAAACCAGTAGCTCTTGAGGGTCTTAAACCATTAGTTAGCAAATACCGAGATACTGGAACTCGAATCAGCTATGAGTCCCCCTGCAACACCCCAATCTTGCCCGTTCAAAAACCAGATGGATCTTACCGATTCGTCCAGGATCTAAGAGCTGTTAATGAAGCTGTGGTTCCCATCCACCCCATAGTCCCAAACCCATATACCCTCCTATCCCAAGTCCCAGGAAATGCCAAGTACTTCTCAGTCTTGGACCTTAAAGGTGCTTTCTTTTGCATTCCTCTCCATCCTGAATCCCAAAAACTCTTAGCTTTTGAGTGGTGGAACTTAGAAACAAGAGAGACCATACAACTCTCGACTGGACTCGACTACCCTAAGGGTTTAGGGACAGCCCTCATATCTTCGGGACTTCCTCGGGGAGAGAACTAAGGGAATTAACTTTAACAAACAGTAGTCTAATACAGTATGTGGATGACTTGCTCATAGCTAGGCCAGATTTTACCAGCTCTCAAATGGACACTATTTAAAACGCTAACTTTCCTGCATGGAAAGGGTTATCGAGTATCCCCCAAGTAGGCTCAGATTAGCTTAACCCAAGTAAAATACCTTGGATTTATAATTACGGAGAGAAAAAGAATGCCTGACCCCGAGGGGCGATCCATCATCTTAAATAACCCGTACCCCCAAACAAAACAACAGCTTAGGCGATTTTTAGGAAGGACCGGGTTTTGCAGGATCTGGATTCCTAATTAAGGCAATCTGGCCAGACCCCTATATGAAAATTTAAGGGGGAAAGAGGAAGAGCCACTCGACTGGCATGAGACCTGCAAGGTGGCCTTTAATGCCCTAAAAGAGTCCATCACTACAGCCCCAGCTTTAGGCCTCCCCAACCTGGAGAAGCCTTTTAGACTCTATGTTTCTGGAAGGACAGGAACTGCTCTTGGGGTGTTAGAGCAGATGATGGGGCCCGTATTACAACCTGTGGCTTATCTCTCAAAATAACTAGATGAGGTGGCCAGAGGGTGGCCCACTTGCCTCCAGGCAGTAGCAGTCACCGCTCTTATGGTTAAGGAGGCATCTAAGCTGACCCTGGGTCAGCCCACCACAGTGTATACGCCTCACCGGGTGCAAGCAGTCTTGGAAACAAAAGGGGACAGGTGGATGACAGGGGGAAGGATCACCCAATACCAAGCCCTCCTCCTTGACACTCCAGAAATAAAGTTGAGGGTCTGCCAGACTTTAAATCCAGCAACCTTACTGCCAGATCCCCCTACCTCCCCTCTGGATCACCAATGCATACAAATCACAGACGAGTTATACTCTTCTCGCCGGGACCTATCAGAGACACCTTTATCTGACCCAGAGGAAAACTGGCACACAGATGGCAGCAGTTTTGTAGAAAATGGAGAGAGGAAAGCAGGATATGCTGTAGTGAGCCTGGCAGAAACTTAGGAAAGTGGGTCTCTTCCCTCAGACACCTCAGCCCAGAAAGCTGAACTTTTTGCCCTGACAAGAGCTTTGGAGTTAGGAGAAGGAAAGAGGATTAATGTGTGTATGGACTCTAAGTATGCTTTCCTCATTCTGCATGCCCGTGCAGCAATTTGGAAAGAAAGAGGGATGCTCAGTGCCCGAAGCTCTGCTATTAAACACAAAGAGCTCATTCTCAGGCTCCTGGAGGCAGTCAAACTTCCTGCAAAATTAGCTGTCATCCACTGCAAGAGTCACCAAAAGGGGCAAGAAAAAGAGGCTCAGGGAAATAGGAAAGCTGATCAAGAGGCAGGACGAGCTGCCGGGGAAGCTACCTCTGCCACTGCTATCTGCCCCCTTTTCCCCAAGGAAACCCTGACTCCAGATTTTACCCCAGGGGGACATTCCCGATATGCTGAGCGGGGCTGGGAGATTGGGTCACATGGGTGGTTTCAGCCTGATCAGTCCCAAATAATACTCCCTGATTCTCAGGTTTAAAACATTACTAACTCTTTACATAAGAGCGCCCATTTTGGAAAAGATAATCTAGAAATCTTGCTTAAGCCTATTCTCTCCCATCCCCAGTTAGCTAAGGTTGTTAAACAGGTCACACAAAATTGTGACACCTGTCTAAAACATAACACAAAAACCAGACGTCCTCTAATTACACCTGTCCATCATCGGGGATCATACCCAGGAATGGACTGGCAAGTAGAATTTACAGCCATGGCCAAGAACCAAGGGTTTTCTTACTTGCTAGTCTTTATTGACACATTCACAGGATGGATCAAAGCGTTCCCTACTGAGACTGAGAGAGCTACAGAAGTCTGTAAAGCTCTGCTGAAGGAGATAGTGCCTAGGTTTGGGCTGCCTCGGTCACTTCAGAGTGACAACGGGCCCTCACTTACAGCCACGATACCCCAGAACCTAGCCGCAAGCTTAGGCATAAAATGCCGGCTCCGCTCATCATGGAGGCCTCAAGCTTCAGGAAAGGTAGAGAGAGCCAACCAGACTCTTAAAAGGGCTCTGGCTAAGCTATGTCATAAACACATAATAAGTGGACACATATGCTGCCCATAGCCCTCATGAGGCTACGGACATCCCCCAAACGGCCACTATTGTTAAGTCCTTACGAAATGATGTATGGACGACCATTCTTAACTTCTGATTTGTTTCTTGAGGAGGATGCCAATACACTCTTAAAACATATAATTGACCTGGGAAGGTTTCAGCAAGAACTCCAACGGTATGGAGAACAAACCACAGGAAGACTTGAAAAATCCCCAGGTAAAGCCAGGGGATCAAGTATCAGTAAAGACCTGGCAAGAAAAAGGGAGTCCAAACCAGCTGTCCGAGAAATGGACAGGGCCATATCAGGTTGTTCTAGTGACTTCAACTGCTGTAAAAGTGAAGGGTCTATCTGCCTGGGTCCACAATTCTAGAATAAAACCCTATGGCCTACAGGAGGGGGAGACAGAAACTGAGACTCCAAAGCCAGAGGACAGCTATTCCTGTGAACCTGTTGAAGATCTCAGGCTCTTGTTCAAGCAGAACCCCATCAATCCTGCCTCAGATAAGTAAAATGCATCATATGATGTTCTTCCTCTTTCTAATCATATCTCCCTGTATGGCTATTGATCTCTCCCTAAACGAGGCATGTTCACTTGCAAACCACACTGCTTGTCAACTCAACCTAAGCAGCCCGGGCTGCATCTGCATTAATGACAAAGTTTGGGGGTATGTCCAACCCATCCCAGGGTATCAATATCAAAGGCCCACCCTTCCAGCCGAGCTATGGGCTGTTACTCAGCGCCCCCATGTGGTTGTAATATGGCCTTTTGGGGAAAGGGGGAAAAAAAACTTCATGTCTTGGTACCAGCAACAACTGTCTCTATTTACCCCCTGGATGACATCTGCAATCCCACCTGAGCCCTTATTTTCTCTCATGGCTGACATCCCCCAAGTGACCTTCCCTATCTCTCTAAAAAGCCACTCCCTAACAGGGGTGTCAGTGAGAAATCTAGATGACTCACAATGTGGGGTGACCGTCACTATTGAAACTGATGGGAAAAACCGGGACAGGCCCTGCAGCTGGGAGACCAGCCGACGCCACCCCCGGCCAGCACGCGCCTGGCCCGGCCCGGGGCGCTTCCCGGACCCCGAGCGGCCTGGCGAGGCTGCGGGAGCTCTGGCAGGGGTTGGGGAGGGGGGTGGCTTGAGCGGGGAGGACATCTCGGTGCCGCCCTACCCCCCGCCCCCCACCATCCCGTTCGCTGCTCAGGGTCACGTGGCTCCGGACGAGCGGGGCGTCGGCCCGGACGAGCGGGGCGTCGGCCCGGGGCCGCGGTCCCCGGAGCCTCCTGCGGGCTTAGGGGCAGCCCAGCCGGGGCCCCAGGCGCCCATCCTGCCGGCTGTGCAAACCCCCTGGAGTGCCTCAGCCCCGCCCTGTCCCCAAACCAAGGACGGCCCTGCCCCCACGCCACAGGCCCAACACAGGACCTTCCTGAGAGAGCGGACCAGCGACAGCCAGGCACACGGAAAGGCACTCGCACGCACCCACGTCAGGTGAGACAGAGGCAGAAAGAGATGAGGGTTCAGAGAGACACCGGAAGACAGCGTGTGGGCAGGGGTGGCTTCGGGCAGGATGCCGGGCAGCTTCAGAGACCACCCGGCCCTGAGCAGCAAACACGATGGGGGCGGGGGGAGGCTGCCGATCAGAGGCAGGCCTGCAGAGGCCCAGGTTGAGAGGGCACCTGAGATATCAGCGGTCCGCGCCCCTCCCACCCCAACCCCCTGAACTCACGCCCCTCTCCGAAGAAAGCTTCTCCGGAGTTTGATCACCTGAATTTCTATCCTTGTGCTCAACTGAGTGATGACAGTATATTGCACAGCTAGGTCATTTCCAAAGAAATTAAGCTTAGTGTTTCACAGGACACCCGGACATGAATGCAGAGACCAGCACGGATGCATGGACACCAAACTTGGTAACTGGACAACCAATGGGAAATTACTGTCTCACTCAGGAGAGAGAAAGATACCCGAACAGATGGAAAAAATGAACAGAAACACAAACTTTGCAACTCACACCCCAATTCAATTACCGAAAAAACAACAACACTATAACCATTTTAGAAAAACAATAGACCTCTCCATGACCTTTGGTCCGGTGAGGAATTCTTACACACAACAAAAAAAGCCACCTTTTCCAAATCGAGAATATGTTAGTTCACACATTGATTTTACATTGAAATGTGTAACAAATAAACTTAAAATCATTGACTCACTACATTCGCATGGAAGTATTTTAAACATAAAATATGTTCTATAGTATTCAGGAAGCACTTGGCACATCTGTAAGTGTATCAGACCCCAAACTGGAACTTAACGGAAGAATCAGTATAGTCTAAAAATGAATCCCTAACGAAAAGGAATACACAGGATTACGTAGATCAAAAAGGTTAAAGAAGAGAAACTAGAAATCAGTCAATAAATGTTTTAGGGGTTAGCCTAGAGTGACTAGCCTCTGCGTTACTTTTTAAATTTTTCTTTTTTGCATCTTCCAAATTTTCCATGCTGAGAATAATACTTTCATATCAGTTTCGAGATCAGTCTCACACTAAAGACAGTAAGAGCGGAATAAGAAATAAGAAATGCTTGGGGGGGGGAAGAAATGCTTGAACTAAAGGTGGTACTGATGAAATTATTTGCAGGGCAGCCAAGGAGTCACAGATGTAGAGAACAGACTTATGGTCACGGGCAGGGGGCAGGAAGGAGAGGGTGAGATGAATGCAGAGGAACATGGAAACATAGTACCATACGTTAAAAGAGATGCCAATGCAATTTGCTGTATGATTCAGGGGACTCAAACAGGCGCTCTGCAACAAGCTAGAGGGGTGGAATGGGGAGGAGGAGACGGGAGAGAGGTTCAGGTGGGAGGAGACGTATGTAAACCTGTGGCTCATTCACGTTGATGTTTGGCAACAAAATTCTGTAAAGCAACTATCCTTCAATTGAAAGAAAAAGTCATGTTTGGACTTACCAAACAAGGTCTTGTGTACTTCTAGCATGGCCTTCTGTTTCGTGCTGCCATCCTTAATTCATTCTTCCATGTCATTAAACAGACTAGTCAAGTTTTTGCCAGAAACATCTTGAGCTCCTGCATCATGCTGATCAACTGCCTTCTCTCGATCCAGTATAGAATGGAGACCAAAGAAACCTTTTGTCGTTTCTTCAAGTGATTGAAGCCACTCTATGTGATTTTAAAAAATAAATGTGGATAAGACGGATATGACCAAAGCAATCTAATGACAATATCTGTGCTTCATTAAAGACTTCTGCAGAGAACTAGTAAATTTTTTGTATAGTATCAGAAGAATTTTTTAAATCCACACCAACATTTCATTCACCTCCGCTAGCCATCTAGACAAGGAAAACTGATTTTACCAATCAATGTCCCTAGTTCTTCTCCCTCACCGATTTTTACGCAATATGTGTTACTCAGGCAGGAGACCCTGGTTCAATTCCTGGGTCAGGAAGATCCGCTCGAGAAGGGATAGGCTACCCACTCCAGGATTAGTGGGCTTCCCTTGTGGCTCAGTTGGTAAAGAATCATTCCTCTGTACCAAGAGTAGCACAACTCCTCTCAAAGCAAATACAGGTCGGTAGTAACTATGCAGGACAAAGCTGATTCTGTACATTTATACTACTCGCTCATGAGCTTGACAGAGGTTCTAGATCTGTTACCACATTTTTTTTTTTTAAGTGATATCCGCATGTGCAGGTGAAAGTGGCTCAGTTCGTGCCTGACTCTTTGCGGCCCCAAGGACTACACAGTCCATGGAATTCTCTAGGCCAGAATACTGGAGTGGGTAGCCTATCCCTTCTCCAGTGGATCTACCCGACCCAGGACTCAAAGTGGGGTCTCCTGCGTTGCAGGCAGATTCTTTAGCAACTGAGCTAGTAGGGCTTCCCTGGTGGCTCAGTTGCTAAAGAATATCTGCATAACTGTCTATTGATTTGGAATTAGCAATCTGTCTGTGAGCAGGGCCGGTCATAAGCAGCTTCTGTGAGAAAACAGAAGCATGTCTGCCTGACTTGCTTCTCTGGGGAGCTTTCACTGTTCTTGCGCTAGTGCACATGGCAAGTTTCTAAGTGAGAAAGTAATGGCTATTATCACAGCTGGCCACTGAGGTATTTAATGGCAGAGGCAATCCCAGCTCTGCCAAGCAGTAGCCACCACGAAATCAGCTATTGTCATTGTAGCCAAGTTCCGTGAATTTGTGGTGTTATTTGCTGTGTTCTTCAAGAAGATGCCTTCGCCCTGCCAGTAAGACATATTTCCATAACACACAGCCATGCATTCAGTCGATGTGCATCCTCCAGTAAAGCCCAGCCACGATGTCTTAGAGGAGCCTCTCTGCCCATTGTCATAAGCCAGTCTAATTTTGTGTGAGACCGTGAAAACTCAGTGTCTTTATTACGCTTGTGCTTCTGACGGGAGGTCTGAGAAGGCACTTCTGAAGGTTTATTCCTACCAGTCGTTGTCATATTTATCGAGTCTTTATTTTATATTTTTTCTTATTTTTTACTTCTACCAGTTTCTTGCTACGAACCCGTCTCCCTCCACCCTCGTGCACACACGGTCAGTCATGGAATCCCATGGACTTCAGTCCGCCAGACTCCTCTGCCCATGTATTTTTCCAGGCAAGAATACTGGAGTGGGTTGCCATTTCCTTCTCCATGTATGGAGTCTTTAAAGATTCCATCACTGAGGTGTTGCTTCTCCACTTGTACATGCCCTTCCTCCCTAAGTGCAGTAGAAGTCATCCCCACTTCCCAAAATGTCTGTCTTCCGTCCTCTGGAGTATATATTGCTTGAGCTCACCACAGCGTCACGATATTCTAGAAACCCTTCTGATTGCAGTCTCTTCGGGAGGTTACAAGTGCTTCAAACCTCAGAATTTTACAAAGCACTTTTTACGACCTCAGCTGAAAGGGAAGTCAACACTCAGTGACAGTCACAGGCTTCCATGGCCTGGACTTGATTATGGGCTGTGCTTTCATAATCATCGTGTTTCCGATACCAACTAAGATGTCACTGAGAAATTTTTTTCTTTCTCATCATTGTATCTTTCATGTTTATTTAGATATATTATGGGTTTTCCTATATATCTTCCCTTAGGGATGAGTGTCTGTAGTCAGTAGAACTTACTACAACTGATTTCCAGTTAGCTGTGTTAGGACAGGAAAAAGAATGACCAGCTGCTGGATTCTTAAGATTATGTATGAAAATATGATTCGTTTTACTGTGTGAAGTCATTCGATTCTAACTTTCTGAAGTAGGCATTCAGAAAAATAAAAAAAAATCGCCTAACTACTAGGCGGTCTCCCATCCAAGTACTGACCAGGCCCGACCCTGCTCAGTTTCCCAGATCACAGGAGACAGGGCACGTTCAGGGTGGTATGGCCTTAGACCGAGGCGGCTGCCAGGCGCCCCAGGAGCCCCGCGTTGCGCCTCTCTTGCGGTCTGACCTGCCGGTCGGGCCTGGGGCTGCAGTTCTCCAGCGGGCGCGCGCTGCACTTGAGCCGCACGACCCGCGACTGGATTCCGGCCGGCCAGAGCCTGCAGCTCGGTGGCCAGCGGAGGGCGTCCCCGCTCCGCACACCGAGAGCCCAGGCCAGCACCCGTCTGGGCCGGCCGGCAAGGGGCTGGCTTGCCTGCGGAACCTGGGGTGGGGGGAGGGGGGGTGGGCAGAGCAGCGAGGACATCTCGGTGCCCCCTCACCCCCTGTCACCCACCATCCCGTTCGCTGCTCAGGGTCAGGTGGCTCAGGACGAGCGGGGCTTCGGCCCCGGTCCGCGGTCCCCGGAGCCTCCTGGGGCTTAGGGGCAGCCAAGCCGGGGCCCCAGGCGACCGTCCTGCCGGCTGCGCAAACCCCCTGGAGCGCCTCAGCCCCGCCTTTTCGCCCTACCGAGGCCCGCCCTGCCGCCACGCCGCGGGCCCAGCACAGGACCTTCCTGGGAGAGCAGACGAGCGACAGCCAGGGACACGGACAGGCACTCGCACGCACCCATGCCAGGTGAGACAGAGGCAGAAAGAGTCGAGGTTCAGAGAGAGACTGAAAGACAGCGTGTGGGCAGGGGGGGCCACGGGCAGGATGCCGGGCAGCTGCAGAGACCACCCGGCCCTGAGCAGCCAAAGCGATGGGGCCGGGGGGAGGCCACTGAGCAGCGGCGGACCTGGAGAGGCCCAGGGTGGGAGGACACCTGAGACCTCCGCGCTCCGCTCACCGCCCCCTCCCCCCAACCCTCTGCACGCATGCCACGCCGGGGCGCTCTGACACTAGCTTCTCTGGAGTTTTGTCACTTGAATTTTTCTCCCTCTGCTTAACTGAGTGATGACAGTGTATTGAACAGCTAGGTCGTTTCCAAATAAATTAAGCTTAGTGTTTCACAGGACACCCGGACATGTATGGAGAGACCAGCACGGATGCATGGACACCAACCTTGGTAACTGGACAACCAATGGGAAATTACTGTCTGACTCAGGAGAGAGAAAGAAACCCGAACAGATGGAATGAAATGAACAGAAACACAAGCTTTGCAACTCACACCCTAATTCAATTACCAGAAAATAAACAACACTATAACCATTTTAGAAAACAAGGGACCTCTCCATGACCTTTGGTCGGGTGAGGAGTTCAAACACACACCAAAAAAATGCCACCTTTTCCAAATCGTGAATATGTTAGTTCACACATTGACTTTTACATTGAAATGTGTAACAAATAAACTTAAAATCATTGACTCACTACATAAGCATGGAAGTATTTTAAATATAAAATATGTTCTATAGTGTTCAGGAAGCACTTGGCACATCTCTAAGTGTATCAGACCCAAAACTGGAACGTAGTGGAAGAGTCAGGATAGTCTAAAAATGAATCCCTAACTAAAAGGAACACACAGGATTACTGTAGATAAAAAAGTTTAAAGAAGAGAAGCTAGAAATCAGTCAATAAATGTCTTAGGGGTTAGCTTAGAGTGACTAGCCTCTGCGTGACTCTTTAAATTTTTCATGTTTGCAGCTTCCAAATTTTCCATGGTGAGAATAATACTTTCGCCTCCAAACCAGAGTGACTTGGGGACACAAAGGTAGAAGTCGATAATTTTCTTTGCCTATGTCTGAATATTTACATTCAGAGGTAGAAAAGGAGGAGTCTGTCCCTTGTCTAGATGATGTCAATCCACAGGTGAGGGATGTCTCCAGCCCTGGTTTAGCCATAAATATTTCACCAGTAAAGATTTCTCTGAGACCAAATGCTCCCTAGCCCTGGAAAAGACAATATCCCTTAAAACCAGAAGCTCTTGAGGGTCTTAGATCATTAGTTAACAAATACCGAGATACTGGAACTCGAATCAGCTGTGAGTCCCCCTGCAACACCCCAATCTTGCCCGTTCAAAAACCAGATGGATCTTACTGATTCGTCCAGGATCTAAGAGCTGTTAATGAAGCTGTGGTTCCCATCCACCCCATAGTCCCAAACCCATATACCCCCCTATCCCAAGTCCCAGGAAATGCCAAGTACTTCTCAGTCTTGGACCTTCAAGGTGCTTTCTTTTGCATTCCTCTCCATCCTGAATCCCAAAAACTCTTTGCTTTTGAGTGGCGGGACTTGGAAACAAGAGAGACCATACAACTCTCGACTGGACTCGACTAACCCAAGGGTTTAGGGACAGCCCTCATATCTTCGGGACTTCCTCGGGGAGAGAACTAAGGGAATTAACTTTAACAAACAGTAGTCTAATACAGTATGTGGAAGACTTGCTCATAGCTAGGCCAGATTTTACCAGCTCTCAAATGGACACTATTTAAAACGTTAACTTTCCTGTATGAAAAGGGTTAACGAGTATCCTCCAAGTAGGCTCAGATTAGCTTAATCCAAGTAAAAAACCTTGGATTTATAATTACGGAGAGAAAAAGAATGCCTGACCCCGAGGGGAGATCCCTCATCTTAAATACCCCGTACCCCCAAACAAAACAACAGCTTAGGGGATTTTTAGGAAGGACCGGGTTTTGCAGGATCTGGATTCCTAATTATGGCAATCTGGCCAGACCCCTATATGAGAAATTAAGGGGGAAAGAGGAAGAGCCACTCGACTGGCATGAGACCTGCAAGGTGGCATTTAATGCCCTAAAAGAGTCCATCACTAGAGCCCCAGCTTTAGGCCTCCCCAACCTGGAGAAGCCTTTTAGACTCTATGTTTCTGGAAGGACAGGAACTGCTCTTGGGGTGTTAGGGCAGATGATGGGGCCCGTATTACAACCTGTGGCTTATCTCTCAAAATAACTAGATGAGGTGGCCAGAGGGTGGCCCACTTGCCTCCGGGCAGTAGCAGCCACCGCTCTTATGGTTAAGGAGGCATCTAAGCTGACCCTGGGTCAGCCCACCACAGTGTATATGCCTCACCGGGTGCAAGCAGTCTTGGAAACGAAAGGGGACAGGTGGATGATAGGGGGAAGGATCACCCAATATCAAGCCCTCCTCCTTGACACTCCAGAAATAAAGTTGAGGGTCTGCCAGACTTTAAATCCAGCAACCTTACTGCCAGATCCCCCACTTTCCCTCTGGATCACCAATGCATACAAATCACAGACGAGTTATACTCTTCTCACCGGGACCTATCAGAGACACCTTTATCTGACGCAGAGCAAAACTGGTACACATATGGCAGCAGTTTTGTAGAAAAGGGAGAGAGGAAAGCAAGATATGGTGTAGCGAGCCTGGAAGAAACTAAGGAAAGTGGGTCTCTTCTCCCAGACACGTCAGCCCAGAAAACTGAACTTTTTCCCTGACAAGAGCTTTGGAGTTAGGCGAAGGAAAGAAGATTAATGTGTATATGGACTCTAAGTATGCTTTCCTCATTCTGCATGCCCATGCAGCAATTTGGAAAGAAAGAGAGATGCTCAGTGCCCGAAGGTCTCCTATTGAACACAAAGAGCTCATTCTCAGGCTCCTGGAGGCAGTCAAACTTCCTGCAAAATTAGCTGTCATCCACTGCAAGAGTCACCAAAAGGGGCAAGAAAAAGAAGCTCAAGGAAATAGGAAAGCTGATCAAGAGGCAGGACGAGCTGCCGGGGAAGCTACCTCTGCCACTGCTATCTGCCCCCTTTTCCTCAAGGAAACCCTGACTCCAGATTTTACCCCAGGGGGACATTCCCGATATGCTGAGCAGAGCTGGGAGATTGGGTCACATGGGTGGTTTCAGCCTGATCAGGCCCAAATAATACTCCCTGATTCTCAGGTTTAAAAAATTACTAACACCTTACATAAGAGCACCCATTTTGGATGAGATAATCTAGAAATCTTGCTTAAGTCTATTCTCTACCATCCCCAGTTACTAAGGTTGTTAAACAGGTCACACAAAATTGTGACACCTGTCTAAAAAATAACCCAAAAACCAGACCTCCTCTAATTACACCTGTCCAACATCGGGGATCATACCCAGGAGCGGACTGGCAAGTAGAATTTACAGCCATGCCAAAGACCCAATGGTTTTCTTATTTGCTAGTCTTTATTGACACATTCACAGGATGGATCAAAGCGTTCCCTACTGAGACAGAGAGAGCTACAGAAGTCTGTAAAGCTCAGCTGAAGGAGATAGTGCCTAGGTGTGTACTGCCTCGGTCACTTCAGAGTAACAATGCGCCCTCATTTACAGCAACGATATCCCAGAACCTAGCCGCATGCTTAGGCATAAAATACCGGCTCCGCTCATCCTGGAGGCCTCAAGCTTCAGGAAATGTAGAGAGAGCCAACCAGACTCTTAAAAGGGCTCTGGCTAAGCTATGTCAAGAAACACATAATAAGTGGACACATAGGCTACCCATAGCCCTCATGAGGGTACGGACATCCCCCAAACGGCCACTATTGTTAAGTCCTTATGAAATGATGTATGGACGACCATTCTTAACTTCTGATTTGTTTCTTGACGAGGATGCCAGTACACTCTTAAAACATATAATTGACCTGGGAAGGTTTCAGCAAGAACTCCAACGGTATGGAGAACAAACCACAGGAAGACTTGAAAAATCCCCAGTTAAAGCCAGGGGATCAAGTATCAGTAAAGACCTGGCAAGAAAAAGGGAGTCCAAACCAGCTGTCCGAGAAATGGACAGGGCCATATCAGGTTGTTCTAGTGACTTCAACTGCTGTAAAAGTGAAGGGTCTATCTGCCTGGGTCCACAATTCTAGAATAAAACCCTATGGCCTACAGGAGGGGGAGACAGAAACTGAGAATCCAAAGCCAGAGGACAGCTATTCCTGTGAACCTGTTGAAGATCTCAGGCTCTTGTTCAAGCAGAACCCCATCAATCCTGCCTCAGATAAGTAAAATGCATCATATGATGTTCTTCCTCTTTCTAATCATATCTCCCTGTATGGCTATTGATCTCTCCCTAAACGAGGCATGTTCACTTGCAAACCACACTGCTTCTCAACTCAACCTAACCAGCCCGTGCTGGATTTGCATTAATAGCAAAGGTTGGGGGTATGGCTTCTTCCCTCAAGCCTCATGAATCAGTCTCTGCTACCTTCAAACTCTTCTGCAGCTTCCTCACCTCTCTCAGCCTTCAGAGAACTGAAGAGACTTACGAGAGTTTTAAGGCTTCCCTTGTAGCTCAGTCGGTAAATCTGCCCTCAATGCGGGTGACCCGGGTTCAATCCCTGTGTCATGAAGATCCACTGGAGAAGGAAATGCCAACCACTCCCAGTACTCTTGTCCGGAGAATCCCACAGACATAGGAGCCTGGCAGGCCACTGTCCATGGGGTTGCAGAGAGTCAGATGCGACTTAATGACTAAATCATCATCAGGGTTTGCTCAAGATTTGGCTTTGGCTTAAGGGTCATTCAAACTTTTTCCGCATCATCAATAAGGTTGTTTCACTTTCTTATTATTCCTGTGTTCACGAAATAGCCCTTTTACTTTCAAGAACTTTTCTTTTGCACTCAGAACTTGACTAACCAGCACAGAGTTCTAGTTGTCAGCCTATCTTGGCTGTCAACACACTTTCCTCCCTAAGCTCATAATCATTTCTAGCTTTTGGTTTCAAGTAAGAGATACGCAACTCTGCCTTTCACTTGAACACCTGGTGCCTCAGATGGTAAAGAATCTGACCCAATGCAGTAGGCTGGGGTTTGATCCCTTGGTCAGGAGGATCCCCCAGAGAGGGAAATGGCAACCCACTCCAGTATTCTTACCTGCAGAACTCCATGGACAGAGAAGCCTGGCGAGCTACAATCCAGGGGTCACAAAGAGTTGGATAGAACTGAGTGACAAACACACATACACTCAGAGGCCACTGCAGGGTTATTAACTGCCCTAATTTCAATACTGCTGAGTCTCAGGGAATAGGGAGACCTGAGGAGAAGGAGAGAGATAGGGAATGGCTGGCTGGTGGGGCAGTCAGAACACACATATTTTACTAAGATCACTGCACTATGTCCTGTGGGCACGGTTCATGGTTACAATTAATTACAAACTCCGAAACAATGACAACAGTATTATCAAAAGTCACCGATCACAGCTCACTCTAAGAAATAACAATGAAAAAGTGTGAAATACTGCGAGAATCACCAAACTGACACAGAGACCCAGAGTGTGCAAATGCTACTGGAAAGATGACGGACACCCTCAGTGCAGGGCTGCCGCAGAACTTCAGTTTCCAAAAACTGAATTTGCAGGTACAATAAAACACGGTCTACTTGTATGCTAAAGTATCGACAATGGGCATTTTGTCAAACAGTTTAAGAAAAGAGAAGTTCTTTGTACTGCAATTGTAATTTTTCTCCAAGTCTGAGATTGTTTCAAAACAAAAGTAAACAAAAATACAAACAGAGACACACAAACATACATATATACAGGGAGTCTTCACTTTTGCAACTAGTGTTAACTGAAATTTGCGTACATCAGAATCCTGACTTCATAAGTGCACAACTCCAGAACAGGCATGGCAGTTTGCTACAGTGTGGAAATTGAGAGTTTTTAAAAATATAAAAAATTTTAACAAGATTTTGTACACTTAATTTCTACACTGAAGTATTTTCTACCTAATTTTATACAGAAATGTCACACACATAAAACTGTTAATAAAATCAGAGGTTTCAAAAACAAAGAAAAATGTTCTATTTCTTAAACTAGAGTAATGTTTTATTATTATTCTTCAGAATTTAGTTAAAAAGTAGTCTTTTCAAACCATTCAAAATTTTATAAATGACAATTAAAATTAACCTTAAAACCTTGCACTGGCTCTGGAAAAGACACTTCCATTTGGGAATGATATCTCTGTCCAAAGATTCCTTTTCCCTTTTAACTACTATTTCCATCATTAATGGCAAGATCATACAATTCTTCCTTCAGTGTTTGGAAGAAATGATCATGAAGATACTAAATGAAAACTGCAAGGTCCAAATCAGAGTATGTTGTGTCTATAAAAGGAGAAGCCAAAAGAATATATATATAATCATTTGTGAAGACACAGAAGTTATCCAAAAGAATACATTTAGAAACTAAGGAAGGGACATGGATGGCTGGCAGACAGAGACTGGACGGACACTTTTACTGTTATCCTACTGTTCTTCTACACTGTCCTGTGGGACTTTCCTAGTGGTCCAGTGGTCCAGAATATGCCACCCAGTAGGGGATACAGGTTCAATCCCTGGTCTGGGGAGGTTCCACAGGGCAGCTAAGCCTGTGTGCCAGAACTAACGAAGCCCTCGAGCCCATGCTCTGCAACAAGAGGAGCCGCCGCAGAGAGGGGCCCACGTCCCACAGCTGAAGAGCAGCCCCAGATAGTAATCCCCACTTGCTGCAACTGGAGAAAGCCTGTACATGGTGAAGACCTCATACTGCCGTATATACATAAGTAAATTCTTAAATGTGTTAAGTAGGTAAGTAAATAAATTATACTTTGTGAAGAAAATCTACTCAGAAAAAAAAAAGGTCCGATTTAAAAAAAAAAAAAAACAACACTTCAGACTAAGCAGATAGAACAAACTAAGCAAACTCACGCCATTGACTAGTAACTTTTTCAAATGAAATAATAATAAAAAATCAATTTTTACACTAAGGCTGTCAAAAACTACATATATTTCAAATAATTTCATGTGATAAGGCCAACTTAAAGGCAAATTTTATCGAAAATAGAACTGGAATCTTCATTTAACTTCAAAAGCTAAGAAAGAAACTTTCAGATTTTTCCTAATTTATGTCTTAACATTTCAAAGACAGCATCCTTGAAGTTTAATACATGTTCTTGCCAATGTACACTCAGAAATATAACCAATCACATTTTCACGACATCTGTGTCTTTACACAGATGACGTGATTCAGAAAAATTAAAATTGTCAGAGAGAGATTATTGGAGTTGTTCAAGTTATCAAACTAGACACTTAACAAGTCTCTGTCTGGAATCTGGGGCCCACTGATCAATCCCCATACCACGCTTTCCCCAATCCATGCATGAGGTAGTTTAAAAACATCAGAAACAAGCTTACAGAACACTTACTGACACTAAACCCAACCCTTCAAATCCAGCAGTGTGCAAGGCTTCACTCTCTGCATGTACTATGGATTAAGATAAAATGCCAGATATTAAATATGCAGGTTGGTTACCCAACTCCTTAGTTTTCATTGTTTCTAATCCACTATTTTTTGAAAGCCAATATATGAACATAGTTAGGCACTAGGTGATACCGAGAAGAAAGTGTCCCTGGCATGACCCAAGTATTGTGATCACAGTCAAACAAAACCATGAGAGAAATGTGTTAAATGTCTACAAAAGGTGTAGCCCTAAGATACAGGAAGAATGTAAAGAGTATTCTGGAAAAGAATGAAAGAAGTCGTCAAGATCAGCTGAATAAAATCAATTGGTACAGCAATAAAACAGATTCAGGTTCTAGAGACGACCCTGTTGAGAACACTTACAAAGGTTATCTTTTGTTTGGAAAGGCTATGGCCGAGCAATTACGAGTTACAAGGAAAGAAGTTCCCAAGGACTTCAGTGCCCCAACCAAACCTTATGAATCATTAAAAAAAAAAAAAAATGCTAGCACAGAACACAACCTCGGAATGTGCAAGAAAGGTTCCAACCAACATTATTTGGAATGACACAACTACAATTCTACTGGGCAAGTACCTTTCAATGCAAGAAAAGAAACTGAAGAAATAAATAAAAGAAATTAACTAATATATAAATATCTTACAGACTCAAATCCTTAGTACCAGTATTTATGATGCTTTACATATTTATATATTTGTAACGTAAAACAATTCTGACTATTAGCGTAAAATATCAGCCCTATAATTTCAATTTAAAACAGAATTAACAGCTAACCTAGACTTGTAATTTTAATTTGAATTTCACTATAAATAGTACTGAAACTTAAGATATTAATATGTACCATGCTTGTAAGTTTATTAAATGTTTTAAGATTTACCATAACATTTGTGAAGGTTTGTCTGAAAACTGAACTACTTCCCAAATAGTGAATATATTAAGTTATTTAAACAGTTTTTTAAAGTTTTAAATATGTATGTAAAAGGGATGCAATATAGTTTAAGTCTCCTTTTAAAATGATTCCCTAAACTTACTATATGTATCTAAAAAGATTTGTTAAGTTGAACTTTAAAATTTAAGGGAAATTTGGGGTTTAAAATGTAACTTTGATAAACTACATACTAATTCTTTAAAACCAAAGGAGCTTCCAAATAATTATTTCTGTTTAGAAAAACCCACCTTCAAGGATACAAAATCCTACTTAACTCTTATTAATCCTTCAGTATCTACGTAAAATTCTTCCTTTTCCATGAAGTCTTTCCTCTTTTTCCTTTTACCCTATACTAGGCAAAAAGAAAATAAATGTGTCTCTATCATTCAAACTGCTAATTTATTCTATTCTAGTGGCATAACTTTATGAAAACTCTTCTTTCAGGAATCCACATCGCCTATCCAAGGGTCACACGCACTTTCAGAACAGGGTCTGTGCTTTATACTGCTCTCAACCTCTAGAAACATCTTACACAAGGCAACGCTAGCACACAGTAACTATTGGCGGTGGATGAACTGAATTCTAACAATCTTCCATGCCTTTCCAAATGGACCATTACCTCTGTTATGTCCCAATGGTGTGAAAACTGATCCAAGTCAGTGAGGTAAAGTAGCACGGGAGAAAGCTGCGTCTGGATGACATGGGGCACTCCTCAAAGGCTCTGAAGCCAAGTCAGTTCCTCTTTTGAAAACCCTAATTTGAATATAAAGAAATCCAATTTAAAATAAATCACAAAGCAAGTAACATTCTTAAGTAATTTTTAAAAAATAGACATGTATCTTCAAGTTAAATTCTTCAAGCTAACAAGCTATTTTCTCTGAATTTCTGTACTTTATGTATTATTTTAAAAAATGAAATGCCAGCGATGTAGTAAAATTCATATAATTATGTACACAAAGATTTGACCTGAATCAAATGTGTAATACATCAAGAAACAATATTATATCCCTTAAACTGAGGGCTTTGCCACCTTTATACTTAAATAAGTGTGAAAGACATAATCATTCTAATTAATGTCAGGTTTAAAAAAGCAAATGAACAAGAAAAACAATATGCTCCTTCATACATATACCAAAGTCTGTATTCTTACATAATAGCCTTTCAAGTGTCTTAAAACTATTCCATCCCCCCTAAGTCTATTTCTTCAACAATTACTGTGTACTTCCTTCTACCTATTCCATATAATAAGATTTCTGATTCTCTTACCACCTCTATTACACCTAGTCTGACCTATACAAACAACTTGCCCAAGTCCCTCCTGAAAGACAGCTCTTAGAATGATCAGAATACGAGCACAATGTGGTCTGACCCTAGCTACCTGCTTTGATGTTTTCAGATCACTGTACTTCCATGAACATGCCCTAAAGAGCCATCATCTAGTTGGGAAGCCATATCACACTCCTGGCTGATTCCTAATGAGTTTCCTAAAACCACTAAACCCTTTGACAGGCACTACTAATTAAAACATAAAGCCCTCACATCCATCTCAAACGCATACATCCAAAACTATCAAACAAACATGGACAAGTCTACTTGTTACTTGTTTCTTTTATATAATATTTATCTTGCTACATTCAGCTCCTTATCAGAACTTTTCAAGCTATTTTTGGATTCTGACAACATATTTCAATAAGTCTCTTAATTTTAAGTCTTCAGAAAATTTCAAACACTGTCATCTTTATCATCCAGTTACAAAACAAAACTACCAAAGACAGTATGATCATTTAAAACAACAGTAATAATACTTACTAATCTAACACATCAAGACTCATTTTACTAATTTTTCTCTGACATCAATGGAAAGCAAAATATGGCTAATTAAAATGTGATGTTTTTCCTAACACACCGAACATGTTAAACATGCTTAAAATGGATATTCTGTTCCCCATCTTATTAAGCTATGCAGTGAGGTCCAAAACTTAGACCCAAACAGGTAAGACAGTAAATCTCAGGAGAATTTTCATACTAGGTTCTTTTCCTTTCCTTAACTTGGTGGATCAGGGCAGTTACCTGTAAGTGTTGAAAATAAGAAGCTGAAATAGTCCTCATTACTGATGTTTAACTGATCACTTCCATTCCATTCTTTCACTGAAGACTTCCATCCAGAAAATGATGATCTACAATAAACAATGGAGACCTAGTACTAGAAGTGACCAAATTGAAGACTCAGGAATAAAGCACAGAATATATGACTATTCTTTATGGAATACAAGTATAATTTAAGAGCTCAGTCAAAAATCCGTAGCATGTATCATCTTTACATGTAAGGGGGTTCAAGTATCGTAATATGGAAAATATAATTTCTAACATATGTTTATGTAAAGTTTCCTTGAAAAGCATAACCAGCCCACTTATATGGTACAACTGGAAAATTTTTCCACACCACTCAAAACTCAGTTTCAAGGAGCCAAGGTGAAGTTCTGCTTTTCAGTAGTAGGTTCAGCTGCTATGTATTTACTACCTCATCTTCATTAAAAAAAAAAAAAAAAGTCTTACCTTGTTTATATGAATGAGCTAAGTTTAAACAAGCTCCTGCTTCCTACCTAAACCAAAGCATCTTAACTAGGTAAAGAATACTTCAATTTAAAGCCACTCTGCAATAACTATGCACTCCTATACTTTGCGAGGCTTTATAACTAGTCTACGTCACAATACTGCAGCTAAAGTATTGGTAGTGGACTTAAGGGAATAGCTAAACATAAAGCAGCTTCTCATTAAATGAAGATTATCTGGTTCCTGCTATGAGATCAGTTTCCAGTGATACCTTTAAAAACTCTCCTCAAGGTAAGACTAAGAAGGAATACAGCAAATGTCAGCCATGAATACAGCAAAAAAACAAAAAGCTGAGAATAATCAGATCCAAAAAGCTATCTTTTTGGATAGCTTTTTGTGACAAATTTTTTTTTTGGGACAAACTTTTATAATAGAAATCTGAATAAATGTCAAGACAAAATAAGGAGTTTCTAATTCAATGAGAAGCACTTTTTTTTTTAACCACTGAAACAACTGTATTTATTAACATTCTTAAAAGTTGGGGAGTTAAAAATAATGGCAACATTTTTCTGAATCACTTCTACTTAAAGGACTTCTCTTTGCTTAAAGGGCTATGGGAGAGAATATCACAAGCTAAGAGGTTATAAAAAGTCAGAGATGCTCAATGGAAATGAGTACAAAATGGGTGATTAGAAAAGAAGCTAATATCCTCTTATACCCAGTGAACACTGTGCTGTCCAGTGGCTAAAAAGAGTAGCAAATCCATTTAAAAATCTAGTTTGGACAAAAGACAAGCAATGTATCACTCTGTCCTTAAAACTACAATGACCACACATACTGGCCACACCAGAACAGTTCTGAGACTAGAAGGGATGCTATATCAATTATGCTTGGACAACAGAAGCAAACCAGACCTGCTCCTGGCAGGCCAGCTCACATATTCACCCTGCTTCAAAACCAGGCTGAATTTCTCAGTAATTTCTCCCTTCTCTGGTATTTTTATCTAACAGCATAGACTACGTTTCCACATGCATGTCTCATGTTCCCCAAACCAGCTGTAAATGAACTAGGGGCAGAGAGGGCAAGAAGAGTAACGGTCAGCAGAACACCACAGGTAGATGGAGAGGAAAAACTCAAAAAACCTCTAAGTGAATAGTGAAAAAGGCAGGAACAGCAATTCTAAGTACAGTTTTTAAGACAAAGTAAACACCAACAACTCTAAGTTGATGGGTTTTTCACACACTGAACAAACGGAGATGGTCTGGTGGTGACCTGCTCTCCGATGAACTTCCCCTGCTGGAGACAACAGTGTCAGAACACTAACACCCAGAGTGAACTAGACCGCAGAGCCCAATTAATATAGCAGATGAGAATCAGAAATTATTGAAGGAATATTTCAGGAAAAGGAGCCTGCCAACAGTCCTTGGCACAGACGGAGCTGAGGAGTGGGATGCCTCAGGTGAACGGTGCAGGTGGGAGACAGTGAGAAAGCTAGCTGGTTTACCGTCACCATCAAGGACGGAGGGGAAAACCAAAGACGTGAAATAACCCAGGTGATGTCTAAGGAACGGTATTCCTTAGAAGAACATCATTCCTTAAGAATAACCGAACATTATTCTTCAATTCTAAATCTAGGAAAAGTGATGCAATGATAATACCACTGGCCTGGGAAAGTTGAAAAGGCCCCATCTTGTTTTAATTTTTAAAGAGATTAGTTTGAATAGGGACAATACATCTACAGAAAGAGAAGTCTACTAAGACTCTGTGCAAATGCTAAAAGGCAAAGTTTAACTTGGTACACTTTTAACTACATGACAACTTGCTTTTGATGATTATAAACTTCTATTACCATTACTTGTAAATTAATATTTTCTCAGTACTCACCACAAACCCACAAAAAAATGTAAAAAAAGACTTGTGAAAAAATCCTTGACCAAAGTTATTGAGCACAAGTCAATCGTAATTAATGCCAAAAAAGATACTAAATACAAGTTCTAAAGAGAATTAATTTTAAGAGGTGTTCAAAAGTCACATTTAAATGAATGCCAAAACAGATCCTCCACAAGTTCTATCATGGGAAATGAGTGCCCTCTACTGGAAGTTAACAGTCATAAAACCACTTAAGTTAAATTGTATTTCTTAAAGACCTGGCATTTAGTACTGAACTAGACAAAGAGGGGTTTCATATATAGACAACATATTGCAAACAGCTCTCTTTTGCTAAAAGGAAAAAGTAATTATCAGTTATGAAGCACAATTTGGGCGACAACATTCAAACATACGTCTTATCCTGGTACGAAGAGACTGGCAAACAAAGCTAAAGAAAGTCTACTAATAAAGCGAGCCACTCCTGTTTAATTGGGGCAGAGGGTCTGCACAAGAAGCCACAAAGAAGCTAGTTTTTAAATTTTTCAGCTACAGCCCAGATTCAACTCCTGCCTAAAACTGTATCAGACCCTGGCCTTGAGCCACAATCAGTAACAAATGGCTGAATATGAAAGTACTATGCCTGATACAAACATTACATTTTAAAGGATACTTTGAACACTAGCAACATGAAACATTATTAGTTTTAAGACCTTTGAGAGTAAAACACCACAGTCACATTCTGGAAAGTAGCTCCTTGAAAAATTAAACAGAAAATTAACATATGATTCAGCAATTCTACTTCTGGGTATACAGCCAAAAGAATTAAAAGGATTCAAACAGGTGTCTGCACACCAATGTTTATAGCTGCATTATTTGTAACAGCCAAAAGGCAGAACAACCGAGTATCCATTAACAGATGAATATATCAAAATCATGAAGACAAAATAGTGGTAAACAAGGGCTGGGAGAAGGGGAAATAATCAGTACAGAGTTTCAGTCTGCAACGATGACAGTGCTGGAGATGAATAGTGGTAGCAGTCGCACAACAGTGTGAATGTACTTAATGCCCCAAACAATTCTCACTGTATACCTAAAACTGGTTAAAATGGGAAGTTTTAGGTTATGTATATTTTGCCACACACACACACACCCACCTACCCACCCACAGATATTTTAATGATTCCCTGTCTGAGTCCGCAAGCTTTTATTTCACCACCTACATTGAACTGAGCTCCCTTCCAAAAAGAAAGACCTGTATTACAATTTCATAACACCAGAAGTTTTAAAACACAGCACTCTCATCCGTCACTGAATCCTTACTATGGCTACACACTTCTGATAATCTTAACCCTTGTTTCAATGCACCTACACAAATCACTGTATGTTTCTACCTGATGGTTCAGCGGTAAAGAATCCACCTGTGGTGTAGCAGAACAAGATTCAATCCCTGGGTCAGGAGGATTCCCTGGAAAAAGAAACAGCAACCCACTCCAGTATCCTTGCCTGGAAAATCCCATGGGCAGAGGCGCCTGGTGGACTACAGCCCATGGACTTAGTGACTGCAACCATGACAATGCAAACCGCTAAGCAAACCACCTGGAACAGTCTTGCCCCAGTGACCTTCCTCCTTCCCAGTATCATCAACAGTTTTAACTGCTGTTTTAAGAGCAAATGAAGGGAGGGGCGGCATTTTAAAAAGTCAGTTCATAAACTGCCAGTGACAGGGGAAGGGTGAGGGAGAAGATTATACACTTGAAATACAGCTCACTTTAGCATGCTACCTCATGTGCAGTATCCCGATAAGCATGGCAGCCAAATTTGCACTGAGTCTTCCCATAATACAGCAGCAGCTTAACCGAGAAAGCAAGTCAGCAGGCAGACTGGGTAGAAAATACACAAGCTGGACCAAAAGCTGCTGAGACTCTGCTGACAGAACCACCACTGTGCCTTCTTGTGGATCTAGTGAGGCAGGAAGACAAGTTAAATTTTAAAAGATATACAAACAAGAATTAATAAAGCAGACTGACCATTTTCACTGTGCTATGTTGAATTCTAACATATCAACTACATGAAAAAAAAATATATATGTATGGCTTAAGGTACTGCCTAGAGTAATACTAAATACAATCATTATTTAAAGATAACATTTAACACTCGATTTCATAATATTCAAATGTGTTATTTGAAATAATAACTGATGGAGTTAAAGGTATTAGAAACAAAGCAAAACAGTTAAAAAAAAAAAAAAAAAAAAAAAAAACAAGCACTTTTGCCAAACAGGGACAATTATAATATCAACCTAATCCGGCCCCATCACTTCATGGCTAATAGATGGGGAAACAGTGGAAACAGTGGCTGACTTTATTTTTCTGGGCTCCAAAGTCACTGCAGATGGTGACTGCAGCCATGAAATTAAAAGATGCTTACTCCTTGGAAGGAAAGTTAGGACCAACTCAGATAGCATATTAAAAAGCAGAGACATTACTTTGTCAACAAAGGTCTGTCTAGTCAAGGCTATGGTTTTTCCAGTGGTCATGTATGGATGTGAGAGTTAGACTGTGAAGAAAGCTGAACGCAGAACAATTGATGCTTTTGAACTGTGGTGTTGGAGAAGACTCTTAAGAGTCCCTTGGACTGCAAGGAGATCCAACCTGTCCACCCTAAAGGAGATCAGTCCTGGGTGTTCATTGGAAGGACTGATGCTGAAGCTGAAACTCCAATACTTTGGCCACCTGATGCAAAGAGTTGACTCGTTGGAAAAGATCCCGATGCTGGGAAAGATTGAAGGCAGGAGCAGAAGGGGACAACAGAGGATGAGATGCTTGGATGGCATCACCGACTTCATGGACATGGGTTTAGTTGGGCTCCAGGAGTTGGTGATGGACAGGGAGGTCTGGCATGCTGCAGTTCATGGGGTTGCAAAGAGTTGGACACGACTGAGCAACTAAACTGAACTGAATTTAAAACCAAAGACTTATCTGAGTATACACACACACTCCTATATATAAGCAATACTGAAAAATACAGATTTTTAAATACCACACACAAAAGGTAGACACAAACCAACGTTTGTCATTTAATAAATGGGTAAATATAAAGTGGTGTATATTCAACAGTGGAATGTTACTCAGCATTAAAAAGAAATACAGTACTCGTATATGCTCGTAAATCCTAAGAACAGTATGCCAAGTGACGGAAGCCATACTGAGAAGATCCACATCACACAATGTCATCTGTGAGAAATGATGAAAACAGGCAAATACAGAGAGACAGAAATGGTGAGCAGTGGTTGTCAGGAGCTGAGGTAGGAAGAAATGAGGAAATAGGGATGGACTACTAATGGTAGAGTTTCTTTTTGAGGTGATAAAAATATTCTGGAATAAGATAATAGTGACTATCGCACAATCTTGGGAATATGATAAAAATTAATGAATTGCACAGTGTAAAATGGCCAATTTTATGGTATATAAACTGTGTCCTAATAATAAATACTAATTATACATATGCATATATGTATATTTTATTGATATTTTTGCTAAAAGAATGAAAAGGTTTCAGGGGTGAGTGAAACGTTAATATATGAAAGCCGTACAAGATCTCAATAACGATTAAATAAGTAAAATTTGCCATCAAAGTTTCAAAAGAATTCTTTAAAAATACCTGATCAGTTTTGAATTTGTGAATTTCGTGGCTTAAAAGATAATTTAAGATCTGAAGACACATCTACAACCTTTAGTTTTCTTAAACTATTGTATTAAGTAATACTATTGAAAATGAATTTACTGTTTGATATTTTATTCATTTTACCATGGTACAATTAATGTATAATTTGAAGGAAAAGTAAAACCTAAAGATCTCCCCTTTGAAACATTGTTCTTAAGTCGGGGTAGACCGATTATTACATACACAGGTAAACAACACTCTTACCATAGATTCGGAGAGCAGTAACTTGTAAACTTTTGAGTAGCTCTTTATTTGCTCGGGCTGCAGCAGTATGGATAATGTCAACAAACTGTGTTGAAAGCTCAGGATTTCGGGAGCCGAGATGTGCAAGCTGCAGTGGTAAACCAGCCAACCAACGTGATAACACTTTACTACGGTATCTAAGACCATCAAAGAAAAGGGAAATACACCACATTTATTTAAACATTTGAGAGCCTATAAGATGACTGGCATACTATATTCATCTATAGTATTCTCTAAGGTTTTACCCACTGTATTTTAAAAGTTTATGTAGTTTGGGGCACTATGTACATTGTAATTTTATCTTAAAGGACACAGGCTCTACTTAGCTTGTGAACTATTTACACTAATTTGTAATGACCGTTTTACTATATTAAGTCATTTATGCATTCAGTATAGGGTGCCCCCACATTAAGTGGCTTCAAACTTGGGTTATTTCCATTCTTGCACATACTTGCTCACTCTCTAATGTCTCATCTTGGACACGGCAATCACTTTTGCTGTCCCCCAAGAGTTCAGTGATTTACACACAACCTTTGGAGTCTACCAGACTTGAACTTAAGTCTCAGTCTGGCTGCCCTTTAACAGCATGACACTCACCAACTTATTTAACCTAAGCTTCCTTCTATAAGGCAGAAACCAACAGTACCTACATAAAAGTATGAGAATTACTGAAAAATTAAGAAAAGCACCTGACTCACAGTAAAGACTTGAATATGTTCTAACAACTACCTATGTATGCTGAGGTACCACAAATCCCGTTATCTTTCACCCAAACATCTCTTCCAGACTATCCCAAGTAAACCTCAAACTCACCACATCTAAGACTGATTCCTGAGTTCTACTCTTCGTGTTGTCTGCATCACCAGACAGCACCAAACCAAGCTGGACACTTTTGCTCTTTAAGATACCGCCATTTAAAAATTTATTGAAACATTTTTGACACCCAGTATTATGTTAGTTTCAGGTATGTATCACATAATAGTCTGACATCTGTACACATTGCAAATGGTCACCATACGTCTAGTAACCACCTGTCCTAATAAAAGTTACTGGTCATATTCTTTATGCTGTATATTATATCCCCATGACTTATTTACTTTATAACTCAGTTTGCACCTTTTAATCTCTTTCACCTATTGTACACCTCTCCTCTTCTACTGCCCTCATTCTTATACCATGTGTCCCAATATGTCACTAAGGGCCGGAGGTTAAACCTCCATAATTTTTATGGGAAGCAAAACAAAATTCTGAGGCTGCTACAGGTGGTTCCAATAATTGTCCTTTAGCTGTTAAGCAGACAAGTGGAAATATATGCTCAAAGAGACTTTTACCTTCTCAGTTATGTGTATAAAGGTTACTGAAACTATTATGTATGCCTTTTTATTTAAAAAAAATAATAATAAAACCAAAAAGGATAAAAAGAAGATTTTCTCCAAAGATTTAATCACCCTATCATCTTATTCATACAGATTACAAAGTAACCTGGTAAGAAAAAGAAAAGCAAAATAACAAAGGAACTGTACCAGATTCTGTAAGATCTCAGTTCTTCTTTTTGATAGCTTTTACTGAAAAACTTCAGTAACAAAGTCGGAACTGGAAGGAGAAGGCCTCTCTGCTGATACAATGTATAAACTGCCTTTATGAGAGACTCTGTAGCCTCTAAGAAACAAGAGAAAACAGCTGCATGTGAGTCAAAATGTTTCTTCACCAGCACCATAATTCTTCTAAAAAGCACAGAAGCACCTTGTTCCTATGAGGAAGCAGATTTTAGCCACAAACTGATGACTACCATCAAAATCCTACATCAATGGCCTAATAAAAAAGTCAAACCAATCGGAGATTACAGTACAAATTTTCCTAAGAGACAACAAACCTAGGAAAGGACAACAAATACCACAATACTAGAAAGGTGGATAAGCCAGGAACCAAACAGCAAAGTTCTGCTTGAATGAAAAGAATTAGTAAGTCACACTAAAAACTGACTTAATGCAACATAACTTCAAGTGACAAGAAAGGTAAAGAGATAAGGATCCACCAATTTCTAGTCAAACTAGATCAGAAAAGTATTTCTTTATCCTTAGGCTCAATGTCATTTCCTATTAATAAAACTTACCTTCTTTCACTCCAACTATGTAATCTAGTAGAAAACCTACCCATCAGCTTCAGAGTGGACCTACCCACCGAAAAGGGGGTGTTCTCAGCCATCAGGGTTCAAGCAGACATTCCTTCATGATTATGCTGGCTACCTTTTATGGCTCGAACGTAAATGACTATGAAATGTTTGACAGGTATGAACTCAAAATTAGATGCTCAACATTAACAGTATGCGTAAGAGACCCTCTCTTAAGTAAGGACAGAGCATTGACACCCACCTCTGTCTGACTGCATCTGCATTAACCTCCAGGAGACACCAAGCAATCTGTTCAGCTGCTTACTGTTTAGCCTAGACCCATCTTCAAGGGCTTCTGTTACAAATTTCCTTATTCTTTCTATCCAACTGGAATCCTTCTGCAAAGTTGAGGCATTTGCCAGGGAGACCATGATATCAGACAGTGTTAAATTCAGTAAAAGGTGATCTACATTATTCGAGAGAATCGTGCAATGCTTGATGCTAAAAACAAAGACACACATAACTGTTAAGTGTTGTATCTACCATGCCTGTTTCACTTAAACACTTAACTATTCCTCCCAGAATGAACTGTCAAGAAGGTAAGTATATTAAAGCGACTGTAAGCAAACCATTCATTACAGAATCAGAGTTGTTAAGGCATAAATTAAGAATGCATACTGCTCAGTTCATTACCCAAGTTGCTATTCACACAAGAACTACAGGCCCTTGAAACATGGTGTGGTAATCCTAGATGTACTACAGGGATAAGAACACTTGAAAACTTCAACACACTTGAAGATTTTCGTTAAGCAGATATTTATATTAGGATGAAACTCACGACAGACCTTGATTCTGCTTCTAACTAATTTTGACTTGACAGAATCACTAATTTCTCCTGGCCACAATTTCCTTATATGTGAAACAGGAGACTGGTCTAGATAAGCCCAATTCTGAAACAATTTAATTTTATGACTCACATATTACAATCACTTTTTCTAACAGATTATCTTAAGAAAAACAAAATTTGCAACTTAGGATAAAAACCACTAGATATATAAACACTATATAAACACAGTGTAGATTTCAGGCTACACTGCATTCAACAGCAGAGCCTATTTATTCTCATGTTCAGAAACATGTAAAGTTGATTAAACTAAAAAAATACCTGAAACTAATTTATTTTAAAAGAAAGTTAACCCTGGATTAGGCATGAGAAAGGACACAGTCGTAAGGAACCACAAATACAAGGGGAGGGAAATTTTTAATATTTGTTGTTATTAGGGTATCAAATGTAGGGTTAGGAATGACAAATGGGACCAGATCACAAAGAGTTGAAAACTAAGGACACTAAAATCAATTCTGCAAGCACAGGAGTAACATAGTTGAAAAGTTCTTTCATTTCTGCTGATGAAAAAGAAAATATCAGTTACAAGACACTAAACAAAGAAGTAGTTGTATGTCTACTTGAGCAATACAGGCAAGACGTGACAAGCTCAAGAAACAATGCTGGTACAGACTAGGAGAAAGGGGGATGTATAGAAGGAATAAAAATTAGCTGGATTTGAAGTCTGCTTAAATGCATACATGTATGTGAGCTTTTAGCTGAGCTGGTAAAGAATCCGCCTGCAATGCTGGAGACCCCAGTTCGATTCCTGGGTTGGAAAGATCCTCTGGAGAAGGGGTAGGCCACCCACTTCAGTATTCTTGGGTTTCCCTGGTGCCTCAGTTGGTAAAGAATATGGCCGCATTGTGAGAGCCCTGGGTTCCATCCCTGGGTTGGGAAGATCCCCTGGAGAAGGGCATGGCAACTCACTCCAGTATTCTTGCCTGGAGAATCCCCATAGACAGAGGAGCCTGGTGGCCTACAGTCATGGTGTCGCAGAGAGTCGGGACCTGGCTGAGTGAGTGAGTAAGCACAGCACAGCCCAGCAAAAAACTGGGAATTCTATCACGGAGAGAGAATGAATGAAAACTGGGACAGATGAGTAGCAATCTATACTACAAACCCAAAACTACTGGTAGGTTCTTTGCCCAACTGTTCAGTGCCCAAAACCAAGGCACATTTTTTACTAACCAGACCACACAAAAACTCAACTGCATCATTTATTCACCACAGGTAGAGCTTTTGAAGATCTACTTACCTATTACTGTCTGGAAGGTGTCAACAGACATTCAAAAGTTGGGAGAATTCATCCCGCTCCTCCAAGAATTTACACAAAATTTTAAAGTCTAAATACACTGACCACCAATTCTATGAGGGAGACAGGAAACTGGGGAAACTCATTTTCAGCAATGATAGAGGAGGAAATTAGAACTGATTCCCGTCCTGAAAATAACTTTAAAAGCTGGATGAAATAGTTTTTAACAACTCAAAAGCATTCAAGAGGTAACAAGGTGATGAACAATTGCTGGGTCCCCAAAATAAAGCAAGATCACAGTACTCAGGTTCCAAGGGCTGTGGAACCAAATACCCAATTCCAACGAAAAGCCTGGAAAACGGAACTAACCTTTCAGAGGCCTCACAGGGAAAAGTCAAACTCCAGAGCCAGACAAACATGGGGACTCTGGTATATTATCCCTACTTCAAGCTGAACCTGTAAGGGCTCCCTGCCAGAGTAACGGTGAACTGGAAGTAAAAAGAGCTCTTACATAAAACAATCCCAGTTATACATCATCTCAGTAGTTAACGCAACAATTTTTCCCAACTAGATCTATAGATTCAACACAATTCCAATCAAAACCCCAGCCAGTTACTTTATAGTTATCAACAAAATGATTTCTGAAGTTTACACACAAAGGCAAGCACTAGACTACCCAACACAAGACCAAAGCGGAACAATGTTGGAGGACTCAGACCACTCGATTTCAAGGCTTACTGTACTACAGTAATCAAGACAGCACAGAACTGGTGAACGAACAGACAAACATAGGTCAGTGGAAGAGCCCCAAGACAGGCCTACAAGTACAGTCAACTGATGATTTCAGACAAAGGAGCCGAAGCAATCCAAAAGAGAAACAAGAGTCTTTTTCTGCAAACAGTGCTGGAATAACTGGACAGAAACTCTAGAACTGAAAAATAAAAATAAAACAAATTCAACAAATGTATGTTTGAATGAGACAAAGAGAAACAAAAAATTCAGTAAGTGGGTCTTATATACAATCAATTAGTCTTTAAAGGGAAGGAGAAAAATGGCATTAATATTTTAAAGATGAGAATTTTTCAGATGTGTTTAGACACTTCACTCAAGATCTCAGATTTAAGAAGCTCACTGAATTCCAAGGAAAATCAATAAAAAAGAAAACCACACCTGGATACATCATTGTCAAACAGCAGAAAATAAAAGACAAGGAGCAAAGTCTTATGGGGGAGGTAGGGGGGGTGGGGAGGGAAGTAACTTTTATAAAGTAGCAACAGTTCAGACTCATAGCTGACTTCCTAACAGCAGTGGGAACCAACAGAGCGAAGCGTTGCAGTCAGTACGGTCAGTACGCTCAAACAAGAAAACTGCCAAGCTCAAGCACTGTGCTCTGTTAAAACAGTCCTTGGAAATAAAGGAGAATACATATATTCTCCTTCATTTTATATTATATATATATATATATATATATATATATATATATATATATATATATATATATATATATATATATATAATGTATGTATTTGTGTGTGTGTGTGTGTAAATCCTCTAGCAGCTTCTAAATAAGCCTAATGAAGAGAGATGAAAAAAATGAAGAGCAAAAAAATAGAATATACAGATAAAACTCAGATGGTGGATACAAGTTCTCCAAAAATATTAATTTTTGCTTGAAAGTTCAAATTTTATCTCTAGCACAGACACTATTTTCCTGAAACTGATAGGCTTATTTTTTTCATTTCTGAGAAAATATCTACAAATATCCAAGTCTGAATAAGCATAGTTAGTCATTTAAATTAAAATCATGTCCATTGCAGAAAATACAAACAGAATGACAAGTGCATTTCCTCGAGACAACCATCATTCTTTGGCATGCAGCCAAAATACTTCAGGCACACTTTCCATTTCACCACACAGAATATTAAAATTACGTGTTTTCAAGGATTGTGACTTAATAAGATTAGTAATTTTTTACTTAATTAAGAACAATTTTAAGTGAAACTGGCATGTTCTTTTAAACTGTGAATACATAGTGGTGAAGAATACTGTTAACCCTCCATACCGTTCTGCCTCCACATATTCAACCAACTGCAGATGGTGTATCATGTGTATGGATTGTGGCTTTCTGAATCCATAGATGCAGAATGTGTATTTGGAGGGCAACTTGCTTGTGGATCAGTGAAAATACCACGTATGACACTATGTCTTTACACAAAACTCAGACTGTACAACAAGAAGAGTGACCCCTCACATAAACCAAGGACTCCAGTGTAAATGATGTATCACTGAGGTTTGTATTTTACAACAGATACACAACTCTGGTGTGGGACGCTGACGTGAGGGAGGCTGTGCATCCATGGGGGTAGGAGTAGTGTATGAGGACTCCGTACTTTCTGTTCAATTTTAATACGAATCTAAAATTGCTCTAAAAAATGAACTCCATTTAAAAAAAAAAAAAAAAAAAAGGAATGAAATGCTAGTAGTGCCACAACATGAATAAACCTTAAAGATATCATGCTAAGTGAAGTTAAGCCAGACATTAAACAGTGTTTTCAGTTTCTACTGATACATGGTACCAGAACAGTCAAATTAATAAAGGGGAAAAATGCAATAGCGGTTCCCAGTACCTGGAGGGAGAAGAGCATAGGAAGCTGTTATTTAATGTGTACCGAGTTTCAGACTGGTAACATGAAAAATGTGAAATGTACTTAATGCCACCAATCAGTACACTTTAAAAATGGTTAAAATGCTAATTTTTATGCTATGGACATCTTACCACAATGAAAATAATATCTTTTGTAACTCCACAGTTCAACCCAAGATTAAAAAAAATCTAGACATCAGGTCAAAATTGAAGACCACCAGCTTAGGCCACATTGGCTCCTCTAACTTGAATCTGTGAATTTAATAGATAGCCTCCAAAGGCTATCTGAGAAATATTCAACAAGCTTCCTTATGGAAGTTCAAGAGCAGCCTGCGGACCCTCAAAACAAATCACTAGGGAAATTTATGGTAATACTGTCAATCCACTTTTGTTAAAAATGCCACAATTTCACCACCTCAGTGTCTTCATCGTTAACTCCTTTTTCACCTTCTATATCTTAGCACAAATCACTACCTAGGCAGGCAGCCCTCCCTAGGACCTATGCCCCCCATGAAAGAGCAGGACCAGCTCCCTACTATACTGATATACTTTTATTACCCTACATTCTTTTTCCTAAGTGCCTTCAACATATTAAGTGCCCAATAAAGTGAATAATGACAGTACACCCATATGCTTTGAGTAGATTACTTACATTTAATGGTCTACCAAATTCCAAACATCCTTTTATTTAATCTCATTTTGATGAAAATTACACCTGAAACCTCTTCCTTGACAACATAAAAATCACATGTAATTATATTCACGCATTGAAGGATATTCTCAACCTTATCCATGGACCTGATTAAAAACTTCTGTGTTAATAAGAAAACTGTATCTGGAGCAAGTAACAACTTACTTGCTCAAGAAAGTATCTCCATATTTGATTCTCTGTCACCTCCAACTCCAGAAACTCTAAATTAATGGTCCTAAAACATGGTTTTGATCCAACCAATAATAGTCTTCAATGCCTAAAGGATCAAGGATGAAAGAGAAATGAGAGTCAGAGACAAAAAATGACTTTCAGCATTAAAGTTAGTCATCAGTAGAAACCAATTTGATCCAGGTCTGTCCCATGTCCTCCATTATGCAATTTTATAGCTTTCTCATACCCTATAATATCTCCTTCCATTACTGCAATCATTCCTCACTTCACTTCTGCCTGCTAAAATCACATTCACATTAAAACACTACTCTCCAACACTGCCTTGTCTGTTTATCCTAACAAGGATCTGTCTTCTCCTATTAATTCCTATAGCATTTCTTGACTATAAAGTTCTAATGACACTTAAATATGCCTTGTGTGAAAGATGTAGATTCATTTTTCTTCCTGCAAGTTATTGAGCTTTTGTTTCTCAGCCTTAAAACTACCCTTCCACGCTCTTACTTTGTGATCCTGGGGGTGAGTCACATTTTCTCCTTTACAGTTTGCTTCTTGTTAGGCTCTGCCAATAAAGTGCTTGTTTTTGTTTAGTCACTAAGCTGTGTCAGACTCTTCAGCAACCCCGTGGACTACAGCCCGCCAGGCTCCTCTTTCCATGGGATATTCTAGGCAAGAATACTGGAATGGGTAGTCATTTCCTTCTCCAGCAGATCTTACCAACCCAGGGATTGAAATCTGTCCCTGCACTGGCAGGAGGGCTCTCCACCACTGAGCCACCTGGAAGTCAAGGGGTACTTGAGACCAGAAAGCTGGAGGAGGAAAATGTGGCACTTTCTGTTTGCTTCCTAGTCCTATTTTTTGCTTCCTTTTGCCAGCAGTGCAACCCAACCACTCTTCAGGCCAGCAGCAGTTCATTCTAGCAGCCAGAGTTGGTTCCAGTCTGTATCTTCCTGACACAGAACCAGTATCACCGTGCCCCTAGAACACCAGCGCCAGCCAGCAGAACCCTCTTCGCTGAGCCCTGTACCCTTACCCCACTGGGCCCCTCTCCTGATCCCAAAGACATTAGTCCCAGCTGAGTGCAAACCCCTTCCTCGAGGCCTGAGTTTGGGCTGCAGCCTTTCTTTCCAGCCACTTGCCCTCTTCTCTTTGCTCTCCAGTCAGGAGGCAGTGGTGGCTTCCGACAAGACCTTGCTGTTCCCTTTTGTCTTTCCACTATTAAGTGGAAATGCCTAGTTAACAACCGGTTGTATTAAATTCTCTGTGAAAATCACTGGTATGATTTCCATCTCATGACTAGAGTCTGACACACATTTTTATCAATTTTAAGATTTTGTATTGATTTTTGCAATTTATGAATCACTTAAGAGATCAAAGAATATACCTTAGGGCATCTAATTATCTGTCATAATACTTTACTTACAGTGAGAGACCAAAAAACTTCAGTGAATGAAGTTTCTCTGCCTACAACATACTTATCACTTCTGAGCATATCCTCTGAACTCTGCCCAAAGAGCCTCACTGATTCTCCAAGTAGTTTCTTCCTTTTGATAAGTTTAAGAACCTTCTGACAAAGACTTTAAAATCTGTTCAAGCGTTTGCTCATTTGGGGAATTGCACCTTGAGTATCTGTATCTGCTTGTCAAGTTTTATTTGGTAATTTGTTTTTACGTTTATCTGCTCTTACTTCAGGTAAACATTTCAAATAACTTCCAGGCTTACACTTTTCCAGTGAAACTTCATCCATAATTTGTTCTTTTCACTTATTTTAAAAAAGAGAACTGCTTTTCTTCAATTATCCCTCTTCCATCAGGATACTGATAACAGTTACATTACGCTTCCTTGTGTATATAAATGAGAGCAGAAACTAGTGATGTTATGCTCTCAAAGATTCAGTAATTACACAGTGCCTCTCACAAACAAACTATCCACTCTAAGCAAATTTTTATTAAATTCTTATCTATACAATTTGATAACTGACACTCATTTAGCACAAAACATTCACTTCACAGATTAAAAATAAAAATAAAATCTAAGTAAAATTGGAAGTCCAGGGCTTAAAGTGACTTGTTTAAGATCAGATACTACAGCTTTTATCTTTACTTCACAGTCTAGATAACAACTACTTGCAGTGTACAAAGTTCAGTGTGAGACTGTTTTCTGAAAATGTCAGGTTAAACAGTGGATGAGAATGGCAATATCTTTTATTTGTCCCTTTCATTTTTTTGCTTGGTTATTTCTTTTAAGGCATATGGAAAATTACTCCTAAAATGGTGTTTGAAATCAGTAAGGTAATTCTTTCAAAGCCATGACTCCTAGTAAAATAAGCACAGATTAGAAAATCTGTAAGAAACAATAACTTAAAATAGCAAATAAGACATTAAGCAGAAACTTAACAACTTGTCAATATTCACTTACAAATTTACCCTTATAACACACCTTTTGCTAATGATATAATATGTAAATAAATCTTAAAATCTGAATAAACTGTTAGGCCATCCAACTTTCACCCACAGTTCTTTTTGGTGCTTTCATTTTTACATGCATTTCATCTACTGAAAATGAGAAAAAAAGGGAGAAAGTAAAATTTAATACAATTCTGATTTTGAACTACTAATGCAATATTTATAAAGTATACAAGAAAATCTTCTACTTAGTGTTCCATTTAAGAGTAACTATATTCTCTAGAAATTCTATTGCTCATTAAAGACATTTAATACCTTCACAAATCAATGTGTTTGTCTAAATTCTTCAGCAGTATTCTTCAATGTATCATGTTCTCCTACCTGAAACACTGATTCCCTACTATCCAGAGGACCAATCATTCCAGTCTGCCAGTGGCTGAGGGGTTGCTTGGGATATGGGACATGAGACACTACAATAGCTAGCTCCAGCTCTAGCAAACCTGGAGGCCAAACTCAGACCATAAATCAACAGCTAGCTATTGCAGCATATCTCCTTAGTTACCTTCACTGGGTTTTCCTCTTTTTCTTAACCTAAAAATGTGTCCTTGACAACCTCTGGACTTCTACTAGGTATCTTAAACTTAACATGAATAAACTGAACTCTCCTATGGGCAGTCACATCATCATCTGGACCACAGTACAGGCATCACCCCTGCTCCTCTTTCCTTAACTACATACACCAGCATTCCTGCTGGTTTCACCAGAATCTGGCTGCTTCTCATCACTTCAACCACCACCTGCCGTTCGACTCCAAGCCACCATCACCTCTCACTTAAGACTGCTGTCTCAGGCTCCCAAAGGCCCTCATGCTTTTCCTCTTGCCCCCCTAAACTTAACTCTCTACACGGCAGCCAGGGTGATCTTTTAAAACACAAATCCTACTTCACAATATTACAGGGAAGGATAAAGGAGATAATATATATAAAGGAAGGACAGGTCATCCATGGGATCAATGATCTCAGTTGGGCCCATTTTGCTAGAGTTGGAGAATGAGGGCATGGGGGTTTTTAACTGTTTTATTTGTAAATCTGGCATATTAAAGTTAAATAAACATAATTTAGATCATGCCACTCCTCTGCTCAAAACCCTCCAATGTCTTTTCACCACACTCAGGTTAAAATTCTAAGTCTTTACCACAGACCACAAGGTACCACATGATGTGGCTACTGTCCGTCATGTCGCCCCTCATCACGCACCATTCTCCCAGGACCTCACTTGCACATGCCTTGCTGCCATTCCTCAAGTATGTCCAATCTGTTCTCACTTCAGGGTTTTGCACTTGCTGTTCCCTGTGCCTAGAAGGGTCTTCCTACAGGTCTTCACAAGACTTGCTCCTTCTCTTCATTCACTGACATGCAAATATTAAGAAGGCATTTCCTGACCACCTAGTTAACAGGTACCTCCCCGCACACTGTTTCATTACATCTTCTCTCTTACCCACTTTCATCTTTCTTCCTAATGATGACATGATGGACATCAGCTATTTGTTTGCCATCTCTCAACCCCACCAGGAGCTAAGTGTTTGCCTTGTCAGTCATGTTTATCTCTGTATTCCCAGAGTCTAGACAGAACCTAACTCACTGCAAAGCAGCACTATTCAAAAGACCTTTCTGCAGTGACAGAGCCATTTTGTTCTTGTATTTGTGCTGTCCAATACAGTAGCCACTGCCACCTGAAGCTACTAAGCATCTAAAATGTGACTACTGTTTACTGAGGAACTGAATTTTAATTAAACAGCCAAATTTATAGGTGCTCAATTAACCTTTGCATCTAACTCTTTCTCACAAATTCTGATCTTCATGGTAAAAACAAAACAATAAGGAAACATTTACACTGAACGCAGCAAGCATTAAAATACAAAGCTAGGACACAACAAAATCTCCATAGTGTATAAAATTATACTACTGACCTAAAGTTAATAATACAGGACTCCAAAAACTGAAGTTAATTAAAAAGTTAACATTACATTGTATTTTAAAACACTGTGTGTTTTAAAAATATTAAATACAGTATACTTTAAATTAAGGATCCTAAGGATACAAAGAGTGTATTACAAATAAACCACCTCAGTCAGGATCTGAGTACTCAACCACTGAAAATAAGATTTAATATTAACTTGAGATTTCTTTCCAAAGATGAAAGATTTCAAATTCCTAAAAAGCTTTAAAATAAAAAATACTTGGGCAAAAATGAAACTTCTCAATTATGCAGCAAATACAAACACACTATATGCGTTTAACAAAACTTAAAAAGTAAGCAGTCAGTTACCCTAAGGTTGCACCCTAATACAGATGCCAATTTATCAACAGAAAACCTACACATTTTGAGAGAAAAGAGCTACAATTCAGCCTGTGGTGCATAATTAGAATTTAAGACCAAGAAATGCCATTTCATTCCTCCTAAAGTTTGAACTTTGACCACTCAATACTTTAAGTACTAAGCTATAACTAAGGTGAATGAGAAAGTGGAACTGACAGCAGGAATGGTCATGAAAAATAAACTAACAGACATTTTAATGTAATCTGGTGTAACATACATATTTATACTTTGTCTGCAAAGTAATAGATTTACCTTATTCAGTTATTATAGTTCAAATCTGCCGTGGTCAATTAGAGAACTCTGCCAATGGATGCTTTTAAATACTATTTCAGTTTGAATTTGCACCATACCTGCAACTGCAGCTTACCTACAGTAAAGGTTAACTTTAAGAAATATTTTCCGATTTATATCCTTTATCAAGAAAATAGAGAGAGACTGAGTAACTCTCTTAGTAAATGTCACATTGCACTTGAAAAGATGTGGGTTATTTTCAAATATCTTTTTATGTTGGTTTCTAACGTAATTCCACTGTGATAAGAGAACAGACCCTGTGTGATTTCAATACCTTTAAGACCATGAAATTTTTGCACGTTGTTTTATGTCCTTGGATAAGTTCCAGAGTCTCCCAATTTACAGTCTATGGGAACTTGAATAGAATTTGTGTCCTACTGTTGTGTAAAAATTGTATAAATCTTAATTATATTGAATTGGTTCATAGTGTTTTTCAGGTCTAGTATATCATTCTATTTCTCTACATATTCATTATATTAATTTTTGAGAGTTTGATACTAAAACTCCAACTAAAAATCTTAATTTATCTCCTTAAAAAATAATTGTAATATACAGTGTATTTTCCAAGTCTCCTGTAAATGTGTTATCATACTTTCAGAATTTAAAAAATTGAAATTAAAAAGCTACTATGTATGAAGTAAATAAACCCCAAGGATGTATTGTACAGCACAGAAAAAATAGTCATTATTTCATAATAAAATGGAGTATAATCTGTAAAAATACTGATTCACTGTATTGTATAACTGAAACAAATGTAATATTATAAATCAGCTATGTGCTCATGCATACTCAGTCTCTTCCATCGCGTCTGACTCTTTGCCACCCTATGGACTACAGAACACCAGCTCTTCTTTCCATGGGACTCTCCAGGCAAGAATACTGGAGTGGGTTGCCCTGCCCTCCTCCAGGGGATCTTCCCGACCCAGGGATTGAACCCAAGCCTCCCGTGTCTCCTGCATTGTAGGCGGATTCTTTACTGCTGAACCACCAGGGGAGTATATCAACTATATTTCAATATAAATACCCTCCTCAAAAGAGAGACTGAGTAGGAAGATAAAGATCAGAGAATCTTAAGTGATACATCAGCCAAGAACCCTGATTTAAACAAAGAAGCTCAATTATATATTATGGCAATCAAGGAAATATGAACACTAGATCTTTGATAATATTAAGGAATCGTGGATAATGATAAAGGAATTTAAATTATTTTTTTAAAAGACTCACTGCCTTTTAAGAAAACATGCTGAAACATTTATGGATGAAATGATGGTATAAGATGATTTGCTTTGCTTTGCTTTAGGATTTGCTTCAACCATCTGTATGAAGGGTTGGGGGGTGAGGTGGGTCGAGCAGAAATAGAAAAAGCTTGTCCTTGAGCTGAAAACTTGGAGCTGGAGGATAAGAGAATATGGAGATTTGTGTTCTATTTTTTGTGTGTGAAATTTTCTACACTATAATCTTTAAAAAAAGAAAAAAAAGAAAAAACTAGTAGAGCCATTTTTTTTTTTAAATGCAAGTAGGTCATAAGAGAGTAAGAAGATTTCCAATAATGAATAAACAACCTGCAAATAGCTATATATTATGGTTATCCTACTGGAAATTTTAATATAAATAAATTCACTTATTTGGGAAAGTTTCTTTCAGGTTATATGTTGTATTTGGAAAATATAACAGCCATACCCAGGGGCAAGTGACAAGACTCATCTGCACACCTGGGTCTTCACTGCCAGTGCCTGTGACACTTGACTATTTTACCATTTCCACGTTACCATTCTCAGAATATAAGGCAAATCTTGCCTGAATCACTGTCACTGACCCGAGAGGGTCCTAGCCCAGAGTCTTAAGGAAGGTCTTCCTCCAGAAATTAGACACGGTCCTTGTGTAGTTCTGTCCTCTAGAATCTTTCTCCCAAGTAACATAAGAACAAGAGGAGAAAGGCAGAGATGATCTGGATTTCTTGAGCCATCTGGGTGGATCAAGTTCTTTATTTCTTTCCTCTGCACAAAGTCCCTCACCTGTTACAAGCTTCAGCATTAGGTCCTGGTGACACAGTCCCCTGCGGGGGGAGAAGGAGAAGTAAAGAGACAGGTAGTAGTAAGTAGCTTCTTAATCTGACTAAGATCAATTTAATTTGAAAGAGGAAGTAGCTTTACAGCAATCCTTTTTCTCATCATTGCCAGATTACCTCATTGCTTTAAAAGAAAATGAATTCCTCCATCTCAAGTGTTTGGCAAACAATAGTCAGCAGATTTGTGTAAAAAAAAAGTATTGTTAGTCAATTAGGGGTCGATTACAAATTTCTATTTGGGGAGTCTCCAAATTGGGAACCTGAGAGTAGAGTAGAAAAAAGATTTTTCCCTTTGAATACTTCATGCTTTTAAAATTTTGAGCCATGTGAATGTATTGCTTTATGTAATTAATTAGTTAACTTATTAAAAATAAAGATTAAATAAATAAATAAAAATAAAGATAAAAATGGAGATCATAATGCCTAAAAAGAGATTAAGATCACAGGGCCATTTGCTTCTAATGTAAAAACTAATACAAATCACTCTGTTAAGAATCAAAAGGCTATTATAATTAAATGACACATAATATCAGATTTTCTTTTGCAAAATAGGCCCTTATGGGCAAAGTTGGTGAATTCTGAATAAAATCTCTAAGTTAGATAACAGTATTGTATCAATATTAATTTCCTGACTTTAATAATAGTACTGTGGTCATATAAAAGTTTTTTTAAGAAACACACTTCAAAACATTAGGGGTAAAGTGGTGTCATATCTGCAACTTTCTCTGAAAGAGTGGGGATGAGATATATAGAGAAAAACAGAGAGAAAATAATAATAATAAAGTAGACTCGATAAAATGTTGATATTTACTGGCAAAGAGGGGGAGCGCCTGGAACTCTCATACACTAATGGCAGAAGTAAAAAAATTATGACTATTTTTGAAACCAGGCAATGCTTTAATAATGTTAAACATAGACTTATCATATGGCCTAGCAATTACAGTCCTAGGTATTTACCCTAGAGAAATTAAAACATAGAGATCCAAAACATGTGTCTAAGAATGTTCATATCAACTTTATTCATAATAGCCCAAAGTGCAAACAATCTCCATGTTCATCAATAGGAGAGTGAATCACATTCATCAATAGGAGATGAATAAACAAATATTTATCAACAGGAGAGTGAATAAACAAATGTATTCTCACACAAATGTTTGACAAACATTATTTTCACAAACAAATGTATCCACCTGCAAAGTGGGAGACCTGGGTTCCATCTGATCCCTGGGTTGGGAAGATTCCCTCGAGAAGGGGAAGGCTACTCACTCCAGCATTCTGGCCTGAAGAATTCCACGGGCTGTATACACATGAGGTGACAAAGGGTCAGATATGACTGAGTAAGTTTCACTTCACTTCATTCACACACCAGACACTGGGACATGATTCCCATGGATCCCTTGTGTTTCCACATGTCTTATGAATAGAGGTGCTGACAGTTTTGCTCCAGACAATCTTCTTTAAAAAAAAAAAAAAAAAAACACTTGCACAGTAGATACCCTTGGAAAATATAATTTCTCCATCTGGAGCAGAAGGCAAATTTTTTGGAGTCCAGTATGATGAAGATAATGTCTCCTTCCAGGAACAAAGGTTGGGCAGATTTTCTTGAAGTCTCTTATTAAAGATTGAGGTTTTCTAAGCTTAGGGTTCCTCAGCTATGACTCAAGATTTACTATGTGTGGACATTTAGGTTGTTTTTACCTGTATAAGTTTATTGAGGCATAACTTACATGCAAAAATATCATATTTGATCTGGTACAAGCATGAATCCGAGGCAGCCTAACTTTTTAGCTTGCAAACAGGATAAAATCTCAGATTCTTCACAGTCCTTGCCAGTGGAATGCTGACCAGCAACAAAAAGGAAAGAATCACTGAGACCCACAGCAGTACAGATGAGTCTTGCAAACATTATGCTGCGTGAAAAAGCTGAGCCCGAATCAAGTATGATACTGTCTAATTTTATTTACTGAAAATTCTCCATCGAGCAGAATAAATCTGTATTAATAGAAATCACAATGGCAGTTGCCTGAGACAGGGAGTTTGGGGCATGTTGACAGAGGTAAAGGATGAAGGATTTTCCCAAGAGTCCAGTGGTTAAGAATTATCCTTGCAGTGCATGGGACACGGGTTCCGGGAACCAAGGTTCTGCGTGCTGCAGCACAGCTAAGGCCACGCGCTGCGGATACTAGGTGAGGAGGAGCCCCACAATGCGACTAAGGCCCGGTGCAGGCAAATAACCAAGTCTTTAAAAGGAGGTGAGGGGGAAGCTTTCTAGTGTGGTGGGAGTGGTGGAACTATTTTGTATCTTTGTTGTGTTTGCATGGATATATACATCTTTCAAAGTGCATCAAACAGTGTGCCCTAAAATGTATAATTTTGTTATATGTGAATTACGCCTCAGTAAAATTACATAGAAATAGTCTAAATATTTATCAACATGTGAACAGATATGCAAAATATGGTATATACATAAAATGGAATAATATTCAGCCTTGAAAAGGAATGAAATTCTGAAACATGCTAGAACATGGGTGTTCCTTGAAATCATTACACTACGTGAGAGAAGTCAGACATGAGAAGACAGTTACTGTGTGATTCCACTTCTTTGAGCTGTCTGGAATAGACAAATTCATAGACAGAAAGTAGAGCAGTGGTTATCCAGGGCTGTGGAGTTGTGGTCTAGTGGGTACAAGGTTTCAGTTTGGAAGGATGAAATAATTCTGGAGATGGAGGTGATGGTGTTGTACAACAGTGTGAACACACTTAATGCCACTTAACTGGACACTCAAAATGTTTAAAATGATAAATGTTATATCTAGTACATTTATATGTATTACAGTAGTGGTGTGAAAAAAAATAATCTCTCTCTCCAGTGGTGTGCTGCAAAATGTATAACAACCAGCTATGAGAGGGAAGCATATTGGTAGTATTCACTTTGATAGAAACACTCCCACAGTGATCCAGTTCAAGCAACAGTGTGATATCACTGAATGTAGAGTTTGGAAAAGATACAAACAACTGACTTTACAAAGTCAATAGGAGTTGGCTCAAAGACACTACTGTCTCTATCCAACCAACCGATTGTTAGTACACAGCAAATCCAGTAAAGAAAACACAACATAAAAGTTATAAAGAAAAAGGGAAAAAAATCACCCCACCACTACTTATAGGCAGTTGTCTGTATGCCAGCCAGGGAGGTCGATGGTTATTTGTGGGCTGATAACATACAGGAACAACAAAGTGCCAGTTCACTGATCCTGCAGGCTGGAAGGCATCAATTCTGGTTGGTTGGTACCCATTGCCACATCAGTTATTAAATCTTGTGGCTCTTATTCCTGGTGGTGACATCCAGAAAAGGAAAACTGTGGGACCTTCTTGAATCATGTAAGTTTAGCTACCAGTAGGTAACCCTTTAAAATTTTTATCGATCTTTACTGTCATCATATTCCCTTTGTTTTGGCACAAAATGCCTGCAAAAGTACAGGAGATACAAAATTTTGAAGCCATTTCCAGAAGATTTAGGCTGATTCTCGGTGCCAGTGACTCTCAGATAGGGTGTGCATGTAATTACTTGGAGTAATCTTCATTTTGAAAGAACTACAGGTGATTCTAATGCAGTTGGTTCACAGAACACATTTGGCAACATGGTTCGATGAGGTAGCTCTTTCCCTTCTCCCCTTTCATAATTTCACACCACAACCACATTGCTCTAAGATGCAAATTAGGGTAACTGATGTTATAAAACATGTCCCAATGTGTGTATAACAATGTCTGAAATGATTTTAAGAATATTCAGTATAGAAAAGGTGACATAAAATTGTGCTAATTCATTTTACTGTCATTGGTGAAACAAGTGTTATTCAAGCCTTTTGATGTGGCAGAAATATTTTAAGACAACCCCTTCTATTCTTTGAGCAGGAAATAAAATCTAGCAAACTGTGTATCCAGTAACCTTAGGGATGGTACTTGAGGCTTGATCTCTAAAAGATGTTGAGTCCAAAAGTTGAACCTAAATCTGCCTGTATTGTTCTGCCTTGAGTGAATCTTTCATGCAGGCTGTGATCAGCGCATTTAAAAGAGCAGAGATCTGAATTTTATTGAGATTTACCTTATGTTTTATTATTGTGGGCTTGCCAGGTGGCACTAGTGGTAAAGAACCCACCTGCCAATGCAGGTGATGTAAGAGGTGCTGATTGGATTTCTGGGTCAGGAAGATCGAGGAGGGTGTGGCAATCCACTCCAGTATTCTTGCCTGGAGAATCCTATAAACAGATGAACCTGGTGGGCTACAGTCCGTAGAGTCGCAAAGAGTCGGACACAACTGAAGCAACTTAGCATGCATGCATGTTTTATTAATAATGAATTTCTGTTTAGTAAATGTTTCATAGTTATGTGCCAGACTTGCTTTCCTTATAACATGGTGGCAAGGTTAAGAAGGCATCGTTAGTCTTCATCCAATCTAATTAATAAATGCTACATGAATCTACCAAAAAGAACCTTATGACTGTGCTTGAAAAGTTGGCTTAGTGTAGCTCTTTATAGGGTGTTTGGGGGAACACTAAACCCCAAGATGCTCATTTGAAGATAGAAGACCTGCAAAAAAAAAAAAAAAAAAAAAAAGAGAGAGAGAGAGAAGAGAAAGAAGACTTGCATGATTAAATAAACATAGGAAATGCTGCATAGGCGAATATTTTATTTTTTTAATTTAGTCCACCATTTACCAAAGTTATTGATTAAAGATTTTAAAATTTCATAAGAATAACATTTTGTGGAATATATATTTAGCAAAGAATTCTCCAGTGCTCTGGTGAAAATTTTAGCTGTGAAGGGGAACACAGGGATAGAGAGGCAAATTAATTTGTCATTCTTGACTTCAAACTTACATTAACCACATTTGTTTCCACTATTAAATGTAAAGAATTTGATGGATTTAACAACAGTCATCAAGGATAGTCAAAAGGTAACTTCCTCAGTGGTCTGGTGCAGCCAAAAATCAAATGGAGAATATACCTCAGGTGCCCGCTGCAACTCGAGAAAAACCATGAGGCTTCCCCCTCGCTACGAGATGAACCCCAATTCCCCAGCATTGCGTGAAGACCAATTCCATGTTCCCCATCAAACAAGAAAGGAGCCTTGACTTCCTCGATGGAACTCCAGAGAGGCCCCAAGAACACTGTCGCAAGTCTAGAGGGACCTGAGGTCACCGCAATCACACAAAAGAGCTCCATGTACCACAAATCAACTCGAGATGAGGCCTGATTCCCCTGCAATGGCTCCAGAGCTAGCAGGCGTTCCCCTGCAAACACAGCAAGTGGCTTGCCTTCCTTTAGGCAACTCCAGAGATTCCGCGAGAACACCATCCCAAGTCTAGAGGAACACGAGTTCAGCACAGCAACTAGAGAGAAGCTCCGTGTACAGCAAGTCATCTCGAGATGAGAGCTGATTCTCTGGCTTTGACTCAAGAGGAATGCCAACTTTCCACAAGCACCTCAAGAGGAGGCTTCTCTCAGCTCTAGTTATGTGAGAGGGACCCTGAGTTTGCTGCCTCAAGTGGAATGGACACCGAGATGCCGTGACTCGAGATAAGGCCGGATTTCCCTGCAGTGACCTGAATGCAAGCTCGTCTTTCATCTCACGAGATGAAGGGATGTCTGAATCCCCTGTGGAGACCCTAGAGAAAGCCCTAGTTCCACGTATCATCCCAACAGGAGGCCTCACACTCCTTTCAAAACTCGAGAGTCACGCGGAGGTCAATGCCTCAAAAGGAGACGATTCCTGACTCCTCTTGAAAATTGATAGGAATCCCAATATCCCTGTGGCAACTGGACAGGAACCCTGGGTCTCTCGCCTCACCTTGAGAGGGGTCCCTATTGCCCTATCAAGCCTCGATGAGAATACCGAGGTGTCCCTAACATCTAGGCAGGAGTCCTGACGTCACTGAACAACATGAGTTTTGAAGGGTCATTCCCGCCGTAACTCGAGAAGATACCCCAGGTCCCCACCACAACTCAAGAAAACCCAGGAGAATTCACCCTCGCCGTGAGATGAGGCCCAATTCCACTGCATCGCATGTAAAGCAATTCCGTGTTCCCCATAAAACAGGATATGAGCCTTGACTTCCGTGATGGAACTCCAGAGAGTCCCCAAGAACACTGTCGCAAGTGTAGAGGGACACTGAGGTCCCCGCAGCAACATGAAAGTGCTCCGAGTACCCAGATCAACTCGAGATGAGACCCGATTCCCCTGCACTGGCTCCAGAGCAATCCCGCTTTCCTCATCAAACTAGACAAGTGGCTTGACTTCCCTTAGGCAACTCCAGAGATTCCCCGAGAGCACCGTCCCAAGTCTAGAGGAACACCAAGTTCAGCACAGCAACTCGAGAAAAGCTCCGTGTACCCCAATACATTCGAGATGAGAGCTGATTCCCTGGCTTCGACTCAAGAGGAATGCCAACTTTCCACAAGCAGCTCAAGCGGAGGCTTTTCTCAGCTCTAGGTATGTGAGAGGGACCCTGAGTTTGCTGCCTCAAGTGGAATGGACACCGAGATGCCCTGACTCGAAATAAGGCTGGATTTCCCTGCAGTGACTTGAATGCAGGCTCGTCTTTCATCTCACAAGATGAAGAGATGTCTGAATCCCCTGTGGAGACCCTAAAGAAAGCCCTAGTTCCCCACCTCATCTCGACAGGAGGCCTTACATCCCTTTGACAACTCGAGAGGAACACGGAGTTCAATGCTTCAAAAGGAGACGATGCCTAACACCTCTTGAAAATTGATAGGAATAGCAATATCCCTGTGGCAACTGCAAAGGGAAGCTGGGTCAACACCTCACCTCGAGAGGCATCCCTATTGCCCTGCCAAGCCTCGAGGAGAATCCTGAGGTGTCCTTCAAAACTAGACAGGAGTCCTGTCGCCGCTCAACCAACACGGGTTTTGAAGGGCCATCCTCGCCGTAACCCAAGAACATACCCTAGGTCCCAGCCGCAACTCAACATAAACCATGAGACTTCCCCCTGGCCGCGAGGTGAGGCCCGATTCCCCTGCACTGAGTGCAGAGCAAATCCGTGTTCCCCATCAAACATGAAAGGAGGCTTCACTTCCTAGATGAAACTCCACATAGTCCCCAAGAACACTGCCAGAGGTCGAGAGGGACCCTGAGGTCACCGCAGCAAAACAAAAGAATTCGTGTAAATGAAATCAACTCGAGATGAGGCGCGATTGCCCTGCATTGGCTCCAGAGCCATCTCGCATTCCCCATCAAACATGACAAGTGGCTTGACTTCCTTTAGGCAACTCCAGAGATTCACCAAGAGTACCGTCCAATATCTAAAGGAACACAAAGTTCAGCACTGCAACTCGAGAAAAGCTCCCTGTACCCCCAAATCATCTCGAGTTGAGAGCTGCTTCCCTGGATTCAACTCAAGAGGAATGCCAACTGCCCACAAGTACCTCAAGAGGAGGCTTCTCTCAGTTATATGTATGTGAGATGGGCCCTGAGTTTGTGGCCTCAAGTGAAATGGACACCGAGATGTCCTGACTCGAAATAAGGCTGGATTTCCCTGCAGTGACTTGAATGCAGGCTCGTCTTTCATCTCACGAGATGAAGGGATGTCTGAATCCCCTGTGGTGACCCTAGAGAAAGCCCTAGTTCCTGGCCTCATCCCAACATGAGACCTCACATCCCTGTGAAAACTCGAGAGGCACACGGAGTTAAATGCTTCAAAAGGAGACGATGGCTGACTCTTCTTGAAAAATGATAGGAATCCCAAAATTCCTGTGGCCACTGCAAATGGAACCTGGGTTTCCCCTCTCACCTTGAGAGGCGTCCCTATTGCCCTCCCAAGCCCCGAGGAGAATCCCGAGGTGTCCCTCGCAACTAGACAGGAGTCCTGACATCACTGATCCAACCCGAGTTTTGAAGGGCCATCCTCGTCATAACACGAGAACATAATCCAGGTTCCCACCGCAACTCGAGAAAAACAATGACACTTTCCCCTCGCCACGAGATGAGGCCCGATTCCCCTGCACTGCATGCAGAGCAAGTCCGTGTTCCCCATCAAACAGGAAAGGAGCCTTGACTTCCTTGATGGCACTCCAGAGAGTCCCCAGGAACACTTTCACAAGTCTAGAGGGACCCTGAGGTCCCCGAAACAACATGAAAGCGCTCCATGTACTCCAAATCAACTCGAGATGAGGCCTGATTCCCCTGCACTGCATGCAGAGCAAGTCCATGTTCCCCATCAAACACGAAAAGAGCCTTGACTTCCTAGATGAAACTCCACATAGTCCCCAAGAACACTGTCACAGTTCTGCAGGGACACTGAAGTGACAGCAGCAGCACGAAAGAACTCGTTTAACTCAAATCAACTCTAGATGAGACCCGATTCCCCTGCATTGACTCCAGAGACATCCCTCATTCCCCATTAAACAGGGCAAATAGCCTGACTTCCTTTAGGCACCCCAGAGATTCACCGAGAGCACCGTCCCATATCTAGAGGAACACCAAGTTCAGCACAGCAACTTGACAAAAGCTCCGTGTACACCAAAACTTTTCGAGATGAGAGTTATGACACAGGAGGAATGGAAACTTTCCACAAGCACCTCAAGAGGAGGCTACTCTGAGCTATAGGTATGTGAGAGGGATCCTGAGTTTGCTGCCTCGTGTGGAATGGACACCGAAATGCCCTTACTCGAAATAAGGCCGGATTTCCCTGCAGTGACTTGAATGCAGTCTCGTCTATCATCTCACAAGAAGAAGGGATGTCTAAATCCCCTGTGGCTACCCTAGAGAAAGCCCAAGTTCCCTGCCTCATCTCGACAGGAGGCCTCACATCACTTTGAAACTTTGAGAGGCACGTGGAGTTCAATGCCTCAAAAGTAGATGATGCCTGCCTCCTCTTGAAAATTGATAGGAATCTCAATATCTCTGTGGCAACTGGAAAGGGACCCTGGGTCTCCACTTTACCTCGAGAGACTTCCCTATTGCCCTCCCAAGCCCCGAGGAGAATCCCGAGGTGTCCCTCGCAACTAGACAGGTGTCCTGACGTCGCTGACCCAACACAAGTTTTGAAGGTCCATCCCCACCGCAACTCAAGAACATACCCCAGGTTCCCACCGCAACTCGAGAAAAACCATGAGACATCCCCCTCGCCGTGAGATGAGGTCTGATTCCCCTGCATTGCATGCAGAGCATGTGTGTGTTCCCCATCATACTTGAAAAGAGTTTTGACTTCCTTGATGGAACTCCAGAGAGTCCCCAAGAACACTGTTACAAAGCTAGAGGGACCCTGCGGACTCCGCAGCAAAATGAAAGAGCTCGTGTACCCCAAATCAACTCGAGATGAGGCCCAATTCACCTGAATTGGGTCCAGAGCCATCACACGTTCCCCATCAAATAGAACATGCGGCTTGACCTCCTTTACGCAACTCCAGAGATTCCACGAGAACATCATTCCAAGTCCAGAGGAACACCAAGTTCTGCAGAGCAACTCGAGAAAAGCTCCATGTACCCCAAATCATCTCGAGATGAGAGCTGATTCGCTGAACTCGACTCAAAGGGAATTCCAACTTTCCACAAGCACCTCAAGAGGAGGCTTCTCTCAGCTATAAGTATCATAGTGGGACCCTGAGCTTGCTGCCTCAAGTGGAATGTACAATGAGATTCCCAGACTCGAAAAAAGGCCGGATTTCCCTGCAGTGACGTGAATGCAGGCTTGTCTTTCATCTCACAAGATGAAGGGATATCTGAATCCCCCGTGGAGACCCTAAAGAAAGCCCTTGTTCCCCGACTCATCTCGACAGGAGGCCACACATCCCTTTGACAACTCGAGAGGAGTGCAGACTTCAAGGCGTCAAAAGGAGACGACGCCTGACTCACCTTGAAAATTGATAGGGATCCCAATATCCCTCTGGCAACTGCGAAGGAAGTCTGGGTCTCCTGTCTCACCTCGAGAGGCGTCCCTATTGCCCTGCCAAGCCTCAAGGAGAATCCCGAGGTATCCCTGGCAATTAGACATGAGTCCTGAAGTCGCTGAACCAACATGAGTTTTGAAGGGCCATCCCCGCCGTAATACGAGAACATACCCCAGATTCCCGCTGAAAATCAAGAAAAACCATGAGACTTCCCCATCGCTGCGAGATGAAGCCCGATTGCAATGCTGCGTGCAGAGCAAGTCTGTGTTCCTCATTAAACACAAAAGGAGCCTTGACTTCCTTGATGGACCTCCAGAAAGTCCCCAAGAACACTATCACAAGTCTAGTGGGACCCTGAGGTCCCCGCAGCAACACAAAAGAGCATCGTGTACCCCAAATCGACTCGAGATGAGGTGTGATTCCCCTGCATTGCATGCAGACCACATCTGAGTTCCCCATCAAACACTAAAGGAGCCTTGACTTCCTAGATGAAATTCCACATAGTCCCAAAGAAGACTGGGGACTTCAGCACCTCACAAGTCTAGAGGTGCTGAGGCCACCACAGCAACACATAAGAGCTTCGTGTACTACAAATCAACTTGACATGAGGCCGGATTCCCCTCCATTGGCTCCAGAGCCATCGTGCATTCCCCATCAAACAGATCAAGTAGCTTGACTTCTTTTAGCAACCCCAGAGATTAACTGAGAGCACCGTCCCATATCTAGAGGAACACCAAGTTCAGCACAGCAACTCGACAAAAGCTCCGTGTACCACAAATCATCTCAAGATGAGAGCTGATTCCCTGGATTGGACTCAAGAGGAATGCCAGCGTTCCACAAGCAACTCAAGAGGAGGCTTCTCTCAGCTATATGTATGTGAAAGGGAACCTGATTTTGCTGCTTCAAGTGGAATGGACATCGAGAAGCCCTGATTCAAAATAAGGCCGGATTTCCCTGCATTGACTTGAATGCAGGCTCATCTTTCATCTCACATAAAGAAGGGATGTCTGAATCCCTTGTGGAGACCCTAGAGAAAGCACTAGTTCCCTGCCTTATCTCGACATGAGGCCTGACTTCCCTTTGAAAACTCGAGAGGCATTCGAAGTTCAATGCTTCAAAAGGAGACAAAGCCTGACTCCTTTTCAAAATTGATAGGAATCACGATATCCCTATGGCAACTGGACAGGAACCCTGGGTCTCTCGCCTCACTTCGAGAGGCATCCCTATTGCCCATGCAAGCCTCGAGGAGAATTCCGAGGTGTCCCTCGCAACTAGAGAGGAATCTTGACGTTGCTGATCCAACACAAGTTTTGAAGGTCCATCCTCGTCGTAACTAGAAAACATAACCCAGGTTCTTGCCGCAACTCGAGAAAAACCATGAGGCTTTCACCTGGCCGTGAGATGAGGCCTGAATCCCCTGCACTGCAGGCAGAGCACTTCCCTGTTCCCCATGAACACGAAAGGAGCCTTGACTTCCTTGATGGAACTCCAAAGAGTCCCCAGGAACACTGTCACTGGTATAGAGGGACACTGAGTTCCCCACAGCAACACGAAAGCGCTCTGTGTACTTCAAATCAACACGAGGTGAGGCTTGACTCCCCTGCATGGTCTCCAGAGCCATCCAGCATTCCCCATCAAACACGACAAGTGGCTTGTCTTCCTTTAGGCAACTCCAGAGTTTACCCGAGAACACCGTCCTAAGTATAGAGGAACACCACGTTCAGCACAGCAACTAGAAAACATCTCTGTGTACCTCAAATCATCTCGAGATGAGCGCTGATTCCCTGGCTTTGACTCAAGAGGAATGCCAGCTTTAAACAACACCTAAAGAGGAGGCTTCTCTCAGCTATAGGTATGTGAGAGGGACCCTGAGTTTGCTGCCTCAAGTGGCATGGACACTGAGAAGCCCTGACTCAAAATAAGGCCAGGTGTCCCTGCAGTGGCTTGAATGCAGGCTCATTTCTCATCTCACAAGATGAAGGGATGTCTGAATCCCCTGTGGAGACCCTAGAGAATACCCTAGTTCCCAGCCTCATCTTAAAAGGAGGCCTCACATCCCTTTGACAACTCGAGAGGAACACAGAGCAACATGTAAAGGCTCTGTGTACTCCAAAACAACTCGAGATGAGGCCCGATTCCCCTGCACTGCGTTCAGAGCAAGTCTGTGTTCCCCATCAAACACGAAAGGAGCTTTGACTTCCCTGATGGAAATCCAGAGAGTCCCCAGGAACACTGTCACAAGTTTCGAGGGTCCCTGAGGTCCCCGCAGCAACATGAAAATGCACGGTGTACTTGAAATCAACTCGAGATGAGGCCCGCTTCCCATGCACTGCATGCAAAGCAAGTCTGTGTTCCCCATAAAACACGAAAGGAGCCTTGACTTCCTTGATGGAAATCCAGAGAGTCCCCAGGAACACTTTGAAAAGTCTAGAGGGACCCTGAGAACCCCACAGCAACATGAAAGTGCACTGTGTGCTTCAAATCAACTCGAGATGAGGCCCGATTCCCCTGCATTAGCTCCAGAGCCATCACTCATTCCCCATCAAACACAACAAGTGGCTTGACTTCCTTTAGGCAACTCCAGAGATTACCTGAGAATACCGTCTCAAGACAAGAGGAATACCAAGTTCAGCACAGCAACTCGAGAAAATTCCGTGTACCCCAAATCATCTCGAGATGAGAGCTGATTCCCTGGCTTTGACTCAAGAGGAATGCCAACTTTCCACAAGCCCCTCAAGAGGAGGCTTCTTTCAGCTCTAGGTATGTGAGAGGGACCCTGAGTTTACTGCATCAAGTGGAATGGTTACCCAGATGCCATGACTCGAAATAAGGTTGGATTTCCCTGCAGTGACTTTAATGCAGGCTCGTCTTTCATCACACATGATGAAGTGATGTCTGAATCCCCTGTGGAGACCCTAGAGAAAACCCTAGTTCCCCGGCTCATCTCGACAGGAGGACTCACAGTCTTTAGAAACCTCCAGAGGCACATGGATTTAAATGCTTCAAAAGGAGAGCATGGCTGCCTCCTCTTGAAAATTGATAGGAATCCCCAAATTACTGTGGCAACTGGAATGGACCCTGGGTCTCCCCCCTCACCTCGAGAGGCATCCTTATTGCCCTACCAAGCCTCGAATAGAATCCCGAGTTGTCCCTTGCAGCTAGACAGGAGTCCTAATGTCACTGAATCAGCACGAGTTTGAAGGGCCATCCCAACCATAACTTGAGAACATAACTCAGGTTCCCGCCACAGCTCAAGAAAACCGTGAGAATTCCCCCTTGCCATGAGATGAGGCCCGATTCCCCTGCATTGCATGCAGAGCAAGTCCATGTTCCCCATCAAAAATGAAAGGAGCCTTGACTTCCTAGATGAAACTCCACATAGTCCCCAAGAACTGTGTCAGAAGTCTAAAGGGACCCTGAGGTCAGTGCAACAATAGGAAAGAGCACCGTGTACCACAAATCAACTCGAGATGAGGCCCGATTCCCCTGCACTGGCTCCAGAGCAATCCTGCATTCCTCATCAAAGAGCACAAGTGGCTTGACTTCTTTTGGGCAACTCCAAGATTCCCCGAGAACACCATCCCAAGTCTAGAGCAACACCAAGTTCAGCACAGCAACTCGAGAGAAGCTCCGTGTAGCCCAAATCATTTCGAGATGAGAGCAGATTCCCTGGCTTTGAAACAAGAGCAATGCCAACTTTCCACAAGCAGCTCAAGTGGAGGCTTTTCTCAGCTCTTGGTATGTGAGAGGCACCCTGAGTTTGCTGCTTCAAGTGGAATGGACACCGAGATGCCCTGACTCGAAATAAGGCCGGAATTCCCTGCAGTGACTTGAATGCCGGCTCATCCTTCATCTCAAAAGATGAAGGGATATCTGAATCCCCTATGAAGACCCTAGAGAAAGCCCTAGTTCCCCGCCTCATCTCGACAGGAGGCCTCACATCCCTTTGACAACACGAGTAGAACACGGAGTTCAGTGCTTCAAAAGTAGACAATGATTGAGTCCTCTTGAAAATTGACAGAAGTCCCAGTATCCGTGTGGCAACTTGAAAGGACACTGGGTCTCCCGCCTCACCTCGAGAGGCATCCCTATTGCCCTGCCAAGACTCGAGGACAATCCCGAGTTGTCCATCGCAACTAGACAGGAGTCCTGACGTAGCTGAAAAAACACGAGTTTTGACGGGCCATCCCCATCGTCACTTGAGAATATAACCCAGGTTCCCTCCACAACTCGAGAAAATCCATGAGACTTCCTGCTCGATGAGAGATGAGATCAGATTCCCCTGCACTGAGTGAAGAGCAATTCCGTGTTCCCCATCAAACATGAAAGGAGCCTTGACTTCCTTGATGGAACTCCAGAGAGTCCCCAAGAACACTGATAAATGTCTAGAGGAACCCTGAGGTCACCACAGCAACATGAAATAGTTCGGTGTACCCCAAATCAACTCGAGATGAGTCCAGATTCCCCTTCATTGGCTCCAGAGCCATCCAGCGTTCCCCATCAAACATGACAAGTGACTTGACTTCCTTTAAGCAACTCCAGAGATTCCCCGAGAACAACGTCCTGAGCATAGAGGAACACCACGTTCAGCACAGCAACTAGAAAACAGCTCCGTGTACCTCAAATCATCTCGAGATGAGACTTGATTCCCTGGCTTTGACTCAAGAGGAATGCCAGCTTTAAACAACACCTAAAGAGGAGGCTTCTGTCAGCTATAGGTACGTGAGTGGGACCCTGAGTTTGCTGCCTCAAGTGGAATGGACACCGAGATGCCCTGACTTGAAATAAGGCCGGATGTCCCTGCAGTGATTTGAATGCAGGATTGTCTTTCATCTCACAGATGAAGGGATGTTTGAATCCCCTGTGGAGACCCTAGAGAATACGCTAGTTCCCAGCCTCATCTCGACAGGAGGCCTCACATCCCTTTGACAACATGAGAGGCAAGCGGAGTTCAATGCTTCAAAAGGAGACGAAGCCTGACTCCTCTTGAAAACTGACAGGAGTCACAGTATGGCTCTGGCAACTGCAAAGGGAAACCTGGTGTCCCGCCTCACTTCGAGAGGCATCCCAATTGTCCTGCCAAGCCTCGAGAAGAATCCCAAGGTGTCCCTCGGAACTAGACAGGAGTCCTGATGTCGCTAAACAAACACGAGTTTTGAAGGGCCAACTCTGCCGTAACTCGAGAATATAACCCAGGTTCCACACCACAGCTCCAGAAAAACAATGAGACTTTCCCCTCACCGTGAGATGAGGCCCGATTCCCCTGCATTGTCTCCAGAGACATCACTCGTTCCCCATCAGACACAGAAAGTGACTTGATTTCCGTTAGGCTACTCCAGAGATTACCCGAGACTACCATCTCAAGACTAGAGGAACACCAAGTTCAGCACAGAAACTCGAGAAAAGCTCTGTGTACCCCAAATCATCTCGAGATGAGAGCTGATTCCCTGGCTTTGACTCAAGAGGGATGTCAACTTTACACAAGCACCTGACTAGGAGGCTTCTGTCAGGTATATGTATGTGAGAGGGACCCTGAGTTTGCTGCCTCAAGTGGAATGAACACCGAGATGCCCTGACTCATAATAAGGCCGGAATTCCCTGGAGTGACTTGAATCCAGGCTCGTCTTTCATCCAACAAGATGAAGGGATGTCTGAATCCCCTGTGGAGACCCTAGAGACAGCCCTAGTTCCCCGGCTCATCTCAACAGGAGGCCTCACATCCTTTTGAAACTCGAGAGGCACGTGGATTTAAATGCTTCAAAAGGGGAGTATCGCTCCCTCCTCTTGAAAATTGATAGGAATCCCAAAATTCCTGTGGCAACTGGAAAGGACCTTGGGTTGCCCCTCTCACATTGAGAGGCGTCCCTATTGCCCTGCCAAGCTTCGAGGAGAATCTCGATGTGTCCCTCACAACTAGACAGGAGTCCTGATATCACTGAACCAACACAAGTTTTGAAGGGCCATCCCAGCTGTAACTCGAGAATATAACCCAGTTTCCGCCACAACTCGAGAAAACCATGAGAATTCCCCCTCGCCGTGAGACGAGGCCTGATTCCCCTGCATTGCATGCAAAGCAAGTCGGTGTTCCCCATCAAACACGAAAGGAGCCTTGACTTCCTAGATGAAACTCCACATAGTCCCCAGTAACTCTGTCACATGTCTAGTGGGACCCTGAGGTCAACGCAGCAACATGAAATATCCCCGTTTACCTCAAATCAACTTGAGGTGAGGCATGATTTCCCTGCATTGGCTCTCGAGCAATCCAGCATTCCTCATCAAGCAGGACAAGTGGCTTGACATCTTTTAGGCAACTCCAGAGATTCCCTGAGAACACCGTCCCAAGTATAGAAGAACACCAAGTTCAGCACAGCAACTCGAGAAAAGCTCCGTGTACCCCAAATCATTTCGAGATGAGAGCTGATTTCCTGGCTTCGAATCAAGAGGAATGCCCACTTTCCACAGCAGCTCAAGCGGAGGCTTTTCTCAGCTCTAGGTATGTGAGAGGGACCCTCAGTTTGCTGCCTCAAGTGAAATGGACACCGAGATGCCCTGACTCGAAATAAGGCCGGAATTCCCTGCAGTGACTTCAGTGCAGGCTCGTCTTTCATCTCATCAGATGAAGGGATTCCTGAATCCCCTTGAAGACCCTATAGAAAGCCCTATTTCCCCACCTCATCTTGACATGTGGCCTCACATCCCTTTGACAACACGAATGGAAAGCGGATTTCAATGCTTCAAAAGTAGACGATGACTGAGTCCTCTTGAAAATTGACAGGAATCCCAGTATCCCTGTGGCAACTTGAAAGGACACTGGGTCTCCCACCTCACCTCGAGAGGGGTCCTCCTTATGGACTTGCCAAGTCTCGAAGTGAATCTCGAGTTGTCCCTCGCAACTAGACTGGAGGCCTGATGTCGCTGAACAAACACGCGTTATGAGGGGCCATCCCCTTCATCACTCGAGAATATAACCCAGGTTCCTTCCGCAACACGAGAAAGGCCATGAGACTTTCCACTCGAAGAGAGATGAGATCAAATTCCCCTGCATTGCGTGCAGAGCAATTCCATGTGCACCATCAAACATGAAAGGAGCCTTGACTTCCTTGATGGAACTCCAGAGAGTCCCCAAGAACACTGATACAAGTCTAGAGTGACCCTGAGGTCACCGCAGCAACACGAAAGTGCTCAGTGTACTGCAAATCAACGTGAGATGAGGCCAGATTACACTACATTGGCTCCAGAGCCATCCGGCGTTCCCCATCAAACACGACAAGTGGCTTGACTTCCTTTAGGCAACTCCAGAGATTCCCTGAAAACACTGTCCTAAGTATAGAGGAACACCACGTTCAGCACAGCAATTAGAAAACAGCTCCGTGTACCTCAAATCATCTCGAGATGAGAGTTGATTCCCTGGCTTCGAATCAAGAGGAATGCCAACTTTCCAGAACCCCCTCACGGGGAAGCTTCTCTCAGCTATAGGTACGTGAGAGGGACCCTGAGTTTGCTGCCTCAAGTGGAATGGACACCGAGATGCCGTGACTCGACATAAGGCCGGATTTCCCTGCAGTGACATGAATGCAGGCTTGTCTTTCATCTCAAAAGATGAAGGGATGTCTGAATCCCCTGTGGAGACCCTAGAGAAAGCCCTAGTTCCCCACCTCATTTCCACAGGAGGTCTCACATCCCTTTGACAACTCGAGAGGAACACGGAGTTCAATGCTTCAAAAGTAGACGATGACTGACTCCTCTTGAAAATTGACAGGAATCCCAGTATTGCTGTAACAACTTGAAAGTGACAGTGGGTTTCCCTACTCATCTCGAGAGGCATCCCTATTGACCAACCAAGTTTCGAGGAGAATCCCGAGGTGACCCTCACAACTAGACAGGCGTCCTGACATCATTGAACAAACAGGAGTTTTAAGAGTCCATCCCTGTCGTCACTCGAGAATATACCCCAGGTTCCCTCCGCAACTCGAGAAAAACCATGAGACTTCCCACTCGATGAGAGATGAGATCAGATTCCCCTGCATTGAGTGCAGAGCAAGTCCGTGTTCCCCATCAAACATGAAAGGAGCCTTGACGTCCTTGATGGAACTCTAGAGAGTCCCCAAGAACACTGATACAAGTCTAGAGGGACCCTGAGGTCCCCGCAGCAACATGAAAGCACTCCTTGTACTCCAAATCAACTCAAGATGAGGCCAGATTCCCCTTCATTGGCTCCAGAGCCATCTGGCGTTCCCCATCAAACACGACATGTGGCTTGACTTCCTTTAGGCAACTCCAGAGATTCCCCGAAAACACTGTCCTAAGTATAGAGGAACACCCTGTTCAGCACAGCAACTAGAAAACAGCTCCGTGTACCTCAAATCATCTCGAGATGAGACCTGATTTCCTGGCTTTGTCTCAAGAGGAATGCCAGGTTTAAACAACACCTAAAGAGGAGGCTTCTCTCAGCTATAGATATGTGAAAGGGACCCTGAGTTTGCTGCCTCACGTGGAATGGACACCAAGATGCCCTGGTTTGAAATAAGGCCGGATTTCCCTGCAGTGACTTGAATGCAGGTTCGTCTTTCATCTCATAAGAGGAAGGGACGTCTGAATCCCCTGTGGAGACCCTAGAGAATGCCCTAGTTCCCCGCCTCATTTTGACAGGAGGCCTCACATCCCTTTGACAACACGAGAGGCACGTGGAGTTCAATGCTTCAAAAGGAGATGAAACCTGTCTCCTCTTGAAAACTGACAGGAGTCACAGTATTGCTCTGGCAACTGCAAAGGCAAACTTGGTCTCCCCCCTCACCTTGAGAGGCGTCCGTATTGCATTGCAACATCTCGAGGAGAATCCTGATGTGTCTCTCCCAACAAGACAAGAGTCCTGACGTCACTGAACCTCACCCCAGACCCTGCACCTGGGGTCACTCCTCCAGTTTCCAAGGTGACTCCACCTGAAATATCCTGTGTCTGTAATCACATGTGCACATCTCCAGGATGACGCCACTTCCCAGACCCAGTACCTGTGGTCACGCTTCCACAATCTCCAGGGTGATCACAACACACTGGACCATGCACCTGGGGTCACATGTCCACAGTCTGCAGGGTGACATTCTCCCAAACCCTATATCTAGGATCACATATCTACAGTCCCCTGGGTGATCCCTCCCAGACACTGTATCTGGAGTCACACATCCACAGTCTCCACGGTGACCCCTTCCCAAGCCTTGCAACTGGGCTCACAATTCCACAGTCTCCAGGGTGAATTCCTTCTGACATTCCCCTGGGGTCACATATCCACATTCTTCAGGGTGACCAACCCAGTCCCTGTCCATGGGGTCACATATCAACAGTCTCCAGGGTGACACTCCTCCCCTGAATGCACATTTCAAGGGGAGCACAAAAAGCACACCCAAAATATGCACATTTGACAAAAGGGTTATTTTGGACAGATTAATTAAAAAAAAACAAAACAAAACAAAAGAAAAAAACAAACAGCCGCCCCAGGAGGATCTTTGAAAACCAAGTCGAAATTCCATTTTATGAAGTAGATTTACATTTGTTAAGGATATCTCCATCTTTAAGGACGTGTCCCTGTCTGGACCAGGAAATAGAGGATGGCTAAATATCAAGAATGGACTAAGTATCAAGACTGACTTGATATCACTAAATGACTTGACTAAATATCAAGAAGGTCTATGGAATGGACCTGGAAGTTAATCTGCATACCACCATGTCTTTGTTTACTGTGCTTCACCTAATAATCTCCCTTAAATAGCTTCTTCCATTCCTTGACCTCCTTCTTTCATTCTTAGCTGATGATAGCATTTAAGGTAAAGTCTTGGACCATTTCAGAAAGTGACAGTTTTCCCAGGTATCTTTCAACTATATAGGAGGTATGCATGTCATATATTAAACTTCTGATTGTTTTTCTCCAATCCATCTTCCTTTCATTATGAACATCTCAGTGAAGAACATTGAGGCTAGGGGGAAAATTATCTTTCCTCTCATCTAATGCAATAAAATAGCATTCAGAGATATAGAGGAATGAACCACAGACCAATTTAAAATAAAAATAAAGGAAAGCATGAATCTAACACTTACATTACTGAGTGAGGGAATCCAGCCTCAAGTGCTACACACTGTATGATCGTATAAGACATTCTAGCAAAGGTAAAACAGACATGATAAAGAGTTTATGGAATATATGGTTGAAATATTTCACATGGTACTTTAGTGAAGAATACCTGCCACTATGCATTTGTCTAAGCACATAGATTTCTGTTTTCAGAACACAAGTAATTTATTACCTATTCACATTTATTTATTTATGGTATGGAGTGCTAAAGACTGGAATGCAGAATTTAACAAAGAATATAACAGATTGAGAAATAAATGAAAAGCTTCAGACTTCCCTAGGGGCCCAGTGGTTAAGACTCCACGTTGCCAGTGCAGGAAATATGGGTTCAATTCCTGGTCAGGGACCTAAAACCCCACATGACGCGGCACAGCCAAAAGATTTAAAAGGAAGAAGAAAAATTTTAAAAGGCCACTCTCACTCTTAGGACAAAATTATCTGACCTAAGTTCACTGTGTAAATGAATGGAATCTGCAGGCCAAAGGCAAATGTACCATACATAAACAATGGGCTCTGTAAGTTCTTTCCACGGGGGTTTGTAGCTAACAGGACTGAAACTACCATATCAGTTATTGAAGGAGCAAGCCCTGAATTTGATAAGTGATGAGTAGTGGAAGCCAGGTTTCTTAGCATTGGAGTGGGAAGTTACAGGCAGACAAAAGGAGAAGGTTATAATACCTGTGTCATAAGAGATCAGGTTGGAGACATCATTATAAACTATCTTTAGCCTAATGCAGAAACATATAACTCCATGTGAAAATCTTCATAACCGTCTGTATGCATAGTCTGGATACATGCATGTGTATTTCCATGCATTGTCTGCTGAGATTATTAAGTTCCCACATACAAGTTTTTATTAATATGCTCTAACAAAAAGGGACAAGGACTCTTTAAATATGTGTCTGATACTAGGACTGAGACAATAAATATGTAAAGCAGCATAATCTTAAAATGTGAGAAAGAAGGACCAAAAAGCCCCATAAAAGCTGAATTATGTAAAATAAAAGCAGGAGAGTATGGAAAAAGCTCTCAATAGCCAAAGCTAGAATGAACTAAGCAGTCTAATTGGCTGGATTATAGCCAAAAGAAAGTGAAAGTGAAGTTGCTCAGTCGTGTCTGACTCTTTGCAACCCCATGGACTGTAAGCTATGAGGCGCCTCCATTCATGAAATTTTCCAGGCAAGAGTACTGGAGTGGGTTGCCATTTCCTTCTCCAGGGGATCTTCCCCACCCAGGGATTGAACCCAGGTATCCTGCATTGCAAGCATATGCTTTTACAGGCTGAGCCACCAGGGAAGCTCCCAAAAGTTTAAAATAATTTTCAGGTGTCCAAACTGGTAAAAAGTAAAAATTAGGTTTTATGAGTAATGTTGAATAAAAATCTCACACAGAAAGATTCTAAATAATTGATACAGACTCAGCTGTCCATCAAGTATATGAAGCTAACTCTCCTCTCCTCAAATGTGGGTCCTGCATTATGACTTCCTCCTTAATAAGGCACTCAGGATGGACGTGAGGAAAATCAACAATAAAGACAAATAACAAATGTTGGCGAAAATGTACGAAATTGAAACTCAAAACTTTACTTGTGGAGAGGTAAAATGGTGCAATCAATGTGTCCAAAACAAGCATTTTCTCGAAAACATAAAAATGTAATTATATCACTCAGTAGTGGCCACAGGACTGGAAAAGGTCAGTTTTCATTCCAATCCCAAAGAAAGGCAAAGCCAAAGAATGTTCCAACTGCCACACAGTTGCACTCATCTCACATGTTAACAAAGTAATGATCAAATTTCTCCAAGCCAGGCTTCAACAGTAAGTGAACCATGAATTTCTAGATGTTCAAGCTGGATTTAGAAAAGACAGAGGGACCAGAGATCAAATTGCCAACACCCGTTGCATCACTGAAAGAGCAAGAGAGAAAAACATCCAGAAAAATATTTACTTCTGCTTTGTTAACAATGCCAAAGCCTTTGACTCTGCAGATCACCACAAACTGTGGAAAATTCTGAAAGGTATGGGAATACCAGACTGCCTTACCTGCCTCCTGAGAAATCTGTATGCAGGTGAAGAAGCAACAATTAGAACTAGACATGGAACAATGGACTGGTTCCAAATCAGGAAAGGAGTACAGCACCCTGCTTATTTAACTTATATGCAGAGTATATCATGTGAAATCCCGGGTCTGGATGAGGCACAAACTGGAATCAAAATTGCCAGGAGAAATATCAATAATTTCAGATACACAGAGGACACCACTCTTATGGCAGAAAGCAAAGAAGAACTAAAGAGTCTCTTGATGAAAGTGAAAGAGGAGAGTGAAAAAGTTGGCTTAAAAATCAGTATTCAGAAAACTAAGATCATGGCATCTGGCCCCATCACTTCATGGCAAATAGATAGGAAAACAATGGAAATGGTGACAGAATTTATTGTGGGGGGGGGGGCTCAAAAATCACTGAAGATGGTGACTGCAGCCATGAAATTAAAAGACACCTGCTCCTCGGAATAAAAGTTATGACCAACCTAGACAGCATATTAAAAAGCAGAGACATTACCAACAAAGGTCCATGTACTCAAAGCTATGGTTGTTCCAATAGTCATGTATAGACGTTACAGCTGGACTACAAAGAAAACTGAGCACCGAAGAAGTGATGCTTTGGAACTGTGGTGTTGGAGAAGACTCTTGAGCATCACTTGGACTGCAAGGAGATCCAACAAGTCAATCCTAAGGGAAATCAACCCTGACTATTCATTGGAAGGACTGATGCTGAAGCTGAAACTGCAATACTTTGGCCACCTAATGTGAAGAACTGACTCATTGGAAAAGACCCTGATGCTGGGAAAGATTGAAGGCAGGAGCACAAGGGGATAACAGAGGATGAGATGGTTGATGGCATCACCAACTCGATAGACATGAGTTTGAGCAAGCTCTGGGAGTTGGTGATGGATAGGGGAGCCTGGTGGGCTGCAGTCCACGGGGTCACAAAGAGTCGGACATGAGTGAGTGACTGAACTGAAATATCATATGTTTTGGTAACTCCACTCCTAGATATACATCCAAAGAATTTAAAAGAGGTGCTCAAATATATACTTGTACACCAATATTTACAGCAGCAGTGTTCTTGATAATCCAAGTTAAAAACAATGAAAATGTCCACCAACAAGTGAATGGAAGAGCAAATAGGGCAGTTCCATCCATGAGATGCATTACTCTGCCATATAAAGGAATATAGTAAAATAATGCCACAGCTTCAGAAAATAGTAGGGGGCTTTACAAAAACTTAAACACAGAGTTAACATAGAATCCATCAATTCCGGTCCAGGTTATACACTCAAGATATTTAAAACCAAATACTGAAACAGATATTCAAACCCCATATTCATAGCAGCATTATTCATAGTAACCAAAAGGTGGCAGCAGCACAAGTGTTCAACAGATGACTGGATAAGCACGATGTAGTATATACACAGTGGGATCTGATTCAACCTTTAAAAACAAGATAACTCATACATGCTATAATGTAGATGAAACTTCAAGTCATTAGGTGAAGTGAAACAAGCCTGACACAAAAGGAAAAATGTTCTATGATTCCACTAGTATGAGATATCCATATAAGACAAATTCCAAGTAGAGTAAGATGGCCAGGGATTGGGGGTTATGAGTATTTAATGGTTACAGTGTCACTTCAGGAAAAGGGAAAGATTCTGGAGATGAATGGTGGGGAAATTTTTACAATGAGAGTGCAGTTAATGCTATAGAAGTTCATCCTTAAAATGACTCAAATAATAAATGTTGTTGTATGTTTGTAAGCACAGTGAAAAAAATGACACATGGCACAACATGGAAAAGCACTAAAAACATTCTCAGTGAAAGAAACCACACTGAAAAGCCACCCAGATCATAGTCATCTTGTCACTTTAAATCCATGAAGGTTTTTAACATGAGGGAAAGCCCCAGTGATGGCTCCAGAAAAAGAAAACTGCATTAGAATGAAGAAAGACAGTTGCACAAAGCTTGGGCAGCTGATGAAAGTTGAACTGGTCCTATGGATAGGATTGTAATGTGGAAACCATAATTATCCCCCATTTTGGGGTTGTGGGCTGGTTCCCTGGGAAAGTGACCATGTTTTGGGTAAAACACATTGCGGTATTTGGTGTGAATGTAGAAAACTTTGTACCACTATTTAAAGTAGACACGTTTGAAATTTTACTAGAAAGTAAGTTACTTTTCAATACAGCCATGTAAGTCACATGCCAGAAAATCAGAGATGACATCGAACATTGCAATAGAGGCCAAGAGTTAACCTAACTAAATTCAGCTAAAGTAGTTTGATGCTAATTGCCTTGTACTAGTCCACATGGTATTAAAAGGCACCATAGGAAGAGTATATTAGTAGACACCATGCCCTGGGTGCTGTGGATGACCAGATGGAACTGAAACTATTAGATGTCTTAATTCTAGTTTTCCACATAACACTACACCAAAGCAACTGTCAGAACTAAAAAGCGAATTCACAGACTTGCCTGGCAGTCCAGTAGTTAAGACTGCACTTCCACTGCAGGGGGTACAGGTTTGATCCTCGGTCAGAGAACTAAGATCCAACATGTCGAGCTGTGGGGCCAAGAAAAAGAAAAAAGAAAGTCAGCAGAACTGCAAGATCATTTGTGATTCTCTACACTAATAATGAACTATCAGAAAGAGAAATTAAGAAAATAATTCCTTTTACAATTGCATCCCCTCCCCCACATAACTAGAAATCTAACCAAGGACTTGAAAGACCTGAAAGCTAAAATCTACAAGACAATGATCAAAGAAACTAAATGGATACAAGTAAAAAGATATCCCATGCTTATGGGTGAAAATACCATTAAAATATCCATTCTAAACAAAGCAACGTACACATTCATGCAATCACTGCCAACATTTCAATGACATTTTTCACAGAAACAAAAGCAATCTTTACATCTGTGTGGAGCCACAAAGGAACCAGAAGAGCCAAAGGGATCCTGAGAAAGCAGAACAGGCTGGTGGCATGTCTATCCCTGACTTCAATCTAGAGTATGTACCTAAAGTCACCAGAAGACGTGTGGAATTGGCACAGAAATAGTCAAGAGAGCTCAGAAGTAAACCTACAGGTGCATGGTAATTAATTTACAAGAAAGGAACAAAAAATATATACGCGGGAAAGGACAGTCCCCCCCACCCCCCTCAATAAACCGTGCTGGGAAAAATGGAAACCACACACCAAGGAACAATATAGGACACCATCTTATACTACAGACAAAAACTGACTAAAATCCCACAACTTTCCACATCAAGCCCTAACAGTCTTGGGTCCTCTTAAGACAGACTTTCAGCAACAGCCACACACAGAAGCTTCTTCCCAATTTTCCTCACTTTTTCTTTCAGCAGCACATCGTTGCAGGAATCTTGAGGAAACCAGACTCCCGTCAGACTCAACTGAACCCCACAATGTCCCAAAGCTGAAGCACCAATGGGTTCTGAGGAGATCATGGGTCCTGAGGAAACTAGATTCCATCAGCCAAAACTAAACCCCATAATGCCCCAAAGCCAAAATACAATGGATCCTGTGGTGACCCATCTCCTGTCAGCCTGAACTGAACCCCACAATGTCACAAAGCTGAACCCCCATAAGGTCCTGAGGAGATCAAATTCTATCAGCCTGAATTGAACCCCACAATGCCCCAAAGCTGAAACCACATGGGTCTTGTGGTGACCCATCTCCTGTCAGCCTGAACTGAACCCCACAATGTCCCAAAGCTGAACACCCAGCAGGTCCTGAGGAGACCAGATTCCATCAACCTGAACTAAACCCCACAATGCCCCCAAACTGAAGCCCCAGTGGGTTCTGAGAAGACCAGATTCCATCTGCCTGACCTGAACCTCAGAGTATCCTGAAGCTGGGTCCTGAGGAGACCAGAGTGCTGTCAGTGGCCACCAACAGCCAGGTGCTCCAGCAGAGTGGGGAGTTCCCCCTGGGGTGAGGAGAGTGTCAGGGGGGCGGGCTCTTCATTATCATGAATAGGCATGATCAAGAAGGTTTGCAGGGGCCAGGGCAAGGACAAGGGAGATAAGCTCCAGCTCCGAGTATTCTAAGTCCCCACTTTCTGAGATTGCGTGACCTACATGATCCAGACTTTGCAAGGAGCAAGCTGAGTTACAGAGGCAGAAGGAGCAGGAGGTGATGTAAAATTTTAACGTTTCCTCTTCAGGTTCAGAAAGATGAAGCCCTCCCAGGTTCCCAGGTCCTTGTGCCCCAGTGACTGTGAGCTCTTCCTTCTGGGTGTATGACCAACCCCCACACTAAGTCCCCTCTATACCCATGGCCCTGGCCCAAGCCTAACCTCCCCCTCAGGCCCTGATGAAGCTCCCCGCCCCCATTGTGCATCTCACATCCCACCCCAACGTGGTCTTTTTGAAGCCTAAACAAGACCATCCTCCTCTCCTCCCTGTGATTCCCCTCACCTGATGAAGCCAGGTCTTCATCCCTTCCAGGTGACTCCAAGGGCCTCATTCTCTCCATGTGTGTGGCCGCTCTCTGTGCCCGTCTTTATGGGCATGTGGTGATCTCCTAAAATGAGGGTTATTTGACAGAGAGAGAATGGGGTAAATGGTGGCCACCAAAGATGTGTCCCCCCAGAACAGGGCCGTATCTGGGAAAAGAGTCTTTGTAGATGTAGTTAAGGATAGCAAGGTAAGGTCATCTAGGGTTAGGGTGACCTTCAATCCAACTGACAGACTCCTTCAAAGAGACGAAAGAGGACACAAAGGGGAAGCCTCTTAAAGGCAGAGGCAGAGATGGGAGGGAGGGGGCCACAAGCCCAGGGACCCCTGGAGCCCCTGAAGTTGGAAAAGGCAGGAATGATCCTGTCCTGGAGCCTCTGGAGGGACCTCAGCCCTGTGCCACCTTGATTTCCGGTGTCTGGTCTCCAGGACTGAGAGAGGATGAACTCCTGTTGTTTTAAACCACCCAGCATGTGATCATGTTAGAGAAGCCACAGAGCAGCCACACAGACCCTGCTCTGTAGGATCCTAGAAATGTGGGTCTCATTAAAGCAGATGAAGGGTGGATTACAGAACCCTTAAAATCAGCTCTGGACCCTCAGAAATGCTAAAGCAGTGGCTGGGCTCCAGAATGTTGAGGGGTCAAGTCTGAAGCCTGTGCCTAGGGGTACTGGGTGCACACGCCTCCCCGGGTTCTTACACCAGTACATGTGGTGTAACATCTCAGTCTTGATGGAGGACATTTAATATCAATGGCCACATTGCTAATTAAGAAGCCACGAGTTGCACAGGTGAAAGCCCAATTAGGGCACTTGCTTCAGGGATGAGCAATTCTGAAGATGGTCAGGGATGGGGACTTACTCATGTGTAGCCAGCCAGCAGCCCTTGCACATACCCCACCCCCTCCCCTCCCAAGGAGGGACCTCAGTGGGAAGCTGGGAGACTACACGGAGTCATCTCTAAGTAAATGCTGGCTGACCCCCAGGCTAGCCATTCCTGAACCTCATCCACCCTTCATAGATAAAACACTTGAATATGTGCAAGGACCTCACAGGCTGGAGAAAAGTGGAGCCACTCCAGCGACAGCATGCTTACTGACGTGGCTCCTGTAGGTCAGGCAGAATGGTCCTGGCCTGGGTGATCTGGAAGCTTTGCACTTTCCTACCTGAGTTACTCCTCCTGTGCTGCTCCCATTGCCTGTTTTCTTGCTTCCTCATTTCTGCCTGAGAAGATTTCCAACAGCAGGAACAGGTGACACAGCCCATCCTTAGGAAGTGACAGCTTAGCACCTCCTGCAGAAGGTCCAGCAGAGCCCAACACAGACCCAATCCCCCGAAACACTATGGGCCCTCACTCTCTCTTATCAAGCCAACCCTGCAAGATCTAAGCAGAAAGACAGCATCAGGTACAGCTGCAGGCACTTGAGGGGGTTTATATAGACCTCAACCCAGGCACACATCCAAAGGGCAGGCCAGTCAGGTCAGCCAATCTGCCCACCTGGGCTTGTGGTTTCAGAAAATGGGCCTCGTTGTCCTGGCCAGGGTTCCAGGAACAGGTGTGGGTCCTTTGGGTCAGGATGGATATGGGGCTGCTGCTCTGACTTGTTTTCTCATCTTCTTATCTGACCTATAAGTGGGAGAGGATTTCAGGAAGGTCTTCTTCTAATGAGAGGGACCCAGGGGTCAGGGAGAGGATGGGTGGTGGGTGGAGACAGACTCAGTGCCCAGGTGCTATGGGACCCTCTGGAAAACCTGCTGGAAGGAGGCTGCAACCAGTGAAGCCCAAGGTCACAAAACTATCCTGAAGCTGCTGTATGTTACCTCAGGTCCTCCTCTGAGGGTCTCAAGGTCAGATCTGTCCAACAGAGGAGCTGGGGGCTCTTTGCAGTGAGGGCTCTGTGAACAGCTCCTGGGTGCTGAGCCCTGCAGGATACCTGCCCAGGTGAGCCCCATATCCTGGGAGGCACCTGCCCATAAGAACCATGTATCCTGGGAGGGGCGAGTGAACAAGTATTCTCTCTGTGCAGTTATCACAGATTAGCTTAGTGACTCTCACGTGGGCAGTGCTGGAATTAGATGAGAACAAGCACATGTTGGGGGACGTTCCCTGAAACACCCCCAGGCCCATCCAGAGTGAAGAGTTCAGTAGGTGGGTACTGGTTGCTGTGCTGGGGTGGGAGGTTTCATGGGTGCCTCTTGTTTCTTCACCTGACACCACAGAGGCCTCTGCAGGACACAGAAGACAGCCTGCCCAGGGACGGTGTGAGCCCCTGGCGACCAGGCACGGGAAGTGAGAGGGAAGGACCAGGCTGAGGGGGCCTTTCTGCTCTGAGTTGGGAGTGGACAAGCAAGTGGTGAGTGTGATCTAGGAAAGTGGCTCTGGTGATGGGAGGCTTGTTGAGGCCGTCTGAGTACGAGTTGGAAAAGAATGTTCAGACATAGAGCATTTCAGAAGGGAGTGAGTTTGTATTAAGAACAAAGAGCAGAGATAAAGTGGGCACTGTGGGCTCAGGGGGCCAACCACCTGACAGACTAGGGAAAGTTGACTGATTTCCTGGGTTAAGAGCCAATTTTTACAGTTTCAAGGCAAAGAAAATTCCTACTGGAAGGTTGATATTAGGTGATTGGGTGGGGTACCATAGGGTGTTTACTGGAGTGGGCATCCTTGCCTGGTAGGGAGTCAGGAAGCTCATTAGCGATGATCAGGTGCTTTTGGCAACAGTTGCAAAGGGGGCCCAGTCCGATTCACAGGTGACCTTGGTTCTGGGGCCCACTTCTATGGCCTTGGTGTGAGGACTCCCAGTTGTGGCCTTGGGGAAGGAGTCACCTCAACAAGACTGACCCTGCTTCAGAGTAAAAGTTCCATCAAGTTTTCTCTGCAGGAGAGATCTAGTGATCCTAGATCTGTTTGGAAAAGTCTTGGACACTGCAGGGACACATACTGAGTGTGAAACTGGATATTGAACCTTGTTGGCAAAACTCACCTTTTCTCTCTGTTGGCATTAAAAGGGTGTGGGCTGACAGCTACCTGAGAATCCATCCAATTGACAATTTCCTATTTACAACATAAATGAGTTTGGTCAAATTATTTCTATTTCTATGCAAACAGGCAGCTTGCAACACCTTGTGGCAGGATCATTTCCAATAGATTGTCAACTAATCAAGGTAACAACATTATGACACTCAACACATTTAGATATAATTTCCTAAGCCTTTTTCTTGAGGGACAGACCCAATATGAGCTAGGAATGTGTTCAAAAGGCTCAGAAAGTGCAGGAAAATACACTGGCTATGACTGGAAATTAGGGTCTCTGTGCAAACCTGGAGTTCTGACATCTTACAATCTAGACAGTTCCTGATAGACAGATGCATGAAAAACACTCTACTTTTATGTTTTTCTTTCATCAAAGGAACATGGAGTTCCTAGCATTCTGTGTGCTGAGAGTAACTCACTGCTCTAAAATGCTTGCTTGGACTTCATTTTTCAGTAAGAACTTCCCCTGACTGTGTTACAGTCAGGACGGTCCCACACTCACAGGGAAAAAGCAAACTAGCATCCAAAGGTTTGTTCCATCAGGTTTTCTCTGTAGGAGAGATCCAGTGATCCTAGGTCTGTCTGGAAAATGCTTGGGTAGTGCATGGACACATACTGAGTGTGAAGCTGGATCCTGGACCTTGTTGGCTAAATCAGCATTTTCTTTCAGGTGGTCCTAAAATGGTGCAGAGTAGCAACTGCCTGAAGATCCATCCAATTGCTGTTTTCTTACTTGTGACAGCAATATCTTTGGTCAGACCTCTTGGATTTCTGCAGCAAACATGGGACTTTCAATTCCTTGCCACTGGATCATTTCCAATGGCAGGTAAACTCATTAGGTAACCAGACTCGATGGCATTCAGCACTCTCAGACACACTCCTACAGCCTGTTTCTTCATAGACAGCCCCAGGATGACCTAGGAATGGGTTCACTAGTATCAGAAATGTGAGCAAACATACTGGCTGTGACTCTGAAAATTAGGTGCTCTGTGCAAATCTGGAGTTTTAACATTTTAGAATCTAGACAGTTTCTGATAGATGTCTGAAATACACTCCTTTTTATTTTTTGCCTTTCATTCCTCAAAGAAACACAGATTTCACAGCATTATGTTTGCTGAGAGTGACAGACTGCTTGGAAATTCTTGCCTGGAAGTCATTTTGAAGTAACAATTTCCCCTCCCCTGTGTTACCATGGGAAATGCCCCCACACTAACAGAGAAAAGTAAACAAATGTCAAAACATCTGTTCCATGAATTCCCCTGTAGGAGGGATCCAGTGATCCTAAGTCTGTCTGGAAAATTCTTGGATAGTGCTTGGACACATGCTCAGTGTGAACCTGGATTCTGGACCTTGTTGGCAAATTAGAATTTTCTCTGTGTTGGCCACAGTAGGCTGGGGTTTAGCAACTCCTTGAAAATCAGTACACTTGCTCTTTTCCCACTAACGACAGCAATAGCTTTGGTCAAAACACTGGAATTGCTGAAGCAAGCAGGCAGCGTGCAACTCCTTGTGGCAAGATCATTTCCATTGGAATGCCAATTAAACTACTTAGAAACAGTATGGCACTCAGCTGTGTCAGACACACTCCTCCAGACTCTCTCCTCATGGTGTGTCCCAGTAAGATAGAGTACTGTGCTCATGAACCATGGAAAGTTCAGGGAAACTTACTGGCTGTGTCTCTGGAATTGAGGGCATCTGTGGAAGCGTGGTCTTCTCACATCTTAGAATCCAGACAGCAGTCATGGATAGAGAGATGCCTGAAAAGCACCCTATTCATTGCCGCTCATTCCACGAGTGAACACAGGTGTCCCAGCATTCTGTTTGCTGAGAGTAACCCGCTAAGTGGAAACCCTTGCCTGGAAGTCATTTTTAAGTAAAAATTTCCCCTCACGTGTGTTACACTAGGGAAGGCTCCCACACTCACAGGGAAAAGCAAGCAAACATCAAAATGTCTCTTCCATCAATTTTTCTCTGTCAGAAGGATCCAATGGCCCCAGGTCTCTCTGGAAATTTCTTGGATACTGCAAGGGAAACATACTGACTGTGAACCTGAATATTTGACCTTCTTGGCAAAATTAGCATTGTCTCTCTTTTGGCACTAACAGGATGTGCGCTGGCAGCTGCCTGAAAATCCATCCAATTGATATTTTCCTACTTCTGACATCAATAGGTTTGGTCAAATCTTTCAGGTTTCTGACACAAGCAGGTGGCTTGCAACCCCATCGAGCTGGATCATTTCCATTAAAATGTCAAATAATCTAGGTAACAACAGTATGGCTCTCAGCAATCTTAGATAATTTCACAGCCAGTTTCCTCTGAATCAGACCCAATAGGAGCCAGGAATGTCTTCATGAGGCTCTGAAAGTGCAATGAAATATACTGGCTATGACTTTGGAAATTAGGCCCTGTGTGCAAACCTGGAGTTCTCACATCTTAGACTTTAGATAGTTCCTGACAGATAGATGCCTGAAAAACACCCACTTTTATGTCTTTCATGCATTTAAGTAACATAGTTATCCCAGATTTCTGTGTGATGAGAGTAACACACTGGTTGAAAATCCTTGCTTGAAGGTGATTTTTCAGTAACAATTTCCCATGACTGTGTTACTGTAGGGAAGACCCCCAAACTCACAGGAAAAAGAAAACAACCAACCAAATGTCTATTCTATAAAGTTTTCTCTTTAGGAGAGATCCAATGATCCTCTGCCTGTCTGGAAAATTCTTGGATACTACAGGGGCACATACTGAGTGTGAATCTGCATCCTTGAATCTGTTGGCAAAATTAGCAAATTTTGTCGGTTGGATCTAAAAGAGTGCGGCCTTAGCAACTGCCTGAAGATTCATCCAATTGGTCTCTTCCTAATAATGACAGTGATAACATTGGTCAAACCTTTGAGGTTTCTAAAGCAAGCAGGCGGCTCACTACTCCAATCTGCTGGCCCATTTCCAGTGTAATGTCACCTCATCTAGTTAAGCACTGTATGGCACCCAGCCCTCTCAGACATACTCCTGCATCCTGTTTCCTCATGGGCAGGCCCAGTTTGAATAAGGAATGTGTTTAAAGCCTTGGAAGGTGCAGGGAAACACAGTACCCTAACTCTGGAAGTTAGGACCCTGGGAAAGCCTTGAAGTCTCATGCCTTGAGTTCTAGACAGTTCCTGATAGATAGAGGCCTAAAAATACACTCCGTATGGATGCCTTTCCGTCCTCGAAGGAACATAGCTTTCCCAACATTCTGTGTGCTGAGAGTCACACGGTGCTTGAAAACACTTGCTTGTAGGCCATTGGTCAGTAGAAAATTCCCCTGAAGGTGCAATGGTAGGGAAGGCTCCCACACTCACTGGGAAAGGCAAACCAACATCCAAACGTGTACTCCATAACATTTTGTCTTTAGGTGCCATCAAGTGAGCCTAGGTCTGTCTGGAGAATTCGTGGGTATTGTGGGGACACATCATGAGTGTGAACTTGTATATATGAACTTGGTGGCAAAATTCTCATTTTCATCTCCCACACTCATTTTGGGACCACATTGGTTCTAAAATGGTGCAGTGTAGCAAATCCTTGAAAATCCATCCAATTGCTGTTTTCTTACTTTTGACAGTGATAGATTTGTCCACCCTTTGGAATTTCTGAAGCAAGCAGGTTGCTCACCACTCCAGCCACTAACTGATTTCCATTGTACTGGCACCTCATGCATGTAAGCACAGTATGCTGCCCAACACACTCGGATACACTCGTGCAGCCTGTTTCTTCAGGAGCAGTCCCAGTATATACTTGGAAAGTGTTTACAAGGCTTGAAAAGTTCATGGAAACACACTGCCCTGACTCTGGGTGTTAGGATCCCTAGGAAAGACTGAAGGTCTCACGACTTAGAATGTAGACAGCTCCTGATAGATAGAGGGCTGAAAGCACTCTCTGTTGATGCATTTCTTTTCTTGATGGAACATAACTTTCCAAACATTTTGTGTGCAGAGAGACACACACGGCTTGAATATGCTGGCATGGAGGTCATTTTTCAGTAGCACTTTCCCCTGATGGTGTGACCATGGGGATGCCACACTCTCCATTTTTAGAGAAAGACAAATTAGCATTCAAACGTCTGTTCCATCACATTTTCTCAGTAGGATCGATCCACTGAGGCTAGTTCTGTCTGGAAACTTTGTGGATACTGCATGGAGACATCCTGAGTCTGGACATGGATACCGGATTTTTGGGGCAAAAATAATATTTTTTCTCTTGATTTGGGAAAATGCTACGGCCTTGCAACTGCTTGGAAATCCATCCAATTGCTGTTTTCTTCCTTCTGACAATGATAGCTTTGGTCCATCCTTTGGGATTTCTGAATCAAGCAGGCGACTCACCACTCCTACCCTCTGGCCCATTCCCAGAGGAATGTCATCTCATCTAGGTAAGCACAGTATTGGTACCATACAATCTCAGACACTCTCCTACAGTCTGTTTCCTCATGGGCCATCCCTATATGAGCTAGGATGTCTTTGGGAGGCTTGGAAGGTGTAGGAAAAATAGTGCCTTGACTCTGGTAGTTAGGTCCCCTGGACAAGCCTGGAGGTCAATGTTAGATTCTAGACAGTTCCTAATAGATATAGGCCTAATAACACACTCTCTGTTGATGCCTTTTCTTCCTTGAAGAAACATACTTTTCCCTGCATTCTCTGTGCTGGGGATCACACACTGCTTGAGAACGCTCTTTGGAGGTCATTTTTCAGTAGAAACTTCCTCTGACAGTGTAACCTTAGGGAAGGCCCCCACACTCACTGGAAAAGGCAAACCAACATCCAAACTTCTGTTGCATCACATTTTGTCTCTAGGAGTGATCCAGAGAGCCTAGGTCTGTCTGGAAAATCGTGTATACTGCAGGACCACATCCTAAGTGTGAACCTGGATACTGGAACTGGTGGCACAATTCACATTTCTCTTTTGGTTTGTCCTAAAACTGTGTGGCCTGGCACCTGCTTGAAAATCCATCTAATTGCTGTTTTCTTACTTTGAAGAGCAATAACTTTGGTTCACCCTTTGGGATTTCTGAAGCAAGCAAGGAGATCACCACTCCTAGTCATGGGCCTATTTCCAGTGGAATGTCACTTTATCTAAGTAAGCACATAATGGCCCTTCTGTATACTCAGACACACGCCCACAGTCTGTGTCCTCATGGACAGTCCCAGTGTGACCTAGGAATATGTTTACAAAGCATTAAAAGGGCAAGGAAGACACTGCCCTGACTCTGGAAGTTCCATTCTCTGGGAAGGCTGGAGGGCTCTTGTTAGAATCAAGACAGTTCTTCATAGATAGAGGCCTGAAAACACACTCTCTGTTGATACCCTTCCTTCCTCGAAGAAACAGTACTTTCCCAGTGTTCTGTGAATTGAGAGTCACACATTGCTTGAAACCGTTTGCTTGCAGGTCATTTTTCAGTAGCAATTTCTTGTGATGTTGTGACAGTAAGGATGTCCTCTACACTCACAGGGTAAGGCAATCCAAGATCCAAACATCTGTTCCATCACATTTTCTCTATCAGAGCAGCCAGTGAGCCTAGGTCTTTGTGAAATATGGGTAGATACAGCAGAGACACCTCCTGAGTCTGACAGTGGATACCGGAACTTGATGGTCAAATTTGCAACTGCTAGAAAATCCATACAATTGCTTTTATTTTTTTTAATTTCTAACAGTGCTCACTTTTGACCCACCTTTGGGATTTCAGAAGCAAGAAGGCAGCTCGCAAGTGCTGCTGATGGCCTATTTACAATGGAATGTCACCTCACCTGGGTAACAACAGCATGGCACCCTGCAGTCTGAACACATTCCTGCAGCCTGTTTCCTCATGGGCAGTTCTGGGATGATGTAGGAAGGTGGTTAAAAGCCTGGGTTAGTGCAGGGAAACACACTGCCCTGACTCTGCAAGTTAGGTCCTCAGGGTAAGACTGGAGGTCTCACATCTTAGAAATCTAGACAATTCTTGATAGATAAAGGACTGAAAATTCATTCTCTGCTGATGCCTGTCTTTCCTTGAAGGAACATTGTTTTCCCAACATTCTGCTTCCTGAGTGTCACACACTTGCTTGGAGGTCATTTATCACTAAGAATTTCCCCTGAAGATGTGACTGGAGGGAAAGCCCCACAAACACAGTAAAAGGGAACCACATTCAAATGTCTGTTCCATCACGTTTGCTCTGTAGGTGAGATATAGTGAGCCTAGTCCTATCTGGAAAATTCTTGGATACTGCAGGGACACATCATGAATGTGAATCTTGATAGCAGATCTTGGTGGCAAAATTTGCATTATCCTCTCCATTGGGCTTAAAACGTTGTGGCCTAACAACTGCTTGAAAGTTCATTTAATATCTGTTTTCTTACTTCTGACAATGATAGCTTTGTTCCAGCTTTCTGGATTTCTGAAGCAACAGGCGGTTCATAACTCCTAGTCCCTGGCCCATTTCCAGTGGAATGTCAGTTCATTTGGTAAGGGCAGAATGACACACAGCACACACGGACACTCTTCCATCGCCTGTTTCATCATGGACATTCCTGAGTGATCTTGGAATGTGCTTACAAGGCTCAAAATTTGCAGGGAAACACTGCCCAGACTCTGGAAGATGGGTCCTCTGGACAAGCCTGGAGATCTCACATCTTAGAATATAGACAGATCCTGATAGATAGAGGCCTGAAAACACACTCTCTATTGATGCCTTTCCTTCCTCAAATGAACGTAGCTTTCCCAGCATTCTGTGTGCTGAGAGTCACATACTGCTTGAAAATGCTTGCCTGGAAGTTGTTTTTCAGTAGCAATTTCCCTTGATGGTTTGACCATAGGGAAGTCCACCACACTCACAGGAAAAGGCAAAACATCATCCAAACGTCTGTTCCATCATGTTTCTCTGTAGGAGAGATCCTAGGGTTAGGGTTAGGGTTAGGGTTAGCCTAGGTCTGTCTTGAAAATTCTTCAGTGCTGTGGGGACACATCCTGCGTGTGAACCTGGGTAATGGACCTTGGTGGCAAATTTCGCATTTTCCTCTAGGTTGGCCCTAAAATGTTGGGAAAGCAATGGCCCTTTGAGTAAGGAAAGGCGTCACCAGAGAGTGTGTTTCCAGGCCTCTATCTATTAGGAACTGTCTAGATTGTAAGACGTGAGACCTCCAGTCTTGCCCAGATGACCTAACATCCCGAGTCAGGGGATATGTTTCCATACAATCTCTGAGCCTTGTAAATACATTCCTAGGTCATACCAGGACTGCCAAGGAGGAAACAGGCTGTCAGAGTGTGTCTGAGAGAGCTGGGTGCCATGTGGTGCTACCTATATTATGTGACATTTCACAGGAAAGGGACCACCAGATAGAAGTGGCAAGCAGACTGCTTGCTTCAGAAATTACATGGGTGAACCATATCTGTCACTGTCAGAAATAAGAAAACAAGTACTGGATGGATATTTAAGCAGTGGCTATGCCAAACCATTTTAGTGCCAACTGAGAGAAAAAGGTGAATTTTGTCCTGTATTCAGGTTCACACTCAGGATGTGACCCCACAGGATCCAAACTTTTCCAGATAGACCTGGGTTCACTGGACCTCTCTAACAGAGAAAACGTGATGGAACAGGTATTTGGATGCTTGCTTGTCTTGTGATTGTGGGCGCTTCCCTACTGTCACAGTCTCAGGGGAAATTGCCACTGAAAAATGAACTCCAAGCAAATGTTTTCAAGCAGTGTGTGACTCTCAGCACACAGTACATTGGGAAAGTTATGTTCCTTCAATGAAGGAAAGGCATCAACAGAGAGTGTGTTTTTTATAGCAGGAACTGTTCAGCTTCTAAGATGTGAGAGCTCAGGCCTGATTAAAGGACCTAAGTTCCAGAGTCAGGACAGTGTGTCTTGCTGCACTTTCTGAGACTTCTAAATGCATTCCTAGGGCATACCAGGTCTGCTCCTAAGCAATGATGCTGAGGGAGTGTATCAGACTGTGCTGGGTGAAATACTGTGGTCACATAGATGAGGTGTCATTCCACTGGAAATGGGCCTGCAGCTAGGAGTTGCAAGTCATTCACATGCTTCAAAAATCCCAAAGGGTGAACCAAAGCTAGCATTGTCAGAAGGAAGAAAACAACATTCAGATGGAATTTCAAGCAGTTGCTCGGCGGCACTCTTTTAGGGCCAAGTGAGAGAAAAATGCATATTTTAACACCAACGTCTGGTATCCAGATTCAAACATAGGTGTTTCCCCGCAGTGTCCACGGATTTTCTAAATAGACTTATATTGATGAATGGCCCCACCAAGAAAACGTGATTGAACAGATGTTTGGAAGTGCTTTTGAACTTACCTGTGAGTGTGGCGCCTTCCCTACAGTCACACCTCCAGGGGAAATTGCTAATGAAAAATGACCTCCAACAAGCGTTTTCAAGGAGTGTGTGACACTCAGCACACAGAATGTTGAGAAAGCTATATTCCTTTGAGGAAGGAAAGGCATCTCGAGAGAATATGTTATCAGGCCTCTACCTGTCATGAACTGTCTAGATTCAAACATGTGAGTCCTCCAAGTTTCCCAGAGGACCTAAATACCAGAGTCAGGGCAGTGTGTTTCCCACCACTTTCTGAGATTTGTAAACACATTCCTAGGTCAAACCAGATCTGACCATAAAATTCATGCTGCAAGAGTGTGTCTCAGCGTGCTGGGTGACATATTGTGCTAACCTAGATGAGATGACATCTCCCTGGAAAGGGGCCAGTGGCTTGGAGTGGAGAGCCTCCTGCTTGATTCATAAATCCCAAAGGGTGCACCAACACTATCACTGTCAGAAGTAAGAAAACAGCAATTAGATGCATTTTCAGGCAGTAACTAGGTTTAACCGTTTTAGGGCCAACTGAGAAAACAATGGAAATTTTGCTGCCAAGGTCCAGTATCCAGGTTCAAACATAGGGTGTGTAGGAACAGTATCCATGAGCATTCTAGACAGTTAGGTTGAATGGATTGCTCCTATCAAGAAAACGTGATTGAGCAGACGTCTGGATGATCCTTTGCCTTTTCCTGTGGGTGTGGCGGTCTTCCCTAAGGTCACAACATCAGGGGAAGTTGCTACTGAAAAATTACTTCTAGCAAGCCTTTTCAAGCAGTTTGTGACTCTGAGCACACAAAAAGCTGGGAAAATTATGTTCCATCCAGGAAGGTAAGGCATCAACAGAGAGTGTTTTATCAGGCCTCTGTGTATCACAAACTGTATAGACTCAAAGATGTGAGACTTCCAGGTTTGCCCTGAGGACCCAAATTCCAGAGTCAGAGCATTGTATTTCCCTACACTTTCTGAGATTGCATCCAAGTACCATATTTTGGACTCGATTGTTGACCATGATGGCTACTCCATTTCTTTTAAGCGGTTCCTGCCCACAGTAGTAGATATAATGGTCATCTGAGTTAAATTCACCCATTCCTGTCCATTATAATTTGCTGATTCCTAGAATGTCGACATTCACTCTTGCCACATCCTGTTTGACCACTTCCAATTTGCCTTGATTCAAGGACCTAACATTCCAGGTTCCTATGCGATATTGCTCTTTACAGCATTGGACCTTGCTTCTATCACCAGTCACATCCACAACTGGGTATTGTTTTTGCTTTGGCTCCATCCCTTCATTCTTTCTGGAGTTATTTCTCCACTGAACTCCAGTAGGATATTGGACACCTACCGACCTGGGGAGTTCCTCTTTCAGTATCCTATCATTTTTCCTTTTCATACTGTTCATGGGGTCCTCAAGGCAAGAATACTGAAGTGGTTTGCCATTCCCTTCTCCAGTGGACTACATTCTGTCAGACCTGTCCACCATGACCCGTCCGTCTTGGGTGGCTCCACACGTCATGGCTTAATTTCATTGAGTTAGACAAGGTTATGGTCCATGTGATCAGATTGGCTAGTTTTCTGTGATTATGATTTCAGTGTCTGCCCTTTGATGCCCTCTCACAACACCTACCATCTTATTTGAGTTTCTCTTACCTTGGACGTGGGGTATCTCTTTACAGCTGCTCCAGCAAAGCACAGCCACTCCTCCTTACCTTGGACAATGGGTATCTCCTCAGGCCGCCCCTCCTGACCTTGAATGTGGAGTAACTCCTCTCGGTCCTCCTGCACCCGTGCAGCTGCTGCTCTGTGGACGTGGGATTGCTCCTCTTGGCCACAGCCCCTGACCTTGGGCATGGGGTAGCTCATCTCAGCCACATCCCCTGACCTCAGGCATGAGGTAGCTCCTCTCGGCCGCTGCCCCTGGTCTCGGACATGGGGTGGCTCCCCTCAGCCACTACCTCTGACCTTGGGCGAGAGATAGCTCCTCATGGCCATGCTTCTGCATGGTCCATCACAGCCTGCACCATTTGAATGCCGAGTTCCAAAGAATAGCAAGGAGAGATAAGAAAGCCTTACTCTGATCAATGCAAAGAAATGGAGAATAACAACAGAATGGGAAAGACTAGAGATCTCTTCAAGAAAATTAGAGATACCAAAGGAACATTCCATGCGAAGATTGGGTTCAATAAAGGACAGAAATGCTATGCATCTAACAGAAGCAGAAGCTGTTAAGAAGAGGTGGCAAGAATACACAGAACAACTGTACAAAAAAAGATCTTCATGACCCAGATAATTATGATGGCGTGATCAGTCACCTAGAGCCAGACATCCTGGAATGTGAGGTCAAGTGGGCCTTAGAAAGCATCACTACAAACAAAACTAGTGGAGGTGATGGAATTCCAGTTAAGCTATTTCAAATCCTAAAAGATGATGCTGTGAAAGTGCTGTACTCAATAGGTCAGCAAATTTGGAAAACTCAGCAGTGGCCACATGACTGGAAAAGATCAGTTTTCATTCCAATTCCAAAGAAAGGCAATAACAAAGAATGCTCAAACTACTGCACAATTGCATTCATCTCACACGCTAGTAAAGTAATGCTCAAAATTCTCCAAGCCAGGCTTCAGCAATACATGAGCCGTGAACTTCCAGATGTTCAAGCTGGTTTTAGAAAAGGCAGAGGAACCAGAGATCAAACTGCCAACATCTGCTGGATCATTGAAAAAGCAAGAGAGTCCCAGAAAACATATATTTCTGCTATATTGACTACGCCAAAGCCTTTGATTGTGTGTATCACAATAAACTGTGGAAAATTCTGAAAGAGATGGGACTACCAGACCACCTGACCTGTCTCTTGAGAAACCTATGTGCAAGTCAGGAAGCAACAGTTAGAACTGGACATGGAACAACAGATTGGTTCCAAATAGGAAAAGGAGTATGTCAAGGCTGTATATTGTCTCCCTGCTTATTTAACTTATATGCCGAGTACATCATGAGAAACACTGGGTTGGAAGAAGCACAAGCTGGAATCAAGACTGCCAGGAAAAACATCAGTAACCTCAGATATGCATATGATACCACCCTTATGGCAGAAAGTGAAGAGGAACTAAAAAACCTCTTGATGAAAGTGAAAGAGGAGAGTGAAAAAGTTGGCTTACAGCTCAATATTCAGAAAACTAAGATCATGGCATCTGGTCCCATCACTTCATGAGAAAGAGATTGGGAAACAGTAGAAACAGTGTCATACTTTATTTTTGGGGGCTCCAAAATCACTGCAGATGGTGACTGCAGCCATGAAATTAGAAGATGCTTACTTCTTGGAAGGGTTAAGACCAACCTAGATAGCATATTAAAAAGTGGAGACATTTCTTTGCCAACAAAGCTCCATCTGGTCAAGGCTATGGTTTATCCAGTGGTCATGTATGGATGTACGAGTTGGACTGTGAAGAAAGCTGAGCACTGAAGAATTGATGCTTTTGAACTGTGGTGTTGGAGAAGACTCTTGAGAGTCCCTTGGACTGCAAGGACATCCAACCAGTCCATCCTAAAGGAGATCAGTCCTGGGTGTTCATTGGAAAGACTGATGCTGAAACTGAAACTCCAGTACTTTGGCCACCTGATGTGAAGAGTTGACTCATTGGAAAAGACCCTGATGCTGGGAGGGCTTGGGGGCAGGAGGAGAAGAGGATGACAGAGGATGAGATGGCTGGATGTCATCACCAACTCGATGGTCATGAGTTTGTGTAAGCTCCGGGAGTTGGTGATGGACAGGGAGGCCTGGTGTGCTTCGATTCATGGGGTCCCAAAGAGTCGAATACAGCTGAGCATCTGAACGGAACTGAACTCTTTCTGAGCATTGTAAACACATTCCTAGGTCATACCAGAAGTGCCCTTAAGAAAAAACAGGCTGCAGGAAGATTTCTGAGATTGCTGGGTGCCATGCTGCACTTACCAAGATGATGTAGCATTCCACTGTAATTGGGCGAGCGGCTACGAGTTGCTAGCTGCTTACTTGCTTCTGAAATCCCAAAGGGTGTACCAAGTGATCACTGCCAGAAGTAAGAAACCACCAGCTAAATGCATTTCCAGGTAGTTGTTATGCTCTACTGTTTTTGGCCAACTGAGAGAGAAAGGTGAATTTTGCCACCAAGGTCCACTGTCCATGTTCACACCTAGGATGTGTCCACTCAGGATCCAAGAATTTCCCAGACAGACCTAGGCACACTGAATCTCCACTACAGAGAAAACATGATGGAACTGACCTTTGGTTGTTGCTTTTCCTTTTCCTGTGAGTTTGGTGGCCTTCCCTATGGTCACACTATCAGGAGCAATTGCTAATGAAAAAGGACTTCCAACAAGTGTTTTCAAGCAGTATGTGACTCTATGGACATGGAATACTGGAAACCTACGTTCCATTGAGGAAGGAAATGTGTGTTTTCAAGAATCTGTCTATTAGGAACTGTCTAGCTTCAAAGATGTGAATTCTCCATATTTGCCCAGAGGACCTCAATTCCAAAGTCAGGGCAATGTGTTTTCCTGCACTTTTTGAGCTTTGTAAATACATTTCTTGGTCATACCAGGACTGCCCATGAGGAAACAGGCTCTCTATATGAGGAACTGTCTAGATACTAAGATATGAGACCTCTAGGTTGGTACAGAGGACCTAAATTTCAGAGCAGGGCAGTGTGTTTTTGAGCATTTTCTGAGCTTTGTAAACACATTTCTGAGTAACGCCAGGTCTGCTCATGAGAAAACAGGCTTCAGGTGTGTGTCTGAGGGTGCTGAGTACCATACTGTGCTTACCTAGATGAGGTAACTTTCCATGGCAAATCGGCACGTGACCAGGAGTTGTGAGCCATCAACTTGCTTCAGAAATCTTGAATGGTGGACTAAAGTTTGCACTGTCAGAAGTAAGAAAAAAGTAATTGGGTGGATTTTCAAGCAATTGCTAGCCACACCTCTTTATGGCTCCAGAGAGAGAAATACAAATTGTGCACCCTAGGCCCTTTATTCAGGTTCACACACGGGATGTGTTCCCTCGTGATTCAAGAAATTTCCAGACAGACCTTTGCTCCCCAGAGTTCTTCTACAGAGAAAACTGGTTGGAACAGCCATTTGGATGTTGCTTTGCCTTTCCCTGTGAGTGTGGGGCCGCTACTTATGGTCACAGCCTCAAGGAGATATTGCCACTGAAAATAGACTCGCAAGCAAGCACTTTTCAAGCAGAGTGTGACTCTCAGGTCGCAGAATGTGAAGAAAGCTATCTTCCTTTGAGGAAGGAAAGACGTCCACAGAGAGTGTGTTTTCAAACCTCTATCTTGCAGGAAATTTTGAGCTTCTAAAACATGAGACCAGCAGGTCTGCTGAGAGGACCTATATTCCTGAGTCAGGGCCGTGTGTCTCCCTGTAATTTCCGAGTCTGACAAACACATTCCTAGATCATAACGGTACTGACCATGAGAAAGCTGGCAGCAGGAGTGTGTCTGAAAGGGCTGAGTGCCTTACTGTGGTCAACTGTGTGAGGTGACATTCCAGTGACAGGCTCAAAGCTCCAAGGTGTGAGCCACCCGCTTGCTTCAGAAACCCCAAAAGGTAGAGCAAAGCTAGCTCTGTCAGAGGTAAGAAAAGAGCAATTGGACGGATTTTCAAGCTGTTGCTAGGCCGAACCACTTTAGGGCCCCCTGAGAGAAAAATGTGAATTGTGCCCTGTAGGTCAGGTATCCAGGTTCAAACACAGGGTGTGTCCCAGCAGGATCCAAGAATTTTCCACAGAACTAGGCTCACTAGACCTCTCCTGCTGGGAAAATGGGATGGAACAGACATTGGAAGTTGGTTTGCCCCTCCCTATTGTCACAGACTCAAGGAGAAAGTGCCCCTGAAAGATGACCTCCAAGCAAGCACTTTTCAAGCAGTGTGTGACTCTCAGTTCACAGAATGCAGGGAAAGATATCTTCCCTCAAGGAAAGAAAGGCATCAAAAGAGAGTGTATTCTCAACCCTCTATCTTGCAGGAACTGTTTAGCTTCCCAGATGGGAGGCCTCCAGTAGTGCTCAGAGGAACTAAATTCCAGAGTCAAGGCCATGTTTCTCCCTGCACTTTCCAAGCCTTGCAAAGCCATTCCTAGGTTATACCAGTACTGCACATGAGGAAGCAGTCTGCGAGAGTGTGTACAAGAGGGCTAGGTTCCTCACTATACTCACTTCAGCGAGGTGGCATTCCACTGTAAAAAGGCCCACAGCTGGGAGTTGAAATTCACCCACTTGCTTCAGAAATCAAAAAGGAAGGAGCAAATCTAGCTCTCTCAGAATCAAGAAAAGAGCAAGTGGATGGATTTTCAAGCTGTTGCTAGGCTACATTGCTTTAAGGTCCACAGAGAGAAACACAAATTGTGCCCCCTCATTCTGGTATCCTGGTTCACAAACAGGGTGTGTCCCCAAAGGATCCAAGAATTTTCCAGACAGACTTACGCTCACTAGAGTTCTCCTACAGAGAAAACGGGATGGAACAGACATTTAGATATTGCCTTGTCTTTCCCAGTGAGTGTGGAACCCCTCTGTTTGACTACAGCCCCAAGTGGAAATTACCATTGAAAACTCATGTCTAAGCGAGCACTTTTCAAGCACTGTGTGACTCTCAGTTCGCAGGATACTGGCAAACCTATATTTCTTCAAGGAAGGAAAGGCATCCACAGAGAGTGTATTTTCAAACCTGTCCCTTGCAGGAACTCTTTAGCTCCTAAGACATGAACCCTCTAGTTCTGCTCAGAGGACCTAAATTCGAGAGCCTGTGCCCTGTGTCTTGGTGCATTTTCCCACCTTTCAAACACATATCTAGGTGATACTGGTACTGCCCTTGAGGAAGCAGACTGTGGGAATATGTCTCAGAGTGCTGGGTCCCTTACTGTGGTCACCTCTGTAAGGTGACACTCCAGTGTAAATAGGCCCAAAGATAGGAGTTGCGAGCCGCCCATGTGCTTCAGAAACCCCAGGGGTGGAACAAAGTTAGCTCTGTCAAAAGTAAGAAAATGGCAATTGGACGGATTTTCAAGATGTGGATAGGTTACACCACTTTAGGGCCACCCGAGAAAAATATGCAAATTTGAACCTGGGTGTCCAGATTAACGCACAGGGTGTTTCCCCACATGATCCAAGAAATTTTCAGACAGACCTAGGTTCACTGGAGCTCTCCTGCAGAGGAAACATACATCCAGAGTCTCCAGTGTGAACCCTCCAAAATCTATACCTGGTGTCACGAATCCACAGTCTCCAGGATGACCCTACCCTCAAGATCCTGTACCTGGGGTCACAAGTCCACTATTTCCATGTCGAGTCCACCTCCAAGAACTTGAACTTGTGGTCACATGTCCAGAGTCTTCAGGGTGACCCCACCTCCCCGAAGCTACTGGTGTGAAGCATCCACAGTTTTAAGGATGGACCCAATTCCCAGAACCTGTAGCTGGGGTCACACTTCCAAATTCTAAGGGTTACCCCACCTCCCACACATTGAACCTGGTTTCCCATGTCCCTGTTAGCCAAGGTTACCCTCTCCATGACCCTGTAATGGGGATCACATGTCCACAGTCTGCTGTGTGTCGTCACTTCCCAGACCCTTCACCTAGAGTCACAATCACAGTTTCCAGGTTACTCCTTTGCAGACCCTGCACCTGGAGTCACTTATCCACAGTCTCCAGGGTGACTCATTCAAAACCCCACACTGGGGCTCACATGACCACAGTCTCCAGGGTGACCCAAGCACCCAGATCCTGCACCCAGGGTCACATATCCACAGGCTCCAGGGTGTACCTCTTGCAGACCCTGCACCTGGGGTCACATATCTACAGCCTCCAGTGTGATCCCCATCCCCAGACCTGATTTGGGTGAGAAATATCCATAGTCTCCAGACTCACACCTTGGATCACATATCCACAGTCTCCAGAGTCACACCTTGGGTCACATAGCCATAGTCAGCAGGGTGAACTCACCTCCCAGAGCCTGTACATGGTGTCAAATGTGCACATTCTCCAGGGTTACCACCCTTCCAACATGCTGTACCTGGGTCAAAAGCCCACAATCTCAAGGGTGACCCCCTCTCAGACCCTGTTCCTGGGGTCACATGTCCAGAATCTCCAGAATGATTTACCTCCAAGATGAAGCACCTGATGTCACATGTCAACAGTCTCCAAGGTGACCCTGTCCTCAGAATCTGCACCTGTGGTTACATTTCTCCAGTCTGCAGGATGACCCCCAATCTCAGTATTTGTATTATGTGTCACATGTACATAGTCACCAGGGTAACCACTGCAGGCCCTTTTTCTGACATAACATTTCCACAGACTCCTGAAGAACTCCCTTCCCAGACTCTGAACCTGGGATCCTACCTCCAGGGTCTCGAGGGTGATGCCCTTCCCTGTCCCTTCACCTGGTGTCAAACATCCACAGTCTCCATGGTAACATCCACACCAAAGTCTGATATTGGGGACACAGATCCATAGTCTTCTGGGTCGCAACCCCTCCCAGATCATGCACCTGGTCTCACATGTCCTCAGTCTCCAGGTTGACACCCCTCCCAGACACTGCAGCTGGGGTTACACATCCACAGTCTCCAAGGTGAACCCACCTCACTGACTATTGTACCTCTGGCCACATGGCCTCAGTCTCCAGGGTGACCCTATATCTCAGACACTGTACTTGAGGTTACATATCAACAGTGTCCAGGATGACACCTCTCCCCAGACCCTGTACCTGGGGTCGCATTTGCACAGTCTCCAGGGTGATGCTATATTCCCAACCCTGTACCTGGGGTCACACAGGTCACAGTCACCAGGCTTTCCCCACCCTCAAGAGCCTTTACCTGGGGTCATACGTCCACAGACTCCAGGGTGACTCCCTCCCAGACCCTTCACCTGGCATCCTATGTCCACAGTCTCCTGTGTGATATCACTTCCCAGACCCTATACCTGTGGTCACAGATCCACAGTCTCCATGGTGATCCCCTTCCCAGACCCTGTAATTTGGATCCCATGTCCTCAGTCTCCAGTGTGACACCACCTCTCATACCTTGTACTTTGGTGACTTGTCCACAGTTTCCAGGATGACCCAAACGGTGCATGTGGAGTCACATGTCCACATTCTGCAAAGTGACCCCAGTCCCTAACCCTGAACCTTAGTCACACAGCCACAGTTTCCAGAATGACCTCACTCCAGACCCTGCACATAGGGTCACACCTCCACCTTCTCCATATTGACCCCCTCCTTGAACTTCTATCAGGTTTCACACATGCACCATCTCCACAGTGACCACCACCAGATCCTGTAGCTGTGGTCAGGGTCCGCAGTCTGCAGGGTGAGACCATTTTGTACCTTAAACCTTGGTTCACCTAGCCAGTCTCCAGGGTCATCCCTGCCAAACCTGCACCTGGGGTCACATGTCCATACTCTCCATGGTGACATCCCCCAGGCCCTGTACTGCTGCTGCTGCTGTTGCTGCTGCTGCTAAGTCATGCCAGTCGTGTCCAACTCTGCGACCCCATAGATGGCAGCCCACCAGGCTCCCCCATCCCTGAGATTCTCCAGGCAAGAACACTGGAGTGGGTTGCCATTTCCTTCTCCAAAGCATGAGAGTGAAAAGGGAAAATGAAGTCACTCAGTCATGTCTGACTCTTAGGGACCCCATAGACTGCAGCCTACCAGGCTCCTCCATCCATGGGATTTTCCAAGCAAGAGTACTGGAGTGGGTTGCCCACTCCAGTACCTAGTGTCGTATATCTGCGCAGACCCTATACGTAGTGTCATATATCCACAGTTTCCCGGGTTACCCCACTTCCCATATCATGCACCTGGGATCACATGCTCAGTCTGCAAGGTGACCCCGATCCCATTCCTGTACCTTGTGTCACAAGTCCACAGCCACCAGGATGGCCCCACCCTCAAGATCCCATACCTGGGGTCACACTCCTGTCTCCAGTGTGATCTCACCTCCCAGAAACTTTACCTGGGGATAAACGTCTACTGTTTTCAGGATGGTCCCAACTCCCTGAAACGGTACCTGGAGTCACTCTTCCATAGACATTGAGGCTGTTCCATGCCCCTGGTCCACAGGGTTACACCCTCCAAGACCCTGTAATGTGGTTTACATGTCCACAGTCTCCTGTATGTCATCACTTCCCAGAACCTTCACCTGCAGGCACACAAACAGAGGTTCCAGGATGACTCCCTCATAGACCCTGCACTTGGAGCCACATATCCACAGTCTCACAGGTGACTCATCCAAATCACTGTACCAGGGCTCACATAACCACAGTCTTCCAGATGCTGGACTATTGACCCCAGCACCCAGTGTCACATGTCCACAGATTATAGCATGGCCTCACACTCCAGACACTGTACCTTGGGACACATACCCACAGTCTCTAGGGTGAACACCCTCCTAGACACTGTACATGGTGTCACATGGGCACATTCACCAACTCCCAAACCCTGTACCTAGGGTCACACGTAGACAGTCTCAGGGTGACCCCACTTGCCAGAACTTGCACCTGGGTTCATATGTCCGCAGCGCCCAGGGTAACACCACCTGTCAAACAATTGTACTCGGTTCAAACACCCACTGGTTCTAGGGTGACACCAATTCCAAGCCCGTGAACCTAGCTAGGGTCACACATCCATGGTCTCCTGGGTGGCAACCCCTCCCAGATCATGCACCAGGTCTCACACCTCCGCAGTCTCCAGGGTGACTACACCTCACAGAATATTGTAATTCTGGTCACATTGCCCCAGTCTCCAGGGTGACCCCGTATCTCTAACCCTCTACCTGGGGTTACATGTACATGTTGGCCAGGAATACACGCCTCCCCAGACTCTGTACACGTGATTACATTGGCACAGTCGCCAGGGTGACTCCAACTTCCCCACCCTATACCTGGGGTCACATGTCCAGAGTCTCCTGGATTTACCCACATTCAAGGGCTAGTAACTGGGATCACATGTCCACAGTCTCGAGGCTTTCCCCACCCACAAGTGCCTGTACCCAGGGTCACATGTCAACTGACTCCAGGGTGACTCCCTCCCAGACCGTTCACCTGGCATCCCATGTCCCTAGACTTTTGTGTGATGTCATTTCCCAGACTCTGCACATGTACTAACAGATTCACAGGCTCCGTGGTGACCCCCTTCCTGGTCTCTGTAACTTGGGTCACATGTTCTCAGTATCCGGTGTGACCCGACCTCTCATGCCCTATACCTTTGGTGACTTGGCCACAGATTCCAGGGTAACCCTCCCCTGCCAGACCCTGTGCTTATTTACACACATCCACAATCTCCAGGATGTTCGCCCTCCCATACCCTGCACCTGGAGTCACATGTCAACAGTTTCCAGCGTGAACCCCACTTTGCCCACTGCACCTGGGCTCACATATCCACATCATGCAGGGTGACACCCCTTCCAGACCATTTCCCTGCCATTAAATGCCTGCAGTCCCCAGAGTGACCCCGTACCTCCCAGACACTGTACCTGAGGTCACATATACAGAGTTTCCTGGATCACCCCCATCCTAGACCCTGTACCTGGGTTCAGATATCCTAGTGTCTTGGGGGACCCAGGTCAGACCTTGCATCTAGGGTCGAATGCCCACTATCCAGGATGACTTGCCTCCCCAATCAGTGCATCTGGGGTCATATGTCCACAATCTTCAAAGTGACCCCATCCCCTAACCCTGCACCTTACTCACACATCCACAGTCTCCAGAGTGATGTCCACTGTCTCACGGGTGACCTCTTCCCTGAACTTGTTCCAGATTTCACACGATCACCATTGCCACAGTGACCACCAGCAGATCCTGAACTTGTGGTCACAGTTCAACAGTCTGCCTGATGAGACCCATTTTGTACCCTGAACCTTGTGAACCTGCACCTGGGATCACAAGTCCATATTCTCCATGGTGTCATCCCCCAGACCCTGTACCTAGTGTCATATATACAGTCTCCTGGACTTCCCCACTTCCAATACCATGCACCTGTGATCACACATCCACAGTATCCAGGGTGATCCCCCTCCTAAACCTGTACCTGGTGTCACAAGTCGACAGACTCCAGGATGACTCTACCGTTAAGACCCTGTACCTAGGGTCACAAGTCCACTGTTTCCAGGGTGAGACCCCTCCCAGACTCTGCACTTGGGGTCACTTGTCGAGAGTCTCCAGGGTGACCCCACCTCCCAGAAACTGTACCTAGGGTGAAACATCCACAGTCACTCAGGTTGGCCCCAATTCCCAGAACCTGTACCTGGGGTCCCACTTCCATAGTCTCGGTTACCACACGCCAAGACATTTAACATGGTGTCCCATGATCTTGGATGCCAGGGTTACCCCCTCCAAGACCCTGTAATGGGGTCACATGTTCACAGTCTCCAGAGTGTCGTCACTTCCCAGACCCTCCACCTGGAGTCACACAAACACAGGTTCCAAGGTGACTCCCTCGCAGGCCCTGCACCTGGAGTCACATATTCACAATCTCACCTTGGGGAATCCCATTCAGACCCTGGATCTACGGTCACGTATCCAGTCTCCAAGATGATTTGCCTCCCAAATGGTGCATTTGAGGTCACATGACCACAATCTTCAAAGTAAACGCGTCCCCTAACCCTGCATCTAAGTCACACGGCAAATAGTTTCCAGAGTGACCTCAACCCAGACCCTGAAACGAGGGTCACATGTACACAGTCTTGGAGGGTGACCCCCTCCGTGAACTTGTACTAGGTTTCATACGTCCATCATCGCCACAGTGACTACCACCAGATCCTGTACCTGTGGTCATAGATCCACAGTCTACAGGGTGAAACCCTTTTCCTACCCTGAACTTTGGGTCACACGACCACAGTCTCCAGGGTGACCCCACCCAAACCTGCACCTGGGGTCACATGTCCACACTTTCCATGGGGACATACCTGAGACCCTGTACCTACTGTCATATATCCACAATCTCCTAGGTTACCAAACTTCCCATACCATACACCTGTGATCACATGTCCACAGTCTCGAAGGTGGCCCCCTGTATAACCTGTACTTGGTGTCACAAGTCCACAGCCTCCAGGTGACCCCACCCTCAAGATCCTGTATCTGGGGTCACAAGTCCACTTTTTCCATGGTGAGTCAACCTCCCAGACCCTGCATTTGGGGTCACATGTCCAGAGTCTTCAGGGTGACCCCACCTCCCAGAAACCATACCTCGGGTGAAATGTCCACCATTTTCAGGATGGCACCAACTCCCAGAACCTGTACCTGGGGTCACACTTCCATACTCTCAGGGTATCCCCACCTCCCAGACATATAACCTTGCATCCCATGACCCTGGCCACAAAGGTTCCCCCCTCCAAGACCCTGTAATAGGGGTCACATGTCCACAGTCTCCTGTTTGTCAAAACTTTGTAGACCTCACCTGGAGTCACACAAACACAGGTTCCATGGTGACTCCCTTGCAGACTCTGCACCTGGAATCACATATTCACAGGCTCCAGGGTGACCCCCTCGGAAATCCTGTACCTGAGATCACATATCTACAGTCTCCAGGGTGAATCCCATCCCCACACACTGTCTGAGCGGAATCATCCAGTCTCCCATGAGACCCCAATGTCAAGAACTCATCCCTTGTGCTAGAAGTCTACATTCTCCAGGGTGACATTATTTCCCACACCCTGCACCTTGGGTAGCATATTCACAGTCTCCAAGGTGACCTTACCTCCCAGACCCTTTACCTGGGGTCACATGGGCAAATTATCCAGGATTCCCGCCACTCCAACACCCTGCACCTGGGTCAAAAGCCCACAGTCTCAAGGGTGACCTCCTATCTGACCATGTTCCTGAGGTACATGGCCAGAATCTCCAGGATGATCTTGAAAGGTATTGCTGAACCACGCAAAGACACTGGAATTCTTGGCCTCCAGAGGAGATGAATTCAATTCAGGTCCAGAGACGAGGCTTGATTGCTTAGAGCTTTTGTGTAATAAAGTTGTATTAACGTATAAAGGAGATAGAGAAATCTTCTGACATAGGCATCAGAAGAGGGCAGAAAGAGTAGCCCCTTGCACGTGTTAGCAATGGAATTATATGGCTCAAATGGTAAAGCATCTGTCTGCAATGCTGGAGACCCAGGTTAGATCCCTGGGTCAGGAAGATCTCCTGGAGAAGGAAATGGCCACCCACTCCAGTACATTTGCCTGGAAAAACCCATGGACAGAGGAGCCTGGTAGGCTACAGTCCATGGGGCCACAAAGAGTTGGACATGACTGAGCAACTTTACTTTACTTTTAATTAGTTATTCATATCAGTTCAGTTCCGTTCAGTCGCTCAGTCATGTCTGACTCTTTGGGACCCCATGAATCACAGCACGCCAAGCCTCCCTGTCAGTCACCAACTCCCGGAGATTTCTCGAACTCATGTACATCGAGTCGGTGATGCCATGCAGCCATTCTCATCCTCTGTCATCCCCTTTTCCTCCTGTCCCCAATCCCTTACAGCATCAGGGTATTTTCCAATGAGTCAGCTCTTCGCACCAGGTGGCCAAATTATGGGAGTTTCAGCTTCAGAATCAGTCATTCCAATGAACACCCTGGACTGATCTCCTTTAGGATGTACTAGTTGGATGCCCTTGCAGTTCAAGGAACTCTCAAGAGTCCTCTCCAACACCACAGTTCAAAAGCATAAACTCTTCGGTGCTCAACTTTCTTCACAGTCCAATTCTCACATCTGTACATGACCACTGGAAAAACCATAGCCTTGAACAGAGGGACCTTTGTTGGCAAAGTAGTGTCTCTGCTTTTTATTATGCTATCTAGGTTGGTCATAACTTTCCTTCCAAGGAGTAATTTTCTTTTAATTTCATGGCTGCAATCACCATCTGCAGTGATTTTGGAGCCCAAAAAGATAAAATCTTACACTGCTTCCACTGTTTCCCCATCGATTTCCCATGGAGTGATGGGACCTGTTGCCATGATCTTAGTTTTCTGAATGTTGAGCTGTAAGCCAACTTTTTCACTCTCCTCTTTCACTTTCATCAAGAGGCTTTTTAGTTCTTCTTCACTTTCTGCCATAAGGGTGGTGTCATCTGCATGTCTGAGATTATTGATATTTCTCTTGGCAATCTTAATTCCAGCTTGTGCTTCTTCCAGCCCAGCATTTCTCATGATGTACTCGGCATATAAGTTAAATAAGCAGGGTGACAACGTACAGTCTTGACGTACTCCTTTTCCTATTTGGAACCAGTCTGTTGTTCCATGTCCAGTTCTAACTGTTGCTTCCTGACCTGCATACAGGTTTCTCAAGAGGCAGGTCAGGTGGTCTGGTAGTCCCATCTCTTTCAGAATTTTCCACAGTTAATTGTGATCCACACAGTCAAAGGCTTTGGTGTAGTCAATAAATCAGAAATAGATTTTTTTTTCTGGGACTCTCTTGCTTTTTCAATGATCCAGCAGATGTTGGCAGTTTGATCTCTGGTTCCTCTGCCTTTTCTAAAGCCAGCTTGAACATCTGGAAGTTCACAGTTCACGTATTGCTGAAGCCTGGCTTGGAGAATTTTGAGCATTACTTTACTAGCGTGTGAGATGAGCATAATTGTGTGGTGTTTTGAGCATTCTTTGGGATTACCTTTCTTTCTATTTGGAATGAAACCTGACCTTTTCCAGTCCTGTGGCCACTGCTGAGATTTCCAAATTTGCAGGCATTATGAGTGCAGCACTTTCACAGCATCATCTTTCAGTATTTGAAATACTTCAACTGGAATTCCATCAACTCCACTAGCTTTGTTCTTACGATGCTTTCTAATTGCCACTTGACTTCACACTCCAGGATGTCTCGCTCTAGGTGAGTGATCACACCGTTGTGATTATCTGGGTCATGAAGATATTTTCTACAGTACTTCTGTGTATTCTTGCCACATCTTCTTAATAGCTTATGCTTCTGCTAGGTCCATAGCATTTCTATCTTTTATCAAACCCAGTTTTGCATGAAGTGTTCCCTTGGTATCTCTAATTTTCTTGAAGAGATCTCTAGTCTATCCCATTCAGTTCTTTTCCTGATTCACACGTGATGCACACAAGGTGCACATGAGGTGCACACGTGATGCCCACGTGATGAACACGTGATGCACACGTGATGCTCATGTGATGAACATGTGGTGCACAAGTGAGGCACACGTGATGAACACGTGATTCACACGTGATGCACATGTAATGAACAGGTCATGCACACGTGATTCACACGTGATACACATGTGATGAACACGTGATGCACACATAACACACACGTGATGAATACGTGATGAACAAGTGATTCACAGGTGACGCACACGTGGCGCACACGTGACGAACACGTGTTGCACAAGTGATGCACATGTGATGGACATATGATTCACACGTGAAGAACACGTGACTCACATGTGATGAACACGTGCCTCACACATGATGAACACGTGATGCACACGTGATGAAAACATGATGCACATGTCACACAGATGTTGTGAACAAGTGAACAACACGTGAGCCACATGTGATGAACACGTCATGAACACGTGATGCACACGTGATTCACGCGTGATACACATGTGACTCACACATGATGAACACGTGATGCACACATAACCCATATGTGATGAATACGTGATGCACACATGACACACACATGACGCACACGTGACGAACACGTGATGCACACGAGATGCACACGTGACGCACATGTGATGCACACATGATGGACACGTGATCAACATGTGACACACACGTGATGAACACATGATTCACACATGACGCAAACTTGATGCACACGTGATGCGCACGTGACGAACACGTGACGTACACGTGTCGCACATGTGATGCACATGTGATGCACACGTAACACATATGTGATGAATACGTGATGCAGACGTGACACACACGTGACGAACACGTGACGCACACATGACGAACTTGTGATGCACACGAGACGCACATGTAACTCACACATGATGTACACATGATGGACACGTGATGAACACGTGACACACACGTGACGAACACGTGATTCACACGTGACGCAAACTTGATGCACCCGTGAGGCACACGTGATGAACACGTGACGAACACATGTCGCACACATGATGAACTCGTGACGCACACGTAACGCACACGTGATGGACACGTGATGCACCAGTGACGCACACGTGATGGACACGTGATGCACACATGACGCACCCGTGACGCACACGTGACTCCAACGTGCACACACGTGATGCACACGTGACACACAAGTGACGCACATGTGATGAACACGTGATTCACCCGTCATGGACACGTGACACACACCTGATGAACACGTGACTCACACGTGATGGACATGTCACGCACACGTGATGCACACGTGACACACACGTGACACACACATGATGGACACGTGATTCACACTTGATGCACACGTGATTCACACGTGATTCACTCATTTCAACTCGAGATGAGGCCCGATTCCCCTTCATTGGCTCCAGAGCCATCCCACTTTCCCCATCAAACACGACAAGGCGCTTGACTTCCTTTAGGCAACTCCAGGGAATCCCCGAGAACACTGTCATAAGTCTAGAGGAACACCAAGCGTAACACAGCAACTCGAGGAAAGCGCCATGTACCCCAAATCGTCTCGAGATTAGAGTTGATTTCCTGGCTTCAACTCAAGAGGTATGCCAACTTTCCACAAGCACCTCTAGAGGAGGCTTCTCTCAGCAATAGGTATGTAAGTTGGACCCTGAGTTAGCTGCCTGAAGTGGAATGGGCCCCGAGATGCCCTGACTCAAAAGAAGGCCCGATTTCTCTGCAGTGGCTTTAATGCAGGCTCGTCTTTCATCTCACCAGATGAAAGGATGTCTGAATCCCCTGTGGAGACCCTAGAGAAAGCCCTAGTTCCCCATCTCATCTCGACAGGAGGCCTCACATGACTTTGATACCTAGAGAGGCACCAAGAGTTCATTGCTTCAAGAGGTGACGATGCCTGACTCCTCTTGAAAAGTGATAGGAATCCCAATATCCATGTCACAAGTGGAAAGGGATTTTGGGTCTCCCGCCTCATCTCCAAAAGCGTCCCTATTGCCTGCCAAGCCTCGAAGAGATTCCCGAGGTGTCCCTCTTAACTAGACAGGAGTGCTGACATAGCTGAACACATCCGAGTTTTGAAGGGCCATCCCCACCGTAACTCGAGAATATACCCCAGGATCCCACCGCAACTCGAGAAAAACCATGATACTTCTCCCTGGCCACGAGATGAGCCCCGGTTCCTCTGCATTGCGTGCAGAGCAATTCTGTGTTCCCCATCAAACATGTAAGGAGCCTTGACTTGCTTGATGGGACACCAGAGAGTACCCAAGAACACTGTAACAAGTCTAGAGTGACCGTGAGGTTAGTGCAGAAATGGGAAATAGATCCGTCTACCCCAAATCAACTCGAGATGCTGCCCCATTCCCCTGCATTGGCTCCAGAGTCATTCTGCGATCCCCATCAAACACAAGTGGCATGACTTCATTAAGCAACTCCAGAGATTCCCCGAGAACACTGTCGTTAGAGCTGATTTCCCTGCTTCGACTCAAGAGGTATGCCAACTTTCTGCAAGCACCTCAAGAGGAGGCTTCTCTCAGCAATATGTATGTGAGTTGGACCCTGAGTTTGCTTCCTGAAGTGGAATGAACACCAAGATGACCTGACTCAAAAGAAGGCCAGATTTCCCTGCAGTGGCTTTAATGTAGGCTCGTCTTTCATCTCACAAGATGAAGGGATGTCTGAATCCCCTGTGGAGGACCTAGAGGAAACCCTATGTCCCCGCCTCATCTCGACAGGAGGTCTCACATCCCTTTGACATCTCGAGAGGCACGCGGAGTTCAATGCTTAGAAGGTGACGATGCCTGACTCCTCTTGAAATGTGATAGGGATCCCAATATCACTGTGGCAACTGGAATTGGACCCAGGGTCTCCCGCCTCACTTCAAGAAGCGTCCCTATTGCCCTGCCAAGCCTCAAAGAGATTCCTGAGGTGTCTCTCATAACTAGACAAGAGTCCTGATGTCACTTAACAAACAGGAGTTTTGAAAGTCTATCCCCACCTTAACTCGAGAATATGCCCCACGTTCCCACCGCAACTTGAGATAAACCATGAGACTTCCCCCTGGCCGCAAGATGAGGCCTGATTGCTCTGCATTGCAGAGCAATTCCGTGTTCCCCATCAAACACGTAAGGAATCTTGACTTGCTTGATGGCATTCCAGAGAGTCCCCAAGAACACTGTCACAAGTCTAGAGGGACCCTTGTGTCACCGCAACAATGCGAAATAGCTCCATACTGCAAATCAACTCGAGCTGAGGCCCAATTCCCCTGCATTTGCTCCAGAGCCATCCCGTGTTCCCCATCAAACAGGAGTAGTGGCTTTACTTCCTTTAGGCAACTCCAGAGATTCCCCGAGAACACCGTCCCAAGTGTGGAGGAACACCAGTTGCAACACAGCACCTCGAAGAAAGCCCCATGTACCCCAAATCGTCTCGAGATTAGAGCTGATTCCCTGGCTTTGACTCAAGTGGTATGCCAACTTTCCACAAGCACCTCTAGAGGAGGCTTCTCTCAGCAATAGGTATGTGAGTTGGACCCTGAGTTTGCTGCGTCAAATGGAATGGACACCGAGATGCCCTGACTCAAAAGAAGGCCTGATTTCCCTGCAGTGGCTTGAATGGAGGCTTGTCTTTCATCTCACCAGACAATGGGATGTCTGAATCCCTTGTGGAGACCCTAGAGAAAGCCCTAGTTCCCCTCCTCCTCTCAACAGGAGGCCTCACATGCCTTTGACACCTAGAGAGGCACCAAGAGTTCATTGCTTCAAGAGGTGACGATGCCTGACTCCTCTTGAAAAGTGATAGGAATCCCAGTATCCCTGTGGCAACTGGAAAGGGACCCTGGGTCTCCCGCCTCACCTCTAGCAGCGTCCCTATTGATGTGTCAACCCTCGAAGAGATTCCTGAGGTGTCCCTCATAACTAGACAGGAGTCCTGACGTCGCTGAACAAACACGACTTTTGAAGGGCCATCCCCGCTGTAACTCGAGAATATACTCCAGGTTCCCAGCGCAACTCGCGAAAAAGCATGAGACATCCCCTCGCCACTATATGAGCCCAGATTCCTCTGCATTGCGTGCAAAGCAATTCCGTTTTCCCCATGAAATGCGTAGGAGCCTTGACTTGCTTGATGGAACTCCAGAGAGTCCCCAAGAACACACTCACAAAGCCTAGAGGGACCCTGAGGTCACCGCAGCAATGCGAAATAATTCCGTGTACACCAAATCAACTGGAGATGAGGCCCGATTCTGCCACATTAGCTCCAGAGAAATTCCGCTTTCCCCATCAAGCAAGACAAGTTGCTTCACTTTCTTTAGGCAACTCCAGAGACTCCCCAAAAACACCGTCCCATGTCTAGAGGAACACCAGGTTCAGCACAGCAACTTGAGGAAAGCTCTATGTACCCCAAATCATCTCGAGATGAGAGCAGATTCCCAGGATTCAACTTAAGAGGTATGCCAACTTTCCACAAGCACCCCAAGAGGAGGCTTCTCTCATCAATAGATATGGGGGAGGGACCCTGAGTTTGCTGCCTCAAGTGGAATGGAGTCCGAATGCCCTGACAAGAAAGAAGGCCGGATTTCCCTGCAGTGGCTTGAATGCAGGTTCGTCTTTCATTGCACAAGATGAAGGGATGTCTGAATCCAATACGGAGACCCTAGAGAAAGCCTTAAGTCCTGGCCTCATCACGCCAGGAGGTCTCACATCCCTTTGACATGGAGGTAGGCGGAATTCAATGTTTCAAAAGGTGATGACGCCTGACTCCTCCTGAAAATTGATAGGAATCCCAGTCTCACTGTGGCAACTGGAAAGGAACCCTGGGTCTCCCGCCTCACATTGAGAAGCGTCCCTATTGCCCTGCCAAGCCTCGAAGAGATTCCTGAGGTGTCCCTCGTAACTAGACAGGAGTCCTGACGTCGCTGAACAAACATGAGTTTTGAAGGGTCATCCCCGCCGTACCTGGAGAATATACCCCAGGTTCGCGCCGCAACTCGAGAGAAACCATGAGACTGCCTTCTCGCCGCGAGATGAGGCTTGATTTCCCTGCATTGCATGCAGAGCAATTACGTGTTCCCCATCAAATACGTAAGGAGCCATTACTTGCTTGATGGAATTCCAGAGAGTCCCCAAGAACACTGTCTCAAGTCCAGAGGGACCCTGATGTCATTGCAGCAATGGGAAATAGCTTCGTGTATCCCAAATCAACTCGAGATGAGTCCCTATTCCACTGCATTGGCTTCAGAGCCATCCCGTGTTCTGCATCAAACACGACAAGTGGGTTGGCTTCCTTTAGGCAACTGCAGAGATCCCGAGAACACTGTCCCAAGTCTAGAAGAACACCAAGTTCAGCACAGCAACTCGAGGAAAGCTCCATGTACCCCAAATCATCTTGAAATGAGAGCTGATTCCCTGGCTTCCACTCAAGAGGTATCCCACCATTCCACAAGCACAACCAGAGGAGGTGTCTCTCAGCAGTAAGTATGTGGGAGGGACCCTGAGTTTGCTGCCTCAAGTGGAATTGACCCTGAGACGCCCTGACTCGAAAGAAGGTCCGATTTCCCTACAGTGGCTTGAATGCAGGCTCATCTTTCATCTCACAGGATGAAGGGATGTGTGAATCCCCTATGGAGAGCATAGAGAAAGTCCTAGGTCCCCGCCTCTTATCGACAGGAGGCCTCACATCCCGTTGACACCTCGAGAGGCATGCAGAATTCAATGATTCAAAAGGTGATGATGCCTGACTCCTCTTGAAAATTGGTAGGAATCCCAATATCCCTGTGGCAACTGGAAAGGGACCCTGGGTCTCCCTCCTCACCTCGAGAAGTGTGCTGATTGCCCTGCCAAGCCTCAAGGAGATTCCTGTGTCCCTCATAACTAGACAGGAGTCCTCAAATTGTCCAAGAACACTAGAGCAAACAAGCCCATTCATAACTGGTAAAGATTGAAATAGACACCTGGCCACGGAGGGTATACTGATAGTAAACTCTCCTACAGAAACATACTCAAGATACTGGTGGGATGCATGCACAGCCCCCTTTGGAAGACAGTCTGACAGTTGTTTCAGTAACCACATGGGACAAGCACTGAATTCCATACATGACAAGTGGTGGAAGCCAGGTATCTTACCATTGGAATGGTAAGTTATGGATAAACAAAAGGAAAGGTTACAAGATTCATGGAGACATCATCACAAATTACCCTCAACTGAATATATAAGCTGGAATACATGTATATATTTCCAAATATTGTCAGCTGAGCATATTTAGCTCCTACATGTATGTTTTAAATATCACTCTATAATGAAAAAGAACAGGAAATGTCCCTGGTGGTCCAGTGGTAAAGGATCTGCCTACCAATGCAGGGAACACTGGTTCAACCCCTGGTCCTAGAGGATTCCACATGCCCAGGGGCAACTAAGCCCCCGTACAACTATTGAAGTACTTGCATGCTCCAGAGCCCAAGTTCTGCAACCAGAGAAAGCGCTGCAATGAGAAGCCATGGCAAGTCAACTAGAGGGTAGCCTCTGCTCACTACAACTAGGCATCTAGCTACAAAGACCCAGCATTGTCAAAAATAATTCAGTGTTTAAAAAAAAGGACAGAAATTATTTGAATAAACGATTGAGACTAGGGGCGAGACAGTAAATATATAAGCTAGGATAATCTTAAAGTATGAGGAAGTAAAGAAAGTAAAGACAACTATCAAGCTGTCCAAGCTGATAAAAATGAATGATTACACAGTTTTATCTGTATACACTAGCAAATAATAATCTGAAAAGGAATTTAAAAAACAATTTCCTTTTGATAGTGTCAACATTAATAAAATATTTTGCCATGGGTGTAATGAGGATGACAAGACTGGCACATTGGAAATTATACACGATTGCTGAAAAATATCCTGAATACATGCACAGATATTCCATAGCGATGGAAAGGCTTAAGATGGCAATACCATGGAATGCATCTTCAATCTGAAATGAAGATTCAATATGAATTACAAAAGACTGAAAGGTCATTGCTGAACCACAAAAGGCGCCAGGATTTTTGGCCTCCAGAGGAGAAGAATTCAATCCAGGGCCAGTTGACAAAGCTTGATCGCTCAGAGCTTTTGTGTCATAAAGTTTTATTAAAGTATAAAAGAGATAGAGAAAGCTGCTGACACAGACATCAGACGGGGGCAGTAAGAGTACCCCCTGCTAGTCTTTAGGCAGATGTTATACAGCCACTAGCAGTCTGCTAATGAAAGAAAGGCAATGTCTCAGAGAATGACACCAGGCCCCTCACCCACAACATGCATTGAGATAATATTGGCAGCAGGTGAGTCATCCCGGGCCATAGAATGATTGACATGAATTTTGAAGAAAGGCAGATTTCCAAGCAAATATATCATTTCATTAACATAGATTAGGAGAACAGGTATGAGTAAAACATATTGGTTTGTCAAGTCGGTTCTGAGCCTTTAGGGGGAACCAACCTGAAGACAGAATCTAGCAGAAATACGTAGTATATTAACATAGCTTAAGACAAACCTTTCCTTAAGACAAAATGCATTGCTTAGCTGAAGGTTTGAGAAAAGCTAAGTTCAGGTGGAGCCAGGAGTCGTCATAGCAACACAAAATTTTAAGAGAAACCTCTTAAATTTGTATTGAGAAGGGGAAAAAATGTAGCACTCGTTTCGTTCCTCCAGCTGCTTAAGAGATGAAAAAACGTCTGACACTTGCAGCCTATTCCCTCTGTCTGGAGACCCCTGGCCTTCCTGTCTATTACCCTCTCCAGGCCTTTAGGAAGCAATATACAAGCTGACCCTAACATACACGTGGAATAACAAGGGACTCCAAAGAATCCAAACAATCACATGAGTCTGCAGTTCAAAGGTCCTATGGTATGCTGTGCTAAGTCGCTTCAATCACGTCTGACTGTCAGAGCCCACCAGGCTCCTCTGTCCATGGGAATTTTCCAGGCAAGAATACTGGAGTGGGCTGGGTGCCCTCCTCCAGGGGATCTTCCCAACCCAGGGATAGGATTCCTGCATTGGCAGGTAGGTTCTTTACCACTAGCACCACCTGGGGAAAAAGTGCCTAAAGGAGATCATGGAAACCCATTTAGGAAAAGGGACTCAGAGGAAAGACAGTGAGGGAAGGAAACTCTTAATCACACTCAGAGAAGCCCAGCAGGTAGTTCTGCAGGTGGAAGAGGAGGAGGAAGCATGCTGGAGCTGTGTAGAAGATGAAAGAGGGAACTAAAGCAGGGGCCCCCAACCTCTAGGATCTAATGCCTGATGATCTGAGGTGGAGCTGGTGAAATAATAATAGAAATAAGAGTTTGATCACTCAGCCATGTCCAGCCCTTGGTAGCCCACCAGGCTCCTCAGTCCATTGAATTCTTCAGGCAAGAATACTGGAGTGGGCTGTCATTTCCTTCTCCAGGGGATTTCCCTGACCCAGGGATTAAACCCGGGTCTCCCTCATTGCAGGCAGACTCTTTACCAACTGAGCCTCCAGGGAACAGAAACAGAAATAGAGTGCACAATAAATGGACTGCACTTGAAACATCCCAAAACCTTGCCCCACCCCTGTCTGTCAAAAAATTGTCTTCCAAAAAAACTCCCAAGGTCAAGGAAGGAACTTCAAGTGTACTCAGCTGTCCTAGATTGCTGGTTTAGGGAGATGCTGAAGTGGGGATGTCCCAAGAGGTAGACCCTCCCTTGTGTGGAGTCTGCAGTAGACCTCTGATAGCCTTGGTGATGATCAGAGAGATTTGTTTCATTTTTTAAAAATATCCTTGTGGGTACCAACTGGGACCATCACTGTTCTAATATACCTCATAGTGTTGCTGACACTACAGATACAATTGTGTGACATTGAACTTATTCAATAAAAATGATGAAGCATCTGCCCTGTGCCCAGCACTTTCCAAGGGCTGGGAAGTACAATGAAAATACTCCATAAGATGCACAGCTGGTAGGCACATTCTTTCAAAAAGCCTTTTTCATTTCACCAATAATTTATTCTCAATGTCAACCCTTGCCACTTAATGACCATGCTGGGTAGGAAGCTCATTAAAAACCCAGGAGCCAGTGTTCCTGGAAGGATATCCCATTCTCCCTTGGACAGTCCTCCACCCTCTCCGACTCTCAGTTTCCTCATCTGCGAAATCATGGACAACTGACTATAATTCATCACCGGAACCCAAGCCTATTGAGGGGGAGGGGAAATATTACTCCAAGGCCTGGATGATAGACCAGATTGAAAGAAAAATATGCCATTTCTGGTTTTCAGTCAAACAGACAAATACAATGAAGAAAGGAGTCCCTGGCCCTGTGGGATTTGCCTAGGGGTCTAGTCTGGGAAATTCTTACACATCAGGAGATGGCTCTGAGCTGGATTTCCACAAACAAGCACATCCATGCAAAGGACAAGCCTGCAGAGCTCTGTGCCCATTGGTCACAAGAGACTGCCTCCCGATGGCCAGCAGCATTTACAAGTGACCTCCTAAGACCTTCACCAAACTCCTGGGGCACCTCTGGCTTTTCTGTTTCCCTCACTTTTCTGACCCTTTTCTTTAAAAAGGCACATTTCTTCATAGAATGCCACAGTGGAAGGAAAATAGGCCTTCAAGTTTGAGGCCTCAATTTGCAGAAAACTTGGAGCTGCTTGTTTTTTTTTTTTTTAATTAAAGCACCACATAAATTAAAAATTTTACACGTTCTAATTATTCAGTTCCAAAACACCAAACTTATTGCACAGGGTCCCCATGGAAAGGCCCCCTCTCAGCAGGACAGCCACAGATTCCCCCATGAAAGGGCAGCAAGGTGCCCTCCTCCCTTCTCTCCTGCCTGGGTGGCCACCAGGTTTTTAAATACATGCACCCTACTAAGTTTCTAGGATGCAATTCGTGGACCCTTCCCTTTCCTGTCCCAGCAGGTGGTCAAGGGCCTGCTGGCCTGCAAAGTGCTGGAAGCCGGCCAGACTAAGGGTTGTGGAGTCCCAGCTGGTGAAATTACCAGGCAGGATAAATCCCTTGGACTTCCAGCAGGCACTACGCTGCATGGGAAAATAGATAGATATAACCGGCCTGGAGCCTCAGGGTGGGACATAAAGTTCGATTTTGTTTTCTCCAATGTTAAATGATACAAGCAAGGGCCTTTGAGACTGTTGTTTTCTTTTCTAAGCCCAAAGACTCCTTCAGTTACTAATGTAGGTATCCTAGAAACTATGTGACATCCATGAAAATCTGATATGTCCTGGTAAAATGCTGTCAGTTATAATTCTAGTTATCAGATTAAAGTGTTTCAAGTCACAGCAGTGACTATTTTGTCACTTTTTTTGTCAATTTTTATTTTGTCAATTTTGTCAATTTTTATTTTGTCAATTTTTATCTAATCAGGTTTTAAACATGCCTTCCATGGTTTCACACTGATGCCTTTGCAAAAATACTGCTACCTCAAGATACATGGAAAAGACTTTCCTGAGCTTACCCATAAACAACGCTTTTTGTTTGTTATCTGGTAAGCTGGTACCAGACTGGAATTTAGTCTACTCTCTAGGTTAAGAGAACACAGCTTTGTTAGAATGCAGCTTTCAATCACAGATGATGAATTTATTTACCTTTCAGTGATTTATATTTGTTTTTATCATCTGTTCTTGTTTTTTTTTTTTTTTTTTTTTTTTTTTTTACTTCCGTAAAATAAATAAGCATTATTTAAGTACGGTACATGTAAGATGGACCAAGATTTCCCCACTCCTGCAAATTCCCTTAAGCCCTCAGATTCTTCTCTTGGGACCAAGGTCTCACTTTCCTCCAGAGGGACAATCCAAGCTTTTTATCAGCTAGCTGATCTGCCCCTGATATCAGAGTCAATTTGAGCATGAGTTGGTCTATAATTTAGGCATGAAACTGTGATTACATAAAAGAAAGATGACTTTTTGATGGAGGATGTCCATGATATTCCTTGAACTTCAGAGAAAATTGGTTAAAATGAAACTTTTTTCCCTTGGAAACTGCAAAGGCAGTTCTTTTAGCATATGCGATTGAAAACATCTAGGTTGTTAGCTCAGTTTTCATTCCAGTCTCAAAGAAAGGCAATGACAAAGAATGTTCAAACTGTCACACAACTGGACTCATCTCACATGCTAGTAAAGTAACACTCAAAATTCTCCAAGCCAGGCTTCAGCAATATGTCAACCGTGAAATTCCAAATGTTCAAGATGGATTTAGAAAAGGCAGAGGAACCAGAGATCAAATTGCCAAAATCCACTGGATAATTGAAAAAGCAAGAGAGTTCCAGAAAAACACTTATTTCTGCTTTGTTGACTATGCCAAAGCCTTTGACTGTGTGTATCACAATAAACTGGGGAAAATTCTGAAAGAGATAAGAATACCAGATCACCTGACCTGCCTCTTGAAAGACCTATATGCAGGTCAGGAAGAAACAGAACTGGACCTGGACCAACAGACTGGTTCTAAATAGGAAAAGGAATATGTCAAGGCTGTATATTGGCACCCTGCTTATTTAACTTATATCTGCTTATATATAGGGCATCGTGAGAAATGCTGCACTGGATGAAGCACAAACTGGAATCAAGATTGCTGGGAGAAATATTAATAACCTCAGATATGCAGATGACACCACCCTGATGGCAGAAAGTGAAGAACTAAAGAGCCTCTTGATGAAAGAGAAAGAGGAGAGTGAAATAGTTAGCTTAATGCTCAGCGTTCAGACAACTAATATCATTGCATCCAGTCTCATCACTTCTTGGCAAATAGATGAGAAAACAGTGGAAACAGTGGCAGATTTTATTTTTCGGGGCTCGGAAATCATTGCAGATGGTGACTGCAGCCATGAAATTAAAAGATGCTTACGACTTGGAAGGAAAGTGATAACCAAACTAGACAGCATATTAAAAAGCTGAGACATTGCTTTGCCAACAAAGATCCGTCTAGTCAAGGCTAAGGTTTTTCCATATCATGTGTGGATGTGAAAGATGGACTATAAAGAAAGTTGACAGCCAAAGATTTGATGCTTTTGCACTGTGGTGCTGAAGAAGATGCTTGAAGTTTGCTTAGACTATAAGAGGACCCAACCACTCCATCCTAAAGGAAATCAGGTCTGAATATACATTGGAAAGACTAATATTGAACCTGAAACTCCAATACTTTGGCCACTAGATGTGAAGAGCTGACTCATTTGGAAGTTGCTTTGATTTGCCTGTGAGTGTGGGCGCCCTACCTGGGCACAGGGCCTCAGGGGCCATTGCCACTGAATCATGACCTCCACACAAGCACATTCCAACTGTGTGACACTCAGCATGCAGGAGACTGGGAAAGCTATCTTCCTTGGAGGAAGGAAAGTCATACACAGAGTGTGTTTTCAGGCCTCTATTTGCAGCAAGTGTTTTGCTTCTCAGATGTCAGACCTGCAGGCCTGCCCCAAGGACCTCAATTCCAGAGTCAGGGCCATGTGTCTCCCTGCACATTCCGAGCCTTGCAAACACATTCCTGGGTCAGAGAGGTGCTTCCCATGAGGAAGAAGGCTGCGGGAGTGTGTCTGAGGGGGCCAGGTGGCATGCTGGGGTCACCTGGTTGAGGGCACCTTGCACATCCATTGGGCCCCAGGAGAGCAGTTATGGACTCGCCCCTTGCTTGAGATATCCCAAAGCAAAGAGCAATGCTAGCTGTATCAGAAGGAGGAAAACAGCAATGGGATGGATTTTCAAGCAGTTGCTAGGTCACACTGTGTTAGGGTTCCCCAGGAGACATGTGAGAATTTTGGCCCCTAGGCCCGGTATCTAGGGGTGTGCACAGGGTGTTTTCCCCACAGGATCCAAAATGTTCCAGACAGACCTAGGCTCAATAGCTGTTGCTAGGCTGCACCGCTTTAGGCACACCGAGAGAAGCAGGCACACTGTGGCCCGAGGTCCGGTATGCAGGTTCACATATGGGGTGTGTCCCCGTAGGAGCCAAGAATTTTCCTGACAGTCCTAGGCTCCCTAGAGCACTCAGGTCTGCTCAGAGGACCGAAGTTCCAGAGGCAGGGTCGTGTATCTCCCCTTCCCTTTGTGATCCTTGCAAAGACATTCCAAGCTGATAGTGGTACTACCCATGAAGAAGCAAGCAGTGGGAGTATATTTGACATGACTGGGTGCCTTGATGGGCTCAGCTCCTCAAGGGGGCCTTTCCTCTCAAAGTAGGCCCCATGTCCGCTTGAGGACGGGGTTGGGCCCTCTTCCCTCCACACTGCCAAAGGGTGGAACAAAGCTAGGTGTCAGAGGTAAGAAAGGAGCAATTGGATGGATTTTCAAGCTCTCACTAGGCTGTACTGCTTCAAGACCCACTCGAGCAAAACAGGCGACCTGTGGCCCCTAGGTCGGGTATGCAGGTTCACACACAGGGTGTGTTCCCGTCAAAGCCAAGAATTTTCTGACAGACCTAGGCTCACTAGAATTGTCCTACAGAGCAAAGGGGATGGAAGAGATGTGTGGAGGTGGGTCTGCCTTCCCCTGTGAGTGTGGGGCTACTCCCTATGGCCCCAAGTTGAGGGATAACTGCAACTAAGAAAGGAACTCCAAGAAGGAACTCCAAGAAGCGCTTTTCCAGGAGGCTGGGACAGGGAGTCCGCAGGATGCAGGGAAAGGGAGCCTTCTTCAGGGAAGAAGAGGCAGCCACTCGGGGTGTGTTTGCAAGCCTCTTTGGAAGGCACAGTTTCGCTGATACAATTGAATTCCAGTTCTGCTCAGAAGACTGAAATTTCAGAGGCAGGGCCATGTATCTCCCCTTCCCTTTTCAATCCTTGCAAAGACATTCCTAGCTGATAGTGATACTGCCCATGAGGAAGTAAGCAGCTGGAGTGTGTTTGACATGACTGGGTGCCTTCCTGGGCTCAGCTCCTCAAGGGGACTTTCTACTCAAAGTAGGCCCATTGCCTACTTGGGGAGAGGGTATGGAAGGTTTGCTTCCAAATGGCGAAAAGGTGGAGCAAATCTAGCTTTGTCAGAGGTACGTAAAGTGCAATTTAATGGATTTTCAAGCTGTTGCCAGGCAACACCGCTTCAGGGTCCCCTCTCCCAGAAGAAAACAGGCGCCCTGTGGCCCCTAGGTCTGGTATGCAGATTCACACACAGGATGTGTCCCCACAGGAGCCAAGAGTTTTCCTACCAGGCCTAGGCTTACTAGAGCTCTACTATAGAGCAAAGGGGATGGAACAGAAGTGTGGATGTGACTTTGCCTTTACCTTTGACTGTGAGGCCCCTCCATAAGGTCCCAGGCGAAATTGCCCTCGCCCTTGCCCTAACCCTAACCCCAACACGACACCCTAACCCTAACCAACACCGTAACCCTATCCCAGAACCTAACACCAACACGACCCCCAACCCTAACCTGACACACTAACCCTAACGCATCATCCCAACCCTAACCTGACACCTTCACCCCTCAGCCCTCACCCTCACCCACACCCCTAACTTCTAACCCCTAAGCCACAATGTAACCCACACCCTAATCCACACCCTTAACCTAACCCACACCCTCCCCCCCACCCTACTCACACCCTCAACCCTAGACTTAACCTGCATCATCTTCAATTTCAGCACTTCTCATGCATCACAAAAGACAAGGGGGTCATATTTCAAACGTGAATCCAAGACCCATTAACCACATAACAGGAATATAAACACTGTGAACACATCATTTAAATCACTTGCACCACCAAATACCTCTCCACCACATATCATATCAATAACAGTGGAACTCATGTATGCCATACATATTGTAACATAGCAATCTAATACCCAACAGTAATTTGGGTAATTATATACACAAGATATATTTAAACCAAAAATATTTAAACAAATTCCAGTTTTTATGATGGTTTTAATCCTCACAAAAGTAGGATTAACAGCATGTTTTTCCACTAGGATCCAAAGCATTGAGCAAAATTGCCGAGGTCCAGCCCCAGCAGGACCAGGAATACCCAAGGGATGAGTGGCGTCAGCGAGGAAGAAGACAGACAGAAGACACACAGATGTTGCATAGAAGAGGTAGCTTTTTTTTTAATTTTTAGGATAGCTCAGTTTTTTTTTTTTTTAATTTTATTTTATTAGTTGGAGGCCAATTACTTCACAACATTTCAGTGGGTTTTGTCATACATTGACACGAATCAGCCATAGAGTTACACGTATTCCCCATCCCGATCCCCCCTCCCACCTCCCTCTCCACCCGACTCCTCTGGGTCCTCCCAGTGCACCAGGCCCGAGCACTCGTCTCATGCATCTCACCTGGGCTAGTGATCTCTTTCACCATAGATAAAATACATGCTGTTCTTTTGAAACATCCCACCCTCACCTTCTCCCACAGAGTCCAAAAGTCTGTTCTGTATTTCTGTGTCTCTTTTTCTGTTTTGCATATAGGGTTATCATTACCATCTTTCTAAATTCCATATATATGTGTTAGTATGCTGTAATGTTCTTTATTTTTCTGGCTTACTTCACTCTGAATAATGGGCTCCAGTTTCATCCATCTCATTAGAACTGATTCAAATGAATTCTTTTTAATGGCTGAGTAATATTCCATGGTGTATATGTACCACAGCTTCCTTATCCATTCATCTGCTGATGGGCATCTAGGCTGCTTCCATGTCCTGGCTATTATAAACAGTGCTGCGATGAACAATGGGGTGCACGTGTCTCTTTCAGATCTGGTTTCCGTGGTGTGTATGCCCAGAAGTGGTATTGCTGGGTCAAATGGCAGTTCTATTTCCAGTTTTTTAAGAAATCTCCACACTGTTTTCCATAGTGGCTGTACTAGTTTGCATTCCCACCAACAGTGTAAGAGGGTTCCCTTTTCTCTACACCCACTCCAGCATTTATTGCTTGTAGACTTTTGGATAGCAGCCATCCTGACTGGCGTGTAATGGTACCTCATTGTGGCTTTGATTTGCATTTCTCTAATAATGAGTGATGTTGAGCATCTTTTCATGTGTTTGTTAGCCATCTGTATGTCTTCTTTGGAGAAATGTCTGTTTAGTTCTTTGGCCCATTTTTTGATTGGGTCATTTATTTTTCTGGAATTGAGCTTCAGGAGTTTCTTGTATATTTTTGAGATTAATCCTTTGTCTGTTTCTTCATTTGCTATTATTTTCTCCCAATCTGAGGGCTGTCTTTTCACCTTACTTATAGTTTCCTTTGTAGTGCAGAAGCTTTTAAGTTTCATTAGGTCCCATTTGTTTATTTTTGCTTTTATTTCCAATATTCTGGGAGGTGGGTCATAGAGGACCCTGCTGTGATTCATGTCGGAGAGTGTTTTGCCTAAGTTCTCCTCTAGGCGTTTTATAGTTTCTGGTCTTACATTTAGATCTTTAATCCATTTTGAGTTTATTTTTGTGTGTGGTGTTAAGAAGTGTTCTAGTTTCATTCTTTTACAGGTGGTTGACCAGTTTTCCCAGCACCACTTGTTAAAGCAGTTGTCTTTTTTCCATTGTATATCCTTGCCTCCTTTGTCAAAGATAAGGTGTTCATAGGTTCGTGGATTTATCTCTAGGCTTTCTATTCTGTTCCATTGATCTATATTTCTGTCTTTGTGCCAGTACCATACTGTCTTGATGACTGTGGCTTTGTAGTAGAGACTGAAGTCAGACAGGTTGATTCCTCCAGTTCCATTCTTCTTTCTCAAGATTACTTTGGCTATTCGTGGTTTTCTGTATTTCCATACAAATGGTGAAATTATTTGTTCTAGTTCTGTGAAAAATACCGTTGGTAGTTTGATAGGGATTGCATTGAATCTATAGATTGCTTTGGGTAGAAAAGCCATTTTGACAATATTGATTCTTCCAATCCATGAACACGGTATGTTTCTCCATCTGTTTGTGTCCTCTTTGATTTCTTTCATCAGTGTTTTATAGTTTTCTATGTACAGGTCTTTTGTTTCTTTAGGTAGATATACTCCTAAGTATTTTATTCTTTTTGTTGCAGTGGAGAATGGTATTGTTTCCTTAATTTCTCTTTCTGTTTTTTCATTGTTAGTATATAGGAATGCAAGGGATTTCTGTGTGTTAATTTTATATCCTGCAACTTTACTATATTCATTGGTTAGCTCTAGTAATTTTCTGGAAGAGTATTTAGGGTTTTCTATGTAGAGGATCATGTCAACTGCAAACAACGAGAGTTTCACTTCTTCTTTTCCTATCTGGATTTCTTTTACTTCTTTTTCTGCTCTGATTGCTGTGGCCAAAACTTCCAAGACTATGTTGAATAATAGTGGTGAGAGTGGGCACCCTTGTCTTGTTCCTGATTTCAGGGGAAATGCTTTCAATTTTTCACCATTGAGGGTGATGCTTGCTGTGGGTTTGTCACATATAACTTTTATTATGTTGAGGTATGTTCCCTCTATTCCTGCTTTCTGGAGAGTTTTAATCATAAATGAGTGTTGAATTTTGTCAAAGGCTTTCTCTGCATCTATTGAGATAATCATATGGTTTTTATCTTTCAATTTGTTAATCTGGTGTATTACATTGATTGATTTGCAGATATTGAAGAATCCTTGCATTCCTGGGATAAAGCCCACTTGGTCATGGTGTATGATTTTTTTAAGATGTTGTTGGATTCTATTTGCTAGAATTTTGCTAAGGATTTTTGCATCTATGTTCATCAGTGATATTGGCCTGTAGTTTTCTTTTTTTTGTGGCATCTTTGTGTGGTTTTGGAATTAGGGTGATGGTGGCCTCATAGAATGAGTTTGGAAGTTTACCTTCTTCTGCAATTTTCTGGAAGAGTTTGAGTAAGATAGGTGTTAGCTCTTCTCTAAATTTTTGGTAGAATTCAGCTGTGAAGCCATCTGGTACTGTGCTTTTGTTTCCTGGAAGATTTTTGATTACAGTTTCGATTTCCTTGCTTGTGATGGGTCTGTTAAGATCTTCTATTTCTTCCTGGTTCAGTTTTGGAAAGTTATACTTTTCTAAAATTTGTCCATTTCATCCAAGTTGTCAATTTTATTGGCATAGAGCTGCTGGTAGTAGTCTCTTATGATCCTTTGTATTTCAGTGTTGTCTGTTGTGATCTCACCCTTTTCATTTCTTATTTTGTTAATTTGGTTCTTCTCTCTTTGTTTCTTAATGAGTCTTGCTAATGGTTTGTCAATTTTGTTTATTTTTTCAAAAAACCAGCTTTTAGCTTTGTTGATTTTTGCTATGGTCTCTTTAGTTTCTTTTGCATTTATTTCTGCCCTAATTTTTAAGATTTCTTTTCTTCTGCTAACCCTGGGGTTTTTCATTTCTTCCTTCTCTAATTGCTTTAGGTGTAGAGTTAGGTTATTTATTTCGCTTTTTTCTTGTTTCTTGATGTAAGCCTGTAATGCTATGAACCTTCCCCTTAGCACTGCTTTTACAGTGTCCCATAGGTTTTGGGTTGTTGTGTTTTCATTTTCATTCATTTCTATACATATTTTGATTTCTTTTTTGATTTCTTCTATGATTTTTTGGTTATTCAGAAGCGTGTTATTTAGCCTCCATATGTTTGAATTTTTAACAATTTTTTTCCTGTAATTGAGATCTAATCTTACTGCACTGTGGTCAGAAAAGATGACTGGGATGATTTCAATTTTTCTGAATTTTCCAAGACCAGATTTATGGCCCAGGATGTGATCTATTCTGGAGAATGTTCCGTGTGGACTTGAGAAAAAGGTGAAATTGATTGTTTGGGGGTGAAATGTCCTATAGATATCAATTAGGTCTAGCTGGTCCATTGTATCATTTAAGGTTTGTGTTTCCTTTTTGATTTTCTGTTTAGTTGATCTATCCATAGTTGTGAGTGGGGTATTAAAGTCTCCCACTATTATTGTGTTACTATTCATTTCCTCTTTCATACTCATTAGCGTTTGCCGTACATATTGCGGTGCTCCTATGTTGGGTGCATATATATTTATAATTGTTATATCTTCTTCTTGGATTGATCCTTTGATCATTATGTAGTGTCCTTCTTTGTCTCTTTTCACATCCTTTATTTGAAAGTCTATTTTATCTGATATGAGTATTGTGACTCCTGCTTTCTTTTGGTCTCCATTTGCGTGAAATATTTTTTTCCAGCCCTTCACTTTTAGTCTGTATGTGTCTCTGGTTTTGAGGTGGGTCTCTTGTAGACAGCATATATAAGGGTCTTGTTTTTGTATCCATTCAGCCAATCTTTGTCTTTTGGTTGGGGCATTCAACCCATTTACATTTAAGGTAATTATTGATAGGTGTGGTCCCGTTGCCATTTACTTTGTTGTTTTGGGTTCATGTTTATACAACATTTCTGCATTTCCTGTCTAGAGAAGGTCCTTTAGCATTTGTTGAAGAGCTGGTTTGGTGGTGCTGAATTCTCTCAGCTTTTGCTTGTCTGTAAAGCTTTTGATTTCTCCTTCATATCTGAATGAGATCCTTGCTGGGTACAGTAATCTAGGTTGTAGATTATTTTCTTTCATTACTTTCATTATGTCCTGCCATTCCCTTCTGGCCTGGAAGGTTTCTATTGGTAGATC